>NC_090331.1:9240823-9840823 GCF_035084215.1 Heptranchias perlo
ACACACCACACACACACACACCACACACACACACACACCACACACACACACACCACACACACACACACACCACACACACACACACACCACACACACACCACACACACACACACCACACACACACCACACACACACACACCACACACACACACACACCACACACACACACACCACACACACACCACACTACACACACCACACACACACACACCACACACACACCACACACACACACACCACACACACACCACACACACACGCTCAGATATGCAGTATCTAATATATATGCACATCTGATATATGCACATATGCAATTAATTATATGCATACACACAGAATCTGATATACATGCACACATGCAGTGCCTGATGTATACACACTTGGTGCTCGGGACTGCTCTTGTTGTACTGTCTGTTCATAGGATCATAGATTCAAACAACACAGAAGGAGGTCATTCGGCCAATCTTGTCTGTGCCGGCTCTTTGAGAGAGCTATCCAATTAGTCCCACTCTCCTGCTCTTTCCCCATTGCCCTGCAAATTTCTCTGTTTCAAATTTCTCCCTGTTGTAAACAATTGTAGTTACAATTTCTGGCGCATTCTTGCTTGAATTTGAAAGTATAAATAATTCAGCCTCCTCCTTCCCTGAGTGAAGTGGTATAGATTCTCCCAGAATATAAATGTTAGTACACTGCAGAACTCCCCTTCGGGTTGATCTGGAATCAAATCCTAACAATACAGTTATTTTTTTAAATTCATTCACGGGATGTGGGCGTCGCTGGCAAGGCCGGCATTTATTGCCCATCCCTAATTGCCCTCGAGAAGGTGGTGGTGAGCCGCCTTCTTGAACCGCTGCAGTCCGTGTGGTGAAGGTTCTCCCACAGTGCTGTTAGGAAGGGAGTTCCAGGATTTTGACCCAGCGACAATGAAGGAACGGCGATATATTTCCAAGTCGGGATGGTGTGTGACTTGGAGGGGAACATGCAGGTGGTGTTGTTCCCATGCGCCTGCTGCTCTTGTCCTTCTAGGTGGTAGAGGTCGCGGGTTTGGGAGGTGCTGTCGAAGAAGCCTTGGCGAGTTGCTGCAGTGCATCCTGTGGATGGTGCACACTGCAGCCACAGTGCGCCGGTGGTGAAGGGAGTGAATGTTTAGGGTGGTGGATGGGGTGCCAATCAAGCGGGCTGCTTTATCTTGGATGATGTCGAGCTTCTTGAGTGTTGTTGGAGCTGCACTCATCCAGGCAAGTGGAGAGTATTCCATCACACTCCTGACTTGTGCCTTGTAGATGGTGGAAAGGCTTTGGGGAGTCAGGAGGTGAGTCACTCGCCGCAGAATACCCAGCCTCTGAACCTGCTCTCGTAGCCACAGTATTTATATGGCTGGTCCAGTTCAGTTTCTGGTCAATGGTGACCCCCAGGATGTTGATGGTGGGGGATTCGGCGATGGTAATGCCGTTGAATGTCAAGGGGAGGTGGTTAGACTCTCTCTTGTTGGAGATGGTCATTGCCTGGCACTTATCTGGCGCGAATGTTACTTGCCACTTATGAGCCCAAGCCTGGATGTTGTCCAGGTCTTGTTGCATGCGGGCTCGGACTGCTTCATTATCTGAGGGGTTGCGAATGGAACTGAACACTGTGCAGTCATCAGCGAACATCCCCATTTCTGACCTTATGATGGAGGGAAGGTCATTGATGAAGCAGCTGAAGATGGTTGGGCCTAGGACACTGCCCTGAGGAACTCCTGCAGCAATGCCCTGGGGCTGAGATGATTGGCCTCCAACAACCACTACCATCTTCCTTTGTGCTAGGTATGACTCCAGCCACTGGAGAGTTTTCCCCCTGATTCCCATTGACTTCAATTTTACTAGGGCTCCTTGATGCCACACTCGGTTAAATGCTGCCTTAATATCAAGGGCAGTCACTCTCACCTCACCTCTGGAATTCAGCTCTTTTGTCCATGTTTGGACCAAGGCTGTAATGAGGTCTGGAGCCGAGTGGTCCTGGCGGAACCCAAACTGAGCATCGGTGAGCAGGTTATTGGTTAGTAAGTGCCACTTGATAGCACTGTCGACGACACCTTCCATCACTTTGCTGATGATTGAGAGTAGGCTGATGGGGCGGTAATTGGCCGGATTGGATTTGTCCTGCTTTTTGTGGACAGGACATACCTGGGCAATTTTCCACATTGTCGGGTAGATGCCAGTGTTGTAGCTGTACTGGAACAGCTTGGCTAGAGGGGCAGCTAGTTCTGGAGCACAAGACTTCAGCACTACAGCTGGGATGTTGTCGGGGCCCATAGCCTTTGCTGTATCCAGTGCACTCAGCCGTTTCTTGATATCACGTGGAGTGAATCGAATTGGCCGAAAACTGGCTTCCGTGATGGTGGGGATATCGGGAGGAGGCTGAGATGGATCATCTACTCGGCACTTCTGGCTGAAGTTATATCAAGCACCTTCCGTCACTGCACTGAAAGCTCTCTCAGGAGCTGACGTCGTGTCACTTTGACATGCATCTAGTGCAAGACTACCTGGAGGAACCATAGATCAGCACAGAAGGAGGTCATTGGGCCCATCCTGTCTGCCCTGACTCTTTGCTGCAGCAATACAAAAACCAATCCTGCCACCCTGGTTTCCCCCAAAGCCCAACATCAAATATTTATCCAATGTTCCCTTGAAAGATGCAATGGTCTGTGCCTCAACCACTCACTGTGGCAAAGTATTCCATGCTCCAACAAACCCTCTGCTTAAAGAAAGTTATCCTCACTCTTCCAGTGACAATTTTAAATTGATGATGCTTTCGTCACTGACTCTCCAACCAGACAAAATAGTCTTTCCCTATTCATCCCATTAAAACCCTTCGTCATTTAAAAAAACCTCTGTTAAATCTCCTCTTAGACATCTCTGCTCCAGTAGAAGTAGTTCCAGTATCTCGACTAAAGGTGGCCTTACATTGTTACGGCTAAACCAATTTTTTAAAGGTCAAAATTAAAACTTAAGAAAAGAACCAGGCAGACTGTCAGAACATCTTTAAGTTTCTCAAATCAGGTTGGAACCAACTGACCTGCCAACTATTTCCTAGCATTTGACATTTCCTCAGCAGAGAATCAACTGCAACATCAATTTGCATTTATATAGCACCTTTAACATCATAAAACGTTCCAAGGTGCTTCACAGGTGGGTAATCAGACAAAATTTGACACCGAACCACAAAAGGAG
The DNA here is from genome assembly GCF_035084215.1 of Heptranchias perlo. Taxonomy (NCBI): domain Eukaryota; kingdom Metazoa; phylum Chordata; class Chondrichthyes; order Hexanchiformes; family Hexanchidae; genus Heptranchias; species Heptranchias perlo. The sequence goes on from NC_090331.1 coordinate 9,244,036, forward strand.
ATATTAGGACAGGTGACCAAAAGCTTGGTCAAAGAGGTAGGTTTTAAGGAGGGTCTTAAAGGAGGAGAGAGAGGTAGAGAGTCGCAGAGACTTAGGGAGGGAATTCCAGAACTTCGGGCCTAGGCAGCTGAAGGTACGGCCGCCAATGGTGGGACGATGGAAATCGGGGATTCACAAGAGGCCCAAGCTGGTGTGAAATCTCATGGTGCAATGTAACTGCGCTGCAATTTTCCCAGTTACACCCAGCCCACAGCCAATGTAAACATGTATTGTACTTTAATCTCACTCCAGGCTAAACATCAAGTTTGGCAGCTGTGTACAGATCCCAGCTAAATCAACACTTTCTTGATATACTTCTTTATACACTTAACATTATCCATCTAACTTTTGCTTATCTATGCGTCTCTCTCCTCTGTCCTTATATTTTGCTCTCTCTCTCACTTTCTCTCTCTCTATATATATGTACATAGATAGTGCAGTAGGCACATTGTTTTTCAACTGCGTGCTGCATTCAGCTCATTCCCATTTGGCACTAAGTGATTCCGCTCTCTTTAATGCACATGTTCCCTGTTCTCCGTAACCAGAAGTGACAGATTCCTTGAATGTTTAATTCATTTTCCCACTTTCTGCTGTTGTCAGTGCATCCGTGCGTGTGTGCTAGTTTAAATTATTTGTTAGTCTGAAATCTTGCTCCCCCTACATTTCGCTCCCACCAACACCCCCCCACCAACGCTACCACCACAAACCTAAAAACAGCCCCCACTCTGAGCCCGAGAGATTGCCCCAGAGTCCAGGCGGTATTTGCAAATTGGGAGGGCAAGAAAAAGATGCTGCAAGAGAAACAACACAGAGGGGAAGTGAGCAGAGCCCAAGACTGACTCAACGACAACTACAACAGAAACTGTTTCCACTGGCAGGAGGGTCGATAACCAGAGGACACGGATTTAAGATAATTAGTGAAAAATCCAGAGGGGAGATGAGGGGAAATTTTTTTAACGCAGCGAGTTGTTATGACCTGGAATGCATTGCCTGAAAGGGTGGTGGGAGCAGATTCAATAGTGACTTTCAAAAGGGAACTGAATATGTACTCGAAAAGGAGAAATTAGCAAGACTATGGGGAAAGAGCAGGGGAGTGGGACTAATTTGATGGCTCTTTTAAAGAGCTGGCACAGACACGATGGGCCGAATGGTCTCCTTCTGTATCATTCAGTTGTATCATTCTATGAACTTGCATTTGTATAGTGCCTTTAATGCAGTAAAACGGCCCCAAGGCGCTTCACAGGAGCGATTATCAGACAAAATTTGACACCGAGCAACATAAGGAGGTATTAGGACAGATGATCAAAAGCTTGGTCAAAGAGGTAGGTTTTAAGAAGTGTCTTAAAGGAGGAGAGAGAGGTGGAGAGGCCCATCACCAGTAAAGTTTTACCCTCCCTGTCTCAAACTCTCTCCCTTTGATCACTGGCAGACTTTAGTACAAGAAGTACACTCTCAGCGACCAGCTCTGTCACCCCTTTCCCCTGATCCACAACTGAAATACTTCCAGCAAAGTTCTGATAGCGATGCTACTTTTGTTTTTTTTAGAAAGGGGGATTCAAACTGCGTTGGATTTATTTTTAAAAGATTTCCCTTGTCCTTGAAGTTGAGCTGGGACAAGTTCTAATTTGCAGCAGCGATTACTTGGAGTGTCTCCAGCTGTTGGCGGACTCCAGGTTCACTGCTAAATTATTATCTCCAAGTAAAAGTGCCAGGGCATGTCAGGGCAGGTAGCACTAGGACCCAGTGGGTGCGGCTGAGATCCGCTTGGGACTCCTTGGAACTGCTTCCTCTTAGCTCAATACTGTGAACTGTCTTATCTGGATGGCACTCATACATACAACAACAACTTGCATTTATATAGCGCCTTTAACGTAAAAAAAAGTCCCAAGGCGCTTTACAGGAGCGATTATCAAAGAAAATTTGACACCGAGTCACATAAGGAGATATTAGGACATGTGACTGAAAGTGACAAGAACTTGTATTTATACAGTGATTTTAAGGTCGTACAACATCGCAATGACAGAAGCAATTATCAACCAGAATTCGACACTGAGCCACATAACGACATATTAGGACAGGTGACCTAAAGCTTGGTCAAAGAGATAGGTTTTAAGGAGCGTCTTAAAGGAGGAGAGAGAGGCGGAGAGGCAGAGAAGTTTAGGGAGAGAATTTCAGAGCTTGGGGCCGAGGCAGCTGAAGGCACGGCCGGCAATGGCAGAGCGATGACAATCGGGGATGCGCAAGAGGCCAGAGTTGGAGGAGCGCAGAGATCGCAGAGGGCTGTAGGGCCAGAGGAGGGGGAAGGGCGAGACCATGGAGGGATTTGAAAACACGGATGCGAATTTTAAAACTGAGGCGTTCCCGGACCGGGAGCCAATGTAGGTCAGCGAGCACAGTGGGTGATGGGTGAACGGGATTTGGTGTGAGTTAAGATATGGCAGCAGAGTTTTATAGGTTCATTTATCTAACGAGCTATTAACTATCAGTTTATCTTTTCATTTGTTCTTGGGATGTGAGTAGGCTACATTTATTTCCCATCCCTATTTGCCCTTTATAGTGACTGTACAAGCAGTTGCATTTTTACCACAATCTGGTAGCTTTCATGGTCATTTTGATTTTTGATGCCAGCCCATAGAGTACCAGATTTATTGAACTGAATTTTATAATTTGCCAGGGTGGGATTTGAATTCATAACCTTTGGGTTACTAAGCCAGCAGCATAAGCAATATACCTCTCAGCCCCAATCTATTTGGTAGATAGCGAGGAGGATAGCCTCAGTCTGCAGGATGATATAGATGGGTTGGTCAGATGGGCGGAACAGTGGCAAATGGAATTTAACCCGGAAAAGTGCGAGGTGATGCACTTTGGAGGGACTAACAAGGCAAGGGAATACACAATGAATGGGAGGACCCTAGGCAAGACAAAGGGTCAGAGGGATCTTGGTGTGCAAGTTCACAGATCCCTGAAGGCGGCGGAACAGGTAGATAAGGTGGTAAAGAAGGCATATGGGATACTTGCCTTTATTAGCCGAGGCATAGAATATAAGAGCAAGGAGGTTATGATGGAGCTGTATAAAACACTGGTTAGGCCACAGCTGGAGTACTGTGTGCAGTTCTGGTCGCCACACTACAGGAAGGATGTGATCGCTTTGGAGAGGGTGCAGAGGAGATTCACCAGGATGTTACCAGGGCTGGAGCGCTTCAGCTATGAAGAGAGACTGGGAAGATTGGGTTTGTTTTCCTTGGAGCAGAGGAGGCTGAGGGGGGACATGATTGAGGTGTACAAAATTATGAGGGGCACAGATAGGATGGATACTAAGGAGCTTTTTCCCTTCGTTGAGGGTTCTATAACAAGGGGACATAGATTCAAGGTAAAAGGCGGGAGGTTTAGAGGGGATTTGAGAAAGAACTTTTTCACCCAGAGGGTGGTTGGAGTCTGGAACTCACTGCCTGAAAGGGTTGTGGAGGCAGGAACCCTCACAACATTCAAGAAGCATTTGGATGAGCACTTGAAATGCCATAGCATACAAGGCTACGGACCAAATGCTGGAATATGGGATTAGAGTAGACAGGGCTGATGGCCGGCGTGGACACGATGGGCCGAAGGGCCTCTTTCCGTGCTGTATAACTCTATGACTCTATGACTCTATTTGTTGATCTGTCTGCATGTATGTATCCATCTGACTATCCATCCATCAATTTCTATCATGTATCTATCTTAATGTGTCAATCTCTGTCTGCAAACGCCTTTCTATTTGGAGTTAATTATCTATTTGTATCTCTTCTTATATACAAGCCTCTCTAACTGTGTCTATCTAACTGGATGTATCTGCCTATTTCTCTCTCTATACATTTTCATCTGTACCGATCTGTCTGCCTATCTTCCTACTAACCTATCTACCTGAATGTATCGTTCTTTCTATCTGTATATGTTTATCTAACTTGTGTATCTATCCGTATGTGTGGATCTATCTGTGTACTTCTATCTATCTACATGTGGGTACATGTATGTATCTCTCTCACTGTGTATCTACCTGCCTCTCTGTGTGTATTGGTTATCTTTTCTTCTATCTAACTTTGTCTCCATCCCTCTGGCTCTCTGTGAATGTAGCTGTCTGAGATAAATAAATAACATTTGCAAATGCCGGAAATCAAAACTAAAAACAGAAAGTGCTGGAAGCAGACATCAGGTGCATGAGCACCTGAAAAGACACAAGAGTCAGATTATTGTTTTGGATGTTTTAAATCCTTCGCCAGAAGTGGAACCTGTCTTAATAATAATAGAGAACCATGGAACCGTACAGGCATACAGCGCAGAAGCAGGCCATTTGGCCCATCGTGGTCTGCCGGCTCTTTACTGGAGCATTCTAAAACTAATCCCATGGCCCTGTATCTCCCTCTCCATCAAGCAGTTGTTGGAGTGATGCACAGAGATTTAATGAAACATCTTCATCACCCTCATTACTGATGTACATATTCATCCCAAATATTTCACCTCAGCAGTTTAGAAGCTTGTTTAAGTACAGACGCCTTTTATATGTGGATACCAAATTACATAGAATTTATAGCACTGTAACAGGCCATTCGGCCCAACAGGTCTATGCCGGCGTTTATGCTCCACACGAGCCTCCTCCCACCTTACTTCATCTCACCCTATCAGCATATCCTTCTATTTCTTTTTCCCTCACGTACTTATCTAGCCTCCCCTTAAATGCCTTTATGTTATTTGCCTCACCTACACCATGAATTACAAATGTCTATCAAGATTGCGTTACCCTCTGGTTGCTTACTGTACACTTGCACCATTGGTGGCTAAGTTTGACAATTGCAAGTTTGGTGGACTCACGCACTTTTTAATGGTTGAGGCAGAGACTATGTCAACATTTAAGATGGGTGGATGAAGGGGAAGTGGGCGAAAGGATATGGGAACAGGGTGGATAAAAGGTGGCTAGGATTATTTGCTCGCTTGGAGGGTCAGCATGGATTGGTTGGGCTGAATGGCCTATTTCCTTGTTGTGACTTGTAACTTCTATGTATCAGTTCATACCACACAAGCAGTTGCCATAATGATTGTTTTATTTTATTAAGGAGCCTAGGTGAAGGGCCGAGGCCGATTACACAGAACACCACTAAGATTCAATAAAAGAGATGATGCGAAACTATAATTATAAGGAGAGGCCTAAACGTGGGAATTATTTCCACTGGAACAGAGAAGGCTAAGAGAGGAATTTAATAAAGCGATTGAAATGATGAAGGGTTTTTATAAGGTGAATAGGGAAAGAATATTTCCACTGGTTGAGGAGTCAGTGACGAGGAGTCATCAATTTACAATCACCACAGAGAGAGTTACATAGAATTTACAGCACAGAAACAGGCCATTCGGCCCAACTGGTCCATGCCGGTGTTTAGGTTCCACATGAGCCTCCTCCCACCCCTTTTCATCTCACCCCATCAGCATAACCTTCTAGTCCATATTTTTATCTGGCTTCCCCTTAAATTCATCTGTGCTATTCACCTCAACCATCCCATGTGGTAACGAGTTCCACATCCTAACCACTCTCTGGGTAAAGAAGTTTGTCCTGAATTCCCTATTGGATTTATTAGTGACTGTCTTATGTTTATGGCCTGTAAGTTAGGTCTCCCCCACAAGTGGAAACATCTTCTCTACATTTGCCCTATCAAATCGTTTCATAATCTTAAAGACCTCCATCAGGTCACCCCTCAGAACTTCTCTTTTCTAGAGAAAAAAAGCCCCAATCTGCCTGTTCAGTCTTTCAGGTCAGAAGAAAATTCTTTACTCAGAGGGTTGTTGGAGAGTGGAATGCCTAGCCACAGGGAGGGGATGAAGTAGAGACCATTGCATCTCCTAAGGTTAAAGTGGATAAATAATTGAAGCAGAGGAGCTGGCACAGATAAGATGGGCTCCCACGCGGTAAGCCTCCATGGTTCTATGGAAGATGGAATAAATCAGGAAGTGGTGGTTAGGTGAAGCCAATTTGATAAGATTGTAGGAGGGTGATGCGGGGCTCTATAGTTTTGAGACCCTGGGAAAGAATAAGTTAAAGTAGGAGACGATACGATAAGTCTTGATTTCAACACATTGAGGGGGATTAGCATGTAGGCAGGCCCTGGAAGAAGTACTGTTATGGTTGGGGGGGGTGGGGGTTATGACTAAACATTGACAAATCTATATTATTCCACTGCTTGACGTTGCCTGCGCCTCGTTAGCAAGCAGCGAGTACCAAGCGGGCACCCCACTGGAGCTCAATTACTCTGAGAGGGCGGGAGTGGGGAGGGGAGTTTTTCAGGCTGGAGTTTTTTTTGGGGAGCCCAGAGGGAGCACTCCTTTAAGGAACACTGGATGAGGCCGCTCAATGCCTGGGTGGAAAGTGCCCAGCACAAATTCTGCCCGTTTGTACTTGAAAATTTATAATCAAATTCCTACCACCGCCATAGGACCTCGATTTGCATATTTAAGCAGCCTCCTGCCTGTTTCAGGCGGGTGGGCTGCTCGCCCATTCACAGGCCCACCTGAAAATTGCACCAGGCAGGCCTTGGGCATCAATGAGGCAGCCAAGCTAGGAGTTGCCAACTCTAATTGGACGTAGTCCTGGAGGTTTCATCACATGACCTCCTGCCTCCAACCGCGCCCCCTGCACCCCCACCACCCCCCCTACGTTCCCGCCATTGGTCGCCCAACATGTCCATCCTCACCACCTTCCCACACCAATCGGAAATTGAATAAACAAAGAAAATTACAACAAAAAATGTTAACGCCCGTACGATTCTTCTCCCGGCTTTCTTTACTCGCAGCAGTGTCCGGGAGATTAGTCTTTAATTCCTGGAGACTCCAGGGCAATCCTGGAGGGTTGGCAACCCTATGCTGAAGGCAGGAGAATTCTGTTCTATGGGGGCATGGTCTCAAAAACTTCTTGAGTTTTGAAACCTGCTCTGTGCTATCTCACAGTGGACAGGAAATGCCCTGCACCCTCCATCGTCTTGCATCCTCACTGTTCCTGACACAGTACAGTTAGACATTGCACAACACTGGGGTAATTACACAACAGAAAGATTTTTAAAGAACTAAGAAAACAGCCAGTGTATATTTTTAAAAAGCTGTAATTCGATTGGATTTTCTCTATCTCTATCTCAACTTGTCTCTTCATCTATCTCTCTACTTGTCTCTCTCTCTCTCTCTCTCTCCATCTCTCCATTGCTGATCTTTTGTCCATCTTTTCTTCTTTCTCCCTATTTGTCTATCTGCCTGCCTTTCTTTGCACCTGCTCATCTATATCTCTGCCGGTCTGTATCTCGCTCCTTTGCTCTTCCTTTGATAGTTTATGTATCCATCTGTCCACCTGGCAAAAGAACCAGAGGCAACATGATGAAAACATTTCTTTACGCAGCGAGTTGTTACAATCTGGAATGCGCTGCCTGAAAGGGCGGTGGAAGCAGATTCAATAATAACTTTCAAAAGGGAATTGGATAAATACTTGAAGGGGAAAAATGTGCAGGGCTGTGGGGAAAGAGGGAATAATTGGATAGCTCTTTCAAAGAGCTGGCACAGGCAATGATGGTCTCCTTCTGTGCTGTATCATTCTATGATTCTCTGATTCTTTTTCTGTCTCTGTGCTAATCTGCTTGTCTTGTCTATCTACGCTCTTCCATAGGACAATCAGGTTCTCTCCCTCACTCACTGCTGGTCTGTCTACTTATATGTCTATCTGCTTCCCCTTCCTCTGCTGATCTGTGTGTGTGTCTCTTTCCTTCTGCTAGTCTGTCTCTCTGTTGATTCCCTATGTATTATTGCAATCACCACTGTTCAGGTACAGTTCACTCTGCATAGATCCCAGTGCTGTGTTATGGATGCTATTGTTAATTACTCAGCCCTTTTGTTACATGTATCTAGGTGTCGGCTGTGGCTCAGTGGGTAGTGCTCTTGTCTCATTAAGTGAGAAGGTTGTGGGTTTAAGTCTCACATCCAGAGACTTGAGTATGTAATCTAGGCTCATTATCCTAGTGTGGTACTGAGGGAGTGCTGCACTGTTGTTGTTCAGGTGCTGTCATTTGGATGAGATGTTAAACTGTGGCTCTATCTGCCCTCTCATGGTGGATGTAAATGATCCCATGGTACTGTTTCAAAGCAGAGTGTGTCCTGGTCAATATTTATCCCTCAACCACCATCACTAATATCTGGCTTTATCGCATTTCTGTTTGTGGGAGCTTGCTGTGTGCAAATTGGCTGCCATGTTTCCTACATCACAACAAAAGTACTTCATTGGCTTCCTGGGGTTGTGAAAGGTGCTACATAAACACAAGTTCTTTTCTTTCTGTATATGTTTATGTATAAACTGTTCTAAATGCCCTGCTTTGTCTTGGTCTGCGCAGGTTTTAAGGAGAGCGCCTATGCCTACGCCATTGCGGCCGCTGGCGTGGTCCACGCTGTTTCCAACGCCTGCAGCCTGGGCAAGCTGAAAGCGTGCAGCTGCGACGACAAGCGGCGGGGGGACGAGGAGGCCTTCCGACTCAAACTCAATCGGCTTCAGCTGGAAGCTCTGAACCGGGGCAAGGGCATGGTGCACGGGGTACTCGAGCCCCTGCCCGGTGACCTGCCGGGACCCCAGGACTCTTGGGAGTGGGGAGGCTGCAGCCCCGACGTGGAGTACGGCGACAAGTTCTCCAGGGACTTTCTGGATTCCCGGGAAACCTACAAGGACATCCACTCGAGGATGAGGCTCCACAACAACAGGGTGGGGAGGCAGGTGAGCGTCAGCATTGCACACGGTCTCTCTTCGGGTTAAAGAAACGCACTTACGCGGGCCATGAGCAAACAACAAAGAGCTAGTGGATGAGGGCAACTCCTGGTGTGGTACTACGACCTGCGGACCAGAAGGTCCCAGATTTGATCTCACGTCTGTTGCAGTTGTTTTGGCAAAACAATCGTACTCCAGTAAGCCTGGAGGAAGGGTAGGCCAGTGGTCCTCCTCTTGATCACTGTAGGGCTTGTGTGGATGTTGGGGTAGGACGGGATCAGGTTTGACTGATGCTCGGCATTGTCGAATAGCCAACTGGTACTCACTATCTAGACTCACACGTGAAAAGCGGCCGCTTCAATAGCCAGTACCCGTGGAACTGTATCACAGGAGAAAATGGAAAAAAAAGGTTGGGGGAGGGCCCTTCTATAAAGTTAATGGTGGCTCTCCTGTTCCTTTGGGGTGGGAACTTTTTTTTACACGGTATTGGCCGTGTCTCATTGGGTAGCACTGTCGCCTTCTGAGGCAGAAGGCCATGGGCTGAAGTCCCACTCCAGAGACTTGAGCGCATAATTTAGGCTGACAGTCCCAGTGCAGTACTGAGGGAGAGTTGCACTAGCGGAAGGGGTCGCCTTTCGGATGTTAAACCATCTGTCTTCACAGGTGAATGTAAAAGATCCCATGACACTATTTCGAAGAAGAGTGGGGGAGTTCCCCCCCCGGTGCCCTGGGTCAATATTTATCCCTCGACCAACATCACTAAAACAGATGATGTGGTCGTTATCTCATTGCTGTTTGTGGGACCATGCTGTGCGCAGATTGGCTGTTGCGTTTGCTCACATGACAACAGTGACTACACTTTAAATGTAATTTATTGGGTGTGAAGCACTTTGGGACATCTCAGGAAGATAAGGCGCTATATAAATGCAAGTACGTTCTTTGTTTTTAAACCATGACGCTCCTTTAATTAAAGGCAAAGTGCATGTTCCCACATTGCCTGAATGCAGTAAGATGTCGGCTGCACATTTATTAGTGTTCCATCTTGTTGCTCTGTTTCTTTCTTTACTGTTGGGTGGAGGTAGACTGGGGGCAGCCATTTTGTGGAGAACTTCTGTTCCTGTGACATCTTCCCACAATCCACCATTCACATTCTAACCGGTGCTTATGAAGCAGGGAAGCAGAGGAAACGAGAGTAACCGATAAATAGACACCTATCTCCCTTTACACCTTCAGGGCCAAAATTCTCGTCCTTTTGTTCAAATCCCTTCATGGCCTCGCCCCTCCCTATCTCTGTGACCTCCTCCAGCCCTACAACCCTCCGAGATCTCTGCGCTCCTCCAACTCTGGCCTCTTGCGCATCCCCGATTTCCTTCACCCCGTCATTGGCGGCCGTGCCTTCAGCCGCCTAGGCCCTGAGCTCTGGAATCCCCTCTCTAAACCTCTCCGCCTCTCTCTCCTCCTTTAAGACGCTCCTTAAAACCTACCTCTTTGACCAAGCTTTTGGTCACCTGTACTAATATCTCCTTATGTGGCTCATTGTCAAATTTTGTCCGATAATTGGTCCTGTGAAGCGACTCGGGGCGTTTTACTACGTTAAGGACGCTATATAAATGTGAGTTGTTGTTGTTGTTCCTCCGCCTCCTCCTCCTCCTAACGCACTGCGATCTGCTTCCCCTTTGAAGTAAGACGGCTGATTTGATTGATCTCTCTCTCTGTGTAAACAAGAGCGTTCTGTCCTTTGGAGTCTCACATGCCCCAACCAGTCTTGCCAGTGTCTGCTCGCTCCTGTATGTTGCCCAACGGTTACTATTTCACAATATCGCCTATGTCGCTACAAGCAACATCGGGTCAATAAGTCATCCTTGTTTTGCTCAGAAAATTTCCTAAAAATTGTTTCTCTGCACCAAAGCAAAGATTAGTTTTTACACCCCATCACTTAAAGTTGGTACTAACTCTTGCTACTCTGGTAGTCAGTTCTTAGTGGCTGGTGGAACTGTTCTGCCAGGCTTCCTCAGTAGCCGAATTGGTAAATGCTTCAGCTGCTCGTACTATTGAGCCGTATGGACCAGGAAGAGCCCACGACTCATCTCTAGTCTGTGCTGCGTTAGCTGATTTCAGGCAGGGAGCCACGGTGGGGGTGGGGGGGGCCTTCAATTGGCCTCAGTGCCCTTGGGATAGAAAGGGGAAAGAACAGCCTCTCGAGGGACCCAGTTCCCAATCGCTATTCAGAGGCCGCTACAGAAAAAATTGCACTGGGTCGATTCTCCTCTCCGCCCTGGTGTTGGGCACCTGGTTAGGTGCAGAGCCCCTGAAGGACGGAAGAGCATCTGTGAAGGGCATAGGTGGCCCAGATTTCCTAACAGGGCTTCATGCTGGGAATGGGTGTGTATGGTAGTGTAGGCGTTATATTACTGGACTAGTAATCCAGAGCACCGTGAGTTCACATCCCACTATTGCAGTTTTAGAATTGGAATTCAGTTTTTAATAAACTGGTGTTAGTAAAAGTGACCATGAAGCTGTCGGATCGTTGCAAAAACCCAACTGGTTCAGTAATATCATTTAGGGAGGGAAACCTGCCGTCTTTCCCTGGTCTGGCCTATATGTGACTCCAGTCCCACATCAACGTGGTTGAATCTTAAGTGGCCTAGCAAGTCACTCAGTTGTATCAAACCTTGGGTAACCAGGGATGGGCAATAAATGCTGGCCTTGCCAGCAATGCCTACAACCCAAGAATGAATTTTAAAAAACTAATGATACTGGCTCAAAATCTCACAGCAGCCTAACAGCACTTAGATCAACATTCGGTCTGGATCAATATCTAGTCTGGATCAATATTTAGTCCAGATCAATGATTAATCCAGATCAATATTTAGTCTTGATCAGTAATTAGTCTAGATCAGTTACTAATTCAGATTAATATTTAGTACAGATCCATAACTGATCTGGATCGATAATTAACCCAGATCAATATAATTAATCTTGATCAATATTTAGTATATTCAGATATACTAAGTATTGATCAGTATTTAGCCTCAATCAATAAAATAGCCCAGATCAATAATTAGTCTGGATCAGTATGAACTCTGGATCAATATTTAGGCTTTACTTGGTTATACATAGGAACATAGGAACAGGAGTAGGCCATTCAGCCCCTCGTGCCTGCTCCGCCATTTGATAAGATCATGGCTGATCTGTGATCTAACTCCATATACCTGCCGTTGGCCCATATCCCTTAATACCTTTGGTTGCCAAAATCAGATCAATATTTGGCCTGGATCAATATGCCTAGTGTTACAAATTTCATGTCTGTCAGATTCTGTAGCATTGGTCACTTCCATAAGTGGTCCCTGCATCCTATGCTCAAGAGTGTGCCCATACTGCCCAATATCTAATCAAATGATAGTGTAACCTAGGGAACCTAACAATAGTGCCCCCTTGTGATCTGAACTAGATAGCATCTCTTTCACACATACCCTCATCCGCTTCTCCAATCTTTCACAGGTGAACTGAAAACATTTTAGTGATATGAAGCCAGATACAAATTGTTAAGCTAGTTTATTTTATAGACAGCAAATGAACAAACAAAGTGACAGTCACAATCAAAAATTATTTACTTCACTTAACTTCAAACCCCTCCTCGCAAATAAGGAAACAAATAATAAACCCCACATTAGTGAGCTAACTTAACTTTTCCTGGTCATCTTTTTGGTTCTGACTGGCCCTGAGCTGAAGATGAGTGAGTTTTTGCTAACTAGGCCTGGTTCCCTGCCGAGACCTGACTGGACTGAATGATTTTACATGTGTCCCTTTGTCTTTTCTGCCTGAGTTCCCAAGAATTGGGAGGACTGTTCCCCCATGACTCCTTCCCCATTCAAAGATTCACCAACAGGCCTGTCAACTAGACCAGCTACCTTTTTCCCAAGAGTATATTTTCAGCAGTGTTCTCCCTGCAGGGTACTCAAGAATGCCATCTCGAACGGATGACCTACAGGTAACACGTAGTGAGATGACAAATTACTCATAGCCCCTGGCCATTGTGGAAAACAATAAGGCTCATTAACGCATCAATCCTTGGTTAGACAGCACTTGGAGTACTGTACACAATTCTGGTCTCCATATTATAAAAAGGATATAGAGGCACTGGAGAAGGTGCAAAAATGATTTACTAGGACGATACCAGAACTGGGAGGTTATACCTATCAGGAAAGATTGAAAGCTGGGGCTCTTTTCTCTAGAAAAGAGGAGGCTGAGTGTTGACCTGATAGAGGTCTTTAAGATTATGAAAGGGTTTGATAGGGTAGACGTAGAGAAGATGTTTCCACTTGTGGGGGAGACCAGAACTAGGGGCCATAAATATAAGATAGTCACTAATAAATCCAATAGGGAATTCAGGAGAAACTTCTTCACCCAGAGACAAGTAAGAATGTGGAACTTGCTATCACATGGAGTGGTTTAAGCAAATAGCATAGATGTATTTAAGAGGAAGCTGAATAAACACATGAGTGAGAAAGGAATAGAAGGATATGTTGATGGGGTTAGATGAAGTAGGGAGGGAGGAGGCTCATGTGGAGCATAAATACCGACATAGACCAGTTGGGCTGAATGGCCTGTTTATGTGTTGTAGACTCTATGTAATTCTATGTAATATGTAATCCCCTCTTTGTATGAGTGGCTGTAGGAAGGATTTTAAGCCTGTGTGAGTTAATTTAATTTTAAAGCACAGCACTTAAACATAACTCATTCCCAAATCCTTTCTGTGGTAAAATGGCCAGAAAAACGAATCCCAAAATATGACATCTGGTTCAGATCAGATGGTTACTTTTGCCAAAATTAGCAATCGAATGCTCGATGCGTTTGTTTGAGGTTCCTCCATCTGATATATTAACACAGACATCATAGAAACGGGAGTTGGCCATTCGGCCCCTCGAGCCTGCTGTGCCATTCAATTAGATCATGGCTGATCTGTATCTCCTGCCTTTGTTCCATATCCCTTGATACCCTCACCAACAAAAATCTATCAATCTCAGTGTTGAAATTTTCAATTGATCCCCAGCGTTCACAGCCTTTTTGGGGGAGCGAGTTTCAGATTTCCACTAGCATCTGTGTGAAAACGTGCTTCCTGATTTCTCTCCTAAATGGCCCAGCTCTAATTTTAAGATTATCTCCCCTTGTTCTTGATCCCCCCACCAGGGGAAATAATTTCTCTGCATTTACCCCATCGAATCCTTTTAACATTTTAAAAACCTTGATCAGATCACCCCTCAATCTTCTATACCCAATGGGTTACAAGCCAAGTCAGGCAAAGGTATTAAGGGTTATGGAATAAAGGCAGGTAAATGGAGTTAAGATGCAGATTAGCTATGATCTAATTGAATGGCGGAACAGGTTCCAAGGGCTGAATGGCCTGCTCCTGCTCCTATATTCCTTGTTGCTCTGTGTCTAAGTCTATGCAACCTGTCCTCATAATTTAACCCTCTAAGCCTCGGTATCAATCTGGTGACTCTGCGCTGCACCCCCTCCAAGGCCAGTATCTCCTTCCTGAGGTGTGGTGGCCAAAACTGAATGCAGTTCTCCAGATTGGGTCTGACCATGGCTCTGTACAACTGAAGCAGAACTTCCTCCCCTTTGTAATCAAGCTCCCTTGAGCTCAACTCATTCATTTTAAAATTGTGAGTGCCTCTGTTAAAATAGCATACAGAGAATGTCATACAATCGTGTTAAGCTTGCGTCCGCTAATGTTGCTCTTCCCCATCGCTATCCATTGATTCCTGCTGAAGAAAGTGCAGTGTCATTTCTACACTAACAATTAACTCTGGATTAATATTTAACGCTCACTTGGATCCGATCGGCATTTAGTCCAAATGAATGTTTAGCCCCTGCCTGGATCAGATTAGCTCAGCCTCAATCAGTGACTGTCCCGGCTTAGGCCAGCCTGTCTCTGTCCACGACTGTTGCCTGCTTCCTCCCTTCTGCTGATTTTCTTTTCCATTTTATTTTTTAAACGTTTTTTGCCATCGACCTCAGTCCCAACCCTTTGGTTCTCACGCTGCCCAGCCCTGTTAAAAGCAGTAATTAGTTGCTGTCTGCTGCTCGGTAACAGATGTTGAGTGTGCAAACCATTAGGAACTTCAAACAGACGGGAAGCAGAGAAATGCTCTGCCCCTTCCTTCCCATCTCTAACTCACATGCTGTTTCTCAAGGCTGGAAAAACACACACTCACACAGACACACACACTCACACAGACACACACACTCACACAGACACACACACACACACAGACACACACACACACAGATACACACACACACAGAGATAGACACACAGACACAGACACACACAAACACACACAGACACACGCGGACACAGACACACAGACACAGACACACACACTCACACAGACACACACACACACACAGACACACACACACAGATACACACACACACAGAGATAGACACACAGACACACACAAACACACACAGACACACGCAGACACAAACACACAGACACAGACACACACACTCACACAGACACACACACAGACACACACACTCACACAGACACACACACACACACAAACACACACACAGACAGACATAGACACACAGACACAGACACAACACAAACACACACAGACACACGCGGACACAGACACAGACACACACAAACACACACAGACACACACTCACACAGACACACACACTCACACAGACACACACACACACAGACACACAGACATAGACAGACAGACACACACAAACACACAGACACATGCGGACACAGACACACTGACACAGACACACACAAACACACACAGACACACGCGGACACAGACACACTGACACAGACACACACAAACACACACAGACACACGCGGAAACAGACACACGCAGACACACAGAAAAACATACACGTACACACACAGACAAATAGACACACATGAACACACACACAGATACACACAGAAACACACAGACACAGACACAGACACACAAGTAAAGTGGACAGACCTATAAAGCATATTAACCAAATTCATTTTAACAATGATTCATTTCAGTGATGAGTCATCAGCTACATTCATATCGTTCACATCCATTCACAATAAATTAAACCAGTCCATTTCAGTTAGATGAGAGGGAACGGGTTGCTCCATTTCTACTCCTCTTCTTGCTTCTGCTGTTTTCTCATTTTTTTTTTAGAAAAAGTTTATTTATTTGCTCATTCAAGCCATATTTCCAAGACAGCTCCACATCCCAAAGTCATGCCCAAGGTTTCAGAGGAACTGTAGTTTACAAAAGTGGGTAAAGTTAAGAGGAAACTATGCCAGCTGCAGCTGTCCAATCGCAAATCGTTTATATAGCGCTGTATCACATTTCACAGAAACACCTCAAAGTGTTTCACAGACAACGAATTGCCTCAAATTAGTTATTTTTAACTTTGAAGTCAAAGGATGGGAAAATTAGGGCGGTGTATGATGGGCGGCCAAATCGATATCACCTGCCGTACACCATCACCCAAAGTTAAAATTACCCCCTCCCTCTCCTTTTTAAAAAAAAAGTTTCTATTGTTTTTTTTTAATTCATTGTCGGGATGCAGGCATCAATGGCAAGGCTGGCATTTATTGAGAAGGTGGTGATGAGCTGCCTTGTTGAACTGCTGCAGGCGGTTTTGATACAACTGAGTGACGTGCCTAGGTACTTCAGAGGGCAGTTATGAGTCAACCACGTTGTTGTGGGATTGGAGTCACGTATAGGCCGGACGGGGTAAGGACGGCAGGTTTCAGTGTCCTGGCTAATATTTATCCCTCAACCAACACCTAAACACAGATTATCTGATCATTATCACATTGCTGTTTGTGGGATCTTGCTGTGCCAAATCGGCTGCCGTATTTCCTACATTACAACAGTGACTACACTTCGAAAAGTACTTCATTGGCTGTAAAGCACTTTGGGATGTCCTGAGGTTGTGAAAGGCGCCGTATAAATGCAAGTCTTTCTTTCTTTTTAAAGGACATTAGGGTTTTAACAACAATCCGACAGCTTCATGGTCACTTTTACTGAAACCAGTCTTTTATTGCCAGATTTTTAAAACTGAATTCAAATTCTCAAACTGCCGTGGTGGGATTTGAACTCATGTCCTCTAAATTATTTAGCATAATTGATACCGTTTGTTGATCGCTGGTATATTCCAAGTTACATGGCCCTTGCAGACGTACAGAAATGAGGGTCTCACGCAGGTCTTTGACCTGAAACGTTAACTCTGTTTCTTTCTCCACAGATGCCGCCTGACTTGCTGAGCTTCTCCAGCATTTTCTGTTTTTATTTCAGATTTCCAGCGTCCGCAGTATTTTGCTTTTTATTCAGTGTTTAACTCACGGCCGCTCCTCTTCCAGGAATGCCCCATCTTGAAAAAGTTCTGCTCTTCTCTCCGACGGGATTTCCGTTTGTCCCTTTTACCTTGTTCACCTTCATTTGTTTCTAGGAACATAGGAACAGGCGTAGGCCATTCAGCCCCTCGTGCCTGCTCCGCCATTTGATAAGATCATGGCTGATCTGTGATCTAACTCCATATACCTGCCTTTGGCCCATATCCCTTAATACCTTTGGTTGCCAAAAAGCTATCCATCTCAGATTTAAATTTAGCAATTGAGCTAGTATCAATTGCCGTTTGCGGAAGAGAGTTCCAAACTTCTACCACCCTTTGTGTGTAGAAATGTTTTCTAATCTCGCTCCTGACAGGTCTGGCTCTAATTTTTAGACTGTGCCCTTCTTGTGTTTGATCAGGTTTCTTCTAAAACTCACCCCTTTTGTTCTTTCCTCCCCTCCTCTCCCTCCCCCACTTTTCCCCGTTCTGTACTTGTTCAAAAACTTTAACTCTTTTAACATCTTCCAGTTCTGACAAAAGGTCTTCGACCTGAAACGTTAACTCTGTTTCTCTCTCCACAGATGCCGCCTGAATGCTGAGCTTCTCCTGCGTTTTCTGTTTTTATTTCAGAGTTCCAGCATCCGCGGTATTTTTTGCTTTTGATTTTGTCTTCTCACACAGATCTGATCGATTAGCGATGGATAGCCAGGGTCGACAGGATTATTGATTGGGGAGGGGGCCTGGGTCAGGTATAAAGGGGGCACGACGTCAAGCCTTGAGACACTGTGTAATCACTATGGGTGCTGATGCAGCACCAGGGAGCTATTATAAAGCATTAACGCTGTGTGTCTGTGCAAAGCAATTCCAGTGACTCCTTATAATGTGTTTTGTTTTTACCCTTGGCCTTGGATTTATGGTGTTCTGTATGTAAATATTGCTAGGGTGAACCTCTGAGCTCTCATTATGGTGGGGACTGGGATATGGGTTGCCAACCCTCCAGGATTCTCCAGGAGTCTCCAGGAATTGAAGGTTAATCTCCCGGTCACAGCTGCGGGCAAAACCCAGGGAGAAAAATCATAGGGGCATTAAAAAAATGGTGTGTTTTTTTAAACTTTCTTTGAACACTTTAATTTACTAACTGTGAAAATATTGGAGATGGGGGAAAACAGACTGTTTGAGGGGGCGGAGCAGTTGGATTGGGGAGGTCATGTGATGAAACCTCCAGGAATACGACGAACCAGAGTTGGCAACCCTAACTGGGATAGCTTTCCACTTCAAGCAGCCAGTGTCAACGTTAAACATAAGCAGAGCAAAGGTGGGAAAGAAAATAACTTGCATTTATATAGCGCCTTTCACATCCTCAGAACATCCCAAAGCACCTCACAGCCAATGAAGTACTTTTGAAGTGTGGTCACTGTTGTTATGTAGACAAATGCAGCAAGGTCTCACAAACACGATAAATGATCAATTAATTTGTTTTCATGGTGCGGGTTGCGGGAGAAATGTTGGCCAGGATACCAGGAGAACTCCGCTGCTCTTCAAATAGTGCCTCAGGATCTTTTATGTCCATGTGAGCGGGGGGATGGGGCCCTGCTTCGAAGTCTCATCCAAAAGATGGTACCTCTGACAGTGCAGCACTCTCTCAGTACTGCACTGGAGTATCAGCCTAGATTATGTACTCAAGTATCCGGAGTGGGACTATGAACCCACAGCCTTCTGGCTTAGAGATGAGAGTGCTACTAAATGAACCAAGCTCTCCCTACTCTACCTCACCACTGCACTTTGACTCTAGATCCATGGTCTCTTACCTGTCCCATGATCGTGTTTCCACTTCCCTCACCAGCACTTACTATGGCCAAAGATCAAAAGATGAAAAAAAAACACGATAAAGTTGCTGGAACTACAAAGCTTCACAGTCAATTAATCTGCCAGCGCCCGAAAGAGAAAAAGCAGGTCAGCGATTTGGGTGTAGCCCCTTCAGGGGAACGTAAGATTTACACTAAAATGACCTCCCTGAATGAGATTGCCAATTTAGTGCAAATTTGTGCCAAGTCTGAGGCAGTTTTGTGTTGGAGTAGATCTCCACAGGAGCTGGGTCCAGACTGTCCCAAACTCATTTCACTTAGACCTCTCGCAGCTAGCAATAAGAGGAGACTTTATTGCACGAGTCTGGGCTGGAATCAAAGCCAGGTGTTGAGAGTTATGTAGCATCTTGTACTAAATTTTTTTTCCCAAAAAAATATACTTTATTCATAAAATTTGCAGCAAAACATACAATACAGTTGTCATATCACATTCCAAACGTACACAATACAGATTATACAATTTGCAGGTTAAATCAAGTACAGTTCAATGAACATCCTTTCACTGGAACTCTACAATCTACAGAGAGTATTCAAATTATTTCAACAGATACAAACATAATAACACACAGGATAGCACATCAAAATTATGAGGGGTTTTGATAGAGTAGATAGGGAGAAACTGCTTCTACTGGCTGGAGGGTCGGTAACCAGAGGACACAGATTTAAAATAATTGCCAAAAAAGCCAGGGCGGGGGGAGATGAGGAGAATTTTTTTTACACAGCGAGTTGTTATGATCTGGAATGTGCTGCCTGAAAGGGCGGTGGAAGCAGATTCAATAGTAATTTTCAAAAGGGAATTGGTTCTCTACTTAAAAAGGAAAAATTTGCAGTGCTATGGGGAAAGAGCAGGGGGGAGTGGGACTAATTCAATAACTCTTTCAGAGAGTCGGCACAGGCAAAATGGGCCGAATGGCCTCCTTTTGTGCCATATGATTCTATGACTGTATAAGTTTAAAATCCTGAGCCTGCATTTTGAATTTACTGCCACCCGCCCCCCCCCGCGCCTCCTCTCTATGGGCTCTGCCACTGATGATGTCACAGGCTGAGTCCCAGCCACATTCTTGATGTCTGTCCCTTTTGTGACGTCATCGAGTGGACCGGTTCATGTGAAAAGAGGGGAGCAACATCATGTTGGCAACACACATTAAGATTCAGGATTGTGCACCTTCTCCAAGGCCCTGACGTCCTTTCTAAAGTGTTGAACAATGCAATTTTGATGTCACTGTTAGAATTTTAAACGGTTGCCTCTCCTTCCTGTTGCAACCTTTATTGTCCCTTGATTTTATCAATATTACTATAGTCATTGCGCCTCTGAATTATCCTCTCGTGTTCCTCTCAAGCTTCAAACACCCCATCCTACGCTCTCTGCCTCCTCCCTGCGCAGAAATTGAGGCTCATTGCGCCGTTTCCCAACTTGAACTCATTCTTTCCAGAAACTGCACTACGCTATCGCCTCCCACAATCTAGAGGTTTTTAAAAGAAAGAACTTGCATTTATATAGAATCTTTAATGACCTCAGGACATCCGAAAGCACCTTGCAGCCAATGAAGTACTTTTGAAGTGTAGTCACTGTTGTAATGTAGGGAAACGCAGCAGCCAATTTGCGCACAGCAAGATCCCACAAGCAGCAGTGTGATAATGACCAGATAATCTGATTTTAGCTGAGGGATAAATATTGGCCAGGACACCAGGGAGAATGCCCCTGCTCTTTTTCATATAGCGGCCATGGGACCTTTTATATCCACCTGAGAGGGCAGATGGAGCCTCAGTTTTAACATCTCATCCACAAAGACGGTGTCTCAATCAGTGCAGTGCTCCCTCAGTACTGCACTGGGAGTGTCAGCCTGGATTATACACTCAGTGGGACTTGAGCTTTCAATCTGCTGACTCAGAGGCAAGATGGGCTACCATAAAGCCACAGCTAAGACCTAACTTTGCTGTCACCTAACCACTTCTTTATTTGCCTGATCTTTTCGCCTTAGGATAAATTTCCGCATCTCGCACTCCCAGCGAGGGACCCTACTTGAAAAGGGCGCAGGTCGGTGATATGGCCACCACGTTCTCCGACTCGCGCTGCCTTTAAGCGCCGGATTGGTGAATTTACCCTCTACTCTTTTTAACCTTGGTGGTGTCCTGCACCATGACCCTTAGCCCTCCGCCCTTCAATCCCATCCTCTTCCTTACAGCTCCTCATTAACCCTTTCCCAACCATGACTGGATTTTAACCTCCACCACTATTATGGATCATCGACTCCAACCGGATCAAATGTTTCAATGGGGTAACCGTCAGCCATTCACGATCAGACTGAGAGGGGAGCAGTACTCAAAGGGTCGCCAACCCTCCAGGATTGCCCTGGAGTCTTCTGGAATTAAAGATTGATCTCCCGAACCTGGGAGAAAAATCATAGGGGCATTAAAAAAAAGGTGGGCTTTTTCTCATTTTCTTTGAACACAAAAGGCCGTGGATGCTGGGGGTCCATTGAAATTTTCGAGACTGAGATCGGTAGACCTTTGTTCGGTAAGGGTATCAAGGGACATGGGTCAAAGGCGGGTAAATGGGTTTAAGATACAGATCGACCATGATTTAATTGAATGTCGGAGCAGGCTTGAGGGGCTGAATGGCCTTCTCCTGTTCCTATGTGGCTCAGTGGGTAGTGCTCTTGCTTTTGCTTTTTTAGTTAGAAGATTGTGGGTTCAAATCCCACTTCAGGGACTTGTGCTAAAATCTAGGCTGATACTCCAATGCAGTACTGAGGGAGTGCTGCACTGTCAGGGGTGCCTTCTTTTGGATGAGACGTTAAACTGAGGCCCCATTTGCCCTTTCAGGTGGACATATAAGATCCCATGGCACTATTTCGAAGAAGAGCAAGGGAGTACTGTCTAGTGTCCTGGCTAATATTTATCTGTCAACCAACGCCTAAAAACAGATTCTCTGGTCATTACTGTTTGTGGGATCTTGCTGTGCACAAATTGGCCGCCACGTTTCCTACATTACAACACTTCAAAAAATAATTGGCTGTAAAGTGCTTTGGGATGTCCTGAGGTCGTGTTGTGTCTTTCTTCCTTTCTTATTCCAATGAAGATGGAAAAAAGGTCATTTTACTGGACGGACCGGTTGGAGGCGGGAGGTCATGTGATGAGTCCTCCAGGAATGCATCCAACCAGAGTTGGCAATACTCACCAGGCTAGGTGCAGAACAAGGCCCACAGTGCAGAACACCACTGAAATTGAAAAGCGATCAATCGACGAGTGATCATTAGGAATGGCCAATCTTCATCTTTAAAATCTATCAGTTTGGTTTACTTTCAGTGCCAGAAGGTTGTGGGTTCAAGCCCTGCACCAGAGGCTTGAACACAAAAAGGGGTCTAAAACTGTAGGGATTACTGTGTGATCCAAGGAGATGAGATATCTGCCTGTTCAAGTGGACGTAATGGGGCAATTTTAACCTAACCTATCTGTCAAGAAACTGATAGGATCGGGTGCAATGCTGGTTTTACATCCCGCCCGATTTTACTCTCCACCCAATCCAGTGGATTTCCCCGCCCATCGAGCGAGGTTAATATTGCCCCCGAAGGGTTTATTAGAAGAAGACACAAACCCTGGTCATTTCCCAACTTCTGGGAGGGA
This sequence comes from Heptranchias perlo, assembly GCF_035084215.1. Lineage (NCBI taxonomy): Eukaryota > Metazoa > Chordata > Chondrichthyes > Hexanchiformes > Hexanchidae > Heptranchias > Heptranchias perlo. The sequence continues at coordinate 9,266,682 of NC_090331.1, forward strand.
GCATAATGGAAATTGGTGCACAGCATATACCTGAATTCCCGCTATACCCTTCCGGTGGGTGAAGCTCCTTGCCGGGTCCACGAAGTCAGAAAATTACCCCTGATATGAAGAAGGGCGCTGAGCTCCCTCCCTCCCTCCGCACCCCCCCACCCCCCCCCACCCCCGCCCGTGTACCGATCAACATTGCTCCCTCGACCAACACCACCGAAACAGATCACATTGTTTTTTCTTCTTAAGTGTAGTTTCACTGATCCAGTTTGTGGGATCTTGTTGTGCGTGTACCTACATAATTCCAGTCATTCGTTGCATGTCAACTGCTTTTTGGGATGGTTCGGAGAGACGCGACATGGTTGCGGCAATGAGGGAAACCCGAGGGGAGGAAAGGAGTTGTCCAACTTTGAGGTCCTGGGAAAACAATTGGCGCTGGTGAGCGATGTCCTCACTTGGCTAGTCAACATGTATTCTTATAGTCGTTCTCTGGTTCCCGCCAGATGAAGGTCTCCCACGAAGAAACGTGAACTTGCATGTGCCAGGGGGACCTTTAATTGCTGCGGCCTCCTGACCATTTTCTCCCTCCCCTTCCCCTTCCCCTCCCCAACCATTACCACACTATCCCCTTGGCCGATCTAATGTACATCACCATTTAGATATGTCTCGGTAGAGACCTACCTTCTCCCTCCCCTACTTCTCATGACCTACTTTAACCCTTGAGTCAAATCTCATCACCACAAGCTCGTGAGGATTGGCAATTAGTTCTTCTTATCAGAGGACAGAGCTCTGCAGACTATAATGGACCTTCCACTGGGACCAGGGTAAAAGGTTGCTATAAGGAGAAGTTTGTAATAACGAGGTTTCTGTGAAAACTATCGTAAAAGGGCTTTAAAAAGTTCAGGCATTCCTCTGTGTGCTGTTTTCAGTGAATTGGTTAACCTGTTCGAGTGAATCTACTTTATGTCAGCGGTGGCTCAGGTAGTAGCACTCTCGCCTCTGAGTCGGGAGATTGAGGGTTCATAGTCCCACTCCAGAGCCTTGAGGACAAAATCCAGGCTGATACTCCCACTGCAGTACTGAGGGAGTGCTGCGCTGTCGGAGGTGCCGTCTTTCGGATAAGACGTTAAACCGAGGCCCTGTCTACCCTCTCAGGTGGACATAAAAGATCCCATGGCACGATTTCAAAGGAGAGCAGAGGAATACTCTCCGGTGTCCTGGCCAATACTTGTCCCTCAACCAACATCACTAAAACAGATGATCTGGTCAGTATCTCATTGCTGTTTGTGGGATCTTGCTGTGTGCAAATTGGATGCTGCGTTTCCTACATTACAACAGTGACTACACTTCAAAAAAGTACTTCATTGGCTGTAAAGCGCTTTGGGACATCCTGAGGTCATGAAAGGCGCTATATAAATGCAAGTCTTTTCTTCCCTTATGCTGGAGGTGGAGCCTGGACTTTCTAAATGGGGGAGCAGAGATTCACTTTGGGAGGTCTAGACAACCACTGCCAATGAATAGGGCCAACATCTATAGGATTAAAGCAGTAGGGAGCATTGGGTTAGGGGCATTGCCCCAATCTCAGGCCTCACCCCCCCCCTCCACCCCCCAAGGGTTTCAAGCTCCCCTTTGTGATGTATGTTTTGTCAGCTGCAGGTTAGTTTCATGTTAAGGTCAAGGAGGCCTGTCTGAGGGAATTCCCTGGATTCCCTGCAGGCTTTTCTACCTTCCGACTGGTGGTTCAGGGTGGTTGCTGTCCCTGGGATTTGCGACGGGGTCTCCGTCTTCGGGCTAGGGCAGGCGGGGGGCTCTGCTCGGGCGGAACAGGCCCCCGGGAATCGGGAACACAGTCACTCGAAGTTCCCCTCCAAGTCACACACAATCCCGACTTGTACATTATTCACCCGTTCCGTTATCGTCGCTGGGTCAAAATTCTGGACCTCTCTACCTAACAGCATTGTCCCACTCCAGGGACGTGAGCACATAATCTAGGCTGACACTCCAATGCTGCACTGTCGGAGGTGCCATCTTTCAGATAAGACATGGACGTAAAAGATTCCACGGCACTATTTCGATGAAGAGCAGGGGAGTTCTCCCTGGTGTCCTGGCCAATATTTATCCCTCAACCAACACCTAAAACAGATGATCTGGTCATTTATTTCATTGCTGTTTGTGGGATCTTGCTGTGCACAAATTGGCTGCCGTGTTTCCTACATTACAACAGCGACTACACTTCAATTCTACTTCATTGGCTGTAAAGCGCTTTGGGACGTCCTGAGGTCATGAGAGGCGCTATATAAATACAAGTTCTTTCTTTCTTATTTTACATTTTTGAATCTTTGACAAACCACAAGCACATTATAATGTGTTTAAGTGCTTGTTTAAAGCATCCATGTCTTTCTAATTAGAAATAGCTTGCCAGTTTACAGTTCCTCCTGTCGCTTTTACATTCCCAGTTAGCCTTTTCTTGCCATTTTCAGTCTGTAATTGGACTAATCGCAGCTGACGATCGCTCCACAGATACATACATCCAACAATGAGCGATGGTGGCAGGTTTAAAGGGGTAATTTCTCTCCAAGTTGCTCTCTCTCCCTCCCTCCCTCTCCCTATAAAACATTCAGACTGTACACAGTTGCACTCTGTTATGCCTTTGAAGTCTGCCTGGGCTGTAATTATATCTGCAGCTTGTTACAAATCACAGTGTAGGGACACGGCTTTTTGAACTGGTGCTGCCCATTAATGCAGGGTTTTACAATCTATTTAGGCAGGCTGAAAGGGTCAAGCTGAGACCCTTTGATTTGAAACAATCCCCTGCCCACCCCCCCCCCCACCGCTCAAAACAAAAAAAAAGGGAATATGAAGCTGTTGGAACCTGCTTGACTCGAGCGAACTCGTGATCGGGTCCCAATTCAGCTTGGCTCAGTTGGCAGTACTCGCACCTCTGAATTACGAACCCCACGAGTTCAAGCCCAACTCCAAGACTGGAGCTCGTCATTCAGGCTGACACTCCAATGCAGCAAGTGTGGGAGTGCAGCACTGTCGGAGGTGCCGTCATTCAGGTGAGACGTCAAACTGAAGCCCCGTCTGCCCTCTCAGGTGGACGTCAAACAGGATTGTTCAAACTGCAGCTTTCGAGCTCTGGCCTAACCCTAACCTTAAACTTAACTCTAACCCGAACCGTGACTCTATCCCTAAGATATGAAAATTGTAAACAATTTTACAACACCAAGTTATAGTCCAGCAATTTTATTTTAAATTCACAAGCTTTCGGAGGCTACCTCCTTCCTCAGGTGAACATCGTTCACCTGAGGAAGGAGGTAGCCTCCGAAAGCTTGTGAATTTAAAATAAAATTGCTGGACTATAACTTGGTGTTGTAAAATTGTTTACAATTGTCAACCCCAGTCCATCACCGGCATCTCCACATCATAAGATATGAAAGAAAGACTTGCATTTATATAGCACCTTACACGATCTCAGGACGCCCCAAAGTACTTCACAGCCAATGAAGGACTTTTAAAGTGTAGTCACCGTTGTAATGTGGCAGCCAATTTGCACACGGCAAGATCCCACAAACAGCAATGTGATAATCTGTTTTTTTAGTGATGTTGGTTGAGGAATAAATATTGGCCCAGGATACTGGGGAGAACTCCGCTGTTCTTTATCGAAATAGTGCCATGGGATCTTTTACATCCACCTGAGGGGGCAGATGGGACCTCAGTTTAACGTCTCATCCGAAAGACGCACCTCCGACCAAGCAGCACTCCCTCAGTATTGCACTGAATCGCCAGCCTGGATTATATGCTCAGGTCTCTGGAGTGGGACTTGAACCCGCAGCTTTCTAACCGAGAGGCAGAAGTGTTACCCACTGAGTCACGGCTGACATCGAACTCTAAGGCATAAGTCCGTGATCCTACGCTCCCAGTGGGAAAGCTTCGGTCAAAAGGAGTACGGATCAAAGAGATGGCTACAACACTGTCGCCCCTGAACTTCTGACCTGTGCTCCTTGCAATGCAGCTCCCACTGGGAACGTGAGTTCGCAGAACTGCCTCTCCAGAATCAGTGAGACAGACACACATGAAAATGCAAAGACACATAACTGTGAAGAGCTAGGGGATTAATATATATTGCATGGTTGCTAAGAAACCGTTTGCAAGTGGGATTTTTAATCCAATTGTAATCATCTTAGATATTTTGTATAAATATCAGCAATTAATTTCCCAAAATATGATAACCATGGGGTAACTGTGACCAAATCCCACTCACCCATCACCCCGTGCTCCCTGACCTGCATTGGCTCCCGGTCCACCAGTGCCTCAATTTTAAAATCCTCATCCTCGGGGTTCAAATCCCTCCATGGCCTCGCCCCTCCCCTATCTCTGTAACCTCCTCCAGTCCTAGAACCCTCCGAGAACTCTGTATTCCTCCAATTCTGGCCCCTTGTACATCCCCCACTTCCTTTGCCCCACCATTGGCGGCTGTGCTTTCAGCCGTCTAGGCCCTAGGCTCTGGAATTCCCTCCCTAAACCTCTCCACCTCTCTACCTCTCTCTCCTCCTTTAAGATGCTCCCTAAAATTTACCTCTTTGACCAAGCTTTCGGTCACCTGTCCTAATATCTCCTTATGTGGCTCGGTGTCAAATTTTGTTTGATGATCGCTCCTGTGAAGCACCCTGGGACATTTTATTACGTTATAGGCGCTCTATATATGCAAATTGTTGTTGCTGTGTGTTGGGTTTCTTGGCAGATCACAGACCTTCTAAAGGCTGCAGTTGTTTGCTCGGAGCTGTCAGTTCTCCTGGCCAGTGTTTGTTCCTGTGCATTAATTGGGTGCAAAGTGTTTGTTCTGTTGCTGACAGACGCTTGCTATCACAGGGTGGGGAGGGCGGGCAGCCACTGAGTGATGGGGACACAGGGAAGAGAGAGAAGCTGAGGCCCAGGGACATTCCTCCACTGCTGCCATCCAGAGCGTCAGCACTTGACTCAACGACTGTTACTTGCCTTATGGCACGTGGAGGGAAAAGGAATTTTCTTTAAAACGCGCCAACAGGCTTTAAAGGGCCGATTCCCTGATCGGGTGCACCTTGGCGAGGAGCCGCACCCGGAGGGAGTGCTGACCAAGAAATCACGGGTCGGCAGCCCCTGATTTTCTGACCATTCATTTAAATGAATGAATGAATGAACTTGCATTTATATAACTCTAGTTGGCCGTATTCCTGGAAGTTTAATCACATGACCTCCCGCCACCAACCGCCCCGCCCCCGTCAAACATCCCCGTCTCCAATATTTTTATAACTAATAAACAAAAGTGTTCAAAGTAGATTGGTCACTTGGATGAGGTTCAGGAAGGAGGGAGCAGTACCGGCCGACGCCTGTGAAGCTGTTACCCCAGCAAAGGGCCAATACCTTCAGCAGGAGTAGGACAAGGGGAACAAAGTGGAGAGTAACATCACTCAGAGCAGCTAGGACTGAATATTCCCCTTTCCCCCTGTAATAAACTACAACAGTATAGAATCTGACATCACTCGGAGGTAAACAAGACTGGTGATGAACTCAAAACTATTTTAAGATCTTTGTTTTGTCTGGACTGGTTAAAACTCTACAGCAAACTGGCATCAAGAGAGGCCAGACCCTCCATGTAATCATTCCGTATGTGGCGGCCATTTCACATTTTGTTAGCTGTTGATCACGGCGGGGCAGGGGTGGGGGTGGTTGGTCGTGAGGCAGTGACATTGAGAAGAAAGATGAAAGAAAAGGAATTCAGATCGACAAAGGCTAACCGTCTCTACAGGGGAACGTTCTTGGATTTTTTTTCAAATTTGCGGTTGAATCTTGCTCTCCTCAAGTCGGGAGAGTGGGTACTTTTCAAATCTGGCCCAAACAGCGCCCCATCAGGCAGGTGCATCACGGGTGAGGTGCAGAGTCAGGCTTCCCAACGACAGGCCTCGTGGCCCAACCGTGGAACATTTCTTCTGCTTCCCACGCCAGCCGACGTCCTGCAGCCTCTTGAGCGAGAGTGTCAGTTTACTGCCCGTTAATGCCAAACCGGGGGCCGTATTCATGCTGTGCCTATTGGGAACCAGGTAGAAATCAACTGAAACAATTTCACAATGTCAGCCGTGGCTCAGTGGTACCAATCTTGCCTCTGAGTCCAGGGGGTTGTGGGGTTGAAGTCCCACTCCAGAGACTTAAGCATCAAATCTAGGCTGACACTCCAGTGTTACGCTGAGGGAGCGCTGGCACTGTCGGAGGTGCCATCTTTTGACGTTAAACAGAGGCCTCATCTGCCGAACATATAAGATCCCGTGGCACTATTTCACCCAACATCACTAAAACAGATTATCTGGTCATTATCACATTGCTGTTTGTGGGATCTTGCTGTGCGCAAAGTTGGCCTCCGTGTTTCCTATATTACAACAGTGACCACACTTCAAAAAGTACTTAATTGGCTGTAAAGCGCTTTTGGACGTCCTGAGGTCATGAAAGGTGCTGTATAAATGCAAGTCCTTTTTTATTGGGCTGTTATAGCTGACAGAGTGTGCAGACTTTCACCGTATCAGTTTGGGCTGCACTGAAGCCTAGTTTCTGGAGGTATAAGATGAATGTCAACGTAAGACCAGTCAACTGCACTTAAAAGGTGATTCACTGTGTGAGGCACGTTATGACTTCATAATGCTCTACTCCAGTACCGTTATGACAGGAAAAGTGGATAGTGACTGGTATTCCCCATTTGCAGTGACCATGGTGAGAACTTCATGATATCACAGAAGAAGTACTTGTATTAAGTCAGCACCTTATCGTAAAGAAAGAACTTGCATTTATATAGCACCTTTCACAACCTCAGGACTTCCCAAAGATCTTTGCAATGAAGTATTTTTTGAAGTGTAGTCACTGTTGTAATGTAGGGAAACACGCCATTGTGCACAGCAAGATCCCACAAACAATAATGTGATAATTACCAGATAATCTGTTTTTTTAGTGATCTTGGTGGAGGGATAAATGTTGGCCCAGGACACCGGGGAGAACTCAGGTTCACGTCTGATCTGAAAGATGGCACTTCCGTCAGTGCAGCGCTCCCTCAGTACGGTACAGAAGTATCAGCCTAGATTTTGTGCTCAAGTCTCTGGAGTGGGACTTAAACCCACAGCCCTCTGACTCTGAGAGCAAGAATGCCACCCACTGAACCATGGCTGTGGAAACACACAGTGAATCATCTCTGAAGTGCAGTGACTGTTGTTATGTAGGCAAATGTGGCAGCCATTCTGCACCAGTAACAATGCTGCCAACAGCAAATGATGTGAATGATCAGTTAATCTGTTTTTAGGTGGTTTTGGTTGAGGAGGAACATTGGCCAATATATATGATTTCCCTGCTATTCTTTGAATAGTTACATCGAGTTACATCGAGTCTACGACACAGAAACAGGCCATTCGGCCCAAATGGTCTATGCCGGCGTTTATGCTCTACATGAGCCTCCTCCCACCCCTCTTCATCTATCCCCATCAACATATTCCTCTGTTCCTTTCTCCCTCCTGTGTTTATCTAGCTTCCCCTTAAATGCATCTATGCTATTTGCCTCAACTACTCCTTGTGGTAGCGAGTTCCACATTCTAACCACTCTTTGAGTAAAGAAGTTTCTCCTGAATTCCCTATTGGATTTATTAGCGACTATCTTATATTCATGACCTTTAGTTTTGGACACCCCCACAAGTGGAAACATTTTCTCTACGTCTACCCTGTCAAACCCCTTCATTATCTTAAAGAGCTCTCTCAGTGCCCAACTGAACAGGCAGTTGACCTCAACAGTGAGCCAAGGAAGGAGATATTAGGAGGGGTGACTTAAAGCTTGGCATACAAGAGAAGGGTTTTAAGGAGGATCTTAAAGGAAGAGAGGGAGGAGGTGGAGAGGTATAGGGAGGGAACCCCAGAGCTTACAGCCTATATGGCTGAAGGCACGGCCAATGATGGTGGTGTGGAGGAATTTTGGGATGCCAAAGAGGCCAATGTTGGAGGAACACTGTGGGTTTCTGGGGCTGGAGGTTACGGAGATAGAGGGGAAAGGCCACAAAGCGGGCATTCGGGGACTGGGAGACAATGTAGGTCAACGAGCACCGGGGTGATGGGTGAGTGGGACCTGGAGCAGGATAGGATATGGGCGGAGTTTTGGACGAGCTGTGTGTCGGATTCAGAATGTCTATGGGAGCTTAGCAGGGTCAGAAAGAGGGAACTTGCATTTATGTAGTACTTTTCACATCCTCAGGACATCCCAAAGTTCTTCACAATCAATGACTTACTTTTGAAGTGTAGTCACTGTTGTTTTATAGCCAAACAGAGCAGCCAATTTGAACACAGTAAAGTCTCACAAACAGCAATGTGATAATTACCAGATAATCTGTTTTAGTGATGTTGGGGGTTGAGGGATAAATATTGGCCAGGACACCGGGGAGACCTCCCCTGCTTTTCTTCGAATAGTACCTCAGGGGTTAAAGTGCTACTACCGAGCCAAGTTGACAGAGGTAGCAATATCCATCAACACTGCTCTCGGTACCGTCACTGATAGTATGCATATTTAAAATTTGTTACCTTTATGAAATATAAAAAAATAATATTTGTTACCTTAAAACGAACGAACAGCAGTTGGCAGAATTGTCTCTGGTATCTTCAAAGTGTCTTTGACCTCATTCTGCTGACCCTGATTTTCCCACATTGCAATGCTCTCGAGTTACCCCCGTGACCCACCCCAACTTCCAAACCCACCGTTACCCTGCCGAGCTGCTACTGACTCCACTGAGCAGTTTCTGACCTCATGGGGTGACCTCTGACTCCGCTTGGTTAACTCTGACCTTGCTGAGCTCCTTCCCACCTTTCCGAATCATCTTTAACCTTGCTGAGCTAACCCTGACCCCTCCGACTCTCTCCCAACCCCCCCCCCGCCCCCCCAGCTGGGCTACCTCTGACCCCCCCCCCCCCACTGGGCTACCTTTGACCCTGCTGAACTGCATTCAACCTTAGTGAGCCACCTCTGACCCCGGAGAGTCCCGAAGCCCCACTGGGCTGCCATTTTCCTCGACCGGCTTCCTCTGACAACCTGAGCTGCCCTTTGTGGCGGCGTTTTATCCCACAGGGCTATTTCAATGTAACTCCACCCCCACCAAACAAACTGAAAAACAGCTGGAAAAGTATTTGTTTCTACCTAAAAAAAGAAAGAAAAACTTAATGAGATGCCTTTGATGAACAAGTTGTAATTGACCGCAGAAGGTTGCGGTCCATCCTTCAGGGGAACTGTCCTCAATTACGGCCTCGCATCCACTATTACTTCATTAAGGCATCTGTAATTTAACAGGCAAACACATGCACCCAAACTGACAGAAGGTATAATTAGTCAAGTAGCAACATTAAAATTTATATTTTCGAACAATTGAAGAAATTGTGTGCGAGCGTTTAGTCTTTCTCCTCGTGTGTGGCCTGGTACCAATGGGACGAGAGTATTGCACAATCTCTGCCTCTGACTCATTTGTTCTCATCACCTTAATGGCAACTTGCATTTATATAGTGCCTTTAGAATAGAAAAATGTACAACAGTGGCTACACTTCAAAAGCACTTCATTGGCTGTGAAGCTCTTTGGGACGTCCTGAGGCCATGAAAGGTGCTATGTAAATGCAAATTCTTTCTTTAAAGGCAGGTAAGAAAAAAGAATGGACGCCAAGCCAAAGAAGGGAAGATTAGGAGGCGGGGTGGTGGGGGTGGGGGGAGGTGGTGACCGAGGGCTTGGTCAAAGACGTGGGTCTTAAAGAGTGTCTTAAAGGAAGAGAGGGAGAAACGGAAAGAGTTTAGAGGTGAGGAGTTCCAGAGCGTTGCACCTAGCTGGCTGAAGACATCGACCGCCAACACATCTCGTATTTTGTAAGCTGGCACCAGAAAAAAATGACCATGAGAGCTGTCAAATCGTCATTAAAAATCTAACCGGTTCACGAATGTTCACTAAGGGAATCTGCCAGCCCTACCTGAGTCTGGCCTACACCTGACTCTAGTCCACATTATGTCTCCTGAAGTGACCCAGCAAGTCACTTCGTTATATAACAGGGCAACTATGGATGTGGCCTTGACGGTGGCACTCACATCCTGAAACATTTTTAAAAAGTCCGTCCCACCCCCAAATTTTTTTTGCTGCTCTCCTGAAGGTGCTGGCTCTTTCCTGAGGTTCTGTGGGTATTGGCCACTCCCTGGTACCTCACGCAGGAGGCCATTCCCCACGTATTTATGCAGTGGGTGTCAGCACGCTGATCAACCATGAGGGGCAACGCGGATGACCTCCAACCCAGTCTTCACCCAATATCCACACATATCGTGCCAGCAGGTGTCAGCTGTGGCTCAGTGGGTAGCTTGCCAACCTTTTTGAGTTGTGGGTTCAAATCCCACTCCAGAGGTATGAATGTATAATCTAGGCTGACAGTCCCAGTGCAGTACAGAGGGAGTACTCCACTGTAGAATGGCGCTGTCTTTCAGATGTGATGTTAAACTGAGGCTCTGTCTGCCCTCTTAGGTGGTTGTAAAAGATCCCATAGCATTATTTCAAACGAGTGCAGGGGAATTTTCCCCAGTATCCTGGCCTCTATTCACCCCTCAACTAACATTACCAAAACAGATGTTGTGGGATCTAACTGTGTACAATTTGGCTGCTGCGTTTCCTACATTTTTCAGGTTGGAGGGAAGTATGTTCCCCAGGGCTTAGTATTAAGACCATTGCTCTTTTTGATATATATTAATAAGAACATAAGAACATAAGAACATAAGAAATTGGAGCAGGAGTAGGCCAATCGGCCCCTCGAGCCTGCTCCGCCATTCAATAAGATCATGGCTGATCTGATCCCAACCACAAATCTAAAGAACACAAGAAGTCGGAGCAGGACCCGGCCACATAGCCCCTGGGCCCTCTCCGCCACCCACAGGGCATTGACCGATCCGAACTCAGCTTCATGTCCAATTTCCTGCCCGCTCCCCATAACCCCTAATTCCCTTTACTTCTAGGAAACTGTCTATTTCTGTTTTAAATTTATTTAATGATGTAGCTTCCACAGCTTCCTGGGGCAGCAAATTCCACAGACCTACCACCCTCTGAGTGAAGAAGTTTCTCCTCATCTCAGTTGGACTTGGGTATACAGGGTATAATTTCAAAGTTTGCAAATGATTCGAAACTTGGAAATGCAGTTAACAATGTGGAGGACAGTAACAGACTTCAGGAGGACATAGACAGACTGGTGAAATGGGCAGACACATGGCAGATGAAATTGAACACAGAGAAGTGTGAAGTGATACACTTTGGTAGGAAGAATGAGGAGAGGTAATATAAACTGAATGGTACAGAGAAACCTGGGGATACATGTACACAAATCTTTGAAGGTGGCAGGACAAGTTGAGAACGTTGTTACAGAAGCCTATGGGATCCTGGGCCTTATTAACAGGCCTTTTTTTTCCACATTCACCTGAGGAAGGAGGAAGCCTCCGAAAGCTTGTGAATTTCAAATAAAATTGCTGGACTATAACTTGGTGTTGTAAAATTGTTTACACTTATTAACAGAGGCATAGATTACAAACGCAAGGAAGTTATGCCAAATCTTTATAAAACACTGGTTAGGCCTTAGCTGGAGTATTGTGTCCAATTCTGGGCGCCACACTTTGGGAAGGATGTCAAGGCCTTGGAGAGGGTGCAGATGAGATTTACTAGAATGGTACCAGGGATGAGGGATTTCAGTTATGTGGAGAGACTGGAGAAGCTGGTGTTGTTCTCCTTAGAGCAGAGAAGGTGAAGAGGAGATTTGATAGAGGTGTTCAAAATCATGAAGGGTTTTGATCGAGTAAATATGGAGAAAATGTTTCCTGTGGCAGAAGTGTCGGTAACCAGAGGACACAGATTTAAGGTGATTGGCAAAAGAATCAGAGGTGACATGAGGGACCATTTTTTTACGCAGTGAGTTGTTATGATCTGGAATGCGCTGCCTGAAAGGGCGGTGGAAGCAGATTCAATCACAACTTTCAAAAGGGAATTGGATAAATACTTGAAGGGGAAAAAATTTGCAGGACTATGGGGAAAGAGCAGGGGGGAGTAGGACCAATTGGGTAGCTCTTTCAAAGTGCTGGCACAGGAACAGTGGGCCGAATGGCCTCTTCCTTGCTGTATCGTTCTATGATTCTAAGACTGTATTACCCAGCTGGAATGCTATCTCACCACAGACTGGAACATCTGTTTAAAGGGAACATCTACTGAGGATCTGATTCACATCTGGCTCGTAAGCAAGGCAGATGCTCACATCAATTAAAGGACCATACACAACTGGCTATGTTTTCTTCTTATTCGAGCCTTTCATTCTTTGCCAAACCATTTTGGGACAAACAGCTCAGCCTTGACGTTGTGTGTGTGAAGTTGGGTTGGGGAGAGGGGAGAGCGGCATTCGTGGATTGGAGCAGGGATTAATGGTAAAGAAAGAAACACCCTATTGGTGTGATGAAAGTGGAGAGAGTGTGCCGGCTGTAAATGATTACACTTCTGGGGATAAAGGTGGCCCGAAATGACTCTCTGAGAGGAAGGAACGTAATTTAAAATGACTGGGATCAATAGCAACAGGCAGGAAATTTTCAAAGTGAAAGGGAAAGACACAGAGACTGAATTTTGCGTCTTCCAGCCCTGAATTTCCACGGAGGACTTCCCCGATCCCTGAAGAAATGGCGTCAGTGGCCGAGATGGCCATTTACCCCGTTTTTCCACGGAGTCTGCTGATATTCTGCCAGTGTTACAGCTGGACATTGGGATAACCTCCACCAAATTCAGGATCTCCATGTCTTAATTAGAACACAGTTTCATAACTTTAGACTCTGTTTGATGAAATACATCATGGCACACAATGATTCTCGTGCAAGTATCCACTTAGCTCAGTTGTTCGCACTATCTCCCCTGGGTCAGGGCTGTGAATTCAAGCATCCTTGTGTAGTACTGAGGGAGTGCCTCAAAGACAGAGGTGCCTACTCTAGATCAAAGGTTACAATAACACCCCATGGATCTACAAAGGAGCAGCAAGTTCTCCCGGTGTCTTGGCCAACATTCCCCCCTCAAACAACGCCATCAAAAAAAATCTGGTCATTCATTCCATAGCTGTTTGTGGGATCTTGCTTTGTGTAAAATGACTGTCATGTTTGTCTACATAACAGCAGTTGTTCCACTTCAAACTCGTTTATTGTATGTGGAGTTCGTTGTGATGTTTCTGAGGTGTGATAAAGTGTTATATAAAGTTGCACTCTCATGATGGTAACTATTCAAAAGAGCAACAGACGATCAGAAAAGAAAAGATATATCACCCTGTATATGTACACCATATAACACTCCTGTGTATATACACAGCTATAACACGCTGTATATGTACACTATATAACACTCCTGTGTATATACACAGCTATAACACGCTGTATATGTACACTATATAACACTCCTGTGTATATACACAGCTATAACACGCTGTATATGTACACCATATAACACTCCTGTGTATATACACAGCTATAACATGCTGTATATGTACACCATATAACACTCCTGTGTATATACACAGCTATAACACGCTGTATATGTACACCATATAACACTCCTGTGTATATACACACTAATAACGCCCTGTATATGTACACTATATAACACTCCTGTGTATATACACAGCTATATCACCCTGTATATGTACACCATATAACACTCCTGCGTATATACACAGCTATATCACCCTGTATATGTACACCATACAACACTCCTGCGTATATACACAGCTATATCACCCTGTATATGTACACCATATAACACTCCTGTGTATATACACACTAATAACGCCCTGTATATGTACACCATATAACACTCCTGTGCATATACACAGATATAATAACCTGTATACATGCACATATATAACACTTCTGTATATATATATATATATATGCATATATATTAATAAAAGTGACCAGTTCTGACTTTGGAAGAAATATTTGGACTCTTATCTCTGGATGTTGGATGGTGCTTAATATATTTCCCTGTTTTATTTCCCCCATTTTTCCCCAGATGATTGCGGAGAACATGAAGAGGAAGTGCAAGTGCCACGGCACATCGGGGAGCTGCCAGCTGAAGACCTGCTGGCAGGTGACCCCGGATTTCAGGACAGTGGGCAGCCTGCTGAAACACAAGTTCTACGACGCCACGCTAATAAAAGCCCACAACCGGAACACGGGCCAGGTGGAGCACGCCCACCACCCGCACCGGAGGAAATCCAGCGCCGGCGAGCTGGTGTTCTTCGAGGAGTCGCCCAACTTCTGCGAGGACGAGCCCGAGTTGGACTCGGCCGGCACCCGGGGCCGGATCTGCAACAAGACCAGCCCCGGCCTGGACAACTGCGAGAGCCTGTGCTGTGGGCGGGGCCACAACATCCTGAGGCAGACCCGCCGGGAGAGGTGCAACTGCAAATTCCACTGGTGCTGCTACGTGGCGTGCGAAGAGTGTCGAGTGACCGAGTGGGTCAGCGTGTGTAAATGAGGGGCCGCGCGCCACACAAGAGGAGAAAAAAAAAAGGAACAAAAAAAAATAAAACCCAGAACAAAAAGGAAAAAAAAAAGACAAGACACAGTTCAACCAAAGAGACGTTGGACCCTAAAATTCTGCACTGCCTCGTTTGGAAGTTTGCAACTGTGTGATTTTGGAGAACCAGTAGGACATGCTTCCCCCCCCCAACCCCTTCCCTTCGAACTGGGCCGAATTATTTTCTGGAATTCCCTGGAACTAGGCCGGAAATTTTCTGCCAAATAAATCTCTTTCCTCGTGATTTTTCCCTCCCCCCCCGCCCCCACTGCGCCTCTCACGTCCACGCATCAAAAAGACGTTTGAACGTTTCACAGAACCGGTAAGGGAACAAAAATTAAGAGACTCAGGAAATACTTCAAAGACTTTTTAAAAATTGTAGAAAGAAAAAAAAAACAAAGGGAGAGAAAGAAGAGGAAAAAAAAAAGAAACGTGTAATTATTTGGAATGGTGTGTTCGTTTTTTTTTTGTTGCTGTTGTTTAATGTATTATAAGTTATTTTAATATAACGGATACTTGTACACTTTGAAAGTGTTCGACTAACCATGTGTTAAAGTCTAGTGCTAATATTAAACGGAATCTCAAAGTAATGAGCTAACGCAATCCATCGCATTGTTTGTGAGTAAGTGTCGGGGACTGAATGGGGCCTACTGCCAGGTTGAGACCAAAGGGGTCCAATTTATTCTGGCAAATTCTTCTCTCTGGCTGGGTGGTGAGGTCATGAGTCTCCCGGGTTTTCTTTAATGGGACCTTTGCTTTATTAAAGGGGCACTGGACTGACAGAAAAAAAAGTTTGGCCAAACATCTTTTTTTTCGGGGGTGAGAATCTCGTTGGCACATGACCCTCCTGCCTTCCCACACCGATTGGAGTCTTTATTACCAGACTGGATGATCCTTGACTGTCAAAGAGCCTTTCTTCACATTTCCAATATTTTTACAACTAATAAATGAAAGCGTTGCAAAGAAAATGAAAAAAAAAACATTTTTTATAATGCTTCTATTGTTTTTCACCTGTATTGCTCACAGCGGTGTCCTACAGATTAATCTTCAATTTACGGATACTCCTGGACTATCCTGGAGGGTTGGCGACCCTACTGAGAAGTCATGCATCATTTTTATCAGGCTGATGTTCTATGTAAGTCTCCTCCCCCTCTCTCTCTCCTTGATGCACCTTTCTTTTACCAATACTACTATGGTTTGCTCTGCTGAACTTCCTTCTTGCTCTTCCCAAACTCCAAATAGGATCATAGAATGTTCCGGCACAGGAACAGGCCACTCGGCCCATCAAGTCTGTGCCAGTGTTGTTCTCCACATGAGCCACTCAGTCTAATCCTACTCTCTAGCTCATGCACTTCAAGTAACGATTTGATTTCCTATTAAAATAATTTATGGACTCTGCTTCAACAATGGTTTGTGGCAGACAATTCCACATTCTAACCATCCTCTGTGTAAAGAAAATTTTTACTAACGTCCCATTTAATTCTATGTGATTTATCCTAAATTTGCACTCTCTTATTGAGGCCCCAGTTATAATGGGGAATAAGGAAATAGCAGAGATGTTAAACAAATATTTTGTATCTGTCTTCACAGTCGAAGACACAAAAAGCATACCAGAAATAGTGGGGAACCAATGGTCTAATTTTAGAGTGGGAACTTAAAGTAATTAAGATTAATAAAGAAAAAGTACTGGAAAAATTAATGGGAATAAAAGCCAACAAATCCTCTGGACCTGATGGCCTACATCTTACGGTTCTAAAAGAGGTGGCTGCAGGGATAATGGATGCATTGGTTATGATCTTCCAGAATTCCCTAGATTCTAGAATGGTCCCCGTAGATTGGAAGGCAGCAAATGTAACCCCGCTATTCAAGAAAGTAGGGAGAGAGAAAACAGGGAACCAGAGGCCAGTTAGCCTGAAATCAGTAGTAGGGAAAATATTAGAATCTATTATTAAGGGTGTAGTAACAGGGCACTTAGAAAATCATTATATGATTAGGCATGGTTTTATGAAAGGGAAATCATGTTTGACAAATCCATTAGAATTGTTTGAGGGTGTAACGAGCAGGGTAGATAAGGGGGAACCAATGGATGTAGTATATTTGGATTTTCAAAAGGCATTCGATAAGGTGCCACACAAGAGGTTGTTACACAAGATTGGGGGTAATATATTAGCATGGATTGAGGATTGGTTAATGGACAGAATACAGGGAGTAAACAGAGATTAACGGGTCATTTTCGGGTTGGCAGGCTGTAACTAGTGGGGTGCTGCAAGGGTCAGTGTTTGAGCCTCAGCTGTTTACAATTTATGTCAATGGCTTAGATGAGGGGACCGAGTGTAATGCATCCAAATTTCCTGTTGATACAAAGCTAGGTGGGAAAGTAAGCCATGAGGAGGACACAAAGAGTCTGCAAAGGATATAGACAGGTTAAGTGAGTAGGTGAGAAGGTGGCGGATGGAGTATAATGTGCGGAAATGCGAAATTATCCATTTTGATCGGAAGAATAGAAAAGCAGAATATTTTTTAAAAGGTGAGAGACGAAGAAATGTCAGGATTTGGGTGTCCTTGTACACAAATCACAAGAAGTTAACATGCAGGTACAGCAAGCAATTAGGAAGGCAAATGGTATGTTAGCCTTTATTGCAGGGGGGTTGGAGTACAAGAGTAAAGAGGTCTTGCTGCAATTATCTGGAGCTATGGTGGGACCACACCTGGAGTACTGTGTACAGTTTTAGTTTCCTTAGGATAGGTAGTATATACTTGCCTCAGAGGGGGTGCAATGAAGGTTCACTAGATTGATTCCTGGGATGGAAGGGTTGTCCTAGGAACATAGGAACAGGAGTAGGCCATTCAGCCCCTCGTGCCTGCTCCGCCATTTGATAAGATCATGGCTGATCTGTGATCTAGCTCCATATACCTGCCTTTGGCCCATATCCCTTCATACCTTTAGTTGCCAAAAAGCTATCTATCTCAGATTTAAATTTAGCAATTGAGCTAGTATCAATTGCCGTTTGCAGAAGAGCATTCCAAACTTCTCTTTGTGTGCAGAAATGTTTTCTAATCTCACTCCTGAAAGGTCTAGCTCTAATTTTTAGACTGTGCCCCCTACTCCTAAAATCCCCAACCAGCGGAAATAGTTTCTCTCTATCCACCCTATCTGTTTCCCTTAATATCTTATAAACTTCGATCAGATCACCCCTTAACCTTCGAAACTCTGGAGAATACAACCCCAATTTGTGTAATCTCTCCTCGTAACTTAACCCTTGAAGTCCGGGTATCATTCTAGTAAACCTACGCTGCACTCCCTCCAAGGCCAATATGTCCCTTCCGAAGGTGCGGTGCCCAGAACTGCTCACAGTACTCCAGGTGCGGTCTAACCAGGGTTTTGTATAGCTGCAGCATAACTTCTGCCCCCTTGTACTCCAGTCCTCTAGATATAAAGGCCAGCATTCCATTAGCCTTATTGATTATTTTCTGCACCTGTTCATGACACTTCAATGATCTATGTACCTGAACCCCTAAGTCCCTTTGGACATCCACTGTTTTTAACTTTTTGCCATTTAGAAAGTACCCTGTTCTATCCTTTTTTGATCCAAAGTGGATGACCTCACATTTGCCTACATTGAATTCCATTTGCCACAGTTTTGCCCATTCACCTAATCTATCAATATCCTATGAGGATATGTCCTGTGAGGAAAGATTATGTAGAATGGCCTATATTGTCTGGAGTTTAGAAGAATGAGAGGTGATCTCATTGAAACGTATAGAATTCTTAGAGGGCTTGACAGGGTAGATGCTGAGAGAATGTTTCGCCTGGCTGGAGAGTCTAGAACTAGGGGTCATAGTCTCAAGATAAGGGGACGACCATTTAAGACTGAGATGAGGAAAAATTTCTTCACTCAGAGGGTTGTGAATCTTTGGAATTCTCTACCCCACAGGGCTGTGGATACTCAGTCGTCGAGTAAATTCAAGACTGAGATCGATAGATTTCTGGACACTAAGGGAATCAAGGGATAAAGGGATAGGGCGAGAAAGTGGAGTTGAGGTAGAAGATCACCATGATCTGATTGAATGGCGGAGCAGGCTCGAGGGGCCGTATGACCTACTCCTGCTCCTATTTCTTTTGTTCTCAATGAATAGATACAACCTATAATGAATTACCCTTCATAATCATGAAGACCTCTATCAGATCACCCTTCAACCTTCTAAACTCCGGTAAAAAGAGGCCTAACTTCTCTTCATAACTGCATTCCTTCATCCCTGATAACAGCACAGTGAATCTACACTGCAACTTGTCCATTATGTTTATACCCTTCCGATGGCCAAAACTGTACACAGTATTCCCACTGTGACCTAACTAAAACCTTGTACAAGTGCTTTTATATTTTTGCCTCTAGATACAAAACTAAAAGATTCTGTTTGCCTTTTTATGGCCTTAATTACTTGCGCTGACACATTTAATGACCTGTGCTTCCACACACCAAGATCCCTCATCTCCTCGACTCCATTTAAAATCTTACCATTTAAAGTGGTTTCCTTTCCCTGTTCTTACTTTCAAAATGTTTTACTTCAGTTTTCTACATTGAACTGCACCTACCACCCACCTTCCAATCATGCTATGTCCTCCTGTGGTTTTTCAATCTATGTTACAATTTGCCATGTCCTCCATTTTGGTGTAATTTCTGCTCTCCGACTCATTCTTTATCCACGTGGCCTGATTGCCTTTTATTCCATGCACTATTATCTTTGCCATAAGTCTCTTACGTAGAATCATTGAATTTTACAGCCCGTTGCACCTGTGTCAACTCTCTGAACGACCTATCCATTTATTCCTATTTTCCTGCCCTTTCCTCATACCCTTTTAATTTTTTCTTTTTCAAATATTTTTCCAATTCCCCTTTAAAAACTATTATGGATTCTGTTTCCACCACACTTTCTGGTAGTTTTCCATATCCTAATAAAATCCTGCTTAAATTTTTTTCCAAATCCCTCCCTTAGTTCTTTTTGTGATGACCTTCAATTTATGCCCTCACTGACCAATTTTTCCCTAATTGCTTTGTCTAACCAGCTTGTAAGTTTGAACACCCCGATCAGATCTCCTTTGTTCTAGTCGAACAGAGCTTCAGTTTCTCTAGTCTCTGGCCATAACTAAAGCCTCTCACCCCTGGTGTCATCTCAGTGAATCTCTTCGGCACCCTGTCCATGGCCGTGACATCCTTCCTCAAGTAAGGCCCCCCCCCAATGGGGGCGTATTTCTGCGGTAGTACTCCCGTTCATCCACCGTAACCTCAATGGAAGAGCCGTGGGTACCTTGGAGGATGAGCACAGATGGTGTTTACGCCATTATCTCAGGGTTCCTGTGGCTCTCCCAATAAAGTTATAGTTAGCGAGCGGGAGTATCCCCCCGCAGAAATTCACCCCAATATTCCACCTAATGATTTGTATAGCTTTAAGGTCACCTTTTTGCTTTTGTGTCCTGTGCCCCTATTTATAAAACCCTTGTTCCCATATTCTTTCATACAGCTTTATCAACCTCCCATTCCACTTTTAAGTATTTTGTCTCTCTGCTCCTTTAAAATATTACCATTTAGTGTGTAAATTTGGACCTCGTGTTCAACTCCTCCCATGGCCTCGCCCCTCCCTATCTTCTCCAGCCCGAGTACTCTGCATTCCTCCATCTCTGGTCTCTTGTGCACCCTCACTTCCTTTGTCCTGCCATTGGCAGCCGTGCCTTCAGCCATCTAGTCCCTAGGCACAAGGATTCATTCTCCAAACCTCTCCACCTCTCCTCCTTTCAGAGGCTGCTTAAAATCAACCTATTTGACCAAGCTTTTTGTCGCCTGTCCTAATGTCTCCCTCTTTGGCTCGGTGTCAATTTCTGTCTGATCACACTCCTGTACATTGGGACGTTTTACTACGTTAAAGGCACTATATAAATGCAAGTTGTTGTTGTATATCTCCTCTCCTTGTTCTTCTTGTTAAATGTCTTCTAAAAATCCATATAAACCACGTTCATTTCATGTGGGGGAGTCTAAGACTAGGGGCCATAAATATAAGATAGTCACTAATAAATCCAATAAGGAATTCAGGAGAAACTTCTTTACTCAGAGAGTGGTGAGAATGTGGAACTGGCTACCATATGGAATGGTTGAGGCAAATAGCATCGATGCATTTAAGGAGAAGCTAGATAAACACATGAGGGAGAAAGGAATAGAAGGATATGCTGATAGGGTGAGATGAAGTAAGGTGGGAGGAGGCTCGTGTGGAGCATAAACACCGACATAGACCAGTTTGGCCGAATGGCCTGTTTCTGTGCTGCAAATTCTATGTAATTCTATGTAATTTCATTTTCTTTATCTATCCTCTCTGTTATTCCTTCAAACAATTCTATAAGGTTGGTCAGGCACATACAATTCTGTACTGACTGGTCCTGATTAACTCAGGTTTTCCCAGCTGCTTAGTAATTTCATCCCATATATAGACTCATGAGGAAAGATTTTACAATACCCTTGTCTTTGACTTTTCATTGCCTTAAATACCTTCCTTCTCCCTACATCCTCACTCTGTGATCTAATTGAGGCATTTAAGATGGTTAAAGGGTATGGTAGGGTAGATAGACAGAAACTATTTCCTCCGGTGGGGGAGTCCACAACTGGGGTTTGGCATAGCCTTAAAATTAGAGCTAGGCTGTTCAGGGGTGATGTCAGGAAGCACTTCTTCACACAGTGGAAATCGGGAACTCTCCCCCACAAAAAGCTGTTGAAGCTGAGTGTCAATTGAAAATTTCAAAACTGAGATTGATAACATTTTGTTATGTAAGGGTATTGTTGGATACAGAACCAAGGTGGGTGGATGGAGTTGAGACCTCGATCATCTATGATCTTATTGAATGGCTCGAGGGGCTGAATGGCCTACTCCTGTTCCAATGTTCCTGTGTTGAAATAAAAATGTATCGTACCATCTACTATTCCAATTCAATCTTTCCCAGGAGCACAAACTATGGATCTCCTTACGCTCCTCCTTCGTCCTGCAGAGCAACCTACAGGCTTTTAAAACCCAAAGTTGATGTCACCTAACCACTAGTTCCTGATTTATCGTGTGCCTTCCCTAACCAGCTGTCAGCATTGATTCAGTGGGTAACACTCTCGCCTCTGAGTCAGAAGGTTGTGGCTTTCAGCACCTCTCCGGGACTTGAGCGCATAATCCAGGCTGACACTTAGAGGTGCGGTGGGAAAAGACATACTTGCTCTCGAGGCAGTACAAAGAAGGTTCACTCGGTTAATCCCGGGGATGAGGGGGTGGACATATGAGGAGAGGTTGAGTAGATTGGGACTCTACTCATTGGAGTTCAGAAGAATGAGAGGTGATCTTATTGAAACATATAAGATTGTGAAGGGGCTTGATCAGGTGGATGCGGTAAGGATGTTCCCAAGGATGGGTGAAACTAGAACTAGGGGGCATAATCTTAGAATAAGGGGCTGCTCTTTCAAAACTGAGATGAGGAGAAACTTCTTCACTCAGAGGGTAGTAGGTCTGTGGAATTTGCTGCCCCAGGAAGCTGTGGAAGCTACATCATTAAATAAATTTAAAACAGAAATAGACAGTTTCCTAGAAGTAAAGGGAATTAGGGGTTACGGGGAGCAGGCAGGAAATTGGACATGAATTTAAATTTGAGGTCAGGATCAGATCAGCCATGATCTTATTGAATGGCGGAGCAGGCTCGAGGGGCCGATTGGCCTACTCCTGCTCCTATTTCTTATGTTCTTATGTTCTTATGTGGGCAATCTTGACCTAACCTGCCCAGCGGGAAACTGATGGGATGGGATCGGAGTGGAAATGGAAAGTAAACTTGGGCGGGGCACAAAACGGGCGGCCGACCCGATCCTGTCTGTTTCTCACTAGGAAGGTTAGGTTAAAACTACCCCCTGCTGTCTTTTGGATGGGAAGTTAGACTCCCCCTTTAAATGATGCTGCAGTCTACACCTCAGTAACCACTGATGGCAATCCTCAGTGTGAAAATATTTCCTTCTAAGAACTCCTTCATTTTTCAAGTGATTAATCCTCAATCTATGCCTCCTTGCCACTGTTTTGCCAATCAGTGGAAATAATCTTACTGTTTACCCTCTCAAAACCTTTCATAACTTTAAAAACTGCTATTAGATTCTCTGTTCCAGTAAAGGAACGTCCCAATTTTATTTTCAAGTTAACCTACTTGAGGTTTTCAAGATTATGAAGAGAATGGACAAAGTTGATCCAGACAAATCGCTCACTATTATGAAGGGTTCAAATACTAAAGGGGCAAAAGTTAAAAATGAGAAAGTCAGGAGTGTGAAGAGAAGGCAGGCAAGTCTTCATCACTCAAAGACTAATAAACTTGTGGAATGAATGCTTGGAAGAGAACATTGATGCAGACTGCACAAACGGGTTCAAGAGACAATTAGACATGTTTCCGGGCATTGAGGCATCTGGTGAGAAGGTGGAGTTCATTTATCAAAAAGGCATGAGTTGGCTGGGCAAAATGAGCTTTCCTGTTCCTAAAGTGTGTATGTTCGTTTTGTTGGAGTCAGTGAAAGGTCAAAGGTAGTCCAGCGTTCGAATAATCAGTATTTAAAGGCAATGCTGTATGGTGAAGAGATTTTGCGGAGCTTTGGTCTGATAGCCGTGGCTGAGGTTGGTGTTACTGTCTCAAATTCTGGGGATTTTGATTAGTCATCCATTAAAACTAGCAGGGATCACTAACCAGTAACTACAAAACAACAGTGACGATATTGCAAAAGCAATTCATTGGCTTTGAAGCGCATTGGGACGTCCTGAGGACGTGGAAGGCGTTATATAAATGCAAGTTCTTTCTTACTTTGTTTAACTGTGATTAGGAAGGTCATAGAATAAATGCAGATGATGAAGACCTTTCTTAGTTCATTGATTCCACCTGTGGCTCAGTTGGTAACACTTTTGCCTCTGAGTTAGCAGGTCATGAGTTCAAGTCCCACTCCAGAGATTTAAGCATATAATCCAGGCCAACACTCTCAGTGAGGGAGTGCTGCACCGTTGGAGGTGCCATCTTTTGGATGAGACGTTAAACTGAGGCCTGCCCCCTCAGGTGGATGTAAAAGATCCCATGGCTCTATTCAAAGAAGAGCAGGGGAATTCTCCCTGATGTCCTGGGCCAATATTTATCCCTCAACCAACATCACTAAAACAGATTATCTGCTCGTTACCGCATTGATGTTTATGGGACCTTGCTGTGTGCAAATTGGCTGCTGCATTTCCTACATTACAACAGTGACTACACTTCAAAAGTACTTCATTGGCTGTAAAGCGCTTTGGGATATCCTGAGGTCGTGAAAGGCGCTATATAAATGCAAGTCTTTCAATCCAAAGACATTACACTTCCCCATTGTAGTTTCTCAAATAATCATCCACAGTCCTATCCAGAAGTTGATTGCATGTGTCTATCACTCTTTGTGTGATGAAGAACTTCCTGATATCAGTCCTAAATTTGCCTTTTACTAGTTTGAACCTGTATCTCCTTGTCCGAGTGTCACAATTTAGTTTGAAGTAATTTTCCAAATTTCTACAAACATGCAAAAATGACAGACAAGAAAAGACCTACTGGTCCATCCAGCCCTAGGCCTCACAGTATATAGACTCTCCACCCCACACGGAGCCATGTAATCTCCTGGGAGGAGCGACAAAAAGATCTAAAGAAATCAGGCCAACTAGGAAATAAGACCTCACAAATACCTCGCTGACCCTGTTAGGTAATCAAAACTAATCCAGGAGATCACATTGGCCTTGATTTACGTTACAGGACACCAAACTCTTGTATGAGGTGATCTCCGTCCCAGCGAGGAACGGATCCAGCTCTCACTTGAAGGAATACAGCGAATCTGCATTCACCACATGAGCCAGTAACCTGTTCCACAGGTCCAATATTCTCTGGGAAAAGAAGGACCGCCTCATATCCATTCTGACGAAAGGTCTTCGACCTGAAACATTAATTCTGTTTCCTTCTCCACAGATGCCGCCTGACTTGCTGAGCTTTACCAGCATTGTCTGTTTTTATAACATCCAACCTAGTTCTGCCCTTACATAACTTGTAAGCGTGACCCCTGGTCTTCCCTAATCTATTCAGTTGAAAGAAACACAATTTGGTTCCTTCATTAACATGGTTTATTGTCTTACATAAGATCATCTCCCAGATGCCTCCTTTCAAAGCTGAAATGCTCAAGTTTTCCCGGTTTTCCCTCCTCACTCTGACACTAGGGGTCAGGCCTGTGACCTTTACATCGAGTTACATCGAGGCTACTGCACAGAAACAGGCCATTCGGCCCAATGCGCCTATGCCGGCGTTTATACTTCATGAGAACCTCCTCCCTCCCTACTTCACCTGACCCTATCAGCGCACCCTTCTATTCCTTTCTCCCTCATGTGCTTATCCAGCTTCCCCTTAAATGCATCTATGCTATTCGCCTCAACTACTCCTTGTGGTAGCGAGTTCCACATTCTCACCACTCTTTGGGGAAAGAAGTTTCCCTGAATTCCCTATTGGATTTATTAGTGAATATCTTATATTTATGATCTCTAGTTTTGGACTCACCCACAAGTGGAAACATTTTCTCTAATCCTTTCATTATCTAAAAGACGTCTATCGGGTCACCCCTCAGCCTTCTCTTTTCAAGAGAAAAGAGCCCCAGCCTGTTCAGCCTTTCCTGATAAGTATATCTTCTCAGTTCTGGTATCATCCTTGTGAATCTTTTTTGAACCTTCTCCAATGCCTCTATATCCTTTTTTATAATACGAAGACCAGAACTGTGCACAATACTCTAAGTGTTGTCTAACTATGGTTCTATACAAGTTTAACATAACTCGTCTGCTTTTCAATTCTAACTCTCGAGAAATGAACCCCAGTTCTTGGTTTGCTTTTTTTATGGTCTTATTCACCAGTGTCGTTACTTTTAGTGATTTGTGTATCTGTACCTCCAGATTCCTCTGCTCCTCCACCCCACTTAGACTCTTATTTTCCAAACAGTATGTGGCCTCCTTATTTTTCCTACCGAAATATTCCACCTCACACTTACCCAGATTGAAATTCATTTGCCAATTACACGCCCATTCTGCAAGTTTATTAATGCCTTCTTGCATGTTGACGCAATCTTCTTTTGTGTTAACTACACCCCCCAACTTCTCTCTACTACTTCCAGTGTTTGAATGTTTCCCTTGTGTCTTGGTGATCAGAACCGGATGCAGAACATTATCCAGTTTGAGTATGACTTCCTCCGACTTATACTTTACTGTTTTGGCTATATAGTTCAGAACGAGATCAGCAGCGACAACGACAGGAACTTACATTTATATAGCGCTTTTAGCATATAAAAACGTCCCAAGGTGCTTCACAGGAGTGTTATCAGACCACATTGGGCACTGAGCCACTTAAGGAGATATTAGGACAGGTGACCAAAAGCTTGGTCAAAGAGGTAGGTTTCAATGAGCGTCTTAAAGGAGGAGAGAGGCGGAGAGGTGGAGAGGTTTAGGGAGGGAATTCCAGATCTTACAGCCTAGGCAGCTGAAGGCACGGCCGCCATTGGCGGAGCAATGAAAATCGGGGATGCGCAAGAGGCCAGAATTGGAGGAGTTCAGAGATCTCGGAGGGTTCTGGAGTGGAGGAGGTTATAGATATAGAGAGGGGCGAGGCCACGGAGGGCTTTGAAAGCAACAATGAGAATTTTAAAATCGAGGCGTTGCAGACTGGGAGCCAATGTAGGTTAGCGAGCACAGGAGTGATGGGTGAACTGCACTTGGTGCAAGTTAGGACACGGGCAGCAGAGTTTTGGGTGAGCTCAAGTTCACGGAGGGTGCAGGTTGGGAGGCCAGACAGGAGAGCATTGGAATAGTCAAGTCTAGAAGCAACAAAGGCATGGATGAGAGTTTCAGCAGCAGATGAGCTGAGGCAGGGGCGGGAAAAGGCAATGACAGTGACAACATTGTGACTATACAGATATAAATGAAAATGTAGACAACGCTAAACCACAACAGGTACCACTGTCTCGTTCCGAGTGTATCTCTGCTCCACAGGTGAAAGTATCGTGCTGGTGGGTGATTGAGTAGATTTGGTCTACTTTCTTAGTCAAAACAACTCCCAACAGTCACAGGGCTAGATTTGCAGAAACCAGTCTTTCTCTGAGGATGAAAGTGAGGTATTACAGTGTTGCTTGTCAATTTTTCTTTTCAAGTGTTGAGGATTCCTTGATGTTCACATGTCCGGATTTCAAGGGTTAAGTTACGAGGAGAGATTACACAAATTGGGGTTGTATTCTCTAGAGTTTTGAAGGTTAAGGGGTGATCTGATCGAAGTTTATAAGATATTAAGGGGAACAGATAGGCTGGATAGAGAGAAACTATTTCCGCTGGTTGGGGATTCTAGGAGTAGGGGGCACAGTCTAAAAATTAGAGCCAGACCTTTCAGGAGCGAGATTAGAAAACATTTCTACACACAAAGGGTGGTAGAAGTTTGGAACTCTCTTCCGCAAACGGCAATTGATACTAGCTCAATTGCTAAATTTAAATGTGAGATAGATAGCTTTTTGGCAACCAAAGGTATTAAGGGATATGGGCCAAAGGCAGGTATATGGAGCTAGATCACAGATCAGCCATGATCTTATCAAATGGCGGAGCAGGCTCGAGGGGCTGAATGGCCTACTCCTGTTCCTATGTTCCTATGTCTAGCTCTGAGATTGGTTCCTCCAGGCTAGTTCTTTAATTGGACATTTCAGCCTTGAAAGGAGGCGTCTGAGAGGTGATCTTATATAAGATAGTAAACAATAAGCAAATGAAGGAACTGGATTGTGTTTATGTAGATCAATTATTTCAACTGGATAGGTTAGGGAGGACCGGGGGTGACGCTCACAAGTTATGTAAGGGTAGAACTAAGTTAGGTGTTTGGTGGTTCTTCTTTTCCCAGAAAATAGTGGACCTGTGGAACAGTTTGCTGCCTTATGCGGTGAATACTAATTTGCTGTATTCCTTCAAGCGAGAGATGGACCTGTTTCTTGCTGGGGCGGAAACCATCTTGTACAAGAGGTAGGTATCCCTGCGATGTAAATCTCCTGGGCTAGTTTCGATCGCCTAAGGGGTTCGGAGATGAATTTAAAAAAAAAAATGAATTCTCCCTAATTGGCCTGGGTTTTTAACCTGGTTTTTCACCTCTCCTAGGAAATTACCTGCCTCCGTGTTGCAGTGGGGAGTGTCTGTATCGTGAGGCTAGTTAGCTGGGTATGGTGGCGAATTCAGAGAAAAATGGGTGATTTTGCAAGATCGCTGGCCATGCACTTGATTGGCAGAAAATCAGGGGTAGTGTTCCCGTGATTTGCCCTTATGCATGACCAGGGGGCGTGCTCCCCATTGGTAACGCACTTTTCCAGCATCACCCCCCACATCCTCCATAATAGTTGACAAGGCCTAAAGGCCTTTTAAATTCACTGGAGTTCTTTGGTTCAATGACATGTTGTACATCCACCAACTTCTTTTGTCAACTTATACACCCTATTCTGAGATGACAAAATCAAGAATTCTATCGCATATGATCGTACGACCATACGAATTAAGAGCAGGAATAGGCCATTCGGCCCCTCGAGCCTGCTCTGCCATTTGATAAGATCGTGGGCTGACCTGATTGTGACCTCAACCCTACTTTCCCGTCTACCTACTATAACCTTTGACTCCCTTGTTAATCAGGAATCTATCTAACTCAGCCTTAAAAATATTCAATGACCCTGCCTCCAACGCTCTCTGGGGAAGGGAGTTTCACAGACTCACGACCCTCTGAGAGAAAAAATTTCTCCTCCTTTGCGTCTTAAATGGGAGACCCCTTATTTTTAAACTGTGACCCCTATTTCTAGTCTCTCCCACAAGGGGAAACATTCTCTCAGCATCGACCCCTTCTAGTCCCCTCAGGATCTTATATGTTTCAATAAGATCACCTCTCATTCTTCTAAACTCCAGTGTATACAGGCCCAACTTGTCCAACCTTTCCTCATAAGATAACCCCCTCGTCCCAGGAATCAGTCGAATGAACCTTCTCTGAACCGTCTCAAAAGCAATTATGTCCTTTCTTAAATAAGGAGACCAAAACTGCACACAGTATTCTAGGTGTGGTCTCACCAATGCCTGTACAACCATAGCAAAATATATCTACTTTTATATTCCATTCCCCTTGCAATAAATGACAACATTCCATTTGCCTTCCTAATCACTTGCTGTACCTGCATACTAACTTTTTGTGATTCATGTACGAGGACACCCAGAAAGATCCCTCTGTACCTCAGAGTTCTGCAATCTCTCTTCTTTTAAATAATATACTGCTTTTCTATTCCTCCTGCCAAAGTGGACAAGTTCACATTTTCCCACATTATACTCCATCTGCCAAATTTTTGCCCACTCACTTAACCTATCGATATCCCTTTGCAGACTCCTTATGTCCTCTTCACAACTCATTGTGAAAGACTTCAATTCTGATACTGCATCTCATGACCGACCTCCCACATTGCACCCCCCCGTAAACTGAAGCTCATCCAAAACTCTGCTGCCCGTATCCTAACTCGCACCAAGTCCAGTTCACTCATCACCCCCTGTGCTCGCTGACCTACACTGGCTCCCGGTCCAGCAATGCCTCAGATTTAAAAATTCTCATCCTTGTTTTCAATTCCCTCCATGGCCTCGCCCCTCCCTATCTCTGTAACCTCCTCCAGCTCTACAGCCCTCCGAGATCTCTACTGCTCCTCCAATTGCTGGCCTCTTGTGCATCCTCAATGTGGCTCAGTGTCAAATTTTGTCTGATAATGCTCCTGTGGAGCGCCGTGGGATGTTTTATTATGTTAAAGGTGCTGTATAAATGTAAATTTTTGTCGTTGCATTCACATTTGTTTTTGTGTAGTGTCAGGTTGTTCTCACTTAGCCTCCGAGGGACAGTTTTTTCAAGTCAGTTATAATGTCCTTGGGTTGTGCTGAATACCACGGTATCGGTACTGATATTGGTCCCTCCACATATTCCATACATAGTTTCTTCAATGACATTCTGGAAAACTTCAGCAGCTGATGAAACGCTGAAGAAAAGGAAAGAACTTGCATTTATATAGCGCCTTTCACAACCAAATTGCTTTACAAGCAATGAAGTACTTTTGAAGTGTAGTCACTGTTGTAATGTAGGAAACACAGCAGCCAAATTGTGCACAGCAAGATCCCACAAACAGCAATGTGATAATGACCAGATCATTTGCTTTCTGGTTATGAGATAAATATTGGCCAGGGCACTGAGGAGAGCTCCCCTGCTCTTTTTCGAATAGTGCCTTGGGACCTTTTACGTCCACCTGAGAGGGCAGGCGGGGCCTCGGTTTAGCGTCTCATTCAAAAGATGGCACCTCCAACAGTGCAGCACTTCCTCAGTACTGCACTGGAAGCGTCAGCCTAGATATTTTCGTGCCTGTGAATCCAGAGCCGGGTTATTAATGCAGTAATGTACCTGGACTCTGGGCGGAGTACCAGCTGTTGTTATCCTCAGTTGAGGCACAATTTGGAGAAGACATCTTTATGCAATTTAGATCTGTGATGATGCCATGTATCGTAGGTCTCTCACAACTGATGCCTCGACTGGGCAGTCATGTGTCAACGCATTATTTAATCTTACCAGGTAGCTTTGCCTTAGTTCCACAACAACAGATGAGACCTAGAGCATTGGGTGTCCTATTTCCTCAATGATTTCGAGGGCCTCCTTGTTGTGCAAATTCTTTTTCAAGTGAAACTAAATTTGAGGGGGCGGACATATGAGGAGAGGTTGAGTAGATTGGGACTCTACTCATTGGAGTTCAGAAGAATGAGAGGCGATCTTATTGAAACATATAAGATTGTGAAGGGGCTTGATCGGGTGGATGCGGTAAGGATGTTCCCAAGGATGGGTGAAACTAGAACGAGGGGGCATAATCTTAGAATAAGGGGCTGCTCTTTCAAAACTGAGATGAGGAGAAACTTCTTCACTCAGAGGGTGGTAGGTCTGTGGAATTTGCTGCCCCAGGAAGCTGTGGAAGCTACATCATTAAATAAATTTAAAACAGAAATCGACAGTTTCCTAGAAGTAAAGGGAATTAGGGGTTACGGGGAGTGGGCAGGAAATTGGACATGATTTTAGATTTGAGGTTAGGACCAGATCAGCCATGATCTTATTGAATGGCGGAGCAGGCTCGAGGGGCCGATTGGCCTACTCCTGCTCCTATTTCTTATGTTCTTATGTTCTTATCTATGGGGCTTCACGGACTGGTGCAATGTTTCATCAAAGTGCAGCTTAAAGTGATGGTCCTCCACTTTACCAATACCTTGGCAAACAGTTGGATATTTATTGAAGATTGAGGTGCACCGCTATTAGTGACATTGTAGACCACTTGGATAAGGTTGAAGGTAATTGCAGCATTGTGGCTAAGCAATGTCATTACCTTACACCACTATACGTGTCAGCTGTGGCTCAGTGGGTAGCACTCTCGTCCCTGAGTCAGAAATGTTGTGGGTTCAAATGTCTACTCCAGTGACACATAGTCTAGGCTGACACTTCCAGTGCAGTACTGAGGTGAGTGCTGCACTGTTGGAGGTGCTGTCTTTCGGCTGAGATGTTAAACTGAGGCTCTGTCTGCCCTCTCAGGTAGACATAAAAGATCCCACTTCATTATTTTAAAGAAGAGCAGGGGAGTCCTCCCTGGTGTCCTGGCCAATATTTATCCCTTGACCAACATCACTAAAACAGATTGTCGTAGTATGTTATCGCACAGAAGAAAGCCATTTGGCCCATCGTTCCTGTGCCGGCTCCTTGAAAGAGCTATCCAATTAGTCCTACTCTCCTTAGCCAATTTTGTATCCATGCTGCCACTGTCCCTTTAATCCCATGGGCTTTAATTTTGCTTACAATTTTGCTTATGTGGTACTTTATCAAATACCTTTTGAAAGTCCATATACACAACATTAACCGTTCTATCCTCATCAACCATCTCCATTACTTCATCAAAGAACTCAATCGAGTTAGTCAAACCCGATTATGCGTTCATTATCACAGTTCTGTTAGTGGGACCTTGCTGTGCGCAAATTAGCTGCTGTGCTTCCCTACATTACAACAGTGACTACACTTCAAATGTACTTCCCTGGCTGTAAAGTGCTTCGGGACGACCTGAGGTCATGGTAGGTGCTGTATAAATGCAAGTTCTTTCTTATTACATAAGGTGTGAATCAGTCTGTAACTGAGGCTGAAATTCTCTACACTTTGCTGGAAGGTGAGGGGATCTGTGGGGATAGACTGGAGGAATAAATGTTAAGCTTGAACTGTTCAAATGGTGATTTGTAGCCCATAGGTGCTTTTAGCTCTCACATCTGCATACAGTTTTGGTGAGACCGCACCTGGAATACTGCATACAGTTTTGGTCTCCATACTTAAGAAAAGACATACTTGCTCTCGAGGCAGTACAAAGAAGGTTCACTCGGTTAATCCCGGGGATGAGGGGGAGGACATATGAGGAGAGGTTGAGTAGATTGGGACTCTACTCATTGGAGTTCAGGAGAATGAGAGGCGATCTTATTGAAACATATAAGATTGTGAAGGGTCTTGATCGGGTGGATGCGGTAAGGATGTTCCCGAGGATGGGTGAAACTGGAACTAGGGGGCATAATCTTAGAATAAGGGGCTGCTCTTTCAAAGCTGAGATGAGGAGAAACTTCTTCACTCAGAGGGTAGTAGGTCTGTGGAATTTGCTGCCCCAGGAAGCTGTGGAAGCTACATCATTAAATAAATTTAAAACAGAAATAGACAGTTTCCTAGAAGTAAAGGGAATTAGGGGTTACGGGGAGCGGGCAGGAAATTGGACATGAATTTAAATTTGAGGTTAGGATCAGATCAGCCATGATCTTATTGAATGGCGGAGCAGGCTCGAGGGGCCGATTGGCCTACTCCTGCTCCTATTTCTTATGTTCTTATGTTCTTATCTCGGAATACAGCAGTATCATCAAGGACAATTATCGCTGACAGTCGTCCTTGCAGCGATATTTTCTGAATTGGCTGGATTTGACATGTTACCTGCTTCACTTCATTACAGGACGCGGTAAAGATCCATGTGCTATCACCGTTTGACTAATCAGGTTGCAATTGTCAAACAAAAGCAAAAATACTGCAGATACTGGAAATCTGAAATAAAAACCGAAAATGCTGGAAACACTCAGCAGGTCAGGCAGCATCTGTAGAGAGAGAGAAACAGAGTTAACATTTCAGGTCAATGACCTTTTATCAGAAGTGGAAAGAAGTTAGAGATTTACTGGTTTCTAAGCAAGTACAGAGTGAGGGAGAAAGTGGGGGCGGTGGGGGGGAGTGAGGAAAGAACAAAAGGGGAAGATTTGTGATAGGGTGGAGGGCAGGAGTGATGAAATGACAGAAGGGATGATGGTGCAAGGCAAAAGTGGGGGTGGTAATAGGACAATAAAGAAACAAAAGATGGGTCTAAGGGAGGTGTAAATGGTTATAGAGGAACCATTACCAGCACCTACTGTCTGAAAAAATAACTGCGGTGGTTATGATCTGAAGTTGTTGACATCAGTGTTGGGACCGGAAGTTTGTGAAGTGCCTAATTGAAAGATGAGGTGCTGCTCCTTGAGCTGGCTTTGGACTTGTCATATCTGTTGCTGGATTGGATGTTTGTTGAAGATCTTGTGTGGTTCTTTGTTCGAGTGCCTTTGAAAAATGATTGCTTTTCCAGTGCCTCCAACATTCTACACCCTTAGGAGGGAGTGGGGTTTGGGGAGGGGGGTGGTGGAGCAAACAGTGGTTTGTGTGGCATGCATGTCATTTGATTTATCACACTTAAAAAATGATAAAAATGATAAGGGCTTATGGGGTTGGAGGTAACATATTAGCATGGATAGAGGATTGGTTAACGGACAGAAAACAGCGAGGAGGGATAAATGGGTCATTCTCAGGTTGGCAGGCTGTAACTAGTGGGGTGCCGCAAGGATCGGTGCTTGGGCCTCAGCTATTTACAATCTACATTAGTGACTTAGATGAAGGGACCGAGTGTAATGTATCCAGGTTTGCTGACGATACAAAGCTAGGTGGGAAAGTAAGCTGTGAGGAGGACACAAAGAGTCTGCAAAGGGATATAGACAGGTTAAGTGAGTGGGCAAGAAGGTGGCAGATGGAGTATAATGTGGGGAAATGTGAGGTTATTCATTTTGGTGGGAAGAATAGAAAAACAGAATATTTATTAGATGGTGAGAAACTATTAAACGTTGGTGTTCAGAGAGACTTGAGTGTCCTCGTACAAGAAACACAGAAAGTTAGCATGCAGGTTCAGCAGACAATTAGGAAAGCAAATGGAATTTTGGCCTTTATTGCAAGGGGGCTGGAGTATAAAAGTAAGGAAGTCTTACTACAATTGTACAGGGCTTTGGTGAGACCTCACCTGGAGTACTGTGTACAGTTTTGGTCTCCTTATCTAAGGAAGGATATGTTTGCCACAGAGTGGGTGCAGCGAAGGTTCGCTAGATTAATTCCTGGGATGAGAGGGTTGTCCTGTGAGGATAGGTTGAGTAGAATGGGCCTATACTCTCTGGAGTTAAGAAGAATGAGAGGTGATCTAATTGAAACATATAAGATTATGAGGGAGCTTGACAGGATAGATGCTGAGAGGTTGTTTCCCATGGCTGGAGAGTCTATAACTAGCGGGCATAGTTGCAGGATAAGGGGTCGGCCATTTAAGACAGATGAAGAGGAATTTCTTCACTCAGAGGGTTGTGAATCTTCGGAATTCTCTACCCCAGAGGGCTGTGGATGCTGAGTCATTGAATATCTTCAAGGCTGAGATAGACAGATTTCTGGACTCTAAGGGAATCAAGGGATATGGGGATCGGGCAGGAAAGTGGAGTTGAGGTCGAAGATCAGCCATGATCTGATTGAATGGTGGATCAGGCTCAAGGGGCCATGTGGCCTACTCCTGCTCCTATTTGTTATGTTCTTATAATATGTAATTTTTACCACAATAAAACTTCAATCAATTCATTCACACACTTAATTATGTATCCGATATTATCAGGCTGACACTTGCTTTTGGTAAAACGCAAATGACTTTCTCTGTACTTCTTAATTTCAACTTGCATTTTGCATTCAGACTTGGAAACTTGTTCATCATCATCATCAACAACAAAATAACAACTTACATTTACACAGCACCTTTAACATAGCAAAATGTCCCAAGGCACTTCACAGGAGCGTTATCAAACAAAATTTGACACTGAGCCACATAAGGAGATATTAAGATAGGTGACAACTGTGGTACAGCCTGTTTTACCACTCAGACTATTGGGAAACGTTTCTGTTACAAAGAGATTTCTTTTGAAAGAGATGTTACAAGATAGTGAATTTGAGCATCTAGCCTGTTGTCTGGTCTGGTGGTTGAAGCTTTGTAGACATTTCGCTTCAGTTATGTAGTCAACCACTAGAATATGGATTGAGATTTCACGTAGAGCTCTTGGAGTCACAGAAGATTTCATCCCATCAGTCATGGCTGGTGAAAGGACAGTGCACTAAACCAAAAGATATCCAAACTACAGCCCATGGGCCCTAGCAATCTGCCCTTCAAACTCCAGAAAACTTGTCCTATTGGGAATTCATGACCTTGGAGACTTGGAGAAGGCAGTTTATGGCACTGTTGCTTCATTGATGGATAAATCCTAAATCAGAACATCAAGATCTGTTAGTATCAGCAACTTGAGATGTGTGCATGGATTTAAACCTTATGCATGGCCCTCATGGGAAATGGCCCACGAGGACAAAAAAAAACTTGGTCAACCCAGCACCAATCCTCGATCATATCATAGTATCATAGTAGGTGCAGCACAGAAGGAGGCCATTTGGCCCATCGTGCCTGTGCCAGGTCTTTGAAAGAGCTATCCAATAAGTCCCATTCCCCTGCTCTTTCCCCAAAGCCCTGTAATTTTTTTTCCTTCAAGCATTTATCCAATTCTCTTTTGAAAGTTACTATTAAATCTGATTCCACCACTCTTTCAGGCAGTGCATTCCAGATCATTATAACTCGCTGGACCCCATGAAATCTCATGGCATCAGGTCAAACATGGGCAAGGAAACCTCCTGTTGATTACCACCTACCGTCCTCCCTCAGCTGATGAATCAGTCCTCCTCCATGTTGAACACCACTTGGAGGAAGCACTGAGGGTAGCAAGGGCACAAAATGTACTCTGGGTGGGGGACTTCAATGTCCATCACCACGAGTGGCTCGGTGGCACCACTACTGACCGAGCTGGCCGAGTCCTGAAGGACATAGCTGCCAGACTGGGCCTGCGGCAGGTGGTGAGCGAACCAACACGAGGGAAAAACTGACTTGACCTCGTCCTCACCAATCTACCTGTCGCAAATGCATCTGTCCATGACAGTATTGCTAGGAGTGACCACCGCACAGTCCTCGTGGAGATGAAGCCCCGTCTTCGCACTGAGGACACCATCCAACGTGTTGTGTGGCACTACCACTGTGCAAAATGGTGATAGATTCAGAACAGATCTAGCAGCTCAAAACTGGGCATCCATGAGGCGCTGCGGGCCATCAGCAGCAGCAGAATTGTATTCCAGCACAATCTGTAACCTCATGGCCCGGCATATTCCTCACTCTACCATTACCAACAAGTCAGGGGATCAACCCTGGTTCAATGAGGAGTGTAGAAGAGCATGCCAGGAGCAGCACCAGGCGTACCTAAAAATGAGGTGCCAACCTGGTGAAGCCACAACTCAGGACTACATGCATGCTAAACAGTGGAAGCAACATGCTATAGACAGAGCTAAGCGACTCTACTACCAACGGATCAGATCAAAGCTCTGCAGTCCTGCCACATCCAGTCATGAATGGTGGTGGACAATTAAACAACTAACGGGAGGAGGAGGCTCTGCAAACATCCCCATCCTCAATGATGGTGGAGTCCAGCACGTGAGTGCAAAAGACAAGGCTGAAGCGTTTGCAACCATCTTCAGCCAGAAGTGCCGAGTGGATGATCCATCTCGGCCTCCTCCCGATATCCCCACCATCACAGAAGCCAGTCTTCAGCCAATTCGATTCACTCCACGTGATATCAAGAAACGGCTGAGTGCACTGGATACAGCAAAGGCTATGGGACCCGACAACATCCCAGCTGTAGTGCTGAAGCCTTGTGCTCCAGAACTAGCTGCGCCTCCAGCCAAGCTGTTCCAGTACAGCTACAACACTGGCATCTACCCGACAATGTGGAAAATTGCCCAGGTATGTCCTGTCCACAAAAAGCAGGACAAATCCAATCTGGCCAATTACCGCCCCATCAGTCTACTCTCAATCATCAGCAAAGTGATGGAAGGTGTCGTCGACAGTGCTATTGGTGTCGACGATAGCATTGTCGACACTTACTCACCAATAACCTGCTCACCGATGCTCAGTTTGGGTTCCGCCAGGACCACTCGGCTCCAGACCTCATTACAGCCTTGGTCCAAACATAGACAAAAGAGCTGAATTCCAGAGGTGAGGTGAGAGTGACTGCCCTTGACATCAAGACAGCATTTGACCGAGTGTAGCACCAAGGAGCCCTAGTAAAATTGAAGTCAATGGGAATCAGGGGGAAAACTCTCCAGTGGCTGGAGTTATACCAAGCGCAAAGGAAGATGGTAGTGGTTGTTGGAGGCCAATTATCTCAGCCCCAGGGCATTGCTGCAGGAGTTCCTCAGGGCAGTGTCCTAGGCCCAACCATCTTCAGCTGCTTCATCAATGACCTTCCCTCCATCATAAGGTCAGAAATGGGGATGTTCGCTGATGATTACACAGTGTTCGCAACCCCTCAAATAATGAAGCAGTCCAAGCCCGCATTCAGCAAGACCTGGACAACATCCAGGCTTGGGCTCATAAGTGGCAAGTAACATTCGTGCCAGAAAAGTGCCAGGCAATGACCATCTC
This sequence comes from Heptranchias perlo, assembly GCF_035084215.1. Classification (NCBI taxonomy): domain Eukaryota; kingdom Metazoa; phylum Chordata; class Chondrichthyes; order Hexanchiformes; family Hexanchidae; genus Heptranchias; species Heptranchias perlo. The sequence continues at coordinate 9,304,267 of NC_090331.1, forward strand.
CAACAAGAGAGAGCCTAACCACCTCCCCTTGACATTCAACGGCATTACCATCGCCGAATCCCCCACCATCAATATCCTGGGGGTCACCATTGACCAGAAACTTAACTGGACCAGCCATATAAATACTGTGGCTACAAGAGCAGGTCAGAGGCTGGGTATTCTGCGGCGAGTGACTCACCTCCTGACTCCCCAAAGCCTTTCCACCATCTACAAGACACAAGTCAGGAGTGTGATGGAATACTCTCCACTTGCCTGGATGAGTGCAGCTCCAACAACACTCAAGAAGCTCGACACCATCCAGGATAAAGCAGCCTGCTTGATTGGCACCCAATCCACCACCCTAAACATTCACTCCCTTCACCACCGGCGCACTGTGGCTGCAGTGTGCACCATCCACAGGATGCACTGCAGCAACTCGCCAAGGCTTCTTCGACAGCACCTCCCAAACCCGCGAACTCTACCACCTAGAAGGACAAGGGCAGCAGGCTCATGGGAACAACACCACCTGCACGCTCCCCTCCAAGTCACACACCATCCCGACTTGGAAATATATCGCCGTTTCTTCATCATCGCTGGGTCAAAATCCTGGAGCTCCCTTCCTAACAGCACTGTGGGAGAACCTTCACCACATGGACTGCAGCGATTGAAGAAGGCGGCTCACCACCACCTTCTCGAGGGCAATTAGGGATGGGCAATAAATGCCGGCCTCGCCAGCGACGCCCACGTCCCATGAACGAATAAAAAAAAATGTTTCCTCATGTCGTCTCTGGCTCTTTTGCCAATCACCTTAAATCAGTGTCCTCTGGTTATTGGCCCTCTGCCACTGGAAACAGTTTCTGTCAAAACCATTTATGATTTTGAACACGTCTCTCAAATCTCCCTTAACCTTCTCTGTTCTAAGGAGAACAACCCCATCTTCTCCAGTCCCTCCACATAACTGAAGTCCCTTATCCATGATACCATTCTAGTAAATCTCCTTTGCACCCTTTCTAAGGCCTTTACACCCTTCCTAAAGTGTGGTGCCCATCATCTTGATCCATATCAAGGTGGGTAAATGGAGTTGAGGTAGAGATCAGCCATGATCTAATAGAATGGTGCATCAGGCTCGAGGGGCTAAATGACCTACTCCTGTTCCTATGTTTCTAAGTATACATTGAATGCAGAAGCAGTTCGATGGCAGATGAGTGGTGCACCACTAAGAGGTAGGATGCAGGGCTGCCAGAAGATGGCACCAAGCAATTAATAGGTTTTTCCCTGAAGAGAGATGCCAAGTCATCCTAGTGCTGGTCTTATGACCACCTTGTCAGGCCTTGCAAGAAGGTGATACCAGCAGAGAGGTACAAGAAGGATACTTGGCTACCTGGTAGCCTGGTGCCTGTAGATGGCAAGAAAATGTAAAAGTCATGGTCAAAAAAAAACGGGAAAGGAAATGTAAAACAAAATAAGAACCTGTCTTGTGACATCTCTTTCAACATAATAGAAACCTGGTTGACATGTCATTTAGTTTCCTAATGACCTGAGGGGTAAAACAATAGCTGCACCACAAGGATGTCAGCAAACCAGTTTCTAAGTATGAATGCAAGTTGAACTTAAGAAGTGCGCAAAATGTCATTAAGTTTTATCAAACAGCAAGTATCCGCCTCATGATCTCAGCGATTGCACTGATGTCGGCAAGTTTTATCCTGGTAAAAATGACACCTTATTGTTTTATAACTGAGATAAAACAAATGGCGTTGCCACAGGAATTTGGGTAAAGAAGAATTTCTCACAGTCACTTAGCACCTAATAAACAGTATCGGTATTGGAAGCCATTGCTCTTCCCTGTCTTTCTGATTGTTTTTGTTCCATTTGCCCCCCTTTTTTCCTGGAATCTCTGATTTCTTCTGGGATACGGTCCCACAGTTTTTTTGTTTACTCATTCTCAGGATGTGGGTGGCACTAGCAAGGCTGGCATTTATTGCCCATCCCTAGTTGCACTTGAGAAGGTGGTGGTGGGCCTTCTTCTTGAACCGTTGCAGTCCATGTGGTGAAGGTGCTCCCACAGTGCTGTTAGGTTGGGAGTGATGATGAAGGAACAGCCAATATATGTCCAAAATCAAGATGGTGCGTGACTTGGAGGGGAACTCGGAGGTAATGGTATTCCCATGCACCTGCTGCCTTGGTGGTGGAGTTCGCCGGTTTAGGAGGTGCTGTCGAAGAAGCCTTGGCGAGTTGCTGCAGTGCATCTTGTAGATGGTACACACTGCAGCCACTGTGGGCTGGTGGTGGAGGGAGTGAATGTTTAAGGTGGTGGATGGGGTGCCAATCAAGCGGGCTGCTTTGCCCTGGATGGTGTCGAGTATCTTGAGTGTTGTTGGAGCCGCACTCATCCAGGCAAGTGGATAGTATTCCATCACATTCCTGACTTGTGGCTTGTAGGTGATGTAGAGGCTTTGGGGATTCAGGAAATGAGTGACTCACTGCAGAATACCCAGCCTCTGACCTAGTCTAGTAGCCAATGCATTTATGTGGCTGGTCCAGTGGAGTTTCTGGACAATGGTGATCCCCAGGATGTTGATGGAGAGGTGCAGAAGAATATTACAAAATATATTTTCTTTAAATAGTGAGGTGGGATCTTTAACATTCATCTGAAATATGCACTTGGAAAATTGACCCCCTTGAGCCAATATATTGACAGTTTGTTGCTAATTGACGCTAAATTGATTATCTCATTCAGAGATAGAGAGACCATAAGGACAGCTATTGAGGGAAATGGAACTGTCACACTTACACAGAAGGGGGAGCCTTTCTGAGGTTGAGGTTAAAGTGCATGGGGGTGAATTTCAACAGGGGTGTTCCCAATTGGCATTCCTAAATCAGTGAGCGAGCAGTCAATCTATGGAACAGACACCATGGGCAGACGATGGAAGCTGTCAGTATTGATTCATTCAAATGCAAATTAGATAGATTTATTTCAGAAAATAACACTTTGGGATCCAGTATATGAGTCATTTGAGACATGACATGTGGTAAGTGTAACATGCTCGGGAGGAACAGATGACTTTGGACCTATGGTTCCCAAAGCTCTCCACCACTGGGGGCTTTCCTCGCCTTGTGTCTGGGTCTGTTGTAAACTAATTGATAGTGATTGATTGACATGATCAGTCAACAAATCCATTATCGTTGTATCACGCGACCACCCGGATGGTAGAAGGTGAACTAGATGGACCATGGTCTTTTGTCGTCCAGCAATTCCTATGTTCCTAACGGCGTTTACGCGGTTTTTCCAGAGGTTTCTGTGGTTCTTCTGCCAACGTTCCACTGGGCAAGCAGGAGAGCACCCAACGTAATCACTGAGCCACGTCTGACACCTTGGGTCAGTAGGGCAGAAAAGAGAAAAAAAATAACAGGACTAAAAAAGGGTCAAAGAGAATGAAGCCACAAGTACAAGGCATTCACTCATTTTAGACTCCTTTCCTTTGACAGATCAATGTGACAACCACAGCAGTCTTGACAACCTGAGCTATCATCACCCATGTCTACAAGAACATATTTATATGCAAATTGTGACTAATTACAGTTTTGGGAGCTGCAGGATGGTTGTTAAACCATAATTGTGCATAAAGAGGATTATGTTGACATTGAAGTTGATGTCTTGGGTTATCAACATGATTATGGGCAATAATACTGCAGTTGTTACCAAATTCTAATTGGCTCTTGATGTCATTAAGCTGGTTCGGTTGTAACTCTGGTTATTTAGTATTCCTATATCGGAGGCAAGTGGCTCACCCTTCTGTCTTCCATACATCTGTGTGCCTGAGTTCTTTTTATATTGAACTAGATGGAAAGAAGTCATAGGAACCATAGGATCAGGAGTAGGCCATTCAGCCCCTCGAGCCTTTTCTGCCATTCAATTAGATCATGGCTGATCTGTATTTTAACTCCAGCTACCCGCCTTGATTCTGCAACCCCATAATATCCTTGCCTAACAAAAATATTATCAATCTCCGTTTTGAAATCCATGTTGACCCTCAGACTCAACAGCTTTTTGGAGGAGAGAGCTCCTTTAGCACTGAACCCGCTCCAAGGCCAATATATCCTTCCTGAGATGCGGTGCCCAGGACTGAACGGAGTACTCTAAAATGGGGTCCAACCAGAGCTTTATATAACATCCACCCAAGGGGATAGATAGGGCTTTATAAGTTGGTGAAAATTATTGACTAACTTAGGAGCACTGTAAAAGAAGGGAAAGGACCATTAATATAGGGATGCGGTAGTGTGGAGGCTCTGGTACTGGATGAACAACCCAGAAGTCATGAGTTTATATCTCACCAGGGTGCCAGTGATGTCCAACGCCAAGCCTCACACAAGAAGAATGACTGCTTAGGTGTGGACTGGAAAGCACCCATGAAACTGCACTCCGGTGAAATAGGGGCAGGGGATCACGGCCTTTGGAGGAGGAGGAGATGGGTCAGATAAAAGTACCGCAATAATGAGCTGAATTTTGGTTGCAATCCAAAACAACAGCAGCATAGCCTCAGACTGGGAGAGGATGGACGACGTTATAGCATGTAATTAAGCTGGTGAAATGTTAGACCTTGTAACATGAGCAGAGCAGTGATTTTTTTCTGTCTCTGTAAACCCTTGCGGGGATTGAACTCAAGGCAACTACTGTGTTAGGAAATGCTCGCACAAAAATGCACCTTTTTTTTTAAGGAAAAGAGCTTTCACCCTTTGAAGAAATACTTTTGGTTGCTTTTTTTGCGCTGGCATTAGCCTATCAGGCATAAGAGCTGGGTGCTGTTACGTGTTAATTGGTGTTTTAGGACAGGGTGTGAGGCATTTCACGCAGCCAAAGTGAGTGTAGCATTTGAGGAATGCTGTAATTAATCAGGAAAGGCTTCTAATTCTGCCTCTATTAGCTGCTTGTGAGGAGATGTGAAGTTCCGTGTTTTCAGACCACCCATTCTCTTCATGTGAGCAACAAGCCAGTGGAGTAGAGTTGCTGACTAATCAGCCACCCCCCCCCCCTGCTCTCCCCCCCTCCCCAACCCCCCCCCCCCCCCCCCCAGTGAGCTTCCGGGCAGAAGAACGTTAGCAGTCTAAACAAGAGGAACCTCTTTCAGTCCCACAACCTTCACATATCGTCAGATCAGAGGGACATGAAAGCCGTGATGGAGTCTGTTCGAAACCTTCTACCTCCGCCTGTCCCACCCACTCTTTTTCTCTTTCTTTCTTTCTCTCGTTCTCTCCCGCTCCGGAGATCAGACAGCAGAATGGCTGCTAATTACAGTCATGCCTACAGCATCCCTGGCAATGACATCTGAACTGGAACTGTCTGAACTCGAAATCGTGGGTATTTTTTTTGTTTCCTTAACTTGTAAGAACAGGACACAGTGGTTGCATTGACCTCCCTTTTGAGAATTTTAACTCTCTGGTTTCTTTATATCAGTTCGAATATTCAGATGTTTTCTATGCATTAGATACCTCCTACCCCGGACAACCAGCCCCCCACCCCCCTTTCTGATGCACTGTTTTACGCTTGAGGCAATGGATGGCGGCCTGGGAGACATTAGGTACTATTGGTCTCGGTGCGCCTGGTTTAGGAAAAGGGGAAAATTCAGTCCCCCTTCCCGCTTCTCTTCCTGGGATTCTCTGCTGGAAGTGTGATGGTGTGGGTGTTGGACAAGGGCAGGAATGGTCTCAGATCCAATTTCCTCGGAGTCTGTTGACACCCATATTTTCTGTTCTCGGCATCCTCCGAAGGGCCCATCGAGGCACTCACCGCTGCTTCCTTGCGAGCAGCAACCCCAACTGTCCCATCCTACTCTCTCACTGACTTTCCTGCCCAGCACGCCCGCTGGGGGCCAATCTTGCCAATCTCTTTCCCGTCCCACTCAACCTTCCCAGCGATGACCTTGTGGACGCTGCCAGTGGATCAGCAATCAGCGCCCCTCTCCGCATCTCCCTTCAGAATGTCTGTTCACTTGTGGACAAGGCACTTGCCATCTATGAGCTTATTGTCAATGATTGCATTGACATCATTGTCTTGACGGATGATGATATCTTCCTCTTTAATGAAGCCTCCCCGCCTGGCTATATCTTCCACCACTTGCTCCGTCCAGACTGCCGCAGTGGCGGTGAGGCCATTATCACCAAATCACAGCTTGGTGTGTCCCTCTATCCTCTGGCATTTTCTCTTCCTTTAAACATCTCACCTTGTTTCACCTCTCTTACCTCTCCTTTAAAATCCTCATTCTCTACCATCCATCCAAGTACCACGCCAAGTTTCTCCCCAAGATATTTTCACTGATTTCCTCCCACAGCCTCTGCACCGAGCGACTTCTCATCCTTGGTGATTTCACCCGCCATCTCTCTCCTCTGAGTTCACTGCCTTCCTATTCTCCCTTGATCTCTCCCTTCATATAAACTCCCCATCCCATATTCATGGCCACCCCCTCGACCTTACCATCTCACGTGGCCTCTCTCCTCCCATCGTGTCAATCATGGATAAGGCCATCTCTTATCATTTCCTTGCATCCGCCTCCACCCACATCCCCCTTCCCCCTCCCAATCCCATTTCTTTCTGTATCTGCCCCTGGAAAAAACCCTTCCTCAAGTCACTTACAACAGCACTTTCAAATTCCCAACTGTTTAACCTTTGGCCCTCCATTCCCCACAACTTTTCTGTAGCTACTGATCTGCTCAATCACACCCTCACCCCCCACCTTTGATGCCCTTGTCCCCATTAATACCATTATACTCTCTCAGCCCGGTCGTTTCTCCTGGTACGGCCCTCATCACTGCTCCCTTAAGTCCAAGAGACGCAGACTTGAACGTTTATGGCAGACAACTGGTTTAGCCATTCATCGTCAGATCTGGCTGGATCACATAAAGCACTATCAGGTCCTGTTCTCCTCTGCCAAAACGGCTCACTATTCCAGGATCACCCTGGAATGCAACGATGACCCCCGGCTTCTCTTCTCCATTACAAACCATCTTCTTAAACCTCTCCCCCTGCCTCCTCCACCCTCACCTCCAACAGCAAATGCGAGGAGCTCACGGACTACTTTGTCACTAAGATTGAGACCATCCGTTCAGCTGCCTCAGATGCTTCCCTCCCATCCCCAAGCCCACCAAGTCAAACTTCCCCTATGGCTCCTCCCCGCCCTAGCCATGAACATACATCTTTCTCTAGTTTCTCTTCTATCTCCCCTCATGCCCTCTCCGAGTTCATCTTGACCATGAGACCCACAACTTGCTCCCTCGACCCTATTCCCACCAAACTGCTGACCACCCAGCTTCCCTTCCTGGCCCCCATGTTAGCTGATATTGTTAACGGTTTCCTCTCCTAAGGTATTGTCCCCTCCCCTTCAAATCTGCCGACATCTCCCCCCTCCTCAAAAAACCCACCTTTGATCCCTCTGCCCTTGCAAACTACCGCCCCATCTCCAACCTCCCTTTCTTCTCCAAAGTCCTTGAGCCTGTTGTTGTCGCCTCCCAAATCCATGCCCATCTTTCCCACATGTTTGAATCCCTCCAATCAGGTTTCCGCCCCTGCCACGGCACTGAAACAGCCCTTATCAAAGTCACATGACATCCTATGCGACAGTGACTATGGTAAGCTATCCCTCCTCATCCTTCTCGACCTGTCTGCAGCCTTTGAACGGTTGACCATGCCATCTTCCTCCAATACCTCTCCTCTGTCGTCCAGTTGGGTGGGGCTGCCCTCGCCTGGTTCCATTCTTATCTATCCAGTCGTAGCCAGAGAATCACCTGCAATGGCTTCTCTTCCCACTCCTGCACTGTTACCTCTGGAGTCCCCCAAGGATCTATCCTTGGCCCCCTCGTATTTCTCATCTACATGCTGCCCCTCGGCGATATCATCCGAACACACGTCAGATTCCACATGTACGCTGACGACACCCAGCTCTACCTCACCATCACCCCTTCACTGTCTCTCATTTGTCACATTGCTTGTCCGACATCCAGTACTGGATGAGCAAAAATTTCCTCCAACTAAACGTTGGGAAGACCGAAGCCATTGTCTTTGGTCCTTGCCGCAAACTTCCGTTCCCTAGCCACCGACTCCATCTCTCTCCCTGGCCACTGTCTGAGGCTGAACCTGACCGTTCACACCCTTGGCGTCCTATTTGACCCTGAGATTAGCTTCCGACCACACATCTGCTCCATCACAAATACCGCCTCCTTCCACCTCCATAACATCACGTCTCTGCCCTACCTCAGCTCTTCTGCTGCTGAAACCCTCAACCATGCCTTTTTTACCTCTAGACTTGACTATTCCAATGCTCTCCTGGCCGGCCTCCCATCTCCCACCCTCCATAAACTTGAGCTCATCCAAAACTCTGCTGTCCATATCTTAACTCGCACCAAGACCCGTTCACCCATCACCCCCCTGTGCTCGCTGACCTACATTGGCTCCCGGTCCGGGAACACCTCGACTTTAAAATTCTCATCCTTGTTTTCAAATCCCTCCATGACCTCGCCCCTCCCTATCTCTGTAACCTCCTCCAGCCCTACAACCTTCTGAGCTCCCTGCACTCCTCCAATTCTTGCCCCTTGAGCATCCCCGATTTTAATCGCTCCACCATTTGCGGCCATGCCTTCAGCTGCCTCGGCCCTAAGCTCTGGAATTCTCTCCCAAGACCGCTCCACCTTTTCTCCCCCCTCGTCTCCTTTAAGACGTTCCTTAAAACCTACCTTTTTGACCAAGCTTTTGGTCACCTGTCCTAATATCTCCTTATGTGGCTCAGTGTCAAATTTTGTTTGTTAATCGCTCCTGTGAAGCACCTTGGGACATTTTACAACATTAAAGGCGCTATATAAATGCAAGCTGTTGTTCCGCTGGGTGTCTGTTGAAAGCCATCACCCTGATTAAGAGTGTCCTAACTAAGCTATTGGGAAATCCACACAGGTAGAGTTTCTTTATGCGTGATGTGGAGTACACACTCTCTTCCTGTAGGTACCGTGGCTGCAGTGTGTACTGTCTGCAGACGCAGAGCAGCAAGTCGCAAAAGCTTCTTCAGCAGCACCTCCCAAGCCTGTGACCTACACCACCTCGAAGGACAAGGGCACTAGGTGCATAGGAATACCATCACCTCCCAGCTCCCCTCCAAGTCTCACACCATCCTGACTCGGACATATATCGTAGCTTCTGGAAGGACTCATGCTTGTGATGTGCCAGCCACTTGGATGTTGCAGATGCCCATGCTCAATTCTGTGCTCTAGGCTTCCTCTCACTTAAGTTACGAGGAGAGATTACACAAATTGGGGTTGTATTCTCTGGAGTTTCGAAGGTTTAGGGGTGATCTGATCGAAGTTTATAAGATATCAAGGGGAACAGATAGGGTGGGTAGAGAGAAACTATTTCCGCTGGTTGGGGATTTTAGGAATAGGGGGCACAGTCTAAAAATTAGAGCCAGACCTTTCAGGAGCGAGATTAGAAAACATTTCTACACACAAAGGGTGGTAGAAGTTTGGAACTCTCTTCCGCAAACGGCAATTGATACTAGCTCAATTGCTAAATTTAAATGTGAGATAGATAGCTTTTTGGCAACTAAAGGTATTAAGGGATATGGGCCAAAGGCAGGTATATGGAGTTAGATCACAGATCTGCCATTATTTTATCAAATGGCGGAGCAGGCACGAGGGGCTGAATGGCCTACTCCTGTTCCTATGTTCCTATGTTCACACTTCCTGTGTGATCTGCTTACTCCAAGTGTTCATGTGTGGGATCTTGTCAAAGGGTCATGCTTGCAAGAGGTTGAAGGGAGATTCCTCCTCCAATGACAAGCTGGTGTCGGCCGGAACCCTCTCTCCCTGCAACTGTTTCCTATTTTTTTTACCACAAATTCCTGTCACAGCTTGGTCCTGAATGTTGCACATGAGCCGAAGGAGGCCTTTCTGAACCAAGTAGGAGAATTGTTTGGGCACACACGGTTCTATGGTTCTACACGTCTTACATGCCACAAACTGAGCCTGCATTGAATCTTTGGTGTCATTGAAAAGAAAGGCATGAGTGGTCTTTGCCCTTTCGACGCATGGATCTGATGGACTAAAGTTTGCTTCAACCAGTACCACCAGGTACCGATAGATACTCTGTTCAGCCTTACACATAAAGAATGAACACCTGGAAAGGTACTGAATGGGGGAAAACCAGAACCCAACAAGAGTCAGCACCTTCAGGAGAGGAGGAATATTGCTATTCAAAAATAAAAGTGACTGTAATATTTTTTGTATGTTTTAATTTAATTATGAAGAAAATTGATATTAAAATTATATTTACCCCACATCTCTGAGCTTTGGAAATATTTGGTATAATTTTTGACAGCGTTACTTAGTTGGAATGACATGGCGATATGTCTAAGTATACTGAGGGAGTGCTGCACTGTCGGAGGTGCCGTCTTTCGGATGAGACTTTAAACCGAGACCCCATTTGCCCTTTAAGGTGGATGTAAAAGATCCCATGACACTATTTCGAAGAAGAGCAGGGGAGTTCACCCAGTGTCCTGGCCAATATTTATCCCTCAACCAACACCTAAAAACAGATTATCCGGTTATTATCGCATTGCTGTTTGTGGGACCTTGCTGTGCGCAAATTGGCTGCCCCGTTTCCTACATTACAACAATGATTGACACTTCAAAAAGTACTTCATTGGCTGTAAAGCATTTTGGGATGTCCTGAGGTCATGAAAGGCGCTGTATAAATGCAAGTCTTTTTTTTATATATATATATATATATATAGTGATTTTCCTTTCTCCCCTTCGCTTCAATACAAGTCGGGTGGAGAGCATCCAAAGTGCACTGGGTGTGCTCTGCCTGACAGGACCTGAACCCACTCATATTGGGGGGTTTAGGTTATCGTAAAGGCTCCAGTGCTCCCCCAGGCACAAAAGTACCCCTCACAGGATGGGGATTTTGCTTAAAAAGTGAGGGGAGAATCTGTATTACTGCTACAGGCCTATTAGGTTTGCAACAATGGTAATGGCCACCGGCTTCAGGGACATCTGGCTATGGTCCAAAATAAAAAAACAGCAGCCCAAAGTCCTTTGGCCCCAATAGGAACATAGGAACAGGAGGAGGCCATTCAGCCTTTCGAGCCTGTTCCGCCATTCAATTAGATCATGGTTAATCTGTATCTTAACTCCATTTACCCAACTTGGTTCCGTAACCCTTAATATCCTTGCCGAACAAACACCTATCAATCTCAGTTTTGAAATTTTCAATTGACCCCCCAGCCTCAACAGCTTTTTGGGGGAGAGAGTTCCAGATTTCCACTCCCCTTTGTGTGAAGAAGTGCTTCCTGACATCACCCCTGAACGGCCTGGCTCTAATTTTAAGTTTTATGCCCTCTTGTCCTGGATTCCTCCCACCAGAGGATATAGTTTCTCTCTATCTACCCTATCGAATCCTTTAATCATCTTAAACACCTCAATTAGATCACCTTTCAATCTTCTATATTCGAGGGAATACAAGTCTAGTCTACTCAACCTGTCTTCATAATTTAACCCTTTTAGCCCCGGTATCATTCTGGTGAATCTGTGCTGCCCCCCCTCCAAGGCCAATATATCCTTCCTGAGGTGCGGTGCCCAGAACTGAACCCAGTACTCCAGATATGGTCTGACCAGAGCTTTATATAGCTGTAACATAACTTCCACCCCTTTGTATTCCAGCCCCCTTGAGATATTAGAGTTTTAAATTATTTTTTGTACCTGTCCACTAGCTTTTAGTGATTTCTGTACTTAGATCCCCAAATCTCCCTGCCCATCCACAGTTCCTAGCTTCTCACCATTTAGAAAATACCCTGAGCTATCTTTCTTAGGTCCAAAGTGGATGACCTCGCACTTCCCCACGTTGAACTCTATCTGCCATGGTTTTGTCCACTCACTTAATCTATCAATGTCTCTTTGCAACTTTCTGCTCCCATCTACACTACTTACTATGCCGTCTAACTTATGCTGGCCCTCTTGACAATTGATAAAAAGGGACTCAACCCTTTTCAGTCCACTTGTTCCGAGCTTCCTTGTGGTTGGGCCTCTGCGGAGCGAAGCGGAGTCCCGGGAACATTAGACGGGAGTTGTCATGACATTTCCATGCTTCCCTCTGGCCGAGTGGAAACCCCGGGAAGTGGGTGCGTAGTCCAAATGGGCGGAGACCCGGCGTCACAAATCACCCTTCCCCCTTTGCTTTGCACCTGGGGCATAAGCATACCCCGGGTGAAAAACCAGAAGATAAAAGGCCCCATAAAGTTTTCAGAAGCGTCTGTCACACTTCGGGTGCCACACTTTGTATAAAATGCCAAGACGTCACAACTGAACAACATTTAAAAACAAATATACAAAAAGAGAAAGTCAGTCAATGGTCTAATTCACCTCAGGGTGTGTTTAGCAGTGGCCAACCTGGAAAGATAGGAATAGGAGGAGGCCATTCAGCCCCTCAAGCCTGTTCCGCCATTCAATTAAATCATGGCTGATCTGTATCTTAACTCCACCAACCCGCCTTGGTACCGTGCCCCTTAATCCCCTTGCCCAACAAAAATCTATCAATCTCAGTTTTGAAATTTTCAATTGACTCACAGTCTCAACAGCTTTTTGAGGGAGAGAGTTCCAGATTTCCACTCCCCTTTGTGTGAAGAAGTGCTTCCTGACATCGCCCTGAAAGACCTAACTTTAATTTTAAGGTTATGCCCCCTTATTCTGGATTCCCCCCACCAGAAGAAATAGTTTCTCTCCAGCTACCTCAAATTGAACTCAGGATGTGCCTAACAGTGGCCAACCTCCTAATTGAGCTCAGGATATGCCTAACAGTGGCCAACCTCCTAATTGAGCTCAGGATATGCCTAACAGTGGCCAACCTCCTAATTGAACTCAGGATGTGCCTAACAGTGGCCAAGCTCCTAATTGAGCTCAGGATATGCCTAACAGTGGCCAACCTCCTAATTGAACTCAGGATATGCCTAACAGTGGCCAACCTCCTAATTGAGCTCAGGGTGTGCCTAACAGTGGCCAACCTCCTAATTGAACTCAGGATGTGCCTAACAGTGGCCAAGCTCCTAATTGAGCTCAGGGTGTGCCTAACAGTGGCCAACCTCCTAATTGAGCTCAGGGTGTGCCTAACAGTGGCCAACCTCCTAATTGAGCTCAGGGTGTGCCTAACAATGGCCAACCTCCTAATTGAGCTCAGGGTGTGCCTAACAATGGCCAAGCTCCTAATTGAGCTCAGGGTGTGCCTAACAGTGGCCAACCTCCTAATTGAGCTCAGGATGTGTCTAACAGTGGCCAACCTCCTAATTGAGCTCAGGGTGTGTCTAACAGTGGCCAACCTCCTAATTGAGCTCAGGGTGTGTCTAACAGTGGCCAACCTCCTAATTGAGCTCAGAATGTGCCTACCTCCTGCGACACACTGTGACTTGATGATTTGGTTTGAACTGGTTAAATTACAGGTCTTTTTTGCCCCCCTCATTTTTGGGGGGGAGGGGGTGGTGTGAAGATCGGAGATTTTAAGCTGGGACTCTTCACAATAGCAGTCCATTGTAAAGTAATCCATTGTGTGAAACACTTTAAGACAGTTCAACCTGATAAAGTGCTATCTAATTGCAAGCATTAGATGCCCAACTTTGAGGAAAAGTCCAGCCCAAAATGTTAAGTGGTCTTTCACTTTCAGGGGCTGATCAATCCGCATCACTGCAGTACTGAGGGAGTGCTGCCTTGCCAGAGGTGCCACCTTTCAGATGGAACGTTAAACCGAGGTCCCGTCTGCCTGCTCAGGTGGCTGTAAAAGATCCATGGACTGATTTAAAGAGTAGCAAGGAGTTCTGCCAGTGACCTGGTCAATCACTTTCCTTCAACCAATACCACCAAAAACAGACTACTTGGTCATTCACTCATTTGCTGCTTGTGGGATCTTGCTGTGTTTGCCTACAGAACAACAGTGACTGCACTTCAAAAGTAATTTGTTGGCTGTGAAGTGCTTTGGAATATCACGAGGGTCTGAAATGCACTATCTAAATTTAAGTGCTTCCTTCCTTCTGTTTTATTGTGGAATTGAAAATAATTTATCCCCCTCATTCCAAAATGTGCTGGGTCATAAACAATATCCAGCTGGTTTCAGTGTGCTGTGACTAATGCAGCTCATGAGGTGCTAACTCCAAACATCTCCACCGACTGCTCATCTCTTCAATTCCTCTTGTCATTGCTGTCCTCAAACTCTGTTCCAGGAAATGAAGCACTCCAAATGTCCCTGCCAACCTGCCCAGCCTCTGCATTAACTTACCGTCACCCTGTGCCAGAAAGTTAATCGCATCCCTCTCCTGCCAGCCACTTGTGCTGGGAATAATCAAGGACGTGTAACAATATATAATAAATATGTGCGGAAAGTGGGTCATCACATCAAGCTATCTCATCGCGCTTCACCTCATGGGTTACTTTCTGGAGTGCAGTGGCTGTTATGTAGACAAGCACACAGCCATTCTGACCGACAGCAAATGAGATTTACGACCAGTTAACCCGCAAATATTTTTTTTGGCGCTCCTGTTTGAAGGTGGCTTGCTGGCCAGGATGTGAAGAGAACTTCACACTCTTCTTCAAATTGTGCTGTAGAGTCTTCAATGCCCATTGGAACAGGCAGATGGGGCCTTATTTTAACATCTGATCTGAAGGACGGCACTTCTGACATTGAACCAATCTTTCAGTAGCGGAGACATTCCGCAAACCCACCACGGTCAAGACCGGGAGGTGACAGTGCTACACACTGGGCCAAGCCGATGCATCTAAATGGATTGAAAACTGGTTTAGAAGTAGATGCCAGAAAATGATGGTGATGAATGGAAAAGAGGTTGCCTTGGGGTAATTACTAATCGAGATCTTTAGAGGTCTGTGCTGGGCTCTTTCTTGTTCTTCATACTATCTTTATATTTATGCAGCTGACAGTGTCAGCTGTGGCTCAGTTGGTAGCACACCCATCTCTGAGACCAAAGGTTTGTAGGTTTAAGTCCCACTCCTGAGATTTGAGCACTAAATCCTGACACCCGAGTGCTGCACTGTCAGAAGTGCTGTCTTTTGGATGAGGCATTAATCCGAGGCCCTGCCTGCTTTCTCAGGTGGATGTAAAAGATCTCATGGCATTATTTGAAGAAGAGCAGGGGAGTTCTCCCAATATTATCCCTCAACCAACGTCACTAAAAACAGATTATCAGGTCGTTATCACATCACTGTTTGTGGGATCTTGCTGTGCGCAAATTGGCTGCTGGGTTTCCTACATTACAACAATGACTACATTTCAAAGGTAGATCATTGGTTGTAAAATTTTTTTAAATTCATTCATGGGATGTGGGCGTCGCTGGCAAGGCCAGCATTTATTGCCCATCCCTAATTGCCCTTGAGAAGGTGGTGGTGAGCCGCCTTCTTGAACCGCTGCAGTCCGTGTGGTGAAGGTTCTCCCACAGTGCTGTTAGGAAGGCAGTTCCAGGATTTTGACCCAGCGACGATGAAGGAACGGCGATATATTTCCAAGTCGGGATGGTGTGTGACTTGGAGGGGAACGTGCAGGTGGTGTTGTTCCCATGTGCCTGCTGCCCTTGTCCTTCTAGGTGGTAGAGGTCACACGTTTGGGAGGTGCTGTCGAAGAAGCCTTGGCAAGTTGCTGCAGTGCATCCTGTGGATGGTACACACTGCAGCCACAGTGTGCCGGTGGTGAAGGGAGTGAATGTTTAGGGTGGTGGATGGGGTGCCAATCAAGCAGGCTGCTTTGTCCTGGATGGTGTCGAGCTTCTTGAGTGTTGTTGGAGCTGCACTCATCCAGGCAAGTGGAGAGTATTCCATCACACTCCTGACTTGTGCCTTGTAGATGGTGGAAAGGCTTTGGGGAGTCAGGAGGGGAGTCACTCGCCGCAGAATACCCAGCCTCTGACCTGGTCTTGTAGTCACAGTATTTATATGGCTGGTCAATGGTGACCCCCAGGATGTTGATGGTGGAGATTCGGCAATGGTAATGCCGTTGAATGTCAAGGGGAGGTGGTTAGACTCTCTCTTGTTGGAGATGGTCATTGCCTGGCACTTGTCTGACGTGAATGTTACTTTCCACTTGTGAGCCCATACCTGGATGTTGTCCAGGTCTTGCTGCATGTGGGCATGGACAGCTTCATTATCTGAGGGGTTGCGAATGGAACTGAACACTGTGCAATCATCAGCGAACATCCCCATTTCTGACCTTATGATTGAGGGAAGGTCATTGATAAAGCAGCTGAAGATGGTTGGGCCTAGGACACTGTCCTGAGGAACTCCTGCAGTAATGTCCTGCGGCTGAGTTGATTGGCCTCCAACAACCACTAGCATCTTCCTTTGTGCTAGGTATGACTCCAGCCACTGGAGAGTTTTCCCCCTAATTGCCCCTTTCCCCATAGCCCTGCAATTTTTTCCTTTTCAAGTATTTATCTAATTCTCTTTTGAAAGTTACTATTGAATCTGCTTCCACCGTCCTTTCAGGCAGTGCATTCCAGATCATAACGACTCGCTGTACAAAAAAATTTATCCTCATCTCCCCTCTGGTTCTTTTGCCAATTCTCTTAAATCTGTGTCCTCTGGTTACCGACCCTCCAGTCAGTGGAAACAGTTTCTCCTTATCTACTCTATCAAAACCATTCATGATTTTGAACACCTCTATTAAATCTCCCCTTAACCTTCTCCGCTTTACGGAGAACAATCTCAGCTTCTATCTTTTGAAAGTTACTATCAAATCTGCTTTCGCCACCCTTTCAGGCAGTGCATTCCAGATCGTAACAACAACCAGAGAAATTCTGACCCTCTTCCTCTCCGCCAAGTGAGGTATCATGAGGGAAGACTGGTAACTTATCAGTCCTGGGCAAAGGGCACCAAGGCAGCCCAAGCCGTGCCCCCAGTCACCAAGCAGGATGTTGTTCTGAGAAATAAAACACAATATAAAAGTCGTCAGATCTTAAAAGATTAATTATCAGATCTTCAGTTTACAGCATGAATAATTGTTACCTGGGGACAAGGAACAGATACATCCATTTGATCTGAAGGATTTCTTTAATCTTTACGTCTGATTTCCTACAAATTTTTTCTGCTAATAGTCCCACTTGATGGTATTATGGTCTGCTATTTTTAGTTTGTAGCTTTTCCCTTTTTTTTGTGAAGAAATTAAAAAATGTACCAGAAAATACTTTGAAATTTCAGGTTTTGAAATATAGTGAGGTGACAAGATGAAAGATCTCACATCAAAGTGCTATTTCTTTTAAAGATTTGTGTGTTATCCCAACAGCATTTCCGTTTCACCGAGACAGACATATGTTAGCTGGAATTCCCCAATTTTGTACTCGAGCTGGATTTGTTTTTTCTTGTTCTGCCAATTTAGGTCAAACTCGGAGGATCAAGCTCCTCCGCTGGCTCGGTGGTTAAATGTGCTGCCCTGTGTGGTAAAATAAGGAAATCGAGAGCCAGGAAGGGACCATTGTGGCCCATCACTAGGGTTACCAACCCCCCTCCAGGATTGCCCTGGAGTCTCCAGGAATTAAAGATTAATCTCCCGGACGCTGCTGCGAGCAAAACCCGGGGAAAAAAAAATCACAGGGGCATTAAAACAAATTGTGTGTTTATTTACATTTTCTTTGAACGCTTTCGTATATTAGTGATTAAAACATTGGGGATGTGGAGTAAAGGCTGTTTGACCGGGCGGGTCGATTGGAGGTGGGAGGCCATACGATGAAACCTCCAGGAGCACGCCCAGTCAGAGTTGGCAACCTCTACCCATCACGCCCACTCCATCCAGAGACCATGTCTGATTATTCTATCCTGGACTCTCACCGCCCCCACCCCGCCGACCCCCCACCCACCAACCTCCTGTTGATCCCCTACTTCATGGATCACAAAGTTCCTTCCCTGACCTACCCCGAGAAAAGCTCCTGCATAGACATTAAAATCTCAATGGGGGTTGAAATCCTTCTCGGACGGCAGCGTTAAAAGGGCGATAGCCAATCGACAGCCCACTTTACACTCCACCCGATTTTCTTTTCCATTGAAGTGGTTAGGGAGAGAAGAGTTGAACATATCAGGAGGGGCCCCAGGTCAGATCCTGAGCCCACACTGAGCTAGCTGATCTCAGGTAGGTGGGAGTGACAATTGGTATTTGCACGCCTGAGCTAAGATGGGGAATAGTCGGTCAAGGTTCCTGCTGCTGATCACTATCAAGTGACCCCTTACTGGCAGGTATGTGTGTGTGAATATCTGTAGGGAACAGAACTGAGGAAGCCTATGAGGATAGCAAGAGTCTAGCTGGCCCATCGGGTCTGTCCCATCATTGGCATCGGCGCACCATGGCTGAAGTGTGTACTAGCTACAGGATTCACTGCAGCAACTTGCCAAGGCTTCTTCAATAGCACTTCCCAAACCTTCCAAGTCACTCACCATCCTGAATTGGGCATATGTCAGCCGTTCCTTCATTGTCACTGGGTCAAAATCCTGGAACTCCCTACCTAACAGCATCGTGGGAGAACCTTCACCACACGGACTGCAGCGGTTCAAGAAGAAGGCTCACCACCACCTTCTCAAGGGGCAACTAGGGATGGTCAATAAATGCCGGCCTTGCTCAGCGACGCCAACATCCCAAGAATGAATATAAACCCTGCGACTCTCCATCACCCTCTCCTCCTTAAAGACCCTCCTTAAAACCATCTCTTTGATCAAGCTTTTGGTCACACCTCCTAATATCCTCTTCACTCGCTTGGCGTCCATTTTTTGGGTCTCGCCTAAGGGAAGCGCCTTGGGTCATTTTTCTACATTAAAGGTGCTAGACAAATGCAAGTTGTTGTTGTTGCGTTTTCCCTTCATAACAAAGAGCGACCAAGTCAAACGTAATTCACTAGTTGTAAGGATCCTTGGGGTATTCTGTGGATGTGACGAGTGCTTTTTGTGCGAGGTCCTTTCTGTCTCTCAGTCAAAGAATGGCCAATGCACCAAGCAAACCCTGGAAAATATTAATTTGCAAAAAACAGGAGAAAGGATCACAAGACAGGGTCAGACGTAGAAAGCCCCCCTCAGCCCATTTGATCTCATTCTTTCCAAAGACGTATGAACAACAACAACAACTTGCATTTATATAGCGCCTTTAATGTAATAAAACGTCCCAAGGTGCTTTACAGGAGCGATTATCAAACAAAATTTGACACTGAGCCACATAAAGAGATATTAGGACAGGTGACCAAAAACTTGATCAAAGAGGTAGGTTTTAAGGAGCGTCTTAAAGGAGGAGAGAGAGGCGGGAGAGGCGGAGAGGTTCAGGGAGGGAATTCCAGAGCTTAGGGCCTAGGCAGCTGAAGGCACGGCCGCCAATGGTGGAGCGGTAGAAATCGGGGACGAGCAAGAGGCCAGGATTGGAGGAGCGCAGAGATCTCAGGGGGTTGTAGGGCTGAAGGAGGTTACAGAGATAGGGAGGGGGCCGAGGCCACGGAGGGATTTGAAAACCAGGGTGAGAATTTTAGTACAGATCCTTGTGGCTTTTGATGTTCTACAAAAGGGAGCAGAGAATTCCCTTGAGCGTCTAGGAGATGGAGGGTCTCCTGGGTCTGGTGTGGTGGCAACACTGGGTGGCATTACCCGAGCAATGCAGCCTTAATGTCGACTTCTGATAACTACATTTGTTTTAATATGAACTTAAATTATCACGCCTGACTGTTAGCTTGCCAAGAACGTACCACTATTAATTAGTTTAAAATTAAGAGTGTTTTTACAATGCACTGCCTTGACAGGCCCTGGTCAAAGGCATCAGATGGTGGAATGTCAGGTATACTGAACATTTCCAAGTATACTGAACATTACCGATGCAGCTCTCTCAAATGCGAATCACGAAAGAGATAAGATGCTAAACAATAATTTTGTTTCATTTGAAGAATTCAAAAGCACATATTAAAATTGCAAAAAGCCGTGCGTTGATGAGGTTCGAATCAAGGTATCAAAGGTATTGTTTTTGGCAAAGGGCAAAATGTTTTCTTTCGTGCGCAGATGGAATATTTTAACCTCCTGTTTCTTTGGGGGAAGGGATTAAAATGTGTAATTGCGATTCGCAATTTGATTGGAATTTCGCAGAAATGATAAACATTTGGAGCTGAATGTACAGGTGTTTACACAGACATGATGATCCAGAAATTGCTGGAGCAGGTAATCTTGCATCGGGCGCTGTGAGTTGGATTTTTCTCCTCATCCTTTCAGCTCCGATTAGTTTTGCGCTGCAAATTGCTGGAAGTGTGAGCTGATAACGGAGCGGAAAGGGCAGCGGGGCATCTGGGACCTTGGTGAACGACGGGGCCGCAGTGCTAACCAGCCCCTTTAACCCACAGTAATACCCACCCCCTCTAACCCACAGTGCCACCCAGCCCCCTCTAACCCACAGTACCACCCAGCCCCCTCTAACCCCCAGTACCACCCACCCCCTCTAACCCACAGTACCACCCACACCCTCTAACCCACAGTACCACCCAGCCCCCTCTAACCCCCAGTACCACCCACCCCCTCTAACCCACAGTACCACCCAGCCCCCTCTAACCCACAGTAACACCCACCCCCTCTAACCCACAGTACCACCCACCCCCTCTAACCCACAGTACCACCCAGCCCCCTCTAACCCACAGTGCCACCCAGCCCCCTCTAACCCACAGTGCCACCCACCCCCTCTAACCCACAGTACCACCCACCCCCTCTAACCCACAGTACCACCCAGCCCCCTCTAACCCACAGTAACACCCACCCCCTCTAACCCACAGTACCACCCAGCCCCCTCTAACCCACAGTGCCACCCACCCCCTCTAACCCACAGTACCACCCACCCCCTCTAACCCACAGTACCACCCACCCCCTCTAACCCACGGTACCACCCAGCCCCCTCTAACCCACAGTGCCACCCACCCCCTCTAACCCACAGTACCACCCACCCCCTCTAACCCACGGTACCACCCAGCCCCCTCTAACCCCCAGTACCACCCACCCCCTCTAACCCACAGTACCACCCAGCCCCCTCTAACCCACAGTACCACCCAGCCCCCTCTAACCCCCAGTACCACCCACCCCCTCTAACCCACGGTACCACCCAGCCCCCTCTAACCCACAGTGCCACCCACCCCCTCTAACCCACAGTACCACCCACCCCCTCTAACCCACGGTACCACCCACCCCCTCTAACCCACAGTACCACCCAGCCCCCTCTAACCCCCAGTACCACCCAGCCCCCTCTAACCCCCAGTACCACCCAGCCCCCTCTAACCCCCAGTACCACCCAGCCCCCTCTAACCCCCAGTACCACTCAGCCCCCTCTAACCCCCAGTTCCACCCACCCCCTCTAACCCACGGTACCACCCAGCCCCCTCTAACCCACAGTACCACCCAGCCCCCTCTAACCCACGGTACCACTCAGCCCCCTCTAACCCCCAGTTCCACCCACCCCCTCTAACCCACGGTACCACCCAGCCCCCTCTAACCCACAGTACCACCCAGCCCCCTCTAACCCACGGTACCACTCAGCCCCCTCTAACCCCCAGTTCCACCCACCCCCTCTAACCCCCAGTTCCACCCACCCCCTCTAACCCACAGTACCACCCAGCCCCCTCTAACCCCCAGTACCACCCAGCCCCCTCTAACCCCCAGTACCACCCAGCCCCCTCTAACCCACAGTGCCACCCACCCCCTCTAACCCACAGTACCACCCACCCCCTCTAACCCACAGTACCACCCACCCCCTCTAACCCACGGTACCACCCAGCCCCCTCTAACCCACAGTGCCACCCACCCCCTCTAACCCACAGTACCACCCACCCCCTCTAACCCACGGTACCACCCAGCCCCCTCTAACCCCCAGTACCACCCACCCCCTCTAACCCACAGTACCACCCAGCCCCCTCTAACCCACAGTACCACCCAGCCCCCTCTAACCCCCAGTACCACCCACCCCCTCTAACCCACGGTACCACCCAGCCCCCTCTAACCCACAGTGCCACCCACCCCCTCTAACCCACAGTACCACCCACCCCCTCTAACCCACGGTACCACCCACCCCCTCTAACCCACAGTACCACCCAGCCCCCTCTAACCCCCAGTACCACCCAGCCCCCTCTAACCCCCAGTACCACCCAGCCCCCTCTAACCCCCAGTACCACCCAGCCCCCTCTAACCCCCAGTACCACTCAGCCCCCTCTAACCCCCAGTTCCACCCACCCCCTCTAACCCACGGTACCACCCAGCCCCCTCTAACCCACAGTACCACCCAGCCCCCTCTAACCCACGGTACCACTCAGCCCCCTCTAACCCCCAGTTCCACCCACCCCCTCTAACCCACGGTACCACCCAGCCCCCTCTAACCCACAGTACCACCCAGCCCCCTCTAACCCACGGTACCACTCAGCCCCCTCTAACCCCCAGTTCCACCCACCCCCTCTAACCCCCAGTTCCACCCACCCCCTCTAACCCACAGTACCACCCAGCCCCCTCTAACCCCCAGTACCACCCAGCCCCCTTTAACCCCCAGTACCACCCAGCCCCCTCTAACCCACAGTGCCACCCAGCCCCCTCTAACCCCCAGTACCACTCAGCCCCCTCTAACCCCCAGTTCCACCCACCCCCTCTAACCCACGGTACCACCCAGCCCCCTCTAACCCACAGTACCACCCAGCCCCCTCTAACCCACAGTACCACCCACCCCCTCTAACCCACGGTACCACCCAGCCCCCTCTAACCCACAGTGCCACCCAGCCCCCTCTAACCCACGGTACTACCCACCCCCTCTAACCCACGGTACCACTCAGCCCCCTCTAACCCCCAGTACCACCCACCCCCTCTAACCCACAGTACCACCCAGCCCCCTCTAACCCACAGTACCACCCACCCCCTCTAACCCCCAGTACCACTCAGCCCCTCTAACCCCCAGTACCACCCACCCCCTCTAACCCACAGTACCACTCAGCCCCCTCTAACCCCCAGTACCACCCACCCCCTCTAACCCACAGTACCACCCAGCCCCCTCTAACCCACAGTACCACCCACCCCCTCTAACCCCCAGTACCACTCAGCCCCTCTAACCCCCAGTACCACCCACCCCCTCTAACCCACAGTACCACCCAGCCCCCTCCAACCCACAGTACCACCCACCCCCTCTAACCCCCAGTACCACTCAGCCCCTCTAACCCCCAGTACCACCCAGCCCCCTCTAACCCCCAGTACCACCCAGCCCCCTCTAACCCCCAGTACCACCCAGCCCCCTCTAACCCCCAGTACCACCCAGCCCCCTCTAACCCCCAGTACCACCCAGCCCCCTCTAACCCCCAGTACCACCCAGCCCCCTCTAACCCCCAGTACCACCCAGCCCCCTCTAACCCACGGTACCACCCAGCCCCCTCTAACCCACAGTACCACCCAGCCCCCTCTAACCCCCAGTACCACCCAGCCCCCTCTAACCCCCTGTACCACCCAGCCCCCTCTAACCCCCAGTACCACCCAGCCCCCTCTAACCCACGGTACCACCCAGCCCCCTCTAACCCATGGTACCACCCAGCCCCCTCTAACCCCCAGTACCACCCAGCCCCCTCTAACCCACAGTACCACTCAGCCCCCTCTAACCCCCAGTACCACCCACCCCCTCTAACCCACAGTACCACCCAGCCCCCTCTAACCCACAGTACCACCCACCCCCTCTAACCCACAGTACCACCCACCCCCTCTAACCCACAGTACCACCCAGCCCCCTCTAACCCACAGTACCACCCACCCCCTCTAACCCACAGTGCCACCCACCCCCTCTAACCCACAGTGCCACCCATCCCCTCTAACCTACAGTAACACCCAGCCCCCTCTAACACACAGTAACACCCACCCCCTCTAACCCACAGTGCCACCCATCCCCTCTAACCTACAGTAACACCCAGCCCCCTCTAACACACAGTAACACCCAGCCCCCTCTAACCCCCAGTACCACCCAGCCCCCTCTAACCCCCAGTACCACCCAGCCCCCTCTAACCCACAGTACCACCCAGCCCCCTCTAACCCCCAGTACCACCCAGCCCCCTCTAACCCACGGTACCACCCAGCCCCCTCTAACCCCCAGTACCACCCAGCCCCCTCTAACCCACGGTACTACCCAGCCCCCTTTAACCCACAGTACCATCCAGCCCCCACTAACCCACGGTACCACCCAGCCCCCTCTAACCCCCAGTACCACCGAGCCCCCTCTAACCCACGGTACTACCCAGCCCCCTTTAACCCACAGTACCATCCAGCCCCCACTAACCCACAGTACCACCCACCCCCTCTAACCCCCAGTACCACCCAGCCCCCTCTAACCCACGGTACCACCGAGTCCCTCTAACCCACAGTACCACCCAGCCCCCTCTAACCCACAGTACCACCCACCCCCTCTAACCTACAGTAACGCCCAGCCCCCTCTAACCTACAGTACCACCCACCCCCTCTAACCCACAGTAACACCCACCCCCTCTAACCCACGGTACCACCCAGCCCCCTCTAACCCACGGTACCACCCAGCCCCCTCTAACCCACAGTACCACTCAGCCCCCTCTAACCCCCAGTACCACCCAGCCCCCTCTAACCCACGGTACCACCCAGCCCCCTTTAACCCACGGTACCACCCAGCCCCCTCTAACCCCCAGTACCACCCAGCCCACTCTAACCCCCAGTACCACTCAGCCCCCTCTAACTCACAGTGCCACCCAGCCCCCCTCTAACCCCCAGTACCACCCAGCCCCCTCTAACCCACGGTACCACCCAGCCCCCTCTAACCCACGGTACCACCCAGCCCCCTCTAACCCACGGTACCACCCAGCCCCCTCTAACTCACGGTACCACCCAGCCCCCTCTAACCCACGGTACCACCCAGCCCCCTCTAACCCACGGTACCACCCAGCCCCCTCTAACTCACGGTACCACCCAGCCCCCTCTAACCCACGGTACCACCCAGCCCCCTCTAACCCACGGTACCACCCAGCCCCCTTTAACCCACGGTACCACCCAGCCCCCTCTAACCCCCAGTACCACCCAGCCCCCCTCTAACCCCCAGTACCACCCAGCCCCCTCTAACCCACGGTACCACCCAGCCCCCTCTAACTCACGGTACCACCCAGCCCCCTCTAACCCACGGTACCACCCAGCCCCCTCTAACCCACGGTACCACCCAGCCCCCTCTAACCCATGGTACCACCCAGCCCCCTCTAACCCATGGTACCATCCAGCCCACTCTAACCCACAGTGCCACCCAGCCCCCTCTAACTCACGGTACCACCCAGCCCCCTCTAACCCACGGTACCACCCAGCCCCCTCTAACCCACGGTACCACCCAGCCCCCTCTAACCCACGGTACCACCCAGCCCCCTCTAACCCCCAGTACCACCCAGCCCCCTCTAACCCACGGTACCACCCAGCCCCCTCTAACCCACGGTACCACCCAGCCCACTCTAACCCATGGTACCACCCAGCCCCCTCTAACCCACAGTAACACCCAGCCCCCTCTAACCCACGGTACCACCCAGCCCCCCTCTAACCCACGGTACCACCCAGCCCACTCTAACCCACGGTACCACCCAGCCCCCTCTAACCCACGGTACCACCCAGCCCCCTCTAACCCCCAGTACCACCCAGCCCCCTCTAACCCACGGTACCACCCAGCCCACTCTAACCCACGGTACCACCCAGCCCCCTCTAACCCCCAGTACCACCCAGCCCCCTCTAACCCCCAGTACCACCCAGCCCCCTCTAACCCACGGTACCACCCAGCCCCCTCTAACCCCCAGTACCACCCAGCCCCCTCTAACCCACGGTACCACCCAGCCCACTCTAACCCACGGTACCACCCAGCCCCCTCTAACCCCCAGTACCACCCAGCCCCCTCTAACCCACGGTACCACCCAGCCCCCTCTAACCCACGGTACCACCCAGCCCCCTGTAACCCACGGTACCACCCAGCCCCCTGTAACCCACAGTACCACCCAGCCCCCTGTAACCCACGGTACCACCCAGCCCCCTGTAACCCACGGTACCACCCAGCCCCCTCTAACCCACAGTACCACCCAGCCCCCTGTAACCCACGGTACCACCCAGCCCCCTCTAACCCACGGTACCACCCTGCCTCTCCAACCCCCAGTACCACCGAGTCCCTCTAACCATTAGTGCCATCCAGCCCCACCAACCCCCAGTGCTATCCAGCCCCATCAATCGGATGATTATCAATAATAATAATAGTGAGCGAACAGTATCGATCGATTCGCATTTTTTGTTTGAATTCACCCTAGCACAGTGATGTGTAATTTTCCTGTGCATCTATATAGAAACAGCTTTTCCTGGGATGCTGGCCCAGAGCCCAGAGTTTGACTCAATGTGACTCATGTCAGCCCAGTGCAAACAGACTAATGTGAAGCTCTCGTCACTTTCAGCCCTGCGGGGAGCATCACGGCCCGTCAGTGCACCAACTGGGTCACTGTGAGGGTTAAAGCGAATGGTTTTAGGCTGTGTTGGGGGAGAGGGGGACACATGAGAGGCTCGCTGGAGAAGCTGGTTTGGGGCCACTTCGCAGAACAGCACTTGAAACAAAAAGCTGGTCAAAGGTCTGTTAACTTTTGTGCAGATTGTCTCAATCATCCGTTTAATACCGAACCAAATCAAAAACCACAGAGTGGAACAGCCTGGGGTGTTATCGCCTGGGTGACAGGACTCGGCTACTCTGCCTTTGTACTTATTGCCAAGGGGAAAGATGCCTCAGACACTCTAACCTGTTCCTGGAATTGAATTTCTTAATCTGATGGTGATATCACGCTCGCATCTATTTATATACAGCGGGCTCCCTGAGCCTCGGTGGATTAACTTCTAGCTCCTCGTCCTTGTGGACGAATTCCACCGCTCCAACCGACCTCAATGATCTCGGGCTGACACTGCGCCCAGCCGAGAGTGGCCATTTCTCCCACCCCCCTCCCTGCCTCTCTGGTTCCCACAATCTCTCGACCTTTCCACCTCCCCTGCCCTTTCTTCTGATTTTTTTTTCTCTCCGCAGGGATAGACCGAGTAATTTCAGGGCAGTCAGTCTAATCTCCGTGGTGGGCAAGTTATTGGAACCAATTCTGAGGGACAGGATAAACCGTCACTTAGAAAGGCACGGAGTAATCAAGGACAGTCAGCACGGATTTGTTAAGGGAAGGTCGTGGTCTGATTAACTTGATTGAATTTTTTGAGGAGGTTACAAGGAGGGTCGATGAGGGTAGTGCGTTTGATGTAGTCTACAGGGATTTTAGCAAGGCTTTTGACAAGGTCCCACATGGCCCCTCGAACCTGCTCCACCATTCAATCAGATCATGGCTGATCTTCGACCTCAACTCTACTTTCCCACCGGACTCCATATCCCTTGATTCCCTTAGAGTCCAAAAATCTGTCTATCTCAGCATTAAATATATTCAATGTCTCAGCATCCGCAACCCTCTGGCGTAGAGAATTCCAAAGATTTACAATCCTTTGATTGAAGAAATTCCTCCTCATCTCAGTCTTAAATGGCCGACCCCTTATCCTGCGAATATGCCCCGTAGTTCTGGACTCTCCAGCCTTGGGAAACAACCTCTCAGCATCTACCCTGTCAAGCCCCCTCATAATCTTATATGTTTCAATTAGATCACCTCTCGTTCTTCCAAACTCCAGAGAGTACAGGCCCATTCTACTCAATCTCGTCTCATAGGACAACCCTCTCATCCCAGGAATTAATCTAGTGAACCTTCATTGCGCTGCCTCTAAGGCAAGGATATCCTTCCTTAGATAAGGAGACCAAAACTGTATACAGTACTCCAGGTGAGGTCTCACCAAAGCCCTGTACAATTGTAGTAAGACTTCCTTACTCTTGTACTCCAACCCCCTTGCAATAAAGGCCAACATTCCATTTGCCTTCCTAATTGCTTGCTGTACCTGCATGCTAACTTTTTGTGTTTCTTGTACGAGGTCATCCAAATCTCTCTGAACACCAACATTTAATAGTTTCTCACCATCTAAAAAATATACCGTTTTTCTATTCTTCCTACTAAAGTGAATAACCTCACATTTCCCCACATTATACTCCATCTGCCACCTTCTTGCCCATTCATTTACCCCATCTATATCCCTTTGCAGACTCTATGTGTCCTCCTCACAGCTTACTTTCCCACCTAGTTTTGTATCATCAGCAAACTTGGATACATTACACTCGGTCCCTTCATCTAAGTCATTAATGTAAATTGTAAATAGCTGAGGCCCAAGCACTGATCCTTGCGGCACCCCACTAGTTACAGCCTGCCAACCTGAAAATGTCTCATTTATCCCTACTCGCTGTTTTCTGTCCGTTAACCAATCCTCTATCCATGCTAATATCCCAACCCCATGAGCCCTTATCTTGTGTAACAACCTTTTATGTGGCACCTTATCGAATGCCTTTTGAAAATCCAAATATACTACATCCACTGGTTCCCCTTTATCTACCCTGCTAGTTACATCCTCAAAAAAATCTAATAGGTTTGTCAAACACGATTTCCCTTTCATAAAACTATGTTGACTCTGCCCAATCTTATTATGATTTTCTAAGTGTCCTGTTACCACTTCCTTAATAATGGATTCCAGTATTTTCCCGATGACTGATGTCAGGCTAACTGGCCTGTTGTTCCCTGTTTTCTCTCTCCCTCTCTTGAATAGTGGGGGCTAAGGAATTTTGGAAGATCATAACCAATGCGTCCACTATCTTTGCATCCTTGAACACTCGGATGTAGGCCATCAGGTCCAGGGGATTTATTAGCTTTTAGTCCCATTAGTTTCTCAAATACTTTTCCTCTACTGATATTACTTTAAGTTCCTCACTCTCTTTAGGCCTTTGGTTCCCCACTATTTCTGGTATTTTTTTTGTTTCTTCTACTGTGAAGACAGATACAAAACATTTGTTTAATGCATCTGCCATTTCCTGATTCCCCATTATAATTTCTTCTGTCTCAGCCTCTAAGGGACCAACGTTTACTTTTGCTACTCTCTTCCTTTTCACATACTTGTAGACTTGTAAAAAAATACGAGCTCATGGGATCCAAGGGAAAGTGGCTAGTTGGATCCAAAATTGGCTCAGTGGCAGGAAGCAAAGGGTTATGGTCGAAGGGTGTTTTTGAGACTGGAAGGCTGTTTCCAGTGGGGTTCCACAGGGCTCAGTACTAGCTCCCTTACTTTTTGTGGTATATATTAATGATTTGGACTTAAATGTAGGAGGCATGATTAAGAAGTTTGCAGATGATACAAAAATTGGCTATGTGGTTGATAGTGAGGAGGAAAGCTGTAGACTGCAGGAAGATATCAATGGACTGGCCAGGTGGGCAAAACAGTGGCAAATGGAAGTCAATCTGGAGAAGTATGAGGTAATGCATAGGAGGAGAGCAAACAAGGCAAGGGAGTGCACAATAAATGGGAGGATTCTGAGAGGTGCAGAGAAAGTGAGGGACCTTGGAGTGCATGTCCACAGATCCTTGAAGGTAGCAGGACAGGTAGATATGGTGATTAATAAGGCATACGGGATACTTTCCTTTATTAGGCGAGGCACAGAGTATAAGAGCAGGGAGGTGATGCTAGAACTGTATAAAACATTGGTTAGGCCGCAGCTTGAGTATTGCGTACAGTTCTGGTCACCACATTACAGGAAAGATGTGATTGCACTAGAGAGGGTACAGAGGAGATTTACAGGGCTAGAGAATTTTAGCTATGAGGAAAGACTGGATAGGCTGAGGTCATTTTCTTTGGAACAGAGGAGGCTGAGGGGTGATTTAATTGAAGTGTACAAAATTATGAAGGGCCTAGATAGGGTGGATAGGAAGGACCTATTTCTCTTAGCAGAGAGGTCAATAACCAGGGGGCATAGATTTAAAGTGATTGGTAGAAGGATTAGCGGAGAGTTGAGGAAATGTTTTTTCACCCAGAGGTTGGTGGTGGTCTGGAGACTTAAACCTAGCACAAAGGAAGATGGTTGTGATTGTTGGAGGCCAATCATCTCAGCCCCAGGACATTGCTGGAGGAGTTCCTCAGGGCAGTGTCCTAGGCCCAACTATCTTCAGCTGCTTCATCAATGACCTTCCCTCCATCGTAAGGTCAGAAATGGGGATGTTCGCTGATGATTGCACAGTATTCAGTTCCATTCACAACCCCTCAGATAATGAAGCAGTCCGTGCCCGCATGCAGCAAGACCTGGACAACATCCAGGCTTGGGCTGATAAGTAGCAAGTAACATTCGTGCCAGACAAGGCCAGGCAATGACCATCTCCAACAAGAAAAAGTCTAACCACCTCCCCTTGACATTCAAAGGCTTAACCATCGCCGAATCCCCCACCATCAACATCCTGGGAGTCACCATTGACCAGAAACTTAGCTGGACCAGCCACATAAATACTGTCAGAACCTGGGTATTCTGCACAGAGTGACTCACCTCCTGACTCTCCAAAGCCTTTCTGCCATCTACAAGACACAAGTCAGGAGTTTGATGGAATACTCTCCACTTGCCTGGATGAGTGCAGCTCCAACAACCCTCAAGAAGCTCGACACCATCCAGGACAAAGCAGCCCGCTTGATTGGCACCCCATCCACCACCTTAAACATTCACTCCCTTCACCATCGGCACACTGTGGCTGCAGTGTGTACCATCCACAGGATGCACTGCAGCAACTCGCCAAGGCTTCTTCGACAGCACCTCCCAAACCAGCGACCTCTACCACCTAGAAGGACAAGAGCAGCAGGCACATGGGAACAACACCACCCGCACGTTCCCCTCCAAGTCACACACCATCCCGACTTGGAAATATATCGCCGTTCCTTCATCGTCGCTGGGTCAAAATCCTGGAACTCCCTTCCTAACAGCACTGTGGGAGAACCTTCACCACACGGACTGCAGCGGTTCAAGAAGGCGGCTCACCACCACCTTCTCAAGGGCAATTAGGGATGGGCAATAAATGCCGGCCTCGCCAGCGATGCCCACATCCCATGAACGAATAAAAAAAAGAACTCACTGCCTGAAAGGGTGGTAGAGGCAGAAACCCTCATCACATTTAAAAAGTACTTGGATGTGCACTTGAAGTGCCGTAACCTACAGGGCTACGGACCAAGTGCTGGAAAGTGGGATCAAGCTGGTTGGCTCCTTTTTTGGCCAGCGCAGAGACAATGGGCCGAATAGCCTCCTTCTGTGCCGTAAATTTTCTTCGACTCTATGATTCTAACCCTGTCTCCCCTCGCACCCCGCCCACACCCCCCCCCACCCATAGGGTTGCCAACTCTGGTTGAACCTATTAACAACAACAACAACTTGCATTTATATACCACCTTTAACTTAGTAAAACGTCCCAGGGCGCTTCACAGGAGTGATTATCAAACAGAATTTGACACCGAGCCACATAAGGGGATATTGGGACAGGTGACCAAAACCTTGGTCACAGAGGTTTCATCACATGACCTTCTGCCTCCAACCACCCTTCCCCCACGGTCCCGCCATTGGCCACCCAAGACGTCCGACCTCGCAACGCCGTCCCACAGCCAATCGGAAAGCAAACAGACACATCCTTAGCTGATTGGATGATTCTTGACTGTCAATCAAACCTTATTCCTTTCTCCAATATTGTTATAACTAATAAACAAAATTGTTCATAGAAAATGAAAAAAAACACACAATTTCTATGAATGCCCCATTGATTTTTCTCCTGGGTTTTGCTCACAGCAGTGATTGATCTTTAACTCCAGGACAGTCCTGGAGGGTTGACAGCCCTTCCCATCACCCCCTCCCCCGCCACCCCCACCATTTCTCCTCCTTTACTCCAATTCTGGGCCCCAGTGGATAAAAAAACAAGATTTGCATTTCTGTAGCACCTTTCATGATTTCAGGACTTCCCAAAGTGCTGCAGGCAGCATGAGGTGTGGGGCAGGCGAGATCGGCCAGCTGTTTTTTTCTGGCCTGTTATTTTTGTATGCTCATATGTTCGTATGTATATATTTATGTCTGTCTGTGTGAGTATCCGTGTGTGTCTGAATGTGTGTGTGTGTGTGAGTGTGTTAGAGTGTCAGTGCGTATGTGAATGTGTATGAGTGTGACAATGTCAGTGTGTGTTTGAGTATCAGTGTGTCTGTGTGTGTCAGTGAGAGAGTATCAATGTGTGTGTGCCTTTGTGTGTGTGTGTGTGTGTGAGTGCATGTGAGTGCCTGTGTGTGTGTATATGTTGTATGTGTGTGTGTGCATGTGAGTGCCTGTGTGTGTGTGTGTGTGTGTGTGTACCTGTATGTGTGTGTGTGTACCTGTGTGTGTGTGTGTACCTGTGTGTGTGAGTGCCTCTGCATGTGTGTGTGTGCCTCAGTGTGTGTGTGTGTATGTGAGTGCCTGCATATTTGTGTGCGTGTATGTATGTGTGTGAGAGCCTGTGTGTGTGTGCCTCAGTGTGTGTGTATGTGTGAGTGCCTTTATATATGTGTGCGTGTGTGTGTGTGTGTGTGTGCGCCTCAGTGTGTGTGCCTCAGTGTATGTGTGTGTGCCTGTGTGTGTGTGTGTGTGTGCGCATGCCCGTGTGTGTGTATGTGCGCCTGTGTGTGTGTATACGTGTGTGTATGTGCGCCTCAGTGTGTGTGTGTGTATGTGTGTGTGTGCACCTCAGAGTGTGTGTGTTTGTGTGAGTGCCTGTGCGAGTGTGTGTGTGTGTGTGTGCCTATGTGTGAGTGTGAGTGCCTGTGCGTGAGTGTGTGTGTGTGTGCCTGTGCCTGTGTGTGTGTGTGTGAGTGTCTGTGCGTGTGTGTGTGATTGTGTGTGTGTGTGTATGTGTACATGTGTGTCTGAGTGCCTGTGTATGTTTCTCTGTGTATGTGTACCTGTGTGTGTGAGTGTGTGTGTGCCTCAGTGTGTGTGCGCCTCAGTGTTTGTATGTGTGTGAGTGCATGTGTGTGTGTATATGCATGTATGTGTGTGAGTGCCTGTGTGTGTATGTGTACATGTGTGTGTGAGTGTCTGTGTGTGTGTGTGTGTGCCTCAGTGTGTGTGCACCTCAGTGTTTGTGTGTGAGTGAGTGCATGTGTGTGTGTGTGTGTGTATGTGTATGTGTGTGAGTGCCTGTGTGTGTGTGTGTATGTGCACCTCAGTGTGTGTGTGTTTGTGTGTGCCTCAGTGTATGTGTGTGCATGTGTGCCTCAGTGAGTGTGTGTGTATGTGTGCACGCCTCTGTGTGTTTGTGTGCGTGCCTGTGTGTGTGTGTGTGCACACCTCAGTGTGTGTGTATGTGTGTTTGTGTGTTTATGTGCGCCTCAGTGTGTGTGCGTGCGCCTCTGTGTGTATGTGTGTGTGTGTGTGCACCTCAGAATGTGTGTGTGTATATGTGTGTGTGTGCGTCTCAGTGTGTGTGTGTGTCCGTGTTTGAGTGCCTGTGTGTGTGTGAGGGCCTGTGCGCGTGTGTGTGTGTGTGTGTGTGTGTGTGTGCCTCTGTGTGTGTGTGTGTGTGTGTGAGTGTGAGGTGTGCCTGTGCATGTGTGTGTGTGTCTCAGTGTGTGTGTGCCTGTGTGTGTGAGTGCCTGTGCGTGTGTGTGTGTGTGTGTGTGAGTGTGTGTGGTGTGCCTGTGTGTGTGTGGTGTGCCTGTGTGTGTGTGGGTGTGTGTGTGTGTGTCTGTGTGCGCGCATGTGTGTGTGTGTGTGTGTGTGGGTGGTGTGCCTGTGTGTATGGTATGCCTGTGTGTGGGGGTGTGTGTGTCCGTGTGTGCGCGTGTGCGTGTGTGTGTGTGTGGATGTGTGTATGTTTGTGTGTGCGCGTGTGCGCGCGTGTCTGTGAGTGTGTGTGCGCGCATGCTGGGATTTTGAAACATGAGTAAGTAATTGGGAGAATAAAAGTATATTAGTGATTGAATGCCTTACATCTCTGGCAGTGGCTGCCCTGAAACCTGTTATTAAGAAGCTCAGTGGGAGCTGTTAAAAGAATAAACACGGTGCCCTAAACTTTAATTTCTTCCTTTGAATTTATACTACAAAGAAGATAAACATTTTTACGGTAGTACTGACATGTCTCAGTCAGCGTGGCCATCGTTCCAATCATTCTTCAAATTGCAGGCACAGTGTCCCGTGACAAGGGCAAATCTATTTTCTTTTAAGGCTTATTTTCCCCGTCTTTATTTGGCTGGTTTTTGCATGAATTTTAGTATTTTTTCGTTCCCCCCAACTAAAGAATCATAGAATCATTCAGCACCGAAAGAGGCCATTTGGCCCATCGTGCCTGTGCCAGCTCTTTGAAAGAACTATCCAATTAGTCCCACTCCTCTGCTGTTTCCTCATATCCCTGCAAATTTTTCCTTTTCAAGTCTATATCCAATTCCCTTTCAAAGTTATTGAATCTGCTTCCACCATCCTTTCAGGCAGTGCATTCCAGATCATGACAACTTGCTGCATAAAAAAAATTCTCCTCATCTCCCCTTTTTTTACGATTAAATCTGTGTCCTCTGATTACCGACCTTCTGCCAGTGGAAACGGTTTCTCCTTATTTACTTTTTCAAAACCCTTCATAATTTTGAACACCTTTATTAAACCTCCCCATTATCTTCTCTGCTCTAAGGAGAACAATCCCAGCTTCTCCAGTCTCTCCACATAACTGACGTCCCTCATCCCTGGTACCATTCTAGTAAATCTCCTCTGCAGCCTCTCCAAGGCCTTGACATCCTTCCTAAAGTGTCCTGGAATGGGACACAATACTCCAGCTGAGGCCTAAGCAGTGTTTTATAAAGGTTTAGCATAACTTCCTTGCTTTTGTACTCTATGCCTCTATTAATAAAGCCCAGGATCCCATACGCTTTTTTAACAGCCTTCTCAACTTGTCCTGCCACCTTCAAAAATTTGTGTACATGCATGCCCAGGTCGCACTGTTCTTGCACCCCCTTTAAAATTGTACTATTTAGTTTATATTGCCTCTCCTCATTCTTCCAACCAAAATGTATCACTTCACAGTAATGAAGAAAATAATGGCACTAAAGAGTGACAAATCCCCAGGACCAGATGGTTTCCATCCTAGGGTTTTAAAGGAAGTAGGTAAGCACATTGCAGATGCCCTAACTATAATCTTCCAAAGTTCTCTCGATTCAGGAACTGTCCCTCTAGATTGGAAAACTGCACATGTCACTCCACTATTTAAGAAAGGTGAGAGAGGGAAACCAGGGAATTATAGACCAGTTAGCCTAACATCTGTTGTTGGGAAATTACTAGAGTCTATAATTAAGAATAGAGTGACTGAACACCTTAAAAATTTTCAGCTGATCAGAGAGAGATTCAAGACTGAGATAGATAGATTTTTGGGATCTAGAGGAATCAAGGGATATGGGGATCAGGAGGCAAAGTGGAGTTGAGGTCGAAGATCAGCCATGATCTTATTGAATGGCGGAGCAGGCTCGAGGTGCCGTATGACCAACTCCTGCTCCAGTTCTTATGTTCCTGGAGCTAGCATGGACTTGTAAAGGGGAGGTCATGCCTGACAAACTTGATTGAACTTTTTGAACAGGTGACTAAAGTAGTGGACAGGGGAATGCCTATGGATGTTGTTTATATGGACTTCCAGAAGGCATTCAATAAAGTCCCTCATAAGAGACTGTTAGTTAAAGTTGAAGCTCATGGAATTGAGGGCAAATTATTGACCTGGCACAAAAATTGGTGTAATGGCAGTAGACAGAGAGTAGGGATAATGGGCTGGTACTCAAATTGGCAGGATGTGACTAGTGAATTCTCACAGGGATCTGTGTTGGGGCCTCAATTATTCACTATTTATTAATGACTTAGATGACGGGATAGAGAGCCACATATCCAAGTTTGCCGATGACACAAAGATAGGCAGCATTGTAAGCAGTGTAGATGGAAGCATAAAGTTACAGAGAGATATTAATAGATTAAGTTAATGGGCAAAACTGTGGCAAATGGATTTCAATGTAGGCAAGTGTGAGGTCTCCACTTTGGACCTAAAACGGATAGATCAGATTACTTTCTAAATGGTGAAAAGCTCGAAACTGTGGAGGTCCAAAGAGACTTAGGGGTCCATATATATAGATCATTAAAATGTCATGGACAGGTACAGAAAATAATCAAAAAGGCTAATGGAATCCTGACCTTTATATCTAGAGGACTAGAATACAAGGGGGTAGAAGTTATGCTGCAGCTATACAAAGCCCTGGTCAGACCACACCTGGATTCTAATAGTTTTACTAGAATGCTACCTGGACTCCAAGGGTTAAACTACGAGGAGAGATTACAAAAACTAGAGTTGTATTCCCCGGAATTTAGAAGGTTAAGGGGTGATTTGATCGAAGTTTTCAAGATATTAAGGGGAACCGATAGGGTAGATAGAGAGAAACTATTTCTGCTGACTGGGGAGTCTAGGACTAGGGGACGTAGTCTAAAAATTAGAGCCAGGTCTTTCAGGAGTGAAGTTAGGAAACACTTCTACACACAAGTTAGAAGTTTGGAACTCTCTTCCAAAAAAGGGCAGTTGACGCTAGCTTATTTGTTAATTTTAAATCTGAGACTGATAGATTATTGTTAACCAAAGGTATTAAGGGAAATGGGGCTAGGGCGGGTATATGGAGTTAGGTCACAGATCAGCCATGATCTCATTGAATGGCGGAACAGGCTCGAGGGGCTAAATGGTTTCCTCCTGTTCCTATGTTCACACTTCTCTGCGTTAAATTTCATCTGCCATGTGCCTGCCCATTTCACCAGTCTGTCTATGTCCTCCTGAAGTCTGTTACTGTCCTTCTCATTGTTTACCACATTTCCGACTTTCATGTCATCTGCAAACTTTGAAATTAAGCCCTTCATACCCAAGTCCAGCTCATTAATATATGTCTCTTTGTCCTCCATATGGGTGGAAGTTTCCTTTCTTCACATGTGAGCCTGTTGGTAGAATATTTAGCTGTGGAGGGCATCACAGGCAAGCCTCATCCTGTCCTCACTTGCTGCCCACTCATTTTCCAATAGTTCATTGGATAAAGGGCAGGTGTGCCCATTCCAGCTGATTATTCCGTCCCCAGCACAGGTGAGGTTAGTTGTACCACCCCCACTATTGCCCCGGCTGAGATCAGGCCACCAACATTCAGGGGTCAATTTTGGTGTGGAGCCCAGGTCGGGCAGGGTGGGGGGGTTGTTGGGGGATGGGCCTCTGCTCCGCCTGTCCAATGATGTTGACCGGAGGCCATTTTGATTTTGCTTAGCCCAATCAAGAGTCCTCACTGGTTTGATGTAGTGGAGAATGCCTTTTGCCTGAGAAACTAGTAACCAGCCAGGAGCCGGCACAGAGGAGTGAGAATTCCATGAACAAAATGAAAACAAAGAAGATCTGGAAAGGTGAGAGGGATAGAGCGAAGAACAGCCAATCCTGGATAAAATCATTTTTATGTGACAGGAAATGTAATTGTTAAAGAGGGCACCATGCTCATTGCTTGGCAACGCTTTTCTCATTTGTTTACAAACAGCTGTCCCCATATCCTTTCCATCGCAAAGATCACCTACTTCCATCTCCAGATTGCCACCGGCCTCCTCCCTACCTTGACCCACCTACATAGGAGCAGAGTAACAAATGGACATTACATTGAGTTACATTGAGTCTACAGCACAGAAGCAGGCCATTTGGCCCAATTGATCGATGCCATTGTTTATGCTCTATGCGATCCTCCTCCCTCCCTACTTCATCTATCCCTATCAGCACACCCTTCTATTCCTTGCTCCTTCATGTGCTTGCCTAACTTCTTCTCAAATGCATCTATGCTATTCGCCTCAGCTATTCCTTGTGGTAGCAAATTCCACATTCTAACATTCAAGTTTTGCAAGTAACATTTGCGCCAGACAAGTGCCAGGCAAGAGAGAGTCTAACTACCTCCCCTTGATATTCAACAACATTACCATCGCCGAATCCCCCACCATCAACATCCTGGGGGTCACCATTGACCAGAAACTTAACTGGAACAGCCACATACATACTGCGGCTACAAGAGCAGGTCAGAGGCTGGGTATTCTGCAGCGAGTGACTCACCTCCTGACACTCCAAAGCCTTTCCGCCATCTACAAGGCACAAGTCAGGAGTGTGATGGAATACTCTCCACTTGCCTGGATGAGTGCAGCTCCAACAACACTCAAGAAGCTCGACACCATCCAAGACAAAGCAGCCTGCTTGATTGGCACCCCATCCACCACCCTAAACATTCATTCCCTTCACCACCGGCATACCATGGCTGCAGTGTGTACCATCTACAGAATGCACTGCAGCAACTCACCAAGGCTTCTTCGACAGCATCTCCCAAACCTGCGACCTCTACCACCTAGAAGGACAAGGGCAGCAGGCACATGAGAACAACACCACCTGCACGTTCCCCTCCAAGTCACACATCATCCTGACTTGGAAATATATCGCCGTTCCTTCATCGTCGCTGGGTCAAAATCGTGGAACTCCCTACCTAACAGCACTGTGGGAGAACCTTCACCACATGGACTGCAGCGGTTCAAGAAGGCAGTTCACCTCCACCTTCTCAAGGGCAATTAGGGATGGGCAATAAATGCTGGCCATGCCAGCGATGCCCACATCCCATGAACAAGTAAAAAAACCCACTGTGGGTAAAGAATTTTCTCCTGAATTCCCTATCGCAATTATTAGTTTTGGACTCCATATGAGTGGAAACATTTGCTCTATGTCTACCCTATCAAACCCTTTCATTATCTTAAAGAACTCTATCAGGCGACCCTCGGCCTTCTCTTTTCTAGAGGCATAGGGACAGGAGTAGGCCATTCAGCCCCTCGAGCCTGTTCCGCCATTCACTTCGTTCATGGCTGATCTGTACCTCAACTCTATTTACCTGCCTCAGCTCCATATCCCTTGATACCCTTACCCAACAAAAATCTATCCATCTCAGTCGCAAAAATTTCGATTGACTCCCAGCATCCACATCATTTTGAGGGGAGAGCTCCAGATTTCCACTACCACTTGTGTGAAAAAATACTTCCTGCTCTCACTCCTAAATGGCCCAGCTCTAATTTTAAGATTCCCCCACCAGAGGAAATAGTTTCTCTGCACTTACCTAATCGAATCCCTTTATCATTTTGAACACCTCGATCAGATCCCTAATCCATTACCACAACCCCTACACAATTGTAATTCACTATTCATGAGGCTCTGACAGATGTGATGAAGTGTTATGTAAATACAAGTCATTTTTTTTAACCACACTCGGGGATATTGGGGTTCCCCAGTGATATCAGTATGAACATAGAAGTAGTTGAGAGGAAGGACCGATTTGGGTTTGTACTGGGAGTACCTGGTAATTATACAGTTTGTAAAGGGGGATCAAAAATCCATTTCTCGGAACTGACACTTTCACACGCAGAGCACAGAAACTGAACTGTTGGAAAACTATAATTATGTAATGATTCATAGTGAGTAGGTGTGAAACAATAGTCTTAAAATGTGAATGACTGGCTGGTGCAAAATGTCAGAATACCATTTACTTTCCTCTTTGGATTCAAATCCAGCCCAGACACGCAAAGAGAGATTTCTTTGTCGGGGACTGGTTGTGTTAAGATAATGGCCTGTAGGTCAAAATACAGGCCGGATAGAAGTGATGAACGAAGGACTTGCATTTATATAGTGACTTATCGGGTCTCTCCGAAAAATTTCAAAGTAGTTCACATGCAGTCAATTACTTTGAAGAGCAATGACTGTTGTTATGTAGGGAAATGCAGTGCCATTTTGTATATAGTAATATCCCACAGGCAACAATGAGATGAATGACCAGTTTTAGTCTGTTTTCTGGATGGCGGTGCAGGGAGGATTGTTGGCTCTAGGACACCAGGAGAACTGCCGATTCCTTCAAATAACGGTCGCGGGATCTGGTTATTTTTTTATTCGTTCACGGGATGTGGGCGTCGCTGGCGAGGCCAGCATTTATTGCCCATCCCTAGAATATGTTAGTCATTATGTTATTGGACCAGTAATCCGGAGAAGGTGAGTTCAAAACCCCACCATGGCACTTTGAGAAGTTGAATTGAGTTTAAAATAAAAAGCTGGCACTGGTAAAAGTGACCACAAAGCTGCCGGATAAAGAAATCTGGCATCCTAACTCGGTCTGGCCTACATGTGACTCCAGTCCTGCGTTTGACTCTGAACTGCAGTGTGAAGTGGCCGAGCAAGCCACCCAGTTGAAGAAGAAGGTCCAACTTCTCAGGGCAACCAGGTTTGGGCAATAAATGCCTGCTTTCCACTGGGCAGGTAAGGTTAAAATCACCCCCAAAGTCTCTGCTTATCTTTGACTTTTTATTGCTTTTGGTCTCAGTGTTTAGTAGAACTGAATTACGAGGTGTTAAAAAAGCATCATAGTATGGAGTGCTTGTCTGCTGTGGCTCAGTTAATAGCACTCCCGTGAAGCAGTTCGAGCCCACATGCAGCAAGACCTGGACAACATCCAGGCTTGGGCTCATAAGTGGCAAGTAACATTCGCGCCAGATAAGTGCCAGGCAATGACCATCCCCAACAAGAGAGAGTCTAACCACCTCCCCTTGACAGTCAACGGCATTACCATCGCCGAATCCCCCACCATCAACATCCTGGGGGTCACCATTGACCAGAAACTTAACTGGACCAGCCATATAAATACTGTGGCTACGAGAGCAGGTCAGAGGCTGGGTATTCTGCGGCGAGTGACTCACCTCCTGACTCCCCAAAGCCTTTCCACCATCTACAAGACACAAGTCAGGAGTGTGATGGAATATTCTCCACTTGCTTGGATGAGTGCAGCTCCAACAACACTCAAGAAGCTCGACACCATCCAAGATAAAGCAGCCCGCTTGATTGGCACCCCATCCACCACCCTAAACATTCACTCCCTTCACCACCGGCGCACTGTGGCTACAGTGTGTACCATCCACAGGATGCACTGCAGCAACTTGCCAAGGCTTCTTCGACAGCACCTCCCAAACCCGCGACCTCTACCACCTAGAAGGACAAGAGCAGCAGGCACATGGGAACAACACCACCTGCACGTTCCCCTCCAAGTCACACACCATCCCGACTTGGAAATATATCGGCCGTTCCTTCATCGTCGCTGGGTCAAAATCCTGGAACTCCCTTCCGAACAGCACTGTGGGAGAACCGTCACCACATGGACTGCAGCGGTTCAAGAAGACGGCTCACCACCACCTTCTCGAGGGCAATTAGGGATGGGCAATAAATGCTGGCCTCGCCAGCGACGCCCACATCCCATGAACGAATAAAAAAAACCTCACACCTGAGTCAGTAGAGGTTATGGGTTCATAGTCCTCACTCCAGAGACATTGGGCCCGATTTTAGCAGGCCTGCGGGTTCTCGGCGGATGGGCTAGCGGGCGCGTGGGTAACACGCCCGGTGAAATTAGTGGGTTTCTCGCGCGATTGTAGCAGGCAAACCACTAATTGGAGCCACTTACCTGCTCCTCCGGGTTCCCCGCTGCTGATCTGCGCATCGGGCGGGCTGCGCATGCGCAGTAAGATCTGTCAGCTGGAGGAGCTCTATTTAAAGGGGCAGTCCTCCACTGACAGATGCTGCAACCAATAGCAAAGATGACTGCATGGAGCAGCCCAGGGGGAAGGCTGCTCCCAGGTTAATGATGCTTCACCCCAGGTATCAATACATGGGGTGAGGAGGAGGGGGAGGACAGAGATCTTCCACCCGGCGGGCGGGAGGAAGCGGCCTGCCTCTGCCACCTGGAAGGCCTTGCTCGAGGTGGCAGAGGGGGTCACCTGCGCCACCAACATATCGCCCACCTGCATACAGTGCAGGAGGCACTCCAATGACCGCAGTTGGTCAGCCACAGTGAGTACACGTAGTCTTTCCCCTACACTCCGTCTGCCACATCACTGCCCCCACCCCACATCTCCTTTGGCACTGCCAACACTACTCTGTCACATCACCCCTCATACCCACTCAAACCTCATCCTCATCTTACCTGCACCTACTCACCTCGCCAGTACTCATCCCACCACTACCACGCAACCCAATCCTCATACAATCTCATGGCTCTATCCCATACTCACCCTCTCGTGCATCTCT
Organism: Heptranchias perlo; assembly: GCF_035084215.1. NCBI lineage: Eukaryota > Metazoa > Chordata > Chondrichthyes > Hexanchiformes > Hexanchidae > Heptranchias > Heptranchias perlo. The sequence continues at coordinate 9,346,356 of NC_090331.1, forward strand.
CTCACGGTCAGCCTCACTCAACCTGCCACCACCTGTGCTGCAGCCACAGGGCATGCATCACATATGTGCAGTAGGCAGCGTAAGGCAAACGTGTCGTGAGCATGAAGGGGATGCACAAGGGTGTTTGAGGGTTTGTCATGGTTGTTACTTATATTGAATTTCAGAACAACTCACATCACACATTATATTGGCACCACTACTGCCATGTCTTCGCGAATCCTGTCCGGTTTGTGCAATAATGCCCGCTCCTGGGTATCACTATGAGGACACACCACTGATGCCACCCATTGTGTCACTGCAGAGTGGGTGTAGGTGTATTTGCAGGGCTTTTCTGCGCAGACGACTGAGAGACATCGGGGATGTCCCCGGTTGCACCCTGGAAGGCTGCGGAGGAGAAGTTCGCGAGGGCAGTGGTGACTTTGACAGCGACAGGTAGGAACGTGGTGCTCGGGCCAGCCAGGAGCAGCTCGGCATGAAAGAGGCCGCAGATGTCCACGGCTACATGTCGAGTGACTCTGAGCCTTCGTGTGCACTGCTGCTCAGAGAGGTCCAGGAGGCTGAGCCTCGGTCTGTGGAACCTGTGGCGAGGGTAATGCCCTCTGCGACGCATCTCTCTCTGCGGTTGCCCTCCCTCCTGCTGTACAGGTGGATGTGTCACAGCACTCTGTTGTGGAGCTCCACGTGTCAGAGGTGGACGGCGTGGATGGCGAGGCTGGTGAGGTTGTTCGCCCTCCGAGGAGGTCATGACTGCAGCTACGGCGGCCCCCATCCGCAAGATGTACATCTGAGGGGGTCCGCAAGGTAGGTACATGTCTCCGGACCCCGGGGTAAGTGTGCAGGTTGGTGACTTTGACCGTCAGGAGGAGGGTGGTGGAGGCCAAACTTTGTCCCAAGTGACAGAGTGGCCTCCTGCAATGGGTGAGGGTCTCCCCCCACCAACCTGTCAAATGGACCTTTGCAGCTGCCACAGGCTGACAGCTGCAACACGTCCATTCGAGCTGGGAGTGTTTCCCCCAGTGTGGGAAACAGTCCCATGTTGTTCAAAAATCCCACATAGTCCCTTAATCAGGTCAGTTAATGACCTGAAATACCTAACTAAATATTGTCAAGTGGCATCCCGCTGGCTTTAATTGCCTGCGGGATTCCCACCAGGGGGGGGCTGCACGCGCACGCCGGCGCGTCAGCGGAGAACCCGGAAGTGGGCGGGATCGAGGCGGGATCCGGTCCCGCTCCTGGATTTCGCGATTTTCGGGGCCCCCCCGCCGAGAACGCACCTGATAGCGGGTGCTAAAATCGAGCCCACTGTGTGTATAATCCAGGCTAACACTCCAGTGCAGTACTGCGCTACAGTCTTTCGGATGAGACGTCAAACTCTTAGGTGGACATAAAAGGGCCGACGGAGCTATTTTGAAGAAGAGCAGGGGAGTGCTCCCTGGTATCCTGGGCCAATATTTATCCCTCAATCAACATCACTAAAAAAAACAGATCATTATCACAATTGCTGTTGGTGGGACCTTGCTGCTGTGTTTCCTACAATGCAACAATGACTCCACTTCAAAAGTAATTCATTAGCTGTGAAGAGTTTTCGGACGTTCTGAGGTCGTGAAAGGCGCTATATAAATACAAATCTTTCCTTTTTGACAAATCATAGATCTCAGAATAAACTGCTGAACCGAAAAACCTTGTGGTTTGGGGCAATGAAGCTGTCTGCCTTGGCAAATCTGAAACGTTCCCTTCCCCAGCGAGAGCAAGCAGCGAGTCATGAGAGCATATGAGATGCTTCTAGGTCATTTCCCAATTAACGAGACAATGCTTAACAAAATTAAACATCAAAAGTAAAAACAGCTTCCTAACACACCCTTAAACAACAGTAAAGTACAGAAGCTGATACACGCTTGGGTGGTGGGGGGGGTCTAAACTCAGCACCTTTGTGCCCTTTATACAGGCGTAGAACACTCACAACAATAACGATTTTAGCAGAGCAACAGCCCGCCCTTGATTTGTGCCTGCGTTTGAGCCACTGCTAAATTCGTTAAGACCTTTATTTCGGCAGCCCTGGCGCCCGACTGAAATGAGCACAGGCCTCCTGTCAATATTGAAACGAGGGTCCTGCAGACATTTTTAGGAAATTCATTGACTAGTCGGAGTGACTCTGCAGTGGGGCTCGAACCCTTCACCTTCTGACTCAAATGCTACCACCAAAGGCTCACTCGCTTCCAGCGATATAACCATTAGATATTTAAATCAGCAACCACTACCTGTGCTTTAGGTGTCAGCTGAGGCTCAGCGCTCAGCAGGCAGCAGTCTCACCTGCCTGAGTCAGAAGGTTGTGGGTTCAAGTCCCACTCCAGAGACTTGAGCACATAATCTAGGCTGACACACCCAGTGTAGTACTGAGGGAGTGCTGCTTTGTTGGAGATACAGTCCTTCAGATGAAATGTTAAACCATGGCCATGTCCACCCTCTCAGGTGGATGTAAAGGATCCCATGGTACTATTTTGCAGAAGACCAGGGAAGTTCTCCCTGGTTTTCTGGACCAATGTTTATCTCTCAACCAACATCACTAAAACAGATTAACTGGTCATTTATTGCATTGCTGTTTGTGGGACCTTGCTGTGTGCAAATTGGCTGTGGCGTATCCTACATTACAACAGTGACTACACTTCAAAAGAAGTACTTCATTGACTGTAAAGCACTTTGGGACGTCCTGAGGTCATAAAAGATGCTATACAAATGCAAGTCTTTCTTTTAACTGTTCTGTGTAACCAAGGGTTAATTTTCAGTCACTCTCACCACAGATAATGATTATGACTTATCGAATTAGGTCTATAATTATGGCTAATTTATGACGAATTTCACTTTCTTAAAGCAGCATTAGCAACATTTGGAATTCTCAAAGGGTGCCCTAAGCAAGTCTTATGGTAGCACCAAAATATTGGCACCAGGTTCCCTTTGAGAATCGCAAGAACTGGCAGCACTGTTCGAGTTCTTTTTACCGACTCTCTTTTCAGCTCTACATATCTCATCCACCATCCCTTGGCCGAGACAGTGAACCTTTCAAACTCTTCCTGGATCTTTTCCAATGATGCTTTGTACCTGGGCACTGCGAGATATGAGACAGCACCAACATCTGAAATCACTGCTTGGCCTCTGTCTCCAAGTGCCCTCGTCTGGCGTGGGGAGACACTGTTGCAGGAAGAACTGCAGGCCCAATGATTCACCCTTGAAAATCCCTGGGATGCAATGTGTTGGCCACCATTTTGTGGCGAGCATTATCCCTGCCTCACACTGCAATTACCTGCTACATTGTTCCAGCTTAACTAACCATTGAGAAAACTAGGTTAAAGGTCCATAGTGCAGGACCAAAGTATATCAAGTGATAGTGATTAAGTTATGTTAAGCTTAGGTATTAAAATCTATAGATTGTAGGAGAAAGTCAGAGAGAGGTAAAGTGTTCTATAGTTTTGAAGTTCTTGCAAAGTTGGAGTAGATGATACGTTGAGTTATGATTTCAACACTGAAAGGCTGGAGCTCTTTGCTCTGAAAAGAGAAGGCTGAGGGGTGACCTAATAGAGGTCTTTAAAATTATGAAGGGGTTTGATAAGGTAGATGTAGGAACATAGGAACAGGAGTAGGCCATTCAGCCCCTCGTGCCTGCTCCGCCATTTGATAAGATCATGGCTGATCTGTGATCTAACTCCATATACCTGCCTTTGGCCCATATCCCTTAATGCTTTTGGTTGCCAAAAAGCTATCCATCTCAGATTTAAATTTAGCAATTGAGCTAGTATCAAGAGAGTTCCAAACTTCTACAACCCTTTGTGTGTAGAAATGTTTTCTAATCTCGCTCCTGAAAGGTCTGGCTCTAATTTTTAGACTGTGCCCCCTACTCCTAAAATCCCCAACCAGCGGAAATAGTTTCTCTCTATCCACCCTATCTGTTCCCTTTAATATCTTATAAACTTCGATCAGATCACCCCTTAACCTTCGAAACTCCAGAGAATACAAGCCCAATTTGTGTAATCTCTCCTCGTAACTTAACCCTTGAAGTCCGGGTATCATTCTAGTAAACCTACGCTGCACTCCCTCCAAGGCCAATATGTCCTTCCGAAGGTGCGGTGCCCAGAACTGCTCACAGTACTCCAGGTGCGGTCTAACCAGGGTTTTGTATAGCTGCAGCATAACTTCTGCCCCCTTGTACTCCAGTCCTCTGGATATAAAGGCCAGCATTCCATTAGCCTTATTGATTATTTCCTGCACCTGTTCATGACACTTCAATGATCTATGTACCTGAACCCCTAAGTCCCTTTGGACATCCACTATTTTTAACTTTTTACCATTTAGAAAGTACCCTGTTCTAAGCTTTTTTGATCCAAAGTGGATGACCTCGCATTTGTCTACATTGAATTCCATTTGCCACAGTTTTGCCCATTCACCTAATCTATCAATATCGCTTTGTAATTTTATGTTTTCATCTACACGTAGAGAAGATGTTTCCACCTTTGGGGGAGACCAAAACTAGGGGTCATAAATATAAGCTGGTCACTAATAAATCCAATAGGGAATTCACCCAGTGTGGTAAGAATGTGGAACTCGCTACCACAAGGAATAGTTGAGGTGAATAGCATAGATGCATTTAAGGGGAAGCTAGATAAACACATGAGGGAGAAAGGAATAGAAGGATATGCTGATAGGGTTAGATGAAGTAGGGAGGGAGGAGGCTCGTGTGGAGCATAAACACTGGCATAGACCGATTGGGCTGAATGGCCTGTTTCTGTGCTGGAGACTCAATGTAATTCTATGTAACACAGTGAGGCTGCAGGGAGGAGGAAGAATGTATCAGATGGTCAATTTGGAGCTTAGGAAGAACAAGAGGGGACATTTCAGAGGAGCAATAAGCACAGTAGTATTGATTAAAAAAAATGGAGAGAGGTCGGAGGTCAGAGAAGGATTGCCTGTTCGACAAGCTTTCTCTTGTATTTTGTCCAGGCATGTGAGGGTGGTGCAAGGGAGAAGCTCCCCAGGTATGGGAGCAGAATTCAATTCTTCAATGAATGATGCGGTCAATTCACCGATTCCCTGCTCCCAGCAGAGGGCCATGTGCTCGCTGACCTACACTCGGTGCCGATCAGGCAACGCCTCGATTTAAAAATTCTCATCCTTGTTTTCAAATCCCTCCATGGCCTCCCCACTCCCTATCTCTGTAACTTCCTCCAGCCCTACAACCTTCCAAGATCTCTGCGCTCCTCCAATTCTGGCCCATCCCTGATTTTCAATGCCTCACCATTGGCAGTCCTGCCTTCAGCTACCTGGGCCCTAAGCTGTGGAATTCCCTTATAAATCTCTCTAACTCTCTCACCTCCTTTAAGATGTTCCTTATCTCTTAACCTGTCCTAATATCTCTTTATGCAGTGTCGTGTCAAATTTTGTTCAGCAACGTTCCTGTGTAGCGCCTTGGGCCATTTTCCTATGTTTAAGGCGTTATATAAATGCAAGCTGTCGTTCTTTATGAAGGGAGCAAGGGTCGGAGAATTGGCGTGTCTGTGTTGTAGTCTGTCTCCAACCTGGGCACCATTTGAGGAAGGTTCATCGCTGGGAATGTGGGATTGTTCAATTTGCCCCTTGAAGCTCACTCACAAGAGGCCAACATGTTTGAAGCTTTCCTCTGTGCTTGACCTCCATCTGAACCTAAGAGCAGTAACTTAGAAACAGTAAATTCACTGTCTGTAAACAAACGATTATATATGGGTGTTACTGCTGGAGTGTCTGCGATGCCTATTGCACTATTAATATTGGTATGTAGCTTATTAAATATTAAGACCTAGATTCCATCACCTACAGTGCCCAGAGACTTCGAATTTCAGCTGGAAACAGAAATAGCTGTCGACTGACTTAAAGGAAAGGATCGACTGGAGACTTGGTGTGAAGATTGCCAGCCATGACTGAGAATGATTTCTTAAAGAGGCCAGTTGAAGCTTGAAAACATGAGGCTTGACCCATGCGCCTGGTTGACACATTCCTACGTTTTATATGTGAGGGAAATATTCAAATATTTTTTGTTGGCTTGCCAAGAAATTAAAAATAAAACAGGAGCAGATATGGGCAATCAGATATGGTGACGGCCATGGATCAGTGGGTAGCACTCTCTTCTCTGAGTCAGAAGGTTGTGAGTTTAAGTCCAATTCCAGAGACTTGAGCACAAAATCTAAGCTGACACCCCCAGTGCCAGTACTGGGGGAGCGCTGCACTGTTGGAGGTGCCGTCTTTCGGATTCAACGTTAAATCGAGAGGGCAGACTTAAAAGATGCCACGGCATTATTTCGAAGAAGAGCTTGGGGAGTTCTCCTGGGTCAATATTCAGCCCACAACCAACAGATAATCTGGTCATTATCACATTGCTGTTTGTGGGATCTTGCTGTGTGCAAATTGGCTGCCGCGTTTCCTACATTACAGCAGTGACTACACTTCAAAAAGTACTTCATTGGCTGTAAAGCGCTTTGGGACATCCTGAGGTCGTGAAAGGCGCTATATAGTTGACCAGGGGCTGCAGAAAGTAACCTGAGATTCCCCAGCTGCTGACACACAGGCAAGAACAACATTTGAACTGAAGTAACCTGAGTTCAGTCGCTGGCCTGAGCTGGCTGGAACCGGTTTGAATTAGCTAAGTTTTGTGAAAGACGAAGGAGATGTGATAAGACACAAGTCCTTATTTAGAAAAGGAGTAATGAGGTAATGCTACCTAAGTCCTTGGGACAGAGCCAATGAGGAGAAGACACGGACTAGGCAAGCAAGCCTAAACCAATGGGAGAGAGACAGCACAGCTTGAAGAGATAAGATTCAGAATAAGAATGAAGAATCTGGGGTGTGGAGCCAGCGAAGACTCCGGAGACCAACCATCGCGGAAGTGGAAGAACCTACGTCAGGGACGTAGAGACGACGTCGAAAGAGAGAGAGAACGGAACGCCTGGCCAGCATCAGCTCTCCTTTTCGGGTATTATCCTTTATATTCTGTGACCTCTCAGGGAGTGACAGAGAAACCTAGTGGGTGTGTGTTTAGATCTTAGTTTGGGTATAAAACTGTATAACCTGGTGCAAACTGCATGTCTATATCTAACCAGATGTATAAACTATATGTATATGATCTAACGGCGTGAATAAAGTGAATTGAGAGTTAAGAGAGAATTGACTCTTCTCCTCTTTGTACTAAGCCAGTAACCGGTGACCTCCGGTCAACAATATAAATGCAAGTTCTTTCTTCATTGCCTCCTGTGAATAGTTCCATAGCAATGTGTAATCAGCATCCTCCTTTTACTGTAAAAATCCCGCCCGGACCAATTGCTGATGTGCTTCAACTCACAGCAGATTTAAGCAACACTCTGATTCATCAGGAGAGCCCTTGTTTCCAATCATTTGACTAATAATATAAGAGGAATGTTGACAGTTCTGCCTCGCACGCGTGTCTGCCCTTGAGCCTGACACGGAAAGATAAACATAGCAGACCTTGCAATTATTATACAGCGGCCAACAGCATTCACTCAACGCTTAACTGACTCTCTCACTCAGGAGTGAATTAGAGCACAACAATTACTCAATCTCAACACTCGGCTAATGTGACTTGATATAGAGCAGCCAAACACTCTCGTTCAATTCAGCTCACACTCACTAGGGCTCCCAAGTACTGTTTTTTTTGTGACAAGACACAACAGCCAGGTATTTCATGAGGGCTCTTGCAGTCATTGAGTACGATGGCCCTGTCATGTACACGCATGGGTGTTACTGCATTCCCAATGCACAGACATCTACTGCGGCATGTATTAGCCCTGCTTCAGCTCAGCTTTAGCCTGCGTATGGGAACTGGATCCAAGGTAAGCATGGAACCGAACAGGTGTCAGATGCAGGGTAAATAACTTATCTTAGCTACAGTAAGTCCAAATGAAGTCAAAGGAGAAAGTAAGAATTCTTAGGAAAAGGCCATTAAGCCCAAAAAGCCCATCCCTTTTTGATAGATTAATCCTACCTCTCCATCCTATCACCATAATGTCAGCTTACCTCAGTTGGTAATATTCTCATCTCAGGGTCAGAAGGTCTTGGGATCAGTCTCACTTTTCTTTCATTCTCTGGATGCGGGCAGCACTGGCGAGGTCGGTTCGATGGGTCGATTGGCCTCCTTCTGTGCTGAAACCATTCTTTGATTCTATGATTTATTGCCCATCCCTAGTTGCCCTTCAGAAGTTGGCAGCAGGCCTTCTCCCTGAACCGCAGATAGTGGTTTGATATGACTAAGAGCCTTGCTAGGCCATTACAGAGGGCAATTAAGAGTTAACCACTTTGGTGTTCGACTGGAGTCACATATAAGCCAGACCGGGTAAGGACGGCAGGTTTTCTTTCCTAAAGGACATTACAGATTGAGCACATAAACTAGGCAGACACTGCAGTGCAGTATTAAGGGAGTGCTGCATTATTGGGTGAAATATTAAACCAAGGTCCTCTCTGCCTGCTCATGTGGATGTGAAAGATTGTCTGTCTCTATTTCTCCCTCAAGCAACACCACCAAAAAAAAAGTTAGGAACATACAGGAGGAGGCCATTCAGCACCACGAGCCTTTTCCAACATTCAATTAGATCATGGCTGAACTGTACCTTAAACCCATTTACCTGCCTTTCCCGGTCATTCATTCATTTGGTCTTTGTGGGGCTGTGCTGTGTGCAAATTGGCTGTGAGATTTCATCCCTTTTTACTTGGAGATTTTATTCACATTTTATTCCTGTTTACTTTGAGATTTTATTCCTGTTTGGTGTGAGATTTTATTGATTTTTAAGGTGAGATTTCATCCCATTTTCTTGGAGATTTTTATATGCAGATTTCATCAATTGTACTGTGAGATCTCATTCCTTTTTACTGTGAGGTTTCATTCCTGTTTGCAGTGCGATTTCATTCCTATTTACTACAGATTTCATCCTTATTTACATTTAGAGTTCATTCCCATTTACAGTAAGATTTCATTCCTATTTATTGTTTGATTTCATTCCTATTGACAATGAGATTTCATTCCTATTTACAGTGGGATTTCCTTCTTATTTACTGTGAGATTTCATCCCTATTTACAGTTAGATTTCATTCCTAATTAATGTGAGATCTCATTCCTTATTACTATGACGTTTCATACCTTATTTCTGTGAGATTTCACCACTCTACTGTGAGATTTCATTTCTATTTACTGTGAGAATTCCTTCCTATTTACTATGAGGTTTCAGCCCAGTTTACATTTTTATTCACTGTGAGATTTGATTCCTATTTATTGTAAGATATCATTCCCAATTACTGTGAGATTTCAACCATTTTTACAATTAGATTTCATTCCTGTTTACCTTGAGATCTCATTCCTATTTCTTTGAGATTTCATCCCTATTTTCTGTGAGATTTCATTCCTTTTTATTGTGAGATTTGATTCCTGTTCTCTGCGAGGTTTCATCCCTATTTTCTTTGAAATTTCATTCCTAATTACTGTGAGATTTGATTTCTTTTTTCTGTGAGATTTCATTTTTATTTACTGTGATTTAATTCCTATTTATTTTGAGATTTCATCCCTATTTGCAGTTAGATTTCATTCCTATTTACTGTGAGATTTCTACCCTATTTATTGTAAGATGTCATTTCCAATTACTGTGCGATTTCAACCATTTTTACAATTAGATTTAATTCCTATTTACTGTGGAATTTTATTCCTTTTTACTGAGAGATTTCATTCCTATTTAATACAAATTTCATCCCTCTTTACAATTAGATTCATCTCCATTTACTGTGAGCATTCATCTCTTTTTGCAGTTAGATTTGATTCCTATATACCATGAGACTTCATTCCCATTTACAGTTTGATTTCATTCCTATTTACTGTGAGATTTCATCCCTATTTACTGTGAGATTTCATCCCTAATTAATATGAGATCACATTCCTTATTTCTGTGCGATTTCACCACTATTTATTGAGAGAATTCTTGTCTATTTACTCTGAGATTTCATTCTTATTCACTGTGAGATTTCATTCTTATTCACTGTGAGATTTCATCCTTTTTTACAGTTAGGTTTCATCCCTATTTGCTGAGATTTGATTCCTATTAACTGTGAGATTTGATTCCTATTAACTGTGAGATTTCATTCTTATTCACTGTGAGATTTCATTCTTATTCACTGTGAGATTTCATCCTTTTTTACAGATAGGTTTCATCCCTATTTTCTGTGAGATTTCATTTCTGTTCACTGTGAGATTTGATTCCTATTTTGTATGAGATTTGATTCCTATTTACTTTGAAATTTCAACTGTATTTATTTTGATATTTCGTTCCTTTCTGCAGTTAGATTTGATTCCTATTTACTGTGAGATTTCAACCATTTTTACAATTAGATTTCACTCCTATCTACTGTGAGATTTCATTCCTTTTTTCTGTGAGATTTTATTCCTATTTACTTTGAGGTTTCATTCCTATTTATTGTGAGATTTTATTTCTTTTTACTGAGAGATTTCATTCCTATTTATTATAAATTTCATCCCTCTTTACAGTTAGATTTCATTCCTATTTACTGTGAACATTCAACCATTTTTACAGTTAGATTTGATTCCTATTTACCATGTGATTTCATCCACATTTATTCTTAGATTTCATACCCATTTGCAGTTTGATTTCATTCCTATTAACTGTGAGATTTCATCCTTTTTTGCAGTAAGATTTGGTTCCTATTTACTCTGAGATTTAATTCCTATTTACTATGAGACTTCATTCCTATTCAATTTGATTTCATTCCTATTTACTGTAAGTTCATCCCTTTCTACAATTAGATTTCATTTGTATATGCTGTGAAATTTCATGTTTTTACTGTGAGATTTCATTCCTAATTACTGCGAGATTACACCCTATTTGTGAGATTTCATTCCTATTTACTCTGAGAATTTATTCCTAATTACTTTGCGATTTCATTCCTATTTACTGTGAGATTTCATCCCCATTTATCTTGAGATTTCAATCGTTTTTACAGTGAGATTTCATTCCTGTTTATTGTGAGATTTCATTCCTAATTACTGTGAGATTTCATTCCTTGTTACAAATAGATTTCATCCCTGTTTACCGAGAGAGTTCACTCTTATTTACTGTAAAATTTCATACCTTTATACAGTTAGATTTCATCCCTATTTACTGTGTGATTTCATTCATATTTACTCTGAGAATTTATTCCTAATTACTTTGAGATTTCATCCCTATTTGTCGTGAATCTTCTTCGTTTTTGCAGTGAGATTTCATTCCTATTTATCCTGAGATTTCATCCCTTGTTACAAATAGATTTCATTCCTGTTGGCTGAGTGGTTTCATTGTTATTTACAGAGAGATTTCATACTTTTATACCATTAGATTTCATTCCTATTTACTGTGAGATTTCATTCCTATTTACAGTGAGATTTCATTCCTATTTTCTGTGAGATTTCATCCCTTTTTACTGTGAGATTTCATCCCTATTTACAGTGAGATTTCATCCCTATTTACTGTGAGATTTCATTCCTATTTACAGTGAGATTTCATCCCTATTTACTGTGAGATTTCATTCCTATTTACAGTGAGATTTCATCCCTATTTACTGTGAGATTTCATTCCTATTTACAGTGAGATTTCATTCCTATTTACTGTGAGATTTCATCCCTATTTACAGTGAGATTTCATCCCTTTTTACTGTGAGATTTCATTCCTATTTTCAATGAGATTTGACTCCTATATACTTTGAGATTTCATCCCTATTTATAGTTAGTTTTTAATTCCTATTTACCGAGAGGTTTCATCTCCATTTACTGTGAGATTTTACCCCTATTTACCGTGAGATTTGATCACCATTTATTCTGAGATTTCATCCCTATTTACTGTGAGATTGTATTCTTGTTTACAGTGAGATTTCATTCCTATTTACTATAAGTTACGTCCTTATTTACAGTTAGATTTCATCCCTATTTATTGTAAGATTTCTTTCCTATATTTTAAGAGATTTCATTCCTATTTACTATGAATTTCATCCCTATTTACAGTTACATTTCATCCCTATTTAGTTACATTTCATCCCTATTTCCTGTGAGAATTCATCCCTTTTTACAGTTAGATTTAAATGTATTTATTGTGAGATTTGATTTCTATTTTCTGTGAGATTTGATTCCTATTTTCTGTGAGATTTCATCCCTTTTTACAGTTCGATTTAAATGTATTTATTGTGAGATTTGATTTCTATTTTCTGTGAGATTTCATTCCTATTTTCTGTGAGATTTCATTCCTAATTAATGTGAGATTTCTTTCCTTGTTTCTGTGAGATTTCATCTCTATTTATTGTGAGGTTTCATTTCTATTTAATGTGAGATTTCATCCCTTTTTACAGTTAGATTTCATTCTTGTTTACTCTGAGAATTTATTCCTATTTACAATGAGATTTGATTCCTATATACTTTGAGATTTCACTCCATTTACAGTGAGATTTCATCCCTATTTACAGTTAGTTTTCATTCCTATTTACTGTGAGATTTGATCACCATTTACTCTGAGATTTCATCCCTATTTACTGTGAGATTTCATCCCTATTTACTGTGAGATTTCATTCTTTTTCTGTGAGATTTCATTCCTTTTTACTGTGAGATTTCATTCTTTTTCTGTGAGATTTCATTCCTATTTACTGTGAGATTTCATCCCTATTTACTGTGAGATTTCATACCTATTAACTGTGAGATTTCATTCTTTTTCTGTGAGATTTCATTCCTATTTACTGTGAGATTTCATTCCTATTTACTGTGAGATTTCTTCCTATTTACTGTGAGATTTCTTCCTATTTACTGTGAGATTTCATCCCTTTTTTCAGTTAGATTTCATTCTTTTTCTGTGAGATTTCATTCCTATTTACTGTGAGATTTCATTCTTTTTCTGTGAGATTTCATTCCTATTTACTGTGAGATTTCTTCCTATTTACTGTGAGATTTCTTCCTATTTACTGTGAGATTTCATCCCTTTTTTCAGTTAGATTTCATTCTTTTTCTGTGAGATTTCATTCCTATTTACTGTGAGATTTCATTCCTATTGACGGCAAATTTCATCCCCATTTACTGTGAGATTTCATCCCTTTTTTCAGTTAGATTTGATTCCCATTTACTGTGAGATTTCAACCCTATTTGTTGTAAGATGTCATTCCTATTTATTCTGAGATTTCTTTCCTAATTACAGTTAAATTTCATCCCTATTTACTGTGAGATTTCATCCCTTTTTATAGTTAGATTTGATTCCTATTTACTGTGAGATTTGAGTTATAGTTTCTATGAGATTTCATCCCTTTTTACAGATAGGTTTCATTCCTATTTACTGTGAGATTTCATTCCTAATTATTGTGAGACCTCATTCCTAATTAATGTGAGATTTCATTCATATTTACCGTAAGATTTCATTCCTAATTAATATGAGATTTCATTCCTTATTACTGTAATATTTCATCCCAATTTATTGAGAGATTTCATTTTTATTTGCTGTGAGATTTCATTCCTATTTACAGTTAGATTTCATTCTTATTCACTGTCAGATTTTACTCCTATGTACTGTGAGATTTCATCCCTATTTATTGTGAGATTTCATTTGTTTTTACATTTAAATTTAATTCCAATTTATTGTGACATTTCATCCCTTTTTACAGCTAGATTTCATTCCTATTTACTGTGAGATTTCACTCTTATTTACTGCGAGATTTTATACCTTTATACAGTTTGATTTCATTCCTTTTTACATAAGATTTCATCCCTATTCACTGTGAGATTTCATCCCTATTTAGTACAAATTGCATCCGTATTTAGTTAGATTTCATCCCCATTTACGTGAGATTTCATCCCTTTTTACAGTTAGATTTCATTCATATTTACCGTAAGATTTCATTCCTAATTAATATGAGATTTCATTCCTTATTACTGTAAGATTTCATCCCAATTTATTGAGAGATTTCATTTCTATTTGCTGTGAGATTTCATTCCTATTTACAGTTAGATGTCATTCTTATTTACTGTGAGAATTGATTCCTAATTACTTTGAGATTTCATTCCTGTTTTCTGTGAGATTTCATCCCTATTTATTGTGAGATTTCATCCCTTTTTACTGTGAGATTTTATTCTGTAATACAGCTAGATTTCATTCCTAATTACTATGTGATTTAATTCCTTTTTACAGTTAGATTTCTTCCCTATTTACTGTGAGATTTCATCCCTGTTTATTTTGAGATTACATTCCTGTTTCTTGTGAGATTTCATTCCTATTTACTGTGAGATTTTATTCCTATTTATTTTGAGATTCCATCCCACTTTCCTGTGATTTTATCCTTCTTTCCTTTGTGATTTCATACCACTTTCCTGCATGATTTCTTAGCTCTTTCCTGCATGATTTCATCCCTCTTTCCTGTGGAATTTCATCCCTCTTTCCTGTGTGATTTTATCCCCTTCCCTGTGATTTCCTCTCCTTTTCCTGTGTGATTTCACCTCTCTTTCCAGTGTGATTTCATACCCCTTTCCAGTGTGATTTCATATTTCTTTCCTGCGTGATTTCATTCCCCTTTTCTGCATAAATTCTTCCCCCTTTCCTTTGATTTTATCTCTCTTTCCTGTGTTCAGAAGAATTTTCTTGACCAATATGTTTCCAGCCCAACGAGGAAGGGGGCATTGCTGGATTTAGTTTTGGGGAATGAGGCGGGCTCAATGGAGCAAGTGTCAGTGGGGGAAAATTTAGGAAACAGCGATCAAAGCATCATAAGGTTTAGAATAGCGGTGGAAAAGGTCAAGGAGCAATCTAGAGTAAAAATACACAATTGGAGGAGGGCCAATTTCAGTGGGATGAGAACAGATCTGGCCCGAGTAAATTGGAATCAAAGATTGGCGGGCAAAACTGTAATTGAATAATGGGCAGCCTTTAGGGAGGAGATGGTTTGGGTACAGTCAAGGTACATTCCCACTCGGGAGAAAGGTAAGGCAATTAAAGCCAGAGCTCCCTGGATGACAAAAGACATACAGAGTGATTTCATCCCTCTTTCTTATGTGATTTCATACCCCTTTCCAGTGTGATTTGATCCCTCTATACAAGGTGATTTTTACCTGATTTTCTGTGTGATTTCATGCCCCTTTATGCATGATTTCTTACCCCTTCCTATATGATTTTATCCCTCTTTCCTGTGTGATTTTAACCCGCTTTCCTGCATGATTTCATCCCTCTTTCCTATGTGACTTTATCCCTCTCACCTGCCTGATTTCATCCTCTTTCCTGCTTGATTTTATCCCTCTTTACTATGTGTTTTCATACCAATCTCTAGCATGATTTCAACCCTCTTGCCTGTGAGAATTTATCCACCTTTCCTGCATGATTTCAAGCCCCTTTCCTATGTGATTTCATCTCTCTTTCCTGTATGCTTTTATCCCCATTTAGTGTGATTTCTTCCCTTATCTTGTGATTTCATCCCCTTTCCTTTGTGATTTCATCCATCTTTCCTGCCTGATTTCATCCCTCCATTCTGTGTAATTTTATGCCTTTTTCCTGCATGATGTCATCCCTCTATGCAACATGTTTTCTCCCTCTTTCCTTCATAATTTCATAACTATTTCCTGCATGATTTCATACCTCTTTCCTGCATGATTTTTCTCCTCTTTCCTGCATGATTTCATCCTTCTTTCCTGTGTGAATTTATCCCCTTTTCTGCATGATTTCATCCATCTTTCCTGCATGATTTTCTCCCTCTTTACTGCATGATTTCGCACCCTTTCCTGTGTGATTTCATCCCTCTTTCCTGTGTGATTTTACACCCTTTTCCTGCATGATTTCATCCCCCTTTCCTGCAGGATTTTACCTCCCTTTCCTCCCTCTTTATTTTGTGATTTCAACCCTCTTTCCTTTGTGATATCATGCCCCTTTCCTGCGTGATTTCATACTTCTATCCTGTGTGATTTCATCCCCCTGTAGCCATGATTTCATCCCCTTTCCTTTGTGATTTTATCCCTCTTTCCTGTGTGATTTGATGCCACTTTCCTGCATCATTTCATCTGTCCTTCCTGCATGTTTTCATACCCCATTCCTGTGCGATTTCATCCTTTTTCCTGTGTGATTTCATCCCCCTTTCCTGTGTAATTTCATTCCTCTTTCCTTTGTGATTTCATCCCTCTTTCCTGTGTGATTTCATCCATCTTTCCTGTGTGGTATCATACCCCTTTCCTGCATGATTTCATATTTTTTTCCTGTGTGATTTCATACCTCTTTATGCATGATGTCATCCCCTTTCCTGTGTGATTTTATCCCACTTTCCTGTATCATTTCATCCATCATTCCAGCATGATTTTCTCCCTCTTTCCAGTGTGATTTCATACCTCTTACCTGCGCGATTTCATACCTTCATTTGAACCTTCTTTCCTGTGTGATATCATACTCCTTACCAGTATGATTTAATCCCTCTTTTCTTTGTGATTTTATCCCCCTTTCCATCATGATTTAATTCCTCCTTCCTTTCATTTTATTCACACTTTCCTGTGTGATTTCATACCCCTTTCCTGTTTGATTTGATCCCTCTTTGCTGTGTGATTTCATACCCCTTTCCTGTTTGATTTGATCCCTCTTTCCTGCATGATTTTCTCCCTCTTTCCTGCATGATTTCATCCCCCTTTCCTATGTGATTTCATCCCCATTTTTGCATGATTTCATAGGAACACAGGAACAGGAGTAGGCCATTCAGCCCCTCGTGCCTGCTCCGCCATTTGATAAGATCATGGCAGATCTGTGATCTAACTCCATATACCCGCCTTTGGCCCATATCCCTTAATACCTTTGGTTGCCAAAAAGCTATCTATCTCAGATTTAAATTTAGCAATTGAGCTAGTATCAATTGCCATTTGCGGAAAAGAGTTCCAAACTTCTACCACCCTTTCCAGGAAGAGTTCGTTCATTGTCATCTGAGATTTATTGGCACAGAAACTGCTTATGAAATAACGACGATCCTAACAGAGCTCACTGTTACTTCAGGGCAAATGGAAGAGCAAGTTTTAGCGAGCGCACATCTGCAGCTAAATGTGGAAATCTGGAAAATACTCTCCCGTTTGCCCTGCTAATTTGAAAGCTTCACGTTAAAGAGATCTCGCCGACTGAATAAATGGACCTGCGCGAATTTGCTGAAGTACCCAGCTAGAGACTAACTAATCTCTCCATAAAGAAAGTACGCTGTGTTTTTTAGGTTGAAACTAACTTTTAATGGTGTGGTTAATGATTGACAAACAACCACTCTGGCACTGAAAATTAACTTTTAAAAATGTGGAGTCTCATTCCTCCCGATATTACTTGTTGGATATTTAGTAAAAATTTTAAATTTAGAATTGTTATTTTTTTTTACTTATTCTTTTTGCCTCTTTTACCTCTGTCTTTTAATCTTATCTTCTCTCTATTTCACTTTCTCTAACTCATTTTATAGAGAATTCACTAATCAACCTGACACTTCCTGGTTCTTAATCCGCGTGGCTTGTAAAGGAGGTTTTCACTGCCTGGTGCTGACTGCGCGCCTTGTCAATGATGATTCCAGTTGTTTGGTTGAGGTGAGAGAGAGAGATCCTTTCCCCGCTCTCACTGATCAGAGAATCCCGGGAAAGACCGCTGTACTTCTTGCAGGTCTCCATTGAAGCAAGATGGCACCTGGAAACCCGTGAAAAGTTTGTGGATGAATTAATTACTTACGAGCGGTGGGCGACATTTCCGGGACATTATCTTCTTTTCATCTCTTTCAGTGCAAGAGTTTCACTGTGAGATTTCATCACTTGCTGTGTGCGAATTCTCTACTTTGTGAGATTTCATCATTGTTACTGGGTGGCCATCACTTTTTACTAGTTAATTCATCCCTTTTTATTGGCTGATTTGTCACTTTTAACGAGCGCTTCCACCCCATTTTACAGGCAGATTTTGCCCCTTTTCACACGGAAATTTCATTCCATTTTACTGTGAGATTTCATCTTTTTACCGTGCGATTTCATCGATTTTAGTGCAAGAGTTTTACTATGAGATTTGATTTTTTTCACTGTGAGATATGATTTTTTTCACTGTGAGATTTGATTTTTTTTACTGTGAGATATGATTTTTTTCACTGTGAGATTTGATTTTTTTTCACTGTGAGATTTGATTTTTTTCACTCTGAGATTTGATTTTTTTTTACTGTGAGATTTGATTTTTTTCACTCTGAGATTTGATTTTTTTCACTGTGAGATATGATTTTTTTTACTGTGAGATTTGATTTTTTTTCACTGTGAGATTTGATTTTTTTCACTCTGAGATTTGATTTTTTTTTACTGTGAGATTTGATTTTTTTCACTCTGAGATTTGATTTTTTTTTACTGTGAGATTTGATTTTTTTCACTCTGAGATTTGATTTTTTTCACTGTGAGATATGATTTTTTTTACTGTGAGATTTGATTTTTTTACTGTGATATTTGATTTTTTTCACTGTGAGATTTGATTTTTTTTACTGAGATTTGATTTTTTTTCACTGTGAATTTGATTTTTTTTTAATGTGAGATTTGATTTTTTTTACTGCGAATTTGATTTTTTTTTACTGAGATTTGATTTTTTTACTGTGATATTTGATTTTTTTCACTGTGATATTTGATTTTTTTCATTGTGATATTTGATTTTTTTAATGTGAGATTTGATTTTTTTTCACTGTGAGATATGACTTTTTTCACTGTGAGATTTGATTTTTTCCACTGAGATTTGATCTTTTTTTACTGTGAGATTTAATTTTTTTCACTGTGAGATTTGATTTTTTCCACTGTGAGATTTGATTTTTTTACTGTGAGATTTGATTTTTTTCACTGTGCGATTTGATTTTTTTCACTGTGAGATTTAATTTTTTTACTGTGAGATTTGATTTTTTTCACTGTGCGATTTGATTTTTTTCACTGTGAGATTTAATTTTTTTCACTGTGAGATTTGATTTTTTTCACTGTGAGATTTGATTTTTTCCACTGTGAGATTTAATTTTTTTCACTGTGAGATTTGATTTTTTTCACTGTGAGATTTAATTTTTTTCACTGTGAGATTTGATTTTTTTCACTGTGAGATTTAATTTTTTTTACTGTGAGATTTGTTTTTTTTCACTGTGAGATTTGATTTTTTTTCACTGTGAGATTTCACCATTTTTACTGGGAGACTGTCACCTTTTACTGGTTGAGTCTTCACTTTTTACTGTGCGAATTCATCCCTTTTGAATCCGAAATTTTTTGCGATCAGTTTAATGAACAGCTCCATCAGTATTTTACTGAGAACTCACATGTGATACTGATCAACTTGTGGCCAATTACTGTCAGCCTTACACATAAAAACTCGCTCCAACATAACTTAAAGCACGGGTAATGTTGGCAAATTAAACTCCGACCTCTTCCAGATGTTGCGTCCCACTCCATTAACATGAACAATTTTCTTTGTGTGGGCAAGCGCTGAGATTGATGTGATCCACATCTGTGAACACAACGTCGCATAGTGATGAGTGAGAGAGCTAGTAGCCAGTTTAATGCAGAATCATCATCAGCATAACATATTAGCCCCCCGTTAATCCATCTGAATACAGAGTTGACACTTTTAAAATAACTCTAAACCCAACTGTAACTTTTACCCTAAACTTAAATCCAACTCTAACCCTATCACAGGCAATCTTTAGCAACCTCCCCACTGCAAGTTTGGGGTGATTGGAAATGCTGATTCTGATTTACTAAGCCAGCCCAAGGAAGTTTACCCGAGCAAGCAAACTGTCTGACATGACGGGCGCTAAATTGGGCCGTGTAGCGCCCGTTGTTTCGGCGCTACACGGCCTCTCTGACATCCAAGATGGCGTCTTGGATGCGCACGCATGTTTCCAGTGTGACATGCGGCAGTCGCCATCTTGGTATAGGAGTTAGCCCAGGCGCAGATAACGAATGTTGGAAGCGTGTAAAGTGGGGAGAAAATGGCTTCAATCAGTGTGCAACGCTGATTTAAAGTGATAGGCATCATTTTGGGACTTAATGCTCAACTCAACGCACAGTCTTAACCCGACCATCTGAATGTGTCTTAGAGTGCCTGGAGGACCCCCCACCAGTGCTATTTAAAGGGACCATACAGGATTTACAGGTTAGTGCCTGGATTATTGCTTCTGGCTGTTGAGACATTTGTAACTGTTTTTGGAGGTCTCCTAGACTTGAATTCTAGAACGCGGGGACATAGCCTAATATTTAGAGCCAGGACGTGCAGGAGTGAAGTTTGGAAATGCTTCTACATGCAAAGGGTGGAAGATGTTTGGAACGCTCTTCTGCAGACGGCAGTTGATGCTAGCTCACTTGTGAATGTTAAATCTGAGATTGATAGATTTCTGTGAACCAAGGGTATTAAGGGATATGAGGCTAAGGCGGGTATATGGAGTTAGGTCACAGCTCCACCATGATCTCATTGAATGGTGCAACAGGCTCGAGGGGCTAAATGCCACTGCCACTTGCTGCCTCCTGATATGCGCTACCTTCTTCTGCAAGAAAGCAGGACGTGTGTCTGGGTGATGTGCCTGTCATGGTTGAGTAGCTGCCAGTATGTGTGGCCTGTGACTTGTGGGTGGGCGGCTTGAAACATTGGTTATGTGTAAGGGTGAGAGGAAGCATCTGGTTGGAAGAGTTGAGTACTGATGGAAAATGTGAGTTTGTTGGTATGTGGGTGATGGGGGGGTGTAGTGTGTGGTGCAGTTGGTAGGAGACGCCACTCGACTGTTGACCTCACTCACCTTGACCACTCATGTCAAAGCATTGAACTTCTTCCTGCAGTGAATCCATGTTCATGATGCTGTGCGCCTGGCATTGACTTCGTCCCCCGCTGCCACCCCCTGCCTTCTGGATATATGTCTGGAGGGCCTCTTGTTCCCACCACCCCCCCCCCACCCCCACTGCAGATATAGGATGTCCCTCCTTCTGTCCACCTCTTGCACCAAGGTCTCTAGTGCATCAGCAGAGAACCTTGGTGCATGCACTCTCAAAGTCCTGGTACCAACTCAGATCGGCAGATTGGTGAGGTCTGGTGTGCAGATTGGAGGATGTGGGATTTAGTAGTGCGCAACCTTTATTCAATGTTTTAACATAACTCATCAGTGTGTAAACAGAAGGATGGGACCTGCATCTGTATTTTACTTGTGCGCCGTCTGATCTCCGTTCAGACTCCATGCAGACAGTAGACTGTTATTTTCAGCTACCTTTAAGACACTTCGAAGAAACATCCTCCCTTTAAGAGATTGAGCTCCCCCTGGTGGTGGAAAGTGCAAATTGCATTGATTCCATGTGCAAGGCCCGGAATGGACCACTGATTGCAGGTGAGGGCTCGGGTGGGCCGAAACTCGGGTCCTGCCTGCGCCGGGGTCAATGGGCGCGGAGTAATAGCTCATCATGCTACCAAAAACGGCCCTTGTCCAATTTTTTCCCCCGACATCCCTGTGCATCAGTTTGAGGACCAGAGACACTGGCTTTCTTTATTTGCCCCTCAGACTGGCAAAACTGCATTTATTGTCGATCCCGACTTGCCCTGAGAAGGTGGAGGGTCTTCTTAGTGATTGCGCAACTGAACGCACTTCAGGGGGGCATTAAGAGTCAACTACATAGAGTCCGTATCCTAACTCGCACCAAGTCCCGTTCACCCATCATCCCCTGTGCTCGCTGACCTACATTGGCTCCCGGTCCGGGAACACCTCGATTTTAAAATTCTCATCCTTGTTTTCAAATCCCTCCATGGCCCTCGCCTCTCCCTATCTCTGTAACATCCTCCATCCCTACAACCTGCCGAGACCTCGACGCTCCTCCAATTATGGCCTCTTGCGCATCCCCGATTTTCATCGCCCCACCATTGGCAGCCATGCCTTCAGCTGCCTAGGTCCCAAGCTGTGGAATTCCCTCCCCTAAACCCCTAAACCTCTCCGCCTCTCTACCTCTCTCTCCACCTTTAAGACAGTCCTTAAAACCTACCTCTTTGACCAAGCTTTTGGTCACCTGTCCTAATATCTCCTTATGTGGCCCAGTGTCAAATTTTGTCTGATTACGCTCCTGTGAAGTGCCTTGGGGCGTTTTATTACGTTAAAGGCGCTATATAAATGCAAGTTGTTGTTGTTGCAAATCAGCTGTGTGCTCGAACCCCCGACTGGCACGACTGGCCCCTGAAACGAAAGGTGAAAATTACCCTGGGAAATCGATCACATAAAACTCCAGGGGCAAGTCTGACAAGCTAACGTCACTGCTATTTTCTTGATAACTCCCACATTAAGTAGCAAAACAGGGATTAGCGCTTTGTGTTCAGGCAGTATGGTGAAAAACCAAATCGAGAAAAAAAAGGCAAAGGTCACATTCAAATCCAAGACTGTTGCAATTGTGACTCACTCGAATCGCTGGAAATTCTTTAGTAGACTCCCACATTACATAGAATCATAGAATCATAGAAGTTACAACATGGAAACAGGCCCTTCGGCCCAACATGTCCATGTCGCCCAGTTTATACCACTAAGCTAGTCCCAATTGCCTGCACTTGGCCCATATCCCTCTATACCCATCTTACCCATGTAACTGTCCAAATGCTTTTTAAAAGACAAAATTGTACCCGCCTCTACTACTGCCTCTGGCAGCTCGTTCCAGACACTCACCACCCTTTGAGTGAAAAAATTGCCCCTCTGGACCCTTTTGTATCTCTCCCCTCTCACCTTAAATCTATGTCCCCTCGTTATAGACTCCCCTACCTTTGGGAAAAGATTTTGACTATCTACCTTATCTATGCCCCTCATTATTTTATAGACTTCTATAAAATCACCCCTTAACCTCCTACTCTCCAGGGAAAAAAGTCCCAGTCTATCTAACCTCTCCCTATGAGTCAAACCATCAAGTCCCGGTAGCATCCTAGTAAATCTTTTCTGCACTCTTTCTAGTTTAATAATATCCTTTCTATAATAGGGTGACCAGAACTGTACACAGTATTCCAAGTGTGGCCTTACTAATGTCTTGTACAACTTCAACAAGACATCCCAACTCCTGTATTCAATGTTCTGACCAATGAAACCAAGCATGCCGAATGCCTTCTTCACCACCCTATCCACCTGTGACTCCACTTTCAAGGAGCTATGAACCTGTACTCCTAGATCTCTTTGTTCTATAACTCTCCCCAACGCCCTACCATTAACGGAGTAGGTCCTGGCCCGATTCGATCTACCAAAATGCATCACCTCACATTTATCTAAATTAAACTCCATCTGCCATTCATCGGCCCACTGACCCAATTTATCAAGTTCCCGTTGCAATCCTAGATAACCTTCTTCACTGTCCACAATGCCATGAAAATAATTAGATTGTAATTCCACTAATGCTGGAAGGATTGACCTATGCTTTTCAAAAACAAATTTGGAAGAAAGAACTTGCATTTATATAGTACTTATCATGACCTCAGGACCTCTTTACAGCCAATGCTTTTGAGTACAATGGCTCCCGATCCTCCACAGCATCCAGTGCCTTCATGGCCTCATCCCTCCCTTTCCCTGTAACCTCCTCCAGCCCTACATCCCCCTCCCCCTCCCCACTTTAATGCTCCATTCCTCCGATTCTGACCTCTTACACAACCTTTCTCCCTTCACCCCACCATAGGCGGCCGTGCCTTCAGCCATCTGGGCCCTCACGGTGGGATTCCCCCCCTAAACCCCTCCGCCTCTTCACCTCCATTTCTTCCTTTCAGACCCTCCGTAAAACCCACCTCCTTGATCAAGCTTTTGGTCACCCCGCCTAACATCTCCTTCTTTGCCTCAGCGTCCACTTTTGTCTGAAGCGCGGTGGGATGTTTTTCTACGTTAAATACGCTGCATAAAGTCAAGTGGTTGTTGTTGATGGCACCGCACAAGAACCTGTAACACAGGGGGAATCAGACAAAGGCAGGCAAGGAAGGCAGCGGGGCACGACACAGAGGCAGAGAAGAACATGCCACAAATTCACTGAGTCTGACCTGCAGAACCTGCAGTGGAAACGAAGATCAGGAGAGTGGTATAACGGGCGGATGATCCAATATCGTCCATTTTACATTATCGGCCAAAGTCAAAATGACCCCCGCAGTTTGCAATGTGGAGTCACTCAGTTGTATCAAAAACCTTCGCCACACGGACTGCAGTAAATGCCATCCTTGCCAGCGACGCCCACATCCCGAGAATGAATAAGGAAAACACCACCTTCTTCAGTGATGAGCAAGGTATAAATATAAACCTGGATAGGTTCATGAGACTTTTGGATTTATATTGTCCCAGACGTTTTTTTTTAAAAAAAGCTTTTCCATGTATAAACTGATGTTGTGCAGGGAACTATTTTGGGGATTGTCAGTTCCCCGAATAACGAGCATTTTTCCACACAAAATCCAGAGTTGTGGCCGGGTCCCTCCTGGAAAATATGTATATTATACAGCAATATATATTTTATGATGGAGCAAAATATTTTGCAATATGTTACTTTTCCCTAAGCGTTTTGCCAGGTTGCAAGCTTCTGATTCATAAAGCACAGTTCCAGAATACTGCGCGTGTTCTTGCACACAATGTTAGTGTAGGGCTCTCCTCTTAAAGGTGCCTCATGGGGATCGTCTCTTATGGAGAAAATAAGGTGA
Organism: Heptranchias perlo; assembly: GCF_035084215.1. Classification (NCBI taxonomy): domain Eukaryota; kingdom Metazoa; phylum Chordata; class Chondrichthyes; order Hexanchiformes; family Hexanchidae; genus Heptranchias; species Heptranchias perlo. The sequence goes on from NC_090331.1 coordinate 9,371,039, forward strand.
AAGGACATTCCCCGGAGTGTGGAACACCACCAGAGTTTTGGAAAGAGTAGGAGAGCAGGTGAGATGGCTCAACAAATGATGGTTACAGGACCCCTCCCCCCACCTCGGCCTTCTCCATGCTTGTGTTTTAACAGATTATAGGAGGGAAGGAAGACCGAGGGAGATAAGGCGTTCCACAGCTTTGAGGTGTCTTGGAAAAGAATGAGTTAGAGGAGTTTACGTGTCAGCCGTGGTTCAGTGGGTACCACTCGTGCCCCTGAGTTGGAAGGTGGTGGGTTCAAGTCCCCCTCCACTGGAACTCGAGCATAAACTCTAGGCTGACACTCCGAGTGCAATACTGAGGGAGTGCTGCACGATCAGAGGTGCCGTCTTTCGGATAAGATGATAAACCAAAGCCCCGTCTGCTCTCTTGTATAAAAGATCTCATCGCACTATTTCGAAGAAGAGCAGGGGGTTCTCCCTGGTGCCCTGGCCAATATTTATCCTCACTCAACATCACTAAAAAACAGACTATCTCATCATTATCACAGCCAATGAAGCACTTTTGAAGTGTAGTCACTGTTTTAATGTAGCCATTTTGCGCACTGCAGGTAGCACCAACAGCAATGACATAAGCGACCGGTTAAATTGTTTTAGGGATGTTGCTTGATGGATAAATATTGGCCACGACACCAGGACGAAATTCCTTGCTCTTCTTTGAAATAGTGCCATGGGATTTTTTATGTCCATCTGAGAGGACGGACGGGGCTTCGGTTTAATGTCTCATCCAAAAGACGGTACCTCCGACAGTGTAGCACTCCCTCAGTAGTATACTGGAGTGCCAGCCTAGATTATTTGCTCAAGTCTCTGGAGTGGGACTTGAACCCACAACCTTCTGACTCAGAAGGGATAGTGTGACCACTGAGCCTAGGTCAGGTATGGCATCATCAAGTACTCTCAGGTCAGATATAGCACCATCTAGTACTCTCAGATCAGGTATAGCACCACCTAGTACTCCCAAGTCAGATATAGCACCATCTAATACTCCTGGAGTCAGGTATAGCACCACCTAGCAGTCCCAGCATCAGGTATACCACCATCTAATACTCCCAGCATCAGGTATAGCAGCATCTAGTACTCCCAGAGTCGGGTATAGCACCATCTAATACTCCTGGAGTCAGGTATAGCACCATCTAATACTCCTGGAGTCAGGTATAGCACCATCTAATACTCCTGGAGTCAGGTATAGCACCACCTAGTAGTCCCAAGTCAGATATACCACCATCTAATACTCCCAGCATCAGGTATAGCAGCATCTAGTACTCCCAGCGTCAGGTATAGCACCATCTAATACTCCTGGAGTCAGGTATAGCACCACCTAGTACTCCCAAGTCAGATATAGCACCATCTAGTACTCCCGGAGTCAGGTATAGCTCCACCTAGTACTCCTGGAGTCATGTATAGCTCTACCTAGTACTCCTGGAGTCATGTATAGCACCACCTAGTACTCCTGGAGTCATGTATAGCAGCACCTAGTACTCCTGGAGTCATGTATAGCAACACCTAGTACTCCTGGAGTCATGTATAGCAGCACCTAGTACTCCTGGAGTCATGTATAGCAGCACCTAGTACTCCTGGAGTCAGGTATAGCTCCACCTGGTACTCCTGGAGTCATGTATAGCTCTACCTAGTACTCCTGGAGTCAGGTATAGCAGCACCTAGTACTCCTGGAGTCAGGTATAGCTCCACCTGGTACTCCTGGAGTCATGTATAGCTCTACCTAGTACTCCTGGAGTCAGGTATAGCTCCATCTAATACTCCTGGAGTCAGGTATAGCACTACCTAGTACTCCTGGAGTCAGGTATAGCTCTACCTAGTACTCCTGGAGTCAGGTATAGCTCCACCTAGTACTCCTGGAGTCAGGTATAGCTCCATCTAATACTCCTGGAGTCAGGTATAGCTCCATCTAATACTCCTGGAGTCAGGTATAGCTCCACCTGGTACTCCTGGAGTCAGGTATAGCTCCATCTAATACTCCTGGAGTCAGGTATAGCTCTACCTAGTACTCCTGGAGTCATGTATAGCTCTACCTAGTACTCCTGGAGTCAGGTATAGCACCACCTAGTACTCCTGGAGTCAGGTATAGCTCCACCTAGTACTCCTGGAGTCAGGTATAGCTCCACCTAGTACTCCTGGAGTCATGTATAGCTCTACCTAGTACTCCTGGAGTCAGGTATAGCTCCACCTAGTACTCCTGGAGTCATGTATAGCTCTACCTAGTACTCCTGGAGTCAGGTATAGCTCCACCTGGTACTCCTGGAGTCAGGTATAGCTCCACCTAGTACTCCTGGAGTCAGGTATAGCTCCACCTGGTACTCCTGGAGTCAGGTATAGCTCCACCTGGTACTCCTGGAGTCAGGTATAGCTCTACCTAGTACTCCTGGAGTCAGGTATAGCTCCACCTGGTACTCCTGGAGTCAGGTATAGCTCCATCTAATACTCCTGGAGTCAGGTATAGCTCCATCTAATACTCCTGGAGTCAGGTATAGCTCCACCTGGTACTCCTGGAGTCAGGTATAGCTCCACCTGGTACTCCTGGAGTCAGGTATAGCTCTACCTAGTACTCCTGGAGTCAGGTATAGCTCCACCTGGTACTCCTGGAGTCAGGTATAGCTCCATCTAATACTCCTGGAGTCAGGTATAGCTCTACCTAGTACTCCTGGAGTCAGGTATAGCTCTACCTAGTACTCCTGGAGTCAGGTATAGCTCCACCTAGTACTCCTGGAGTCAGGTATAGCTCCATCTAATACTCCTGGAGTCAGGTATAGCTCCATCTAATACTCCTGGAGTCAGGTATAGCTCCACCTGGTACTCCCATGTCAGATATAGCACAGACATGTGTAGCACCATTGCCAGCCTCAGGCACTCCCAGGTTTAGGTGCAGGGCAAAGCTCCTTGAGCTCTTTCCCAGCCTTAGGCTCAGAAACAGTGTGATTCACCCTCTGAGTCAGTTCACAAATTAATCCCGAATTGATGCATCTTAAAAGGAAGGATGAGGACAGGCAACATAAACTAAATGGTACAATTTTAAAGAGGGTGCAGGACAGAGAGACCTGGGGGTTTACATGCACAAATCTTTGAAGGTGGCAGGACAAGTTGATACGGCTGTTAAAAAAGCATATGGGATCCTTGGCTTTATAAATAGAATCATAGAATGATACAGCACAGAAGGAGGCCATTCGGCCCATCGTGCCTGTGCCAGCTCTTTGAAAGAGCTATCGAATTAGTCCCATTCTCCTGCTCTGCAAATTTTCCCCTTCAAGTATTTATCCAATTCCCAACAGAGGCATGGAGTACAAAATTAAGGAAGTTATGTGAAACCATTATAAATTACTGGTTAGACCTCAGCTAGTGTATTGTGTCCAATTCTGATACTTTAGGAAGGATGTCAAGGCCTTGGAGAGGGTGCAGATGAGATTTACTAAAATGGTACCAGGGATGAGGGACTTCAGTTATGTGGAGAGACTGGAGAAGCTGGGGTTGTTCTCCTCAGAGCAGAGAAGGTTAAAGGGAGATTTAATAGAGGTGTTCAGAATCATGAGGGGTTTTGGTAGAGTAAGTAAGGAGAAACTGCTTCCAGTGGCAGGAGGGTCTGTAACCAAAGGACACAGACTCAAGGTGATTGGCAAAAGAACCAGAGAGCAGATGAGAATTTTTTTTTACGCAGCGAGTTGTTATGATCTGGAATTCACTGCCTGAAAGGGCGGTGGAAGCAGATTCAATAGTAACTTTCAAAAGGGAATTGGATAAATATTTGAAAAGGAAAAATTTGCAGGGCTATGGGGAAAGAGCAGGGGGAGTGGGACTAATTGGATAGCTCTTTCATAGAGCCGGCACAAGCACAATGGACTGAATGGCCTCCTCCTGTGCCATACGATTCTATTAAAGACAATTTTGCACTGTAGGCCCTTGCTCACTAGCAACTGGAGCGAGACCATCGAAACCCATTTCACATGACAGAGAGGAGACTTTCATTCCACCAGTCTGGGCTGAATTTGAACCCAGGTCCCCCAAAGGTGAAAGGTCGATGTCTAACTCTCTGCTATTGATTGGAACAAAAAGTTGGGTTGGGGGGTAGGGGGTCTGCTACCGTCTGTTTTGCACCTCTGTCAAAGTTGAATTTCAGCAACCCTCCCCTCTCCCACTGGTGTCTTTAATGACTTATGAATACAACATTCAAAGTGAATATTGACACCACTGTGTTAGCCCATGAGTTGGAGGTGGAGTGGGCTTTGTGGTTTTAATTCACTTATAAACAGCAACAAACAGAGCCTATTTATTACAGCAAACAGAGCCTATTTACTACAGCAAACAGAGCCTATTTACTACAGCAAACAGAATCTATTTATTACAGCAAACAGAGTCAATTTATTACAGCAAACAGAGTCTATTTATTACAGCAAACAGAGTCTATTTACTACAGCAAACAGAGTCTATTTACTACAGCAAACAGAATCTATTTATTACAGCAAACAGAATCTATTTATTACAGCAAACAGAGTCTATTTGTTACAGCAAACAGAGTCTATTTATTACAGCAAACAGAGTCTATTTACTACAGCAAACAGAATCTATTTATTACAGCAAACAGAGTCTATTTGTTACAGCAAACAGAGTCTATTTATTACAGCAAACAGAATCTATTATACTACAGCAAACAGAATCTATTTATTACAGCAAACAGAGTCTATTTATTACAGCAAACAGAGTCTATTTACTACAGCAAACAGAATCTATTTATTACAGCAAACAGAGTCTATTTATTACAGCAAACAGAGTCTATTTATTACAGCAAACAGAGTCTATTTACTACAGCAAACAGAGTCTATTTATTACAGCAAACAGAGTCTATTTACTACAGCAAACAGAATCTATTTATTACAGCAAACAGAGTCTATTTATTACAGCAAACAGAGTCTATTTATTACAGCAAACAGAGTCTATTTACTACAGCAAACAGAATCTATTTATTACAGCAAACAGAGTCTATTTATTACAGCAAACAGAGTCTATTTATTACAGCAAACAGAGTCTATTTATTACAGCAAACAGAGTCTATTTATTACAGCAAACAGAGTCTATTTATTACAGCAAACAGAGTCTATTTACTACAGCAAACAGAATCTATTTATTACAGCAAACAGAGTCTATTTATTACAGCAAACAGAATCTATTTATTACAGCAAACAGAATCTATTTACTACAGCAAACAGAGTCTATTTATTACAGCAAACAGAGTCTATTTACTACAGCAAACAGAATCTATTTATTACAGCAAACAGAGTCTATTTATTACAGCAAACAGAGTCTATTTACTACAGCAAACAGAATCTATTTATTACAGCAAACAGAGTCTATTTATTACAGCAAACAGAGTCTATTTATTACAGCAAACAGAGTCTATTTATTACAGCAAACAGAGTCTATTTATTACAGCAAACAGAGTTTATTTACTGCAGCAAACAGAGACAATTTACTACAGCCAACAGAGTCTATTTGTTATAGCAAACAGAGTCTATTTACGACAGCAAACAGAGTCTATTTATTACAGCAAACAGAGTCTATTTATCACAGCAAACAGTGTCTACCTATTACAGCAAACAGAGTCTATTTATTACAGCAAACAGAGTCTATTTATTACAGCAAACAGAGTCTATTTACTACAGCAAACAGAGTCTATTTATTACAGCAAACAGCGTCTATTTACTACAGCAAACAGAGTCTATTTATTACAGCAAACAGAATCTATTTACTACAGCAAACGGAATCTATTTACCAGACAAGTGCCAGGCAATGACCATCTCCAACAAAAGCTTGTGATTTTCAAATAAAACAGTTGGACTATAACCTGGTGTTGTAAGATTCCTTGCATTTGTCATCTCCAACAAGAGAGAGTCTAACCACCTCCCCTTGACATTCAACTGGACTACCATCGCCAAATCCCCCACCGTCAACATCCTGGGGGTCACCATTGACCAGAAACTTAATTGAATCAGCCATATAAATACTGTGGCTACAAGAGCAGGTCAGAGGCTGGGTCAGCGGCGAGTGACTCACCTCCTGACTCCCCAAAGCCTTTCCACCATCTGCAAGGCACAAGTCAGGAGTCTGATGGAATACTTTCCACTTGCCTGGATGAGTGCAGCTCCAACAACACTCAAGAAGCTCGACACCATCCAGGACAAAGCAGCCCGCTTGATTGGCACCCCATCCACCACCCTAAACATTCACTCCCTTCACCACGGGAACACCGTGGCTGCAGTGTGTACCATCCACAGGATGCACTGCAACAACTTGCCAAGGCTTCTTCGACAGCACCTCCCAAACCCGCGACCTCTACCACCTAGAAGGACAAGGGCAGCAGGCACATGGGAACAACACCACCTGCACGTTCCCCTCCAAGTCACACACCATCCCGACTTGGAAATATATCGCCGTTCCTTCATCATCGCTGGGTTAAAATCCTGGAACTCCCTACCTAACAGCACTGTGGGAGAACCTTCACCACACGGACTGCAGCGGTTCAAGAAGGCAGCTCACCACCACCTTCTCAAGGGCAATTAGGGATGGGCAATAAATGCTGGCCTTGCTAGTGACGCCCACATCCCATGAACGAATTTTAAAAAACAGCAGAGTCGATTTACTACCGCAAATAGAGTCTATTTCTCCAGCAAAATGCAATGGGTGGAGAACAGTTACATAATACAAGCCATGTGCATAAAATCAATCTCAGTCACTTACATTAGTGCGGTCTCCAGGCATGATTGACAGGGGAATTGCCCAATCATCTTCCTTCTGGCCGGGAATAGTAGTGTCACTATATGCAGCTGGCAAGATCTGTTTTGTGGATTGGACTAGTAACTCAGCTGGGGGATGTTGCCTTGGAGCAGATTGCTCCCATGTCCTTCTGACGGGCTGTTAACCTCAATGAGATGCATGTGTTGCTTTGCTGAAGATTGCAGCCAGACACACTGCCAGCAGTAATATTTTGACTGGAGCGAGTTCAAAAAGAAAAACCCCCAACATGACATTAAAACCGTGGTAGTAAAATTAATACTGTTTTGATTGCATTCATATTGACTGTAAACACTAAAATGGTGCTACAAAAACATACAGTATTATTGCAGCCCAGCGAAAGAGGACGCCTCACACACTTACTACACATTTCGAGCCGGCACGGCATAGTCTCTCGGATTCGGTATCACCGTGCCTGTGAGTTTACTCTCCCCCGCCCCGTTGACTCCCCCCCGCCCGTCTCCACTATGATGGGAGGTTCCGTCCTGACAATGTACCAGCCGCATTGCCGACAGTTGCACCAGGATCGTCCCCAGACCGAAGCTTATCCTCCGCTGGAGTTTGTGGGGTCAGCGAGAGAGCGTTTCATCAGCAGACGATGTCAGCTGTGGCTCAGTGTGCAGCACTCTCTCGCCTCTGAGTCAGAAAGTTGTAGGTTCGAGACCCACTCCAGAGACTTGAGCGCACAATCTAGGCTGACTACTCCCTGTGCAGTACTGAGGGAGCGCTGCATTGTCGGAGGTGCTGTCTTTCGGCTGAGGCATTAAACTGCCCTCTCAGGTGGACGTAAAAGATCCCATGGCATTATTTCGAAGAAGAACAGAGGAGTTCTCTCTGATGTCCTGGTCAATGTTTATCCCTCAACTAGCACCACTAAAACAGATTATCAGGTCATTATCACATTGCTGTTTGTGGGATCTTGCTGTGTGCAAATTGGCTGCCACGTTTCCTACATTACAACAGTGACCACACTTCTAAAAGTACTTCATTGGCTGTAAAGTGCTTTGGGACGTCCTGAGGTCATGAAAGGCGCTATATAAATGCAAGTCTTTCTTTATGGGGCTGATGGGTGCCCACACCACCATTATGGGCATATCTGGGTCCCCCCCCCCGCCTGGCCCATGCTGCCAGAAAGTCCAGTATTTGTCCACACTCAGCGGTAGCTCTGGGCCTCACCTCCCCGGTACGCCATGTGATTCTCCCCTCAGGCCCCTGCACAAGGGAACTGATCTTAAAATTATTTGATAAAACATTGTTCTTTATCTTTGGAGGTCAGACCACTTCCCTGGGATGGATTCCACCATCCCATCCCACTCCCTCGCCCCTCCCACGTGGGGCCCACTTATGGTCCTACTGAAAGCTGGTACACCCTCAATTCACTCATGCGTTCCCGTGTGACGTTGGGTTTCTCATAGGCTGGGGAGGCGGGGAACTCCATGCAAAGGGAATCCCACCCCTTCTGTCATGGCCAGCCCTTGTTAGGAGCGGTGGAGGTTGGGGTTTCCTAACTAAGCTCAACCCACCCACCCCACCCCACCCCCCCCCCAACTCCTGTGTCCATTCACTGCTGTCTGTTACATGCAACCTTGTCCCAAGAAGTGAGATTGGTTGGAATGAACCAAGCTGGAGTATTGTGTCCAGTTCTGGGAATCACACTTTAGGAAGGATGTCAAGGCCTTAGAGAGGGTACAGAGGAGATTTACTAGAATGGTGCCAGGGATGAGGGACTTCAGTTACGTACATAAACTGGAGAAGCTGGGGTTGTTCTCTTAGAGCAGAGAAGGTTTAGGGGCGATTGAAAGAGGTCAAAATTATGAGGGAGTTTTGATAGAGTAAATAAGGGGAAACTGTTTCCATCGGCAGGAGGGTCGGTAACCAGAATGCGCAGATTTAAGATAATTGGAAAAAGAATCTCCTGAGGGAGATGAGGAGCCATTTTTTTTAATGCAGCGAGTTGTTATGATCTGGAATGCGCTGCTTGAAATGACCTGATAATCAGTTTTAGTGATGTTGGTTGAGGGATAAATATTGACCAGGACATCAGGGAGAACTCCCTGTTCTTCTTCGAAATAGTGCCATGGGATCTTTTACGATGGAAGCAGATTCAATAGTAACCTCCAAAAGGGAATTGGAGAAATAGTTGAAGGGGAAAAATTTACAGGGCTATGGGGAAAGGAAAATGGAGTGGGGGTAATTGGATAGCTCTTTCAAATAGCCGGCATAGGCACGATGGGCCGAAGGGCTTCCTTTGGTGCTGTATCATTTTATGATTCTATGATTCTATGAAGAATATCAGAGTAGGTGCATATCGCACAAATGCCCAACCCTTATGTGAATCTGTGAACGTGCAGCATGCAGATACCTTGTGTTGGTGGTGCGCTTGGTACTTGCTGCTAAAGATCCAGAGAGCAAAGCTCATTGGCACAGGAACAATAGAGAGTGCCCTGCTAAAACACTAGCATTTGGAAAGTACGTCATCAATTACCAGAGTGCTGTGCATCCTTTTAAATCAATGGGATGAAAATTGAGCAGCTTCTATAGCGGGTGACAAAACCACTCCACCAGATTAACACCAATGAGATAGAGACTTACATTTATATCGAGACTTTCACGACCATCGGGGCATCCCAGAGCACTGTGCAGTCAGTGAAGTTTTTTTTTTGAAGTGTAGTCACTGTTGTAATAAGAACATAAGAACATAAGAAATTGGAGCAGGAGTAGGCCAATCGGCCCCTCGAGCCTGCTCCGCCATTCAATAAGATCATGGCTGATCTGATCCCAACCACAAATCTAAAGAACACAAGAAGTCGGAGCAGGACCCGGCCACATAGCCCCTGGGCCCTCTCCGCCACCCACAGGGCATTGACCGATCCGAACTCAGCTTCATGTCCAATTTCCTGCCCGCTCCCCATAACCCCTAATTCCCTTTACTTCTAGGAAACTGTCTATTTCTGTTTTAAATTTATCTAATGATGTAGCTTCCACAGCTTCCTGGGGCAGCAAATTCCACAGACCCACCACCCTCTGAGTGAAGAAGTTTCTCCTCATCTCAGTTTTGAAAGAGCAGCCCCTTATTCTAAGATTATGCTCCCTAGTTCTAGTTTCACCCATCTTTGGGAACATCCTTACTGCATCCACCCGATCAAGACCCTTCACAATCTTATATGTTTCAATAAGATCGCCTCTCATTCTTCTGAACTCCAATGAGTAGAGTCCCAATCTACTCAACCTCTCCTCATATGTCCGCCCCCTCATCCCCGGGATTAACCGAGTGAACCTTCTTTGTACTGCCTCGAGAGCAAGTATGTCTTTTCTTAAGTATGGAGACCATACTTAAGAAAAGACATACTTGCTCTAATGTAGGAAACGTGGCAGCTAATTTGCACACAGCAATGAGATAAATGACCAGATAATTTTTTCAGTGATGTTGTTGGTTAAGGGATAAATATTGGGCAGGACACCAGGGAGAACTCTGCTGTTCTTCTTTGAAATAGTGGCCGTGGGATCTGTTACATCCACCTGAGAGGGCAGACGGGGCTGCAGTTTAACACCTCATCTGAAAGGTAGCACCTGCTGACAGTGCAGCACTCCCTCAGTACTGGCACTACAGTGTCAGCCTAGATTATGTGCCTAACTCCCTGGAGTGGGACTTGAACCCACGACCTTCTGAGTTAAAGGTGAGAGTGCTACCGACTGAGCCACGGCTAACACTACAATACAACAAAGATAAACATTTATTCTGTTATGTTAAAACATAACACATATACACAACAATCTTAGTTATACCCAATAGCTCACAATACATTATTATATTATTAGAAGTCTTGCACTTCCTGTCCATGAACCATACTTACTGTTGTCACGTTTTTTAGCCATTCTTTTCTGCCAACATTACCATGTAAACATTTTCCATTTGATTTTGCTATGTGAACCGTCACAGTGTAATTACAGGCTCTGGCCACTAGGTGGCTCTGTGTAGCGTGTTTTAGAGATCTCACTTCCAACGCCATTGTCATCTTGTGGATTGAAGAAAACTTATATTCATCAACTGACCATGCGCAAAGCAATGGGCAACTTACTAGTTAAATAATATGTGTGTATAGGAGTGTTGTACTTAGAATACATCCTGTTATTATATGATATATACTCAAAGGTTGCCATTTACCCGTGGGCCTTTATTATCTCTAATCTGTTCAGTTATTGGTCCTTTATTGAACCAGCACGATAATTCAAAATCAACCACCAGCCAAAGTTATAAAAGTTTCAGTTTGTGACTATCTTCTACATGTTGATGTTATGCTGGAACAAAAACAGCATTACTAGAACAAGGAACACACTGCTACATGGCTGAACTTGGTTAGATCACACCATACTAGAACTGAGAGGTTATACCTATCAGGATAGATTGAACAGGCTGGGGGTCTTTTCTCTAGAAAGGAGAAGGCTGAGGGGTGACCCGATAGAGGTCTTTAAGGCCATGAAAGGGTTTGATAGGGTAGACGTAGAGAAGGTGTTTCCAGCTGTGGGGGAGTCCAAAACTAGGGGCCATAAATATAAGATAGTCACTAATAAATCCAATAGGGAATTCAGGAGAAACTTCTTTACCCAGAGAGTGGTGAGAATGTGGAACTCACTACCACAAGGAGTAGTTGAGGCAAATAACCATAGATATATTTAACAGGAAGCTAGATAAACACATGAGGGAGACAGGAATAGAAATTATGCTGATAGCATTTGATGAAGAAGGGTGAGGAGGCTCATGTGGAGCATAAACACCAGCTTGGACCAGTTGAGCCAATTGGCCTGTTTCTGTGCTGTACATTCGATGTAATTCTACGTAAAAGATTCTTGGTGTTTGTCATCTAGCATTGTGAATAAATATCATAATACAGCAGCACAGGTTACAGTAATTTTAGGCTGTTGACGAGTACCATTTCTGGAAGTGATATTTCATTGTGTTCGCCCCTCCCCCACCACTCTCGGTGCCTGAGGCTCAGACGAAGGCCGCAATCCACTGACATCACGGATCGGGAAACCGACCCATAACGCACTGTCCACATTCATAATGTAGGTGGGTAGAACTTCAATGATGTCACAAGATCAGAAATTCTAAAGGAACTGGCTGCTGCCAAGTTGTTCCTAACCAGCAGGTAACAGAATAACCAAGGGTGACTGAGAGATCAGAGAAATGTACTTCTCTGGCAAAGGGTTACATATCTGAACCTTAATATGCTGCCTCTTCTCTTGCTACATTTACAATACCAGGCAATTCATTAGAATGCCACGACAATGGTATGGATGAAGAACCACCCTGGTCCCATCTAATCTCATTCCTCTAAAATCCCAATCCTACAGTTTCTCCATTGGAGGTTTCACAGGTCCATCTGAACAGGCAGACAACAACAACAGCAACTTGCATTTTTATAGCACCTTTAACATAGTAAAACATCCCCAAGAAGCTTCATAGGACCGATTATCAATCAAGATTTAATATGAGGAGATATTAGGAGAGGTGACCAAAAGCTTGGTCAAAGAGGTAGGTTTTAAGGAGCATCTCAAAGGAGGAGAGAGAGAGGCGGAGAGGTTTAGGGAGGAAATTCCAGAGATTCGGGTCTAGGCAGCTGAAGGCACGGCCGCCAATGGTGAATTGATGAAAATCGGGGATGCACAAGAGGCCAGAATTGGAGGAGCGCAGAGATTTCGGAGGATAGGGCTGGAGGAGGTTACAGATATAGGGAGGAGCGAGGCCATGGAGAGATTTGAAATCAAGGATGATAATTTTAAAATTGAGGCGTTGTTGGATCAGGAGCCAATGTAGGTCAGCATGTCCAAGGGTGATAAGAACATAAGAACATAATAAATAGGAGCAGGAGTAGGCCAATCGGCCCCTCGAGCCTGCTCCGCCATGCAATAAGATCATGGCTGATCTGATCCTAACCTCAAATCTAAATTCATGTCCAATTTCCTGCCCACTCCCCGTAACCCCTAATTCCCTTTACTTCTAGGAAACTGTCTATTGATGTGATGGATGAATGGGACTTGGTACGAGTTAGCAGAATTTTCGATGAGCTCAAGATTACGGAGGGTGCAAGATGGGAGGACAACTAGCCCGCATTTCGTACTGCACTGGAGTCTTAGTCTGCATTGTACACCCAAGTCCTGCTGTGGGGCTCACATCCAAAACCTTCCAACTTAACAAGAGCAACAACTTGTATTTATGCAGCACCTTTAAGGTAGTAAAACGTCCTAAGGCGCTTCACAGAGGCGTAATCAGACAAAATTTGACAACGAACCAAATAAGGAGATATTATGAGGGGTGACTAAAAGCTCAGAGGCAACTTTTAAGGAGGGTCTTAAAGGAGGAGAGAGAGGTGGAGAGGCGAAGAGGTTTAGGGAGGCAATTCTAGAGCTTAGGATCTCGATGGCTGAAGGCCCGGCCACCAATGGCGGGGCGAAGGGAGTGCGGGATGTACAAGAGGCCAGAGTTGGAAGAACACAGAGTTCTCAGAGAGTTGTAGAGCTGAAGGACAGAAGTGATGTCCCTTTGCTTTTAAAGTCAAGGTAGGAATTCTAACCTTGAGGAGATGAAAAAGATGAGCTATGTCACTCATCCCCAGGGATTTTTAATGTATAATGACGCACATTTGTATTTTACAAAACGAGCTGTGTGCCCTTCTGAAAATTGAAATCCTGGTTTTACTTCTTTCTAGAACCTGATATATCAATTTTTCTTGAGTGCCTAGAGGGGAATCAGATAGTAAATTCAAGTGATTCCCAGAAAATGACAGTAAAAAGGAACTCAGAAGAACTTGTATTTATATCACGTCTTATCATGTCCTCAGGACAGCCCAAAGCAAGTCACATGCAATGACTTATTTTTTGATGTGCAGTCACAGGCGAATGCAGCAACCAATTTGCGCACAGCAAGATTCCACATACAGCAAATGAATGAATGAATGGCCAGATAATCTGTTGCGGTTATTGTTGGTTGAGGGAGGAATGTTGGTGAACTCCCCTGCTCTTCTTCAGATAGTGGCCATGAGATCTTTTACATCCACCTGAGAGGGCAGACAGGATGAAAATATGGCGGCAAAGTGGGAACCGCTCCAAGGAAATATTCATCTTAACATCTGTTAGCGTTAGTCACTTGAGACGATAGAGTCGATGAATCATACAGCAGAGAAGGAGGCCATTTGGCCCATCGTGCCTGTGCCGGCTCTACTCTTTCCCCATAGCCTTGCAAATTTTTTGTTTTTAAATATTTATCCAATTCCCTTTTGAAAGTTATTTACATAAGAACATAAGAAATAGGAACAGGAGTAGGCCAATCGGCCCCTCGAGCCTGCTCCGCCATTCAATAAGATCATGGCTGATCTGATCCTAACCTCAAATTTAAATTCATGTCCAATTTCCTGCCCGCTCCCCGTAACCCCTAATTCCCTTTACTTCTAGGAAACTGTCTATTTCTGTTTTAAATTTATTTAATGATGTAGCTTCCACAGCTTCCTGGGGCAGCAAATTCCACAGACCTACTACCCTCTGAGTGAAGAAGTTTCTCCTCATCTCAGTTTTGAAAGAGCAGCCCCTTATTCTAAGATTATGCCCCCTAGTTCTAGTTTCACCCATCCTTGGGAACATCCTTACCGCATCCACCCGATCAAGCCCCTTCACAATCTTATATGTTTCATTCTTCTGAACTCCAATGAGTAGAGTCCCAATCTACGCAACCTCTCCTCATATATTGAATCTACTTCCACCACCCTTTCAGGTAGTGCATTCCAGATCATAACAACATGTCACGTAAAAAAAATTCTCCTTATCCCACTGATATGCAGATTAATGGGATCATTGACTTAACTTCTATATATGGCCAGTGATGCTATTTAATAAAGGGGACCAGATCAAACAGATCAAGCAAAAACTGCAAAATAACAGCTATCTAATCCCTCCTTCTTTTATTCATTCTCGGGATGTTGGCGTTGCTGGCAAGGCTGGCATTCATTGCCTTGAGAAGGTTGCAGTGAGCCTTCTTCTCGAAGTCCTAGTTAGCTAGGCCCCACTTCACAGGGAAAATGGAGTTAACCACCGTAGTGTGGGATTGAAGTAGGGTTGCCAATTCTCCAGGATTGCCCTGGAGTCTCCAGGAATTAAAAATAAAGTGTGTTTTTTTTTTCATTTTCTTTGAACCCTTCCATTTATTAGCTATAAAAAAATTAGAGATAGCAAAAAAGGCCGTTTGACTTACAGCCGAGAATCACCCAATCGGGTAACGAAGAGTCCATTCGCTTTCCAATTGGTCATGAGAAGGTGGGGCAACGTGAGGATAGATGTGTCGGGCGACCAATGGCGGGAGGCGGGAGGTTGGCCGGGGGGTGGGGTGGTGGGGGGGGGGGTGCGGGCGGATGGGTCATGTGATGAAACCTCCAGGAAAAGTCCAACCAGAGTTGGGAAACCGAGATTAGAGTCATGTGTAGGCCAGAGTGGGTAGAGATGGCGGTTTCCCTTCCCTAGAGGCCTTTATTTGGGGGCGATACTTATTGAGCATAAGGTATCAGATCTAACAGAAAAAAGAAAAGAAACAACAACATTATAGTGCCTTTAACATAATAAAACATCCCAATGCAAACAAAATTTGACACCGAGCCACATAAGGAGATATTAGGACAGGTGACCAAAAGCTTGATCAAAGAAGTGGGTTTTAAGGGGATCTTAAAGGAAGAAAGAGAGAGGTGGAGAGGCAGAGAAGTTTTAGGGAGGGAATTCCGGAGCTTAGGGCCTGGGCTGAAGGCACGGCCGCCAATGGCGGACGATCAAAATCGGGGATGCACAAGAGGCCAGAATTGGAGGAGCGCAGAGATCTCGGAGGGCTGTAGGGCTGGAGGAGGTTACAGAGATACGGAGAGATAAACTTGCAAAATAAAGACAGCCTTTTGAAATACAACGGGACTTAGTAGGATAAATTTTATGGATCTACATTCCTGGTGTGGGAGAACATATTGGGACCAGGTAGGGTATGGTAGTTTAGTGGTTATGTTACTGGGCTAGTAATCCAGTTAGAATGTGAGTTCAAATCCCATGTTGGCAGTTTGAAAATCTGGAAATAAAACGCTGGTGTTAATAAAAGTGACCAAGTAAAAGCTGGAGGATTGTTGTAAAAACCCAACTGGTTCATGAGGGAAGGAAACCTATTGTCCTTACCCAGCCTGGCCTATATGTGACTCCAGTCCCACACCAACATAGTTGACTCTTAACTGCCCCGACACACTCAGTTGTATTAAAGTGCTGCAAAGAATATCACACGGACCGCAACGGTTCAAGAAGGAGGCCCACCGCCACCTTCTAAGGGGTAACCAAGGATGGGCAATAAATGCCGGCCTTGCCCACATCCCGAGAATGAAGAAAAGGACATGGGCCTGGGAGCTTAGGTGGAGCCTGCTTGATTTTCCAGAACGGAAATTCCATGCCCCAATTCACCCGCTGCCTCCCCTCCCATGCGGGACGGACGACGCAGATTTGTGAAAGTATCCCAAGCTAGTTCTGACTGAGGTGATTAGCTGTCAAGTAAAACTGAGCTGTTTCTAAAAGCAACGTGCAATTATTTTCAACAAAAAAAAGTACCCACCTCTAATAGAGTTTCGATTTATTTTTAACCTGTTCTTTAGCTCTGGAATTTAAAGACAGGGTAGGAGTTTCACAGTGGCTGTAAGTCATCAGCCTGCAGCTTGTCCCATTATAAAATAATTACTTGTACTACACAGAAATACTGTTAAATGGCCTCCCGAGCTGATCGGCCAAGCTGCAATAAACAGGGCTCTTTAATCTTACGCGGGAACATCTGTCAATGGCTGACATCCTGAGGCTGTCATTATCTCCGTCTTTCTTCACAGCCCTCTAATGTGGTCGCACAGCTGGAAGTGGCGTGCCTCGGGATCAGAGCTGCTGAGGAATTGGGACTTTCCAACCCTCCACCCTCCCTCTCCTCTCTCTCTCCCCCCTGCCGGTCCTCCAAGAACATCTTAATGATAGCATTCTGAAAATAAACCAGTAGATGGCCAGATAGAGAGCGTGAGAGAGATAGAGTAAAGATTGAGCTCAAGTTTGGCTTGTGTGCTGGGAGTTTCAGGGGACTTTAGCCTTCCCTCCCCCTCAGCGTTCTCTTCCCTCAAAGACACAGGGCTCGATCTTGACTTTGTGTAAACACGGGTGATAGCGGGTCGGCAGCCCGTTTTACGTCTCTGCTGGATTTTATTTCCATTGAAGTCAGCGGAAAAATGGGGAGAGATGTAAAACAGGCTGCCAGCTCGCTATCGCCCATTTTACATCATTGCACAAAGTCAAAATTTTACCCCACAGACTCTCATTGAGGTACGATTGCACGTACCTGACCCGAGTGGCTGCTCTTCACGGTGAGGTGTTGGCAGGCCGTTCGACCCTGGTTAGTGTAATGTTTCATGTGGCTTGCTGTTTTTGTCAGCCATGGCTGAGGTGGTAGCACTCTCATCTCTGGTGTTAGGAGGTCATGGGTTCAAGTCCCAATCCAGAGACCTGAGCACATAATCTGGGCTGACACTCCCAGTGCAGTACTGAGGGAGTGCTGCACTGTCGGAGGTGCCGTCTTTCGGATGAAACGTTAAATCGAGGTCCTGTCTGCCTGTTCAGGTATAGATCCCATGGCACTATTTGGAGAAGAGCAAGGGTGTTCTCCCACTGTCCTGGCCAGTACGAACAAAACACATTAACTGGTCGTTAAGCCTCATTTTCTGTTTGTGGGACCTTGCTGTGTGCAAATCATTTGCCATGTTTGCCTACATAATAACAGTCACTACACTTCAAAAGTAATTCACTGGCTGTGAAGCCCTTTGGACAACTATAATTTATAAAGCGTCTTTAAGGTAGTAAAGAGCCCCAAGGTGCTTCACAGGAGCGTAATCAGACAAAATTTGACACCGAGCCACATAAGGAGATATTAGGAGAGGTGACCAAAAGCTTGGTCAAAGAGGTAGGTTTTAAGGAGCGTCTTAAAGGAGGAGAGAGAGGTAGAGAGGCGGAGAAGTTTAGGGAGGGAATTCCAGAGCTTCGGACCTAGGCAGCTGAAGGCACGGCCGCCAAAGGTGGGGTGATGGAAATCGGGGATGTGCAAGAGGCCAGAATTAGAGGAGCAGCAGAGATCTCGGAGGGTTGTAGGGCTGGAGGAGGTTACAGAGATAGGGAGGGGGGCGAGGCCATGGAGGGATTTGAAAACAAGGTGTTGTATAAACTTCTTTCTTAGGTCTCTGTGACCTTCACACAGTGTCCGCCTTTCAACAGCAATCCACAGCCTGACTTAACCATCTACACCCACGTGAGATTCCGGGCTGGTGTAGCATGTTTCAGAGACTTGTCTTGCATTAGTTGCACACTTAGCTTAATCATTTATAGATGTTCTTATGGTATATCATCCCAGCAGCCTCACAGCTGAGCCCAACCCTACAGCTGTGGCTCAGTTGGTAGCACGCTCACCTCTGAGTCAGGACAGGTCATGGGTTCATAGTCCCACTCCAGAGGCTTGAGTGCATAACCCAGTCTGACACTCCAGTGCCGTACTGAGGGAGTGCTGCACTGTCGGATGTGTGTGGTCTTTCAGATGAGAAGGTAAACCAAGGCCTGGTCTGCCCTTTCAGGTGAATATAACCATTTTGAAGATGAGCTTGGGAGTTCTCCCCGGTGTCATGGGCCAATCTTTATCCCTCAATCAACATCTCTAAAAACAGATTATCCGGTCATTATCACATTGCTGTTTGTGGGATCTTGCTGTGCGCAAATTGGCTGCCGTGTTTCCCACATTACAACAATGACTACACTTCAAAAAGTATTTCATTGGCTTTAAAGGACGTTGGGACATCCTGAGGTCATGAAAGGCGCTATATAAATGCAAGTCTTTCTTTCTTTTCTTTCTTATTTGATGCCCACACACACGCCTGGAACTTACGCAGAGATTTTCCCGATCCACTGGTGTAACCAGCCCCGCCTGCAGGCCCCCCCCCCCGCCCCTCGTAAAGGGCTAAAAAATGTCCGGCTGATTTTTCACCTGTCAAACCGCAGGCTATATGTACAACAATAACAACTTGCATTTATATAGCGTCTTTAATGTAATAAAACGTCCCAAGACGCTTCACAGGAGCGTTATCGAACAAAACTTGACATCGAGCCACATAAGGAGAAATTAGGAAAGGTGACCAAACGCTTGGCCAAAGAGGTAGGTTTTAAGGAGCATCTTAAAAGAGAGAGAGGTGGAGAGGTTTAGGGAGGGAACTCCTGAGCGTAGGGCCTAGGCAGGCGAAGGCACGGCCGCCAATGGTGGGGCGATGGAAATCGGGGATGCGCAAGAGGCCAGAATTGGAGAAGTGCAGAGATCTGGGAGGGTTGTAGGGCTGGGGGAGGTTACAGAGATCTCGGAGTATTGTCGGGGTGGAGGAGGCTAGACAGATATGTGGTGAACCAGCTGCTGCCCTCAGCTGAGATCAGTTAACTCGGCGCAGACTTTGAATTGTACCTTAGGTCTTCTGGTGTTTTAAGCCATTGGAGATCATTCAGGTGAGTCACAAGAATAACTGCTCTTGAGTGAAAGAGAAAAGAAGTTATAAATAATCGTTACCTATAGCTCTTTGTTCAAGGGTTTATGTTAGTGGCTGACTGTCACTGTAGGCAAACTTCTTATCCTTTGCATGCCCCAACATATCCGGCAGGTTTTTGGCATAACACCATATTCGTCATGCTAGCTACAACCTGAACAATACAGCACACAAACGACTACTAATGGGTAATTCTGTCATGCCCAGTTGTTAACCCACAGGCTATGAAGGCTTCAGAGGGACAGGGTCTGTGTGAGCTGTTAAGAGCTGTTACAAGGTAGAGAGAGGCAAAGGGAAATGTTGGAAATCTGAAATGAAGGCAGAAGAAAGAAAGCCTTGTATTTATATAGCATCTTTCATGACCTCAGGACATCCCAAAACAATTTACAGCCAATGAAGTACTTTTTAAAGTATAGCCACTGTAGGAAACACCGCAGCCAGTTTGCACACAGCAAGGTCCCACAAACAGCAATGAGATAATGACTAGATCATCTGTTTTTTAGTGTAGTTTGTTGGGGGATAAATATTGACCAGGACACCGGGGAGAATTCCCCTTCTCTTCTTCAAAATAGTGCCATGGGATCTTTTACATTCACCTGAGAGGACAGATAGGGCCTCGGTTTAACGTCTCATCTGAAAGATGGCACCTCCAACAGTGCAGCACTCCCTCAGTACTGCACTGGAGTGTCAGCCTGGATAATGTGCTCAAGTCCCTGGAGTGGGACTTGAACCCATAACATTCTGACTTGAATCAGAAAAAGGGAGTTAAGATGTTCAATGTGTTTAATAGAAAAACACGAACCTGTTGGACCATCTGAGTGAGGTGACAGAAAGACATTAAAGCCTGTTCTGCTATCCATTTAGACCATGGCTGATCTTCATCTTAACTCCTGCAAACATAC
Organism: Heptranchias perlo; assembly: GCF_035084215.1. Classification (NCBI taxonomy): domain Eukaryota; kingdom Metazoa; phylum Chordata; class Chondrichthyes; order Hexanchiformes; family Hexanchidae; genus Heptranchias; species Heptranchias perlo. The sequence goes on from NC_090331.1 coordinate 9,391,386, forward strand.
AGTGAAAAAATTGCTGGAAACGCTCAGCGGGTCAGACGGCATCTGTGGAGAGCGCAGACAAATTCACACTTGAGGGGTAGCCCTTTGTCAGAACTAGAAGAAGTCACCGATGAACAGCTTCGTGCTGCCTGACTCAGTCATAAGGTCAGGAATGGGGATGTTCGCTGATGACTGCACAGTGTTCAGTTCCATTTGTAACCCCTCAGATAATGAAGCAGTCCGAGCCCGCATGCAGCAAGACCTGGACAACATCCAGGCTTGGGCTGATAAGTGGCAAGTAACATTCGCGCCAGACAAGTGCCAGGCAATGACCATCTCCAACAAAAGAGAGTCTAACCACCTTCCCTTGACATTCAACGGCATTACCATCGCCGAATCCCTCACCATCAACATTCTGGGGTCACCATTGACCAGAAACTTAATTGGACTAGCCACATAACTACTGTGGCTGCAAGAGCAGGTCAGAGGCTGGGTATTCTGCGGCGAGTGACTCACCTCCTGACTCCCCAAAGCCTTTCCACCATCTACAAGGCACAAGTCAGGAGTGTGATGGAATACTCTCCACTTGCCAGGATGAGTGCAGCTCCAACAACACTCAAGAAGCTCGACACCATCCAGGACAAAGCAGCCCGCTTGATTGGCACCCCATCCACCACACTAAACATTCACTCCCTTCACCACTGGCGCATCATGGCTGCAGTGTGTACCATCCATAGGATGCACTGCAGCAACTCGCCAAGGCTTCTTCGACAGCACCTCCCAAACCCACGACCTCTACCACCTAGAAGAACAAGGGCAGCAGGCACATGGGAACAACACCACCTGCACCTTCCCCTCCAAGTCACACACCATCCCGACTTGGAAATATATCGCCGTTCCTTCTTCGTCGCTGGGTCAAAATCCTGGAACTCCCTACCTAACAGCACTGTGGGAGAACCTTCACCACATGGACTGCAGCAGTTCAAGAAGGCGGCTCACCACCACCTTCTCAAGGGCCATTAGGGATGGGCAATAAATGCCTGCCTCGCCAGCGATGCCCACATCCCATGAACGAATAAAAAAAAAACTCGCTGAGTGCTTCCAGCAATTTTGTTGGTTTTGTTTCAAACTTCTGACATCTGCAGTTTTCTGTTCTGTCAAAAAATGCTATGGTTAAAGGGGCAAATGGATTGGTTGAAGTTTATCAAATTCATGGACCTGTTTAGGCTATCAATTGTATCCTCACTCGTGAAGGAGTGATGGGGAGACACTGATTCAATCATTTGAGAATGTTGATCCACTGGAGTTGTATTTGGTAAGTAGGTAACTTGCTCAGTGGCACAAATGCCCTTTATCGTGGTTGGAGTCTCCTATCTCAGCAGGGCTCAGGCGATGTACAGAACGCACGCATCTCCCCATGGGAAACAAGGAAAAAATTAGAAGCCCTGGGTCACTCTCACTTATCCTCTTGCCATCCAGCTCAATGCCATTGGCAGAGACCTCAGTGAACATCACTTGCTGGACATATTCCTGGAGGTTCCATCACATGACCTTCCACCTCCAACCACCCCGCCCCCTCGCGGTGCACAGCCTGGCCAATCAGAAAGTGAACAGACCCTTCATTACCTGATTGGATGATTCCTGACTGTCAGTCGAACAGCACTTTTTTCCCCATGTCCAGTATTTTTATAACTAGTAAATAAAAGTGTTCAAAGAAATTTTTTTTAAAGCACAATTTTTTAACGCCCCTATGATTTTCCTTGCAGCAGTGTCCTGGAGATTCGTCTTTAATTCGTGGAGATTCCAGGGCAATCCTGGAGGTTTGGCAACCCTCTCACCTGCCCAGCCAGTTGCCTGCAGGAGATGCGAGGGCCCGTAGAAAAAATAAAACGATTTCATTTCTGTTCCAGCAAGAAGATCAATGTTCCAATTTGTTCTTTGCTGACCTGAGGTAATTGTTAGCTCCAGTCGCTCCCATCCAGTGGCTCCAATTTAAATCCCAGTCCAACCCCAAACCAACAAGTGCTTGGCCAACTCATTTTCTAGATATAAAACGCATTAAATGATATGGGGATGGTGCAGGAAAATGGCATTGAGGTAGAAGATCAGCCATGATCTTGTTGAATGGCGGAGCAGGCTCGAGGGGTCGTATGGCCTATTCCTGCTCCTATTTCTTATGTTCTTATATTCTTTCTGATTGATGGAGTTCTTCATAGTGGTGGGGAAGGTCCATCTCAGGTTGGAAGAGTCGCAGAAATGGCCAGGGGTAAAACTGTTCGGTCCATTTCTAAATGATAGAAACACATATCTTGTCCAGCAATTCCAGGGCATAATAGACAGCAGGAATGAGAAAGTCCACAATCACAATCCCTCTACACTTCTCTTCCCAACTTACCTCCCCCAACTTGAGCCTTTGAAAAGTGAGTGAGAGGATGAGTGAGAGTGAGCGTGAAAGTGAGAGTGAGAGAAAAACACAGTGAGAGAAAGAGTGATCAGGAGAGAGAGAGAGAGAGAGAGAGTGAGCGAGAGTGGGAGTCAGAGAGTGAATGAGAAAATGAGTCAGATTGAGAAAAAGAGGGTGAGAGAGCAAGTGAGAGTGAGTGTGAGAAAGAGAGAGAGTTAGCAGGAGAGAATGAGAGTAAGCATGGGAGAGAAAGAATGAGCATTAGAAAGAGAAAGCGACTGTGAGAGAGAAAGCAAGAGTGTGACAATGACCGTGTGAGAGAGTGAGTGGGAGTAAGAGTGTTGGCCAGGGGCTGCAAAACAAACTACTGAGTTTATTTCGAATTGCTAACACTCAGGCAAAGAGACTAACTTTTGAACTGAAGTGACCTGGAGTTCATTCACTGGTCTGAGCTGGCCGGAACCGGTTTGAATTAGTTACGCTTCTAAGAGACAAAGGGACTGTGATGAGACACCAGTCCTTATTTAGAAAAGGAGTAATGAGGTGATGCTACCTAACCCTTTGGAACAGAGCCAATCAGGGGATGACACCGACCACTCGAGGAAATCTAAGCCAACAGGAGAAGGACAACACCATTCGAAAAAGACAGACTTGGAAACAAGACTGAAGAATTGCAGGCTTGGTGCCAGTGTGTGTGTGAAACTCTGGAGACTAACCATCGCGGAAGTGGGAGACCCTACGTCAGGGACGTAGAGACGACGTCGAGAGAGAGAGAACGGAACGCCTGGCCAGCATCAGCTCTCCTTTCTGGGTAATATAATATCCTTTATATTCTGTGACCACTCAGGGAGTGTCAGAGAAACCTAGTTGGTGTGCGTTTAAATCCTAGTTTGGGTATAAAACTGTATAACCTGCTGTAAACTGCATGCCTATATCTAACCAGACGTATAAGCTATATGTACATGATCTAACAACGTTAATAAAGCGAATTGAGAGTTAAGAGAGAATTGACTCGTCTCCTCTTTGTACTAAGCCAATAACCATAACCGGTGACCTCCGGTCAACAAGAGAAAGAGAATGAGTGTGAGAAAGAGACAAAGTGAATGAGAGGGAAAGAAAGGGAGAGAAAAAGAGAGATAACCAGAAGAAGAGGAACACACAGACATAGAATTACATAAATTATCCTGACTTGGACATATATCACTGCTCTCCCAACGTTGCTCGGCTAACATCCTGGAATTCCCTAACTAACACCATTGTGGGAAGACCGTCAGTGCAAGGACTGCAGTGATTCAAGGAGAAGGCCCATTCACCACCTTCTCAGGGCAACAAGGGATGGACAGTAAAAATGGCCCCACATCCTGAGAACTAATAAAGAAGAAAAGCCAAAAATAAAAATGAATTCTTATCTAAACCAGAAAGATTTTTTTTCAACCAACTGGGCAGAAAGGAAAGTGTTAATCACACCTGATCGGATCAAAACAACTTACTTATCCAGGGTTGCAAAACATATGCTGTAACAAGCACTTGCACATTACTTAACTTTAGGCTGCACCACAAGACATGCAATCAAGTGTATTGTCTCACTTCTCACTTGAGAGAATAGCCCATTCACCATGTTATGAAACTGTTCTTTCATCTGTACATTTGACAATATACAGTCCACAATAAATATCCTGGCTGCCAAAATCCTGGCGATTGCTATATTGCAGCGCAGAAACAAGACATCGCAACATTGTGAAATTTCAACTCCTACGTCACGGGCACTTTTATTTACATCTCACCTATACCCACGCGGCCCCTCCGAATTCAGAATACCCACTTTTGTTATAGTGACCGCAGCGGTTCAAGAAGGCGGCTCACCACCACCTTCTCAAGGGCAACTAGGGATGGGCAATAAATGCCGGCCTCGCCAGCGACGCCCACATCCCATGAATGAATTTTTAAAAAATTATTTTATAATAAGTTATATGACCTGAGTATAGTCACATTGATATAGTACTGGGGTACAGAGTCCCAATGATATAGATGCATTTATGGTGAAGCTAGATAAATACATGAGGGAGGAAGGAAAAGAAGGTCATGCTGATAGGGTTACATGAAGAGGGGCGGGAGGAGGTTCTTATTAAGCATAAACACTGGCATGGACCTGTTGGGCCGAATGGCCTGTTTCTGTGCTGTACATTCTATGTAAAAAACAAACTCTATCCGGTGGGAGGGAAACAGAAAAAAAAATTAAGTGGAAGCAATTTGCTCTAAAAATAACGGGGACCCTAATAGCGCTCACCGTTACTTAAGTGCAAATGGTAAAGGAACTTCCAGCAACCTCACATGCACAGTTAAACATGGAAATCAGGAAGATCCTCTACCAGATGCCCTGTTCCTCCAGAAACTTCACGGGGAAGGAGATCTCGTTGGCTGACTCAACATTAGAATGAATGGACCAGCGTGAAGTTCCTCTCCTGCCCTGTGGGAAATTAACTAATCTCGCCAGAAAAAGATACGCGCAGTTTTTACATAGAAACATAGAAAATAGGAGCAGAGGAGGCCATTCGGCCCTTCAAGCCTGCTCCGCCATTCAGAACGATCATGGCTGATCCTCTATCTCAATACCATATTCCCGCTCTCTCCCCATACCCCTCGATGCCTTTTGTGTCTAGAAATCTATCCAGCTCCTTCTTAAATATATTCAGTGACTTGGCCTCTGTGGTAGAGAATTCCATAGGTTCACCACCCTCTGAGTGAAGAAATTTCTCCTCATCTCAGTCCGAAATGTCCTACCCCGTATCGTGAGACTGTAACCCCTTGTTTTGGACCCCCCAGACAGGGGAAACATCCTCCCTGCATCCAGTCTGACTAGCCCTGTCATAATTTTATACGTTTTAATGAGATCCCCTCTCATTCTTCTAAACTCGAGTGAATACAGGCCTAGTCGACCCAATCTCTCCTCATACCGACAGTCCTGCCATCCCAGGAATCAGTCTGGTAAACCTTCGCTGCACTCCCTTTATGGCAAGTATATCCTTTCTTAGGTAAGGAGACCAAAACTGCACACAATACTCAAGGTGTGGTCTCACCAAGGCCCTGTATAACTGCAGTAAGACATCCTTGCTCCTGTACTCAAATCCTCTTGCAATGAAGGCCAACATACCATTCGCCTTCCTAACTGCTTGCTGCACCTGCATGTTTGCTTTCAGTGACTGATGTACAAGGACACCCAGGTCCCTTTGTACATCAACATTTCCCAATCTATCACCATTTAAATAATACTCTGCCTTTCTGTTTTTCCTTTCGAAGTGGATGACTTCACATTTATCCACATAATACTGCATCTCCCATGTATTTGCCCACTCACTCAACTTGTCTAAATCGCCTTGAAGCCTCTTTGCATCCTCCTCACAACTCACGATCCCACCTAGTTTTGTGTTGTCAGCAAACGTGGAAATATTACATTTGGTTCCCTCATCCAAATCATTGATATATATTGTGAATAGCTGGGGCCCAAGCACTGATCCCTGCAGTACCCCACTCGTCACTGCCTGCCACCCCGAAAAAGACCCATTTATTCCTACTCTCTGTTTCCTGTCTGTTAACCAATTTTCAATCCACACCAGTATATTACCGCCAAACCCATGTGCTTTAATTTTGCACACTAACCTCTTATGTGGGACTTTATCAAAGGCCTTCTGAAAATCCAAATAAACCACATCCACTGGTTCTCCCTTATCTATTCTACCAGTTACATCCTCAAAAAACTCCAGTAGGTTTGTCAAACACGACTTCCCTTTCATAAATCCATGTTTGTCTAATCCCGTTGATATTTTCTAAGTGTCCTGTTATCACATCCTTTATAATAGACTCTAACATGTTCCCTCCTACTGATGTTAGGCTAACCGGTCTGTAGTTCCCTGTTTTCTCTCTCCCTCCTTTTTTAAATAGTGGGGTTACATTTGCCACCCTCCAATCTGCAGGAACTGTTCCATAATCTATAGAATTTTGGAAGATGACAACTAATGCGTCCACTATTTCCATGGCTACCTCTTTTAGTACTCTGGGATGCAGATTATCAGGCCCTGGGGATTTATCGGCTTTCAGTCCGATTAATTTCTCCAGCACTATTTTTTTACTAATACTAATTTCCTTGAATTCCTCCTTCTCACTAGTCCCTTGGTTCCCTCGCATTTCTGGGAAGTTATTTGTGTCCTCTTCCGTGAAGACAGAACCAAAGTATTTGTTTAATTGCTCTGCCATTTCCTTGTTCCCCATTATAAATTCTCCCGTTTCTGACTGTAAGGGACCTACATTTATCTTCACTAATCTTTTTCTTTTTACATACTTGGAGAAGCTTTTACAGTCCACTTTTATGTTCCTTGCAAGTTTACTCTCATATTCTATTTTTCCCCTCTTAATCAATCTCTTGGTACTTTTTTGCTGAATTCTAAACTGCTCCCAATCCTCAGGCTTGCTACTTTTTCTGGCAACTTTATATGACTCCTCTTTGGATCTAATCGTATCGTTAATTTCTTTTGTTAGCCATGGTTGGGCTGGTTTTCCTTTTGTGTTTTTGCGCCAGAAAGGAATGTATAGCTGTTGCAATTCATGCATTCGTTCCTTAAATGTTAGCCATTGCCCATCCACCGTCATGCCTTTTAATGAAGCTTCCCAATCTATCATAGCCAACTCACTCCTCATACCTTCGTAGTTTCCTTTGTTTAAATTTAGGATCCTAGTTTCAGATTGGACTACTTCACTTTCTATCTTAATGGAAAATTCTATCATGTTATGGTCACTCTTCCCTAAAGGACCCTGCACAACAAGATTATTAATTAACCCCTTCTCATTGCACAATACCCGGACTAGGATAGCCTGTTCCCTAGTTGGCTTCTCAATGTACTGGTCTAAAAAAACATTTTGTACACATTCCAGGAATTCATCCTCCACAGTATTATTGCTAATTTGGTTTGGCCAGTCTATATGTAGATTAAAGTCACCCATGGTTACTGTAGTACCCTTGTTACATGCATCTTTAATTTCCTGTTTGATGCCATCCCCTACATTACCACTACTGTTTGGAGGCCTATAGACAACACCCACCAGTGTTTTCTGCCCCTTGGTGCTTCTTAACTCCACCCAGACTGATTCTACATCTTGATTTTCTGAGCCAATATCCTTTCTCACTATTGCTCTGATTTCATCCTTTACTAACAACACCACCCCACCTCCTTTTCCTTTTTGCCTGTCCTTCCTAAATATCGACTAGCCTTGGATATTCAGCTCCCAGCCTTGGTCACCCTGCAGCCATGTCTCCGTAATTGCAATTACATCATATCCGTTTGCATCTATTTGCGCTGTTAATTTGTCTACCTTATTATGAATGCTTTGTGCATTCACATACAATGCCTTTAGATTTATCTTTTTAACATTTTTAGACATCGTAACATTTTTTTGTACTATGGCCCTATTTGTCTTATTACCATTTTTTCTTACCTGGACCCTATTTGTTAGTGCATTCTTTTGTTTGTACGCTCTGTCCCTTCCTGACACAATCTGGTTATCCTTACCCCAGTCACTTGCCTGCACTGCTTCCTTGTATTTTCTCCTTAGCATTCTAGATTTCTCTCCACCGGGACCCTCCCCCACCTTATTTAGTTTAAAGCCCTATCAACCTCCCTAGTTATTCGATTCACTAGAACTCTGGTCCCAGCATGGTTCAGGTGAAGTCCGTCCCAATGGAACAGCTCTCTCTTTCTCTCTTTCCCCAGTACTGGTACCAGTGCCCCACGAATCAAAACCCACTTCTCCCATACCAATCTTTGAGCCACGCATTCATCTCCTAGATCATATTGACCCTATGCCAATTTGCTCATGGCTCAGGTAACAATCCAGAGATTATTAGCTTTGTGGTTCTGCTTTTAAATTTAGTCCCGAGCTGCTCAAAGTCTTCCAGTATAACATTTTTCTTAGTCCTACCTATGTCATTGTTACCTACCTGGACCACGACAATTGGATCCTCCCCCTCCCACTCCAAGTTCTTCTCCAGCCCGGAGGAGATGTCCTTAACCCTGACACCTGGTAGGCAACATAGCCTTCAGGACTCATGCTCCTGGCTGCAGAGAACAGTGTCTGTCCCCCTAACTATACTGTCGCCTACTACAACCACCTTCCTTTTTACTCCCCCAACTTGAACGGCTTCCTGTACCACGGTGCCGTGGTCAGTTTGCTCGTCCTCCCCGCAGTCCCCGCACTTGTCCACAAGGGTTGCAAGAACCTCAAATCTATTGGACAACGCAGGGACTGAGGCTCCTGCAACACTACCTCCTGGATCCCCGCACCTGCCTCATTCGCAGTCACACCCTCCTGCCCCTGACCACGTGTCAATTCTAAAGTATTTAATCTAAGGGGTGTGACTGCCTCCTGGAGCAAAGGGTCCAGGTAACTTTCTCCCTCCCTGATGTCTCGCAACATCCCCAGCTCGGACTCCAGCTCCTCAACTCGGAGCCGAAGTTCCTCGAGCTGCAGACACTTACCACAGATGTAGTCGCCCTGGACAAAACTGTCCAGCAGCTCCCACATATTGCAGCAGCAACACATCACCTGTTCTCCCATTATTTTATTATTTAATTATTGAATTTAGTGTTAATCAAGTTATTTACCTCGTTTAATTTATTAGATTAATTAAATTAAGTTTAGTTTTTAAAATTTAGTTATATGCTATATGTTAATTTAAAACTTAGCCCGCAGTCACTACCAATCACTTACCTGCCTCACATGTGAAGTCACACTGCAGTTTTCTCTTGTTGCAGGTCTGCTGCTGCTTTTATCCCCGCTCTCGGGCCTCGGTCTGCTGCTGCTTTTATCCCCACTCTCGGGCCTCGGTCTGCTGCTGCTTCTATCCCCGCTCTCGGGCCTCGGTCTGCTGCTGCTTCTATCCCCGCTCTCGGGCCTCGGTCTGCTGCTGCTTTTATCCCCGCTCTCGGGCCTCGGTCTGCTGCTGCTTCTATCCCCGCTCTCGGGCCTCGGTCTGCTGCTGCTTTTATCCCCACTCTCGGGCCTCGGTCTGCTGCTGCTTCTATCCCCGCTCTCGGGCCTCGGTCTGCTGCTGCTTCTATCCCCGCTCTCGGGCCTCGGTCTGCTGCTGCTTCTATCCCCGCTCTCGGGCCTTGGTCTGCTGCTGCTTTTATCCCCGCTCTCGGGCCTCGGTCTGCTGCTGCTTTAATCCCCGCTCTCGGGCCTTGGTCTGCTGCTGCTTTTATCCCCGCTCTCGGGCCTCGGTCTGCTGCTGCTTTTATCCCCGCTCTCGGTCTGCTGCTGCTTTTATCTCCGCTCTCGGTCTGCTGCTGCTTTTATCCCCGCTCTCAGGCCTCGGTCTGCTGCTGCTTTTATCCCCGCTCTCGGGCCTCGGTCTGCTGCTGCTTTTATCCCCGCTCTCGGGCCTCGGTCTGCTGCTGCTTTTATCTCCGCTCTCGGGCCTCGGTCTGCTGCTGCTTTTATCCCCGCTCTCGGTCTGCTGCTGCTTTTATCTCCGCTCTCGGTCTGCTGCTGCTTTTATCCCCGCTCTCGGGCCTCGGTCTGCTGCTGCTTCTATCCCCGCTCTCGGGCCTTGGTCTGCTGCTGCTTTTATCCCCGCTCTCGGTCTGCTGCTGCTTTTATCTCCGCTCTCGGTCTGCTGCTGCTTTTATCCCCGCTCTCGGGCCTCGGTCTGCTGCTGCTTCTATCCCCGCTCTCGGGCCTTGGTCTGCTGCTGCTTTTATCCCCGCTCTCGGTCTGCTGCTGCTTTTATCTCCGCTCTCGGTCTACTGCTGCTTTTATCCCCGCTCTCGGGCCTCGGTCTGCTGCTGCTTTTATCCCCGCTCTCGGGCCTCGGTCTGCTGCTGCTTTTATCCCCGCTCTCGGTCTGCTGCTGCTTTTATCCCCGCTCTCGGTCTGCTGCTGCTTTTATCCCCGCTCTCGGGCCTCGGTCTGCTGCTGCTTTTATCCCCGCTCTCGGTCTGCTGCTGCTTTTATCTCCGCTCTCGGTCTGCTGCTGCTTTTATCCCCGCTCTCGGGCCTCGGTCTGCTGCTGCTTTTATCTCCGCTCTCGGTCTGCTGCTGCTTTTATCTCCGCTCTCGGTCTGCTGCTGCTCAGGTCCGCCATTGTTCTGAGGAAAAAGTTGGGAAAAGCAAGGCAAAGCAAAGGAGCACCTCCTTCCTCCACTTCACCAAACTCCCACACTTACCAAACTCTCAAGTGCCCGCTGCATTGTAATCTAACAAATTTTAACGGCGTGGTAAGTCCTAATGACTGCCAAAGAGCCTCTCTGGCACTGAAAATTTACTTTTAGAAGTGTGGCATCTCATTCCTTCACATTTCAATTGTTGGACATTTAAGAAACAGATGATCTGCATTGTTTGTTTGGGTTGAGATATAAATATTGGCCAAGACACGGGGGGAACTCTGCTGCTCTTCTTCGAATAGTGTCATGGGATCTTTTACATCCACCAGAGAGGGCAGACGGGTCCTCGGTTTAACGTCTCATCTGAATGAATGAACCAAGGCTGTTAAATGGATCTTTAGGGAAGTGAGAGGTTTTGGAAGGGCCGAAACCACAAAAATAAACCATTGCGAGCAGGTTTTCACCATGGCCAGAATTTCTGGTCGGCGGACAAAGGGGAGAGCCTCGGTGTAACCGTGTCCCATGCCAAATTCTGCCCCAGCCCACTCTGAAAGCGCTCCATTTGCAGCCCCTGGGCCACAGAATGTCATTGGCTTTCCTCTGTTCAATATTTCCCTTGAAATCACATCACACTACAAGAATGTAATGAAGCAGATAATGAAGCAGTCCGTGCCCGCATGCAGCAAGAACTGGACAACATCCAGGCTTGGGCTGATAAGTGGCAAGTAACATTCGCGCCAGACAAGTGCCAGGCAATGACCATCTCCAACAAGAGAGAATCTAACCACCTCCCCTTGACATTCAATGGCATTACCATCGCCGAATCACCCACCATCAACATTCTGGGGGTCACCATTGACCAGAAACTTAACTGGACCAGCCATATAAATACTGTGGCTACAAGAGCAGGTCAGAGGCTGGGTATTCTGCAGCGAGTGACTCACCTCCTGACTCCCCAAAGCCTTTCCACCATCTACAAGGCACAAGTCAGGAGTGTGATGGAATACTCTCCACTTGCCTGGATGAGTGCAGCTCCAACAACACTCAAGAAGCTCGACACCATCCAGGACAAAGCAGCCCGCTTGATTGGCACCCCATCCACTACCCTAAACATTCACTCCCTCCACCACAGTGGCTGCAGTGTGTACCATCCACAGGATGCACTGCAGCAACTCGCCAAGGCTTCTTCGACAGCACCTCCTAAACCCATGACCTCTACCACCTGGAAAGACAAGGGCAGCAGGCACATGGGAACAACACCACCTGCACGTTCCCCTCCAAGTCACACACCATCCCGACTTGGAAATATATTGCCGTTCTTTCATCGTCGCTGGGTCAAAATCCTGGAACTCCCTTCCTAACAGCACTGTGGGAGAACCTTCACCACACGGACTGCAGCGGTTCAAGAAGGCGGCTCACCACCACCTTCTCAAGGGCAATTAGGGATGGACAATAAATGCTGACCTTGCCAGCGACGCCCACATCCCATGAACGAATTTTTAAAAAAGAATTGTTCTCCTTTTGTTGGAGTAGTGTAGAGGGAGCTTTACTCTGTATCTAACCCGTGCTGTACCTGCCCTGGGAGTGTTTGATGGGACAGTGTAGAGGGAGCTTTACTCTGTATCTAACCCGTGCTGTACTTGCTCTGGGAATGTTTGATGGGACAGTGTAGAGGGAGCTTTACTCTGTATCTAACCCGTGCTGTACCTGCCCTGGGAGTGTTTGATGGGACAGAGTAGAGGGAGCTTATTTTGCCTTTAGCTTGTGGTGTACTTGACCTGGAATTGCTTGCTGCTTACATTGGCTGCCTGTAATTTGTAACTGTGTCATGCCCCATTACCAAGACTGTTTACCTTGATGAGGAAAATATTCAATGAAGAAAAGCAAACCTTAAATGAAAAGTTTCTTTGAGGCCCTTCAAAACCAGCAGTAAACTATCTATCACATAAATAAGTATCAGGACTGACACTGATCTTAAGCTAATAATTCAATTATGGCTCTGCTGTCATTCCTAAATCAATTGAGATTCACTCTTGACAACCAGGCTGCTTCTATCCAGCAAGTCTAAATTATAAAACATGGAAGCTGGAGGCAACTGACAGTCACTGTCAGTGTCTCAGATATCTCCTTCATAACCTGGTGGATTATGCAGGAATTCAGTCCTTATTAATATCAATTAAACTTCCTTTGACTCTTTATAAAGTCTGTAAAAACATGCATTCCTCAGAATAAACACACTTCCCCCTTTCCAATTTTCTACCCTCCTCTCCTGAAGCACCTTGAGACGTTTTACTACGTTAATATATAAATATAAGACAAATGCAAGTTGTTGTTATAAGAACATAAGAAATAGGAGCAGGAGTAGGCCAATCGGCCCCTCGAGCCTGCTCCGCCATTCAATAAGATCATGGCTGATCTGATCCTAAGCTCAAATCTAAATTCATGTCCAATTTCCTGCCTGCTCCCCGTAACCCCTAATTCCCTTTACTTCCAGGAAACTGTCGATTTCTGTTTTAAATTTATTTAATGATGTAGCTTCCACAGCTTCCTGGGACAGCAAATTTCACAGACCTACTACCCTCTGAGTGAAGAAGTTTCTCCTCATCTCAGTTTTGAAAGAGCAGCCCCTTATTCTAAGATTATGCCCCCTAGTTCTAGTTTCACCCATCCTTGGGAACATCCTTACCGCATCCACCCGATCAAGCCCCTTCACAATCTTATATGTTTCAATAAGATCGCCTCTCATTCTCCTGAACTCCAATGAGTAGAGTCCCAATCTACTCAACCTCTCCTCATATGTCCGCCCCCTCATCCCTGGGATTAACCGAGTTAACCTTGTTGTAAAGAGGCTGACCTTGAGATATGGGTCTTAGGAACCACGTGCACCCTGGAACCTTGGTCAAACTCTTTACACGAGCGTAGATACTGAGGGCTAGGCTGAGGGCTACTCCGACCCTGCCAATTTCTCGGTGGATCTGGAGCGGGAAAGCTACTCGAGGATTCGTGTATTCCCGCCTCCCCGCCGTTTACCGGGATGGCTCCATCCGCCGAGTCAGAAGGTCGTGGGTTCAAGTCCTGCTTCACAAACTTGTGCACATAGTCCAGGCTGACACTCCAGTGCAGTACTGAGGGAGCGCTGCACTGTCGGAGGTGCCGTCTTGCGGATGAGAAGTTAAACCAAGGTCCCGTCTGGCCTCTCAGGTGGATGTAAAAGATCCCACAGCCACTATTTCGAAGAAGAGCAGGGGATTTCTCCCCGGTATCCTGGCCAATATTTATCCCACATCCAATATCACTAAAAACTAGATGATCTGGTCATTTATCTCATTGCTGTTTGTGGGATCTTGCTGTGCGCAATTTGGCTGCCGGGCTTCCTACATTACAACAGTGACTACAATTCAAAAGTACTCCATTGGCTGTAAAGCGTTTGGGACCTCCGGTCATTAAAGGTGCTGTATAAATGCAAGTTCTTTTTTCTTTTCCCTGCCGTTTGCCGGGACGGCTCCCTTATTGGGGCAGAGTACGCCTGCCCATTTTTGATGTAGATGAGGATAACACCGTCCTTTGTGGTCTTTCCTGCAGTTGCTCAGTTCGAACAAAGGAGGCGGGCCCTCACCTGTTGTGATCTGGTGTCGGAAGGTTGGCAGAGGGAGCCTCAGAGCTTCAAGAGCAGAGGGACCTGCTTAAAATAATCTCAGAGTTCAGCCACGCACAGGCCCCATTCGCAACATTTAAAATATCGAGGGCACAAAATTGTTTTTCAGGCAGCTCAGTGGCTCATTTCCTCCCCGCCCCCCCCCAACAGGGTGGCACTTCACTCTGATGGGGGCTGGACAAGCACATCGTCTCCAAGAACGCGACCCCAAAAATGAAAATACATCCAAGGGTCTTCCCCAGGGGTGGGCAGATGTTCTGAGCCACCAGAGATGCTCCCCAATCAGAAAGCCTAGGCCTGAGTGTCAGCAGCTTATTGGATCATGAGTCAATCCTGACCCCTTCCTCACCTGAAGCCCTCAACGAACATTTTTTTTCCCCATTGAGGGGGGGGGGGGTCACTGGATAAGCTGTCAGGAATGGGACTTCTGGCTGATTTCTTTCTGCTGCTTATCACGGGGGGCGAGGAGTCAGCGTGTAGCACTCACACTACCTGGTCTGAGGCCAGCTAACTCAGAACACATCAGGGATCCTACCTGGGACCTGAACTTCCTCCCTCACTGGTCTGTGTAACACAATGAGCTCCCTCCTCTATCGGTCTGTATGACTCAGTGCATCTACTGACTTGAGCCATCAAGGACCTTACAAATCAGTCATGGCTAATTTAATCAGCCCGAGCCACAAGGTAAGCCATGCATTCAAAAGTATTCCATAACTTTAAAAACTATTTCTGTTTATGATTAGTAAGTAATAGACTCAAGGTTAAAGATAAGGCCTCTATCACAAGATCTCTGGGCCAAATGGGTAGAATGATCCTCAGGGTTAATGTTAAAGATTCAGCTGGTGGTAAATGCATGGGAACATTATCACCTCCATGTTCCCCTCTGAGTCACTCACCATCCCGAACTGGATATACACCGTCTTTCCTTCATCGTCGCTTGGTCAAAACCCTGGAACTCCCTCCTTAACAGCACTGTGGGAGAACTTTCACCACACGGACAGCAATGGTTCAAGAAGAAGGCCCACCACCACCTTCTCGAGGGCAGCTAGGGATGGGCAATAAATGTCGGTCTTGCCAGCGACGCCCACATCCTCAGAATGAATTTTTTACTAAGTGGGCATTAAATCCAATCTGTATTCCAAGACAAAGTTTTCCTTTTGGATGGTGTTAACACGCACAGTGACCACTGTGAATGTGCCATTCAGGGCTTTGTGTACCATGTACCCAATCTAGGGTTAAAAGGGCCTATTTAAATGGGTGAAATCATCGTGTATTTTTAGCGAGAAACCCAAAGGAAGGGCCGGATTCATATTGCAAGACAGAACTGAGGCTGAAGAGATAAGTTGAGTCAGGAAGTAGCCATTAGTTAATGCTGCACTTAGGTTATCTGAACCTTTAGATTGTAGGATGAAGAGTGAGTTCTACGCTTGGTAATCATTTTGATTCCATGTGCCGTGCGGTCGGCCCCGAGTGGTCGCAGCAACTACCCAAGTGGAGGGAGAGGGGCCTCTTCTGTCAAAGCCCTCGACTTCGGGAGGCCTAGTTCCCGCCTTCAGAGCAATTGCGCTCCTTTAAATTCCTCGTCAGATCTACAGGTGCATTCCTCATTGCAGCACCAGCAGAGTCTCCCTGGCCCACACTATTGGGCTCCCTCTTGATGGTGGGAATCCCACCAGGCTCATCTGATGAGCCAGCCGACCCAGGAAAATGGGACTGGGGGGGGTGGGGGGGGGATGGGGTTGGGGCAAACACTCTGGGGCAGGTGCCGAAACTCACCCCCCCATCACCACACCCCCCCCCCTCGCCCCCAAAGAGGAAAATCCCAAGCTTTACCATCCCTGAAGGCCACGATGCTCGTGAAAGGAATAAAGGCAAGCCCACTGAACAGTGCTGACAGGAACAATCCTGGCAATTATAAAGCCAAGTGCTGTCCGTACATGCTCGAGAAACATAATTAACTTCTCCAGTTGTGGCTGGAAGTTATCACAACAATCTCAAAGCAGCCTAATTATTACACAGGGACAATCATTATTAAACCTGTCATCCAAACTTCCAGTCATCTCCTCCAAGCCATGAAAATAGAGGATTGCCAAATATGCGGTCAAGAAACCCATCATGAAATGTCCAGATGAAAGTCCCATCATACGCTCACCATGACACATAATTATTTTCCAGGTTCTCCTGTTGTATTTTAACATAGATGTGCCGATATGCCAACTAGCCAGTGTTTAGTTGTGTTAAGTGACTAAGGCCAACAAACCTAACCCCGAGCAGAAATATACCAATTTCAGTCAACCGCATGTGCTGATTTTTTAAAACATTATTGCCGGGATATGGGTGACGCTGGCAAGGCCACTTTTATTGCCCATCCCAGTTGCCCTGATGGTGGTGGTGGGCCTTCTCCTTGAATAACAGCAGTCCTTGTGGCAATGGTGCTCCCACGATGGTGTTAGAAAGGGTAATTCTAGGACATTGACCCAGCGACGATGAAGGAACGGCTGGTATCTGTCCAAGTCAGGATGTTGTGTGTCTCGGAGGGAAACTTGGAGGTGACGCTGTTCCCACAACTGCTCTCGTCCTTCATTCAAGGGAGACATTCAAAGGCTAGAGGCAGTGCAAAGAAGAACTACAAGGCTGGCTTCCCAGTGTTAGGGGTCAGAGTTATGAGAAAAGATAGCAAAAACATGTGCTTCTCAGCTTTGAAAAGGAGATGATCTTATAGATGTGACGAAGATTTGTACGGTAAAGTTAACCCAGAATATTACTTTAAGTTGAACTGTGGGAGTAGAATTAAGGCACACAGGTTCAAACCAGTAAAAGGAAATTCGTCCTCACACAAAGAGTGATCACTATACAGAATAACCTTCCAGATAGAGCAGAGGAGGCAAAAAAAACTGGAATCATTTAAGAAACGACTGGATCCTACAAAGGGGGGGATGTTAATATCTCTCTGGATTGATTAATTAAAATGGGCTGAAAAGCCTTCCTTATCTGTAATTATCTGATTAGCTTGTGATCTGTTTGTTGTTCCGAATCCGTTTCCGCCTGCAAGAGAAGTGTGCCATCCCAGATTTGCACAAGGAACTATGCAAAAAGACAATGACTTGAGTGGAGCGCTTGGAATAGTACCTCCCGGGAGAGGGGGGTCGGCGGGGGGGGGCGGAGGTGGTTGGATTTCCTAACTTAGGTCTGTGCCAATGCTTGACGGGCCCCAGAAGGAAGGTGTGCCACAGTGTGGAGCACAATAACCATTGTCTTCCTCCCGATACCAGCAAACATCTTGCAGCCAGGTGCGAGGGAGATGGGTGACCGCACGGACTCGGTCGGCAACTTCCCTCCCCGCAGTCTGCGCCTGTGCTTTTACCGTAGAGCGCCTTTCAATGGGTGGCCAAATTTACCAGATTCCCTGTCGGGACCATGATGTCAGAAACTCGCCCTCTGGGTCAGCTCCGTATCCGTTAGCACGCAATTCTGCCTCAACGTCTGGTAGGAGGGAAAGAAAGAAAGAAAGACTTGCATTTATATAGCGCCTTTCACAACCATAGGATGTCCCAAAGTGCTTTACAGCCAATTTAATACTTTTGAAGTGTAGTCACTATTGTAATGTAGGAAATGTGGCAGCCAAATTGCACACAGCAAAGTCCCACAATCAGCAATGAGATAAGAGACCAGGTATCTGTTTTTAAGTGTTGGTTGAGGAGTAAATATTGGCCAGGATACTGGGCAACTCCCCTGCTCTTCTTTGAATAGTGCTGTGGGATCTTTTACATCCACCGCCACATTTCATCTGCCATTGTTCTACCCACGTACATACCTTGTCTAACTCATTGCCTAATTTCTGAACCCACTGTGTCTCCTTGTTTGAGGGAGTACGCCCTTATGTTCTTTGCACAGTGCCAAGGGAGCGTTTACATCCACCTGAGAGGGCAGACGGGGCATTGGTTTAGCGTCTCATCCAAAAGACGGCACCTCTAACAGTGCAGCGCTCCCTCAGTACTGCACTGGGAGTGTCAGCCTGGATTTTATGCTCAAGTCCCTAGAGTGGGACTTGAAAAAGAAAAGAAACAAGCAGAAGGAAAATTAAGGAAATTCAACTCCAGGTGGCGATGTTGACCTGGGCAGTGATGGGCGCTATATGCTACATTGAATTCAGAAAGGCTGCAGTGATGGTCTATGCAAGGGCCTGAACGTACTATTACAGCCATTAGTCATGAGGAAAGGTCAAGAAAACTTGGGCTTTTCACTCTTGAAAGGAGACAAATGAGAGGAGACCTTATAGAGTAACATAAAATAATAATCGGAAAAGGGAGAAAATAGCAGAGGCTCTGACCATCATTTTCCAATCCTCCCTGGCTACAGGCATGGTGCCGGAGGATTGGAGGACTGGCAACTTTGTACTGTTGTTTAAAAAGGGAGAAAAAGATAGACCGAATAATTATAGTCCAGTCAGTCTAACTTCTGTGGTTGGCAAATTATTGGAATCAATTCTGACACAACAGCATGAATCATCATTTAGAAAGGCACGGGTTAATCAAGGACAGTCAGCATGGATTTGTTAAGGGAAGGTCGTGCCTGACTAATTTGATTGAATTTTTTGAGCAGGTAACAAGGAGGGTCGATGAGGGTAAAGCATTTGATGTAGTGTTCATGGATTTTAGCAAGGCTTTTGACAAAGTCCCATATGGCAGACTGGTCAAAAAAAAAAGCCCATGGGATCCAAGGGAAAGTGGTTAGTTGGATCCAAAATTGGCTCAGTGGCAGGAAGCAAAGGGTAATGGTTGATGGGTGTTTTTGTGCCTGGAAGGCTGTTTCCAGTGAGGTCCCACAAGGCTCAGTACTAGCTCCCTTGCTTTTTGTGGTATATATTAATAATTTGGACTTGAATGTGGGGGGCTTGATCAAGAAGTTTGCAGATGATACAAAAATTGGCCGTGTGGTTGATAGTGAGGAGGAAAGCTGTAGACTGCAAGAAAATATCAGGTGGGCAGAACAGTGGCAAATGGAAGTCAATCCAGAGAAGTGTGAGCTGATGCATTTGGGGAGGGCAAACAAGGCAAGGAATACACAATAAATGGGAGGATACTGAGAGGTGTAGAGGAAGTGAGGGACCTTGGAGTGCATGTCCACAGATCCCTGAAGGTAGCAGGACAGGTAGATAAGATGGATAAAAAGGCATACGGGATACTTTCCTTTATTAGCCGGGGCATAGAGTATAAGAGCAAGAAGGATATGCTAGAACTGTATAAAACATTGGTTAGGCCACAGCTTGAGTACTGCTTACAGTTCTGGTCACCACATTACAGGAAAGATGTGATTGCACGAGAGAGAGTACAGAGGAGATTTACATTGCCAGGGCTGGAGAATTTTAGCTATGAGTAAAGTTTGGAGAGGCCGGGTTTGTTTTCTTTGGAACAAAGGAGGCTGAGGAGAGATTTAATTGACGTATATAAAATTATTACAGGACTAGATAGAGTGGATAGGGAGGACCTATTTCCCTTAGCAGAGGGGTCAGTGACCATGGGGATTTAAAGTAATTGGTAGAAGGATTAGAGGGGAGCTGAGGAGAATTTTTTTCACCCAGAGAGTGGTGGGGGTCTGGAACTCACTGCCTGAAAGAGTGGTATTGGCAGAAACCCTCAACTCATTTAAAAAGTACTTGGATGTGCACCTGAAGTGCCGTAAGCTACAGGGCTTCAGACCAAGTGCTGGAAGGTGGGATTAAGCTGGATAGCACTTTTAGGACCGGCACAGACACAATGGGCCGAATGGCCTCCTTCTGTGCCGTAACTTTCTATAATTCTATGATTCTATGATATGAGAGGTTAATCTTGAGCACTGTTGTTAATCCACAAATACAGGGCAATGGGCACTGGCAAACGATAAGTTGAGGATTGAGTCAGTAATCACTCCTTCACAAAGAGTCGTCAATACCTGGAATGGTCTGGTGAGTAGGATAGCAGAGGCGTAATCTCTGGAATAATTCAGGAGGCAATTAGACACTGTGATGGGAGATCATCGGATTCAATGGAAGAATGGCCTAGATGGGCCGAATGCCCCCCCTCCATCCGTATTTAACTCTGGTAACAGTCACCACATTCCAAAAACATAACTCATTGCGCGAATGCTTTGAGACCATTTCAACAAGGTAATAAGGTACTATGAAAATGTGAGCATTATTTAGGGACACCTCTCCACCAGAGTCCCAAGTCTCCTGTAAAACTACTTACCCTGTTGACTCTTCCACCATGTTCTGCTCTCTTCTATCCCGTTCCATCTCATGTTTAACTTTAATTTTACTTTATCTGCATAATCTAATCCGTTTGCCTGATCCATCATTTTAAAAAGCCCTTAAATCTCATTATTTGCTTTCTTCCTCCTGGCTCTATTTTGGAGATGGGAGCTGCTTTCGATGGACCCATCAAAATCCAAGAACGTAAAGATTGACATGATCACACCATAGGCACAGCGAGATGGCTGGATTTTCTCTTGTTCAAGATGGACGTTGCCTGGTCCTAACGTGGTGCGAATGTTGCCTGCTGCTCGTGAGCCCTGGGATGTTGTCCAGGTCCTGCTGCTTCATTATCGGAGGAGTTGTGAATGGATGGAGCTGACCTTTGTGGAATCGTAAAAATGGATCAAACTTGTAAGGGGATCGGGCCGAATTCATGTACTCGTCTGGGGCTCTCGGTACCTCGCTGCAGGAACAAGTCAACTTGAAAGAGTTAAATTCACTTAGCTAATATCTTAACTAACTGCATGCTACACTATGTTTGTTTATTATAGTTTCAGAAAAGAGCAATAGACAAGCCATTGCAATATTTTCTACTTAATTATAGGGCTGAATTTCTGTTATTGCAGTTGTACAGTTGCATGATGCATCATATTAGTCATGAAGTGCTGACGTGATTGTAATAGTTATTAAATATTGGAAGTTCTTCAGGACCATGACCATATATGGACAGTTTTTTTTTGGTTAAATGGTGGTCTCCAACACACAAGAACTCATCATCAAACTTAAAAAGTCTCCAAACCGCATAGGGTTTCTGTGCCGTGAACTTGGGTGCAAGTTGGCACTGCCAAGGATTAGGAACCTCCAAGTGAATGCAGCGGTACTGCTGGGGCATAACTGGCTGCAACCACATAGCCTGCCAGCAGAGCACTGGAAAGTTTCCAGCCAGCACCACTCTGTCCTTCAGGGAATTGGCTTGTAGGGTTATCAATATCTATGGCTACTGTGTTATCTACAGACCACGGTACAAGGCAGAGCCGAGGCAGCACCTCCAACCCTGGGTTCAGCCATTGATACATGTCAGCCTTCCACCCCACCTCCTCCTCCTACTTGAGGGGTAAGCCTATCACTGGGGTTCGCATTCTTCGGAGCTGAGTGAGAAGTATACAAAGCCCCAGTGATAGGTCTAACCCTGCAGTGGGAGAAAGAAGTAATGTGCTGTGTGACAACGGCTGATTCCAGGAATGGAAGTGGCCCAGTACTTCCCGCTATTTATCCCTCAACCAACATCATTAAAACAGATTATCTGGTCTTTATCACATTGCTGTTTGTGGGAGCTTGCTGTGCGCAAATTGGCTGCCACGTTTCCTACATTACAACAGTAACTACTCTTCAAAAGTGCTTCATTGGCCATAAAGCGCTTTGGGACGTCCTGAGGTCACGCAAGGCGCTATATAAATGCAAGTTCGTTCTTTCTTTCCTTTACTGGGACGGTAGATAACCCAGCAATGACAGACACCACTTGATGTGGTGACTGCCAGGGCCTGTATGCTCATTTGAACTGGGCAACTGTTGTTACAGATGTGGCTTTGCTCTGACAGACATCTCCAGATCCTGCCATTCCCCTTCTGCTGGGCACTCCTTCAGTATAGCCAGATATCTGTGTGGGAAACTGACTGTTGGGAAGCAAGAGATTGCTGTAGCCCTGCATTAAGCATGTATGCAAAACGACAGCTTTTTAACATCAGCGTTTCACAAGAAAAACATTTTTTTTTCACTCAGATCAGACATTATCAATGTGCACCAATCAGATCAGTTGTAAGGCAGGACTGAAAGCTTTTACAACTGTTCAATCAGAATCATCCTGTACTGTGTCAGCCGTGGCTCAGTGGGTAGCACTCTTGCCCACTGAGTCAGAAGGTTGTGGGTTTAAGGCCCACTCCAGAGACTTGAGCATGAAATCCAGGCTGACGCTCCCAATGGAGTGCTGCACTGTTGGAAGTGCTGTCTTTCGGATGAGATGTTAAATTGTGGCCCTGTCTGCCTTCTCTGATGGATGTAAAAGATCCCTTGGCACTATTCAAAGAAGAGCAGGAGAATTCTCCCCAGTGCCCTGGCTAATATTTATCCCTCAACCAACAACGAAAACAGATTATCTTGCCTGGTACTTACGTGGTGCGAACATTGCCTGCCACTCATGAGTCCGGTGATGTTGTCCAGACCCTGCTGCTTCATTATCGGAGCAACATAGCAAAATAGGAACAGGAGTAGGCCATTCAGCCCCTCGAGCCTGATCTGCCATTCAATTAGATCATGGCTGATCTGTTTCTTAACACCATTTACCTGCCTTGGTTCCATATCCCTTAATAACCTTGCCTATCAAATATCTATCAGTCTCAGTTGTGAAATTTTCAATTGACCCCCAGCCACAATGGCTTTCTGGGGGAGAGAATTCCAGGTTTCCACTCCCCTTTGTGTGAAGAAGTGATTCGTGACATCACCCCTGAACGGAGTCGTGAATGGAGCTGAACATTGTGGAATCGTCAATGAACAGCCTTACCTTAAGAGGGAGAGAAAGTCACTGATGAAGCTGCTGAAGGTGGTTGGGCCGAGGATGTTTCTTCTGGACGTTCCTGTGCTGTAAATTCTATGTGATACACTATTGCATTATATAGAAGGCAAAGCAACAGTCCAGGCTGACATTCCACCTCGCCCTGACAAGATCCTTTAGTGTAACAACCACAGGAAGTCTTCAATCCACATCCCTAGCCCTAGAGCATTGCAATGTATGAGCAAACTTGCTTTTGACGTCTTTGCAGATGAGGTTTACTGGATGATTCATAAGCAATCTATCAGTGACATCAGTGACGCACTATTCCCTCTTGGGTATCCCAAGGATAGCTTCAGCTGGATTTATGAATCACTGGGAAAGGTGACAGGTCTAGGCCTGAAATCCCAGTTCGTCTGAATTTAGGTGGTTTAAACTCGGATGTTTGTTCATTTGCAGTGCCGAAGGGAAACCTGAAACCGATACGCGTTCCGACTTTACCAGAGGACCGAAGAATAAGTTGGGTTTTGGTCTGGTTTTGATGGGGTGGGGCCAGGGACCGTGAAACCAGGAGCTGGGCGAGAGGGAGGGGATGGGGAGTTAGAGCATGGCCAATCATTCCCAACCCTGGCCATTCATATCCTATTTCCCATTTATATCCCTGCCACAGCATCACTTCCTTAGACAGCAACATTAAGGGTGAAACACATATATTTAAAGTTTAATACTATATTGTATTATTTTCAAGGCAGTGGATGGTAAGGCATGAATCTAACCAATGGCGTCAGGCCAGCTATACACGTACGTCCCTCCTACCGATTACCAACATGTTACCTCTCAGTGACATAGTGAGATAGGGCTTTAACTAAAAAGTTGGGGGGGAGGGGGCAGGTGAGGGGAAATTTAGAAATCTAATGTGAAAAGTTAAGACAATAGAACAGTGTAGTGTCTTGGGTAAAGATAAGCAGAGTGTGGCAGGGAGGGACAGAGAGTTTACCAATAATAGTGCAACAACAAGTAAGGTCAACGCAGGAAAAAATGATAAAAAATCAAAATGAAAGGCTCTTTATTTAAATGCACGGAGCATTCATAACAAGATAGATGAATTAATGAATCTTCCAAAATTCTATGGATTATGGAACTGTTCCTGCAGATTGGAGGGTGGCAAATGTAACCCCGCTATTTAAAAAAGGAGGGAGAGAGAAAACAGGGAACTACAGACAGGCTAGCCTAACATCAGTAGTAGGGAAAATGATAGAGTCTATTATAAAGGACACTTAGAAAATATCAACGGGATTAGACAAAGTCAACATGGATTTATGAAAGGGAAATCATGTTTGACAAACCTGCTGGAGTTTTTTGAGGATGTAACTGGTAGAATAGATAAGGGAGAACCAATGGATGTGGTTTATTTGGATTTTCAGAAGGCCTTTGATAAAGTCCCACATAAGAGATTAGTGTGCAAAATTAAAGCACATGGGATTGGTGGTAATATACTGGCATGGATTGAAAATTGGTTAACAGACAGGAAACAGAGAGTAGGAATAAATGGATCTTTTTTGGGGTGGCAGGCAGTGACGAGTGGGGTACCACGGGGATCAGTGCTTGGGCCCCAGCTATTCACAATATATATCAATGATTTGGATGAGGGAACCAAATATAATATTTCCAAATTTGCTGACGACGCAAAACTTGTGAGTTGTGAGGAGGATGCAAAGAGGCTTCAAGGTGATTTAGACAAGTTGAGTGAGTGGGCAAGAACATGGCAGATGCTGTATAACGTGGATAAATGTGAAGTTATCCACTTCGGAAGGAAAAACAGAAAGGCAGAGAATTATTTAAATGGTGATAGATTGGGGAATGTTGATGTACAAAGGGACCTGGGTGTCCTTGTACACCAGTCACTGAAAGCAAACATGCAGGAGTAGCAAGCAGCTAGAAAGGCAAATGGTATGTTGGCCTTCATTGCAAGAGGATTTGAGTACAGGAGCAAGGATGTCTTACTGCAGTTATACAGGGCCTTGGTGAGACTACACCTTGAGTATTGTGTTCAGTTTTGGTCTCCTTACCTAAGAAAGGATATACTTGCCATAGAGGGAGTGCAGCGAAGGTTCACCAGACTGATTCCTGGGATGACAGGACTGTCGTATGAGGAGAGATTGGGTCAACTCAGCCTGTATTCACTCGAGTTTAGAAGAATGAGAGGGGATCTCATTGAAACATACAAAATTCTGACAGGGCCAGACAGACTGGATGCTGGGAGGATGTTTCCCCTGGCTGGGGGGTCCAGAACGAGGGGTCACAGTCTCAGGATACGGGGTAGGACATTTAGGATTGAGATGAGGAGAAATTTCTTCACTCAGAGGGAGGTGAACCTGTGGAATTCTCTACCACAGAAGGCTGTGGAGGCCAAGTCACTGAATATATTTAAGAATGAGATAGCTAGATTTCTAGACACAACAGGCATCAAGGGATATGGGGAGAGAGCTGGAACATGGTATTGAGATACAGGATCAGCTGTGATCATATTGAATGGTGGAGCAGGCTCGAAGGGCCGAATGGCCTCCTCCTGCTCCTATTTTCTATGTTTCTATGTTTCTATTGCACAAATAGCAATAAATGAGTTTGACCTAATAGCTGTTACAGAGACATGGTTGCAAAATGATCAAGGCTGGGAACTAAATATTCCAGCATACATGACATTTGGAAAAGACAGGCAGAATGGAAAAGGAGGGGGTTTCGCCCTAATGATAAAGGATAACATAAGGATAGTAGTGAGAAAGGATCTTGGCTTGGAAGATCAGGAAGTAGAATTAATATGGGTGGAAATTAGAAATAACATGGGTCATAAAACACTTGTGGGAATAATTTATAGGCTACCTAATAGAAGCAATACCATTGTTCAGAGTATTAATCATGAAATAATAGGAGCTTGTAACAAAGGAAATGCAGTCATCATGGGGGACTTTAATCTGCATATAGACTGGGCAAATCAAATTGGCAAAGGTAGTTTGGAAGATGAGTTCATGTAATGTATTCAAGATGGTTTCCTAGAGCAATACGTCATGGAAGCAACCAGGGAACAGGCTATGTTAGGTCTTTTATTATCTAATGAGATAGGGTTAATTAGTAATCTCGCAGTAAAAGAACCTAGGGGGAAGAGTGATCATAATATGATAGAATTTCACATTCAGTTTGAAAGTAACGTACTTAAGTCATAAACTAGTCTCAAACTTAAATAAAGCCAATTACATGGGTATGAGGGGCGAATTGTCAAAGGTAGATTGGGAAATTAAATTAAAGGATTTGACAGTTGAAAAGCAATGGCAAACAATTCGTAGAAATAGAATCATAGAAAGACAGCGCAGAAGGAGGCCATTCAGCCAATCGAGTCTGTGCCAGCTCTATGCAAGAGCAATCCAGCTATCCCACTCCCCTGCCCTTTCCCCGCACCCTGCAAATTTTTTCCTTTCAAGTACTCATCCAGTTCCTTTTTGAAGGCCAAGATTGAATCTGCCTCCACCATCTCCTTGGGCAGTGCATTCCAGATCCTAACCACTCACTGTGTAAAAAAAGGTTTTCCTCATGTCACCTTTGGTTCTTTTGCCAATCACCTTAAACCTATGCCTTCTGGATCTAGACCCTTTTGCCAATAGGAACAGTTTCTCTCTATCTACTCTGTCCAGACCCTTCATGATTTTGAATACCTCTATCAAATCTCCTCTCAACCTTCTCTGTTCCAAGGTGAACAACCCCAGCTTCTCCAGTCTATCCCTCATCCCTGGAATCATTCTAGTAAATCTCTTCTGCACCCTCTCTAAGGCCTTTACATCTTTTCTAAAGTGCGGAGCCCAGAACTGGACACAACACTCCAGTTGTGGCCAAACCAGTGTTTTATAAAGGTTCAACATAACTTCCTTACTTTTGTAATCTATGCCTCTATTTATAAAGCCCAGGATCCCGTGTGCTTTTTTAACCGTTTTCTCAACCTGCCCTGCTACCTTCAACAATTTGTGCACATATACCCCCAGATCTCTCTGTTCGTGTACTCCTTTTAGAATTGTGCCCACTAGTTTATATTGCCTCTCCTCGTTCTTCCTACCAAAATGCATCACTTTGCATTTTTCTGTGTTAAATTTCATCTGCCATGTGTCTGCCCATGCCACCAGCCTGTCTATATTTTTATTATTCGTTCATGGGATGTGGGCGTCGCTGGCGAGGCCAGCATTTATTGTCCATCCCTAATTGCCCTTGAGACGGTGGTGGTGAGCCTCCTTCTTGAACCGCTGCAGTCCGTGTGATGAAGGTTCTCCCACAGTGCTGTTAGGAAGGGAGTTCCAGGATTTTAGAGGTGCTGTCGAGGAAGCCTTGGCGAGTTGATGCAGTGCAGCCACAGTGCGCCAATGGTGAAGGGAGTGAATGTTTCGGGTGGTGGATGGGGTGCCAATCAAGTGGGCTGCTTTGTCCTGGATGGTGTCGAGCTTCTTGAGTGTTGTTGGAGCTGCACTCATCCAGGCAAGTCGAGAGTATTCCATCACATTCCTAACTTGTGCCTTGTAGATGGTGGAAAGGCTTTGGGGAGTCAGGAGGTGAGTCACTCGCCACAGAATACCCAGCCTCTGACCTGCTCTTGTAGCCACAGTATTTATATGGCTGGTCCAGTTAAGTTTCTGGTCAATGGTGACCCCCAGGATGTTGATGGTGGGGGATTCGGCGATGGTAATGCTGTTGAATGTCAAGGGGAGGTGGTTAGACTCTCTCTTGTTGGAGATTTGCCTACATTACAGCAGTAACTGCACTTCAAAAGTGCTTAATTTGCTATGAAGCCTTTGGGGATGCCCTTAGGAAGCGAAAGGCACTATATAAAAGTCCTAGTTCTCTCTTCTTTCCTTGCCTCCTTCTCTTGGAGCATATATTGAAAAATTGCAGACATGCTGCCCAGACCCGCCCAGCCCGTCAGCCCCCAGACCCGCCCACGCCAGCCCCCGAGCTGTCCTCTCTTCCTCTCTGTCCTCTTCTTTCCTCATAGGTTTCACTCCCAGCCTCAGTCCCTCTTCCCTGCTCCATTGCTTACCCTTCCTTGCTTCCAGGGCTAGGACCCAGGACTTGCTCCATTCTGACCCGAGCTTCTATCTCACCCAATGAGTTCCAGGAGGCAGATTGAGATACACCAACTACTGCTTGATTTTAAACAGAGTGGCATTGCAAGCCTACTTGGAATGGCACAGCAGCCAGGATTGGGATGGACTCTTGATTCTTCCCCAGCCTTTTTTGCAAACCTGTTCCCCAACTTTCCCGGAAAACATTTCAAAAAATAGGTCAACCAAGTGGTGCTCAGGATGTGATTGGGAGATGGTTCCCTGGATGGTGAAGGGAGTGACGGCCTGGGCTTATAACTTGTCTGAAGTGTGTCTGTGGTGCCCCAGTTCTTTTGATGAGTTTCACGATGAATGAGAGGAGAACTATGGGTTCGTACGAAGGGGAAGGCACGATCGTTTCTGTACCTATCAGAGGGTCAGAGCTTCAGGCTGCCATTTGTTATCGACCTTTTTGCACTGCCGCCAAGACCAATGTCACCCCCAATTTTTCTATTCCTTTTTGTCTTCGAGCAATGTGATGAGAGATCAACTGATTCTGGCAGAAATAATGTATGTTGTTTAACTTTGACAAATGTTAAAATAAACAAAAACTGTAACCATGGTAATAGAATGCACTAACATCATAAATGTAAAACTAAACAACCACTGTAACTATAGTGATAGAATGTTCGGATACGTACCGTTCCTTCACCATCGCTGGGTCAAAATCCCGGAACTCCCTAGTTAACAACACTGTGGCTGCACCTTCACCACACTGACAACAGCGGTTCAAGAAGGCTCACTGCCAGCTTGTCAGGGCAACTAGGGATGGGCAATAAATGCCAGCCTTGCCAGCAATGCCCATATCCTAAGATCGAATTTTTTAAAGATTCGGTAGCTACGCTGATTCTGTTGACACTGTTGTACCATCTGTATCGGTCATTTCCATTGGTTGGCTCTATCAATCTACCACAATCTTGCTCAAAATCAGATATTCATCTGGTTCTTATTTTAAAAGGTGTTAGACTGTGAGCAGTTCTGGGCACCGCACCTTCGGAAGGACATATTGGCCTTGGAGGGACTGCAGCGTAGGTTTACTAGAATGATACCCGGACTTCAAGGGTTAAGTTACGAGGAGAGATTACACAAATTGGGGTTGCATTCTCTGGAGTTTCGAAGGTTAAGGGGTGATCTGATCGAAGTTTATAAGATATTAAGGGGAACGGATAGGGTGGATAGAGAGAAACTATTTCCGCTGATTGGTGATTCTAGGAGTAGGGGGCACAGTCTAAAAATTAGAGCCAGACCTTTCAGGAGTGAGATTAGAAAACATTTCTACACACAAAGGGTGGTAGAAGTTTGGAACTCTCTTCCGCAAACGGCAATTGATACTAGCTCAATTGCTAAATTTAAATCTGAGATAGATAGCTTTTTGGCAACCAAAGGTATTAAGGGATATGGGCCAAAGGCAGGTATATGGAGTTAGATCACAGATCAGCCATGATCTTATCAAATGGCAGAGCAGGCACGAGGGGCTGAATGGCCTACTCCTGTTCCTATGTTCCTATGATCCTAATTTACACAGCACTAACTGATTTTGTTGGGAATTTATTCCGTGTATCCAATGTATATAATGATCTGCATTCCCATTGATAGGCAGGGGAGGGGTGGGCGAGAATGTGAGTACAAAATCATCTTAATGGCCAACAAGAGAAAATGCACCACGGTTCTGACAGAGGATATACAGTCCACTGGAGACAGTGGTCGGACGAGGCAAAGTTTGATTTGGTGGTTGAGCTTTAACTAAGCTGTGGTTGAGGAGAACAGTTTCCAGGATCAGAGCGTAACCACAGGAATGCAAAAGCTCCAATCTGCATCAGAACAAGTGCAAAACCCAAACTGCCACAGGTACCCTGCCCTTCCGATTCATTTGTTTACTTATTTATTTTCAAAATTAATAAGGTGACTGAGAAAACTCAGGGCTGATTTTTCAGGGCAATTGTTGTTCATTAGTGCTTGGTAATTGTTGCTAATCAGTCCTTGGTTACAGCTGCTAATTGGTCCTTGGTAACCGTTGCTATTCAGTCCTTGGTTACCGCTGCTAATTGGTCCTTGATAACCATTGCTAATCAGTCCTTGATAACTGCCGCTCATTGGTCCCTGGTAACTACTGATCATTGGTCCTTGGTAACTGTTGCTCATTGGTCCCTGGTAACTACTGCTCATTGGTCCTTGGTAACTGCTGCTCATTGGTCCTTGGTAACTGCTGCTCATTGGTCTCTGGTAACCATGTGATCATAACAGGGCATTACATCACAAGTACAAAGTGACCTTCAGGAATATAGGAACAGGAGTAGGCCATTCAGCCCCTCGAGCCTGTTTTGCCGTTCAATTAGATCATGGTTGATCTGTACCTCAACCCCCATGTACCCATCTTTGCTCCATATCCCTCAATACGCTTACCTAACAAAAGCCTATTGATCTCAGTCTTGAAAATTTTAATTGATCCCCCATTCACAGCCTTTTGGGGGAGAGAGTTCCCGATTACCAGTCCCCGTACTGATTTCCTGATTTCCCTCCTGAATGGCCTAGCTCTAATTTTAAGATTATGCCCTCTTGTTCTTGATTCCCCCGACAGAGGAAATAGTTTCTCCATATCTACCCTATCGAATCCCTTAATCACTTTAAACACTTTGATTAGATCACCCCTCAATCTTCATAAGATCAGTGGTGATGAATCAGTAGGAAAATGCAGAGAACAACACGGGTGAGTTAAAAGCCACAGTCCAATTGAGGGGTTCGGAAGACTTTTTTTGACCCCAACAAGCCGACCCTTTTTGATTGAGCTCAATCCCACCCACTCGGCTCCCTGTCAATCGTGGAGAGTGCACCCACAATTTCAGGTTACGGGGTCATGTCAGGGGCGCAGGTTCAGAAAATTGGTGCTCGTTATCTATTCTTTTATTCAAACCATGGCAGGAACAATCCATTCGCTGTCCAGCCTTGGGGGAGAGCTGCTGAGGCTAAAAAGACAAAGCAATGCACTAGCTTACAAGTAAGGAGAAAGAAAGAAAGATCTTGCATTTATATAGCACCTTTCATGACCTCCCAAAGCACCTTACAGCCAATGAAATACTTTTGAAGTGTAATCACTGTTGTAATGTCGGAAACGCAGCAGCCAATTTGTGCACAGCAAGCTCCCACAAACAGCAATGTGATAAGAACATAAGAAATAGGAGCAGGAGTGGGACATACGGCCCTTCAATCCTGCTCTGCCATTCAATAAGATCATGGCTGATCTTCAACCTCAACTCCACTCCCCTGCCCGATCCCCAAATCCCTTGGTTCCCTCAGAGTCCAAAAATCTATCGATCTCAGTCTTGAACTTACTCAACATCCACAGCCCTCTGGGGTAGAGAATTCCAAATATTCACAACCCTCTCAGTGAAGAAATTCCTCCTCATCTCAGTCCTAAATATCTGTTTTTTTAGTGATGTTGATTGAGGGATAAATATTGGCCAGGACACCAGAGAGAACTCCCCTGCTCTTTCTTCCAATTGGGCCATGTGATTTTTTATGTCCACCTGAGAGGGCAGACAGGGACCTCAGTTTAACATCTCATCTGAGAGACGGCACCTCCGATCAGTGCAATACTCCCTCAGTACTACACTGAAGTGTCAGCCTAGATTATATGTTCAAGTCCCTGGAGTGGGACCTGAACCCATAATCTTCTGACTCAGAAGGTGAGAACGCTACCCACTGAGCCACAGCTGAGACCCCCGTACCTGGGCTCATCTCCGATCTTTCATTCCTTCTTTCTCTGCTTTCCTGCTGCCTCTGATTCCCTCTGTCCTGGTGCAGCTTGTATCTGACATGACTTGTGTTTCCATAGTAAGGACCTATTCCTTACAAGGGACGTCATTTTCAGAGTG
The DNA here is from genome assembly GCF_035084215.1 of Heptranchias perlo. NCBI lineage: Eukaryota > Metazoa > Chordata > Chondrichthyes > Hexanchiformes > Hexanchidae > Heptranchias > Heptranchias perlo. The sequence continues at coordinate 9,423,364 of NC_090331.1, forward strand.
CACTCTTGAGGCTGGGGCAACATTTCCGCTAATTTTCCAACATGCACTGACATGCGGGGGGAGATTGCTCCCAGTGTTTTAGTTGTTGGTGAGTAAAAGGGTAATTAAAATATTGCATTAAAGCCTTTGCCAATGCTCATCAATGCTAACATTGCAGAGAGATCTTTTTTTTACGTGGTGAGTTGTTATAAAGACTTGCATTTATACAGCGCCTTTCACGGCCTCAGGACGTCCCACTTTACAGCCAATTAAGTACTTTTTGAAGTGTAGTTACTGTCGTTATGATCTGGAATTCACTGCTTGAAAGAGCGGTAGAAGCAGATTCGATAATAACTTTCAAAAGGGAACTGGATAAATATTTTAAAAGGAAAATATTTGCAGGGCTATGGGGAAAGAGCAGCGGGGAGTGGGACTAATTGGATAGCTCTTTCAAAGAGCCGGCACAGGCACGATGGGCTGAATGGTTTCCTTCTGTGCTGTAAGATTCAATGAGATTGCAAGCCAGGGTACCCTAAAAACACGGGGATAGAACTGCCTTCGTGGCTCAGTTAAAGGCACCGCCTTTAGCACTGAGCCATGACTAGAGGTTGCCAACTTTCGTTGGACGTATTGCTGGAGGTTTCATCACATGACCTTCTGCCTCCATCCACCCCGCCCCCCATACTCCTGCGATTGGTCACCCAACACGTCCATACTCTCGGCACGCCGCCTTCTCACGGCCAATTGGAAAGCGCACAGACTCTTCATTGCCCGATTCTTGACTGCCAGTCAAACAGGTTTCTTTTCCCGTCTCAAGTATTTTTATAACTAATAAACAAAAGTGGTGAAAGAAAACAGTGAAAAGAAACATACCATTTTTTTTTAATACTCCTATGACTTTTCTCCTGGGTTTTGCTCACAGCAGTGTCCTAGGGATTAATCTTCAAATCCTGGAGACTCCCGGACAATCCTGGAGGGTTGGCAACCCCTCGCTACGACAGACCTGGAAACTGCCTGGATCCCAGGGCTGTGCTCGACTAGCTGATCTCAGCCTGGATGGCGATGGTTGGGCTCCAGTTTCTCTCAGCTCCCCCGACGCTAGGGTGAAGCTGACGTCAGCTGACGTTCGCACTCCTGATCCCCATTCAATGTCAGGTCCACCTTTGACATGGGACATCTTTCAGTCATGAAGAAAACCTGCTTGAGGCCTCTAAAATCTCACCGGTAAGCAGGCCCGAGGCCTTTCTTTCCCACTAAGAGACTTAAACCCATTTTCTGGTCTGTCATGAACAGGAACACAGGAATGTGTCACTATTTAATGCATTCTTCCCTGGCAGCTCAATTGGAGTATAGGAATTAAGGGAAAGGGATATTTGTGGCTTGCATTACACATTACATAGAATTTTACAGCAGAGAAACAGGCCATTCAGCCCAACAGGTCTGTGCCAGTGTTTATGCTCCACATGACCCTCCTACTACCTACTTCATCTCACCCTATCACCATATCCTTCTATTTCTTTCTCCCTCCTGTACTTATTTAGCTTCCTCTTAAGTGCATCTGTGCTACTCGCCTCAACCACTCCACATGGTAGGCAGCAAGTACCACATCTTCACCTCTCTCTGAGTAAAGAAGTTTCTCCCGGAATTCCTTATTGGATTTCTTTGTGACTATCTTATGTTTGCGGACCCCGTGTTTTTCTTCGCAGTGGTCGAGGGGAATGTGCATTGAAGTGAAATTTTCCCAGCCCTTGGGTGGAGCCCTGGAAAGGTGGGAGTGAACCAGCGGGGAGCCAGAGTTAGCTGGTTCCAAGAAGGTACATCAAAGCACATTGCCATTACTCAGTGCAGATGACCCCAACTGAAAGGTTTCCATCACAGCAGTAAGTTAGACAGTCTGCACAGCTCTCTCGTTAATTCCATGTATGCTACTGCCAATCTCTGGTGCAGTTGAGTCAGTTTCTCGTTGGGAAAGAGTAGGAGTTTCGTATCGATTTCATAGCAACCGGCAATGTGCAATTTCTTTGTGCTTTAAAAAAAAATTATTCCACACCCCTGTAGGACGTAGGGTCGCCAACTCTGGCTGGACGTATTCCTTGCGGATTCATCACATGACCTTCCGCCTCCAACCGCCCCGCCCAGTCAAACAGCCTTTTTTTTTTTCTCCGATCGCCAATATTGTGAGAACTAGTAAAGAAAAGTGTTCAAAGAAAGTTAGAAAAAAAAACCACATTTTAATGCCCCTACGATTTTCTTTCTCCTGAGTTGCTCCAGGAGTTTGATCTTTGGTTGGGAACCCTGGCTAGGACATGAGTGTTGATCGAGCTGTAGTTTCACAGCGTTTCACACACAGTGGGGGGTCATTTTGACTTTGTGTGATAGCGTAAAACGGGCGATACCGAATTGGCAGCCCGTTTTTGCATCTCTCCCCATTTCTATTTCCATTGATTTCAGTGCCCCTCGGTTGGGGAAGGGGTGAGATCAACCTGACCACTATCCATCGCCCCCTTTGTGCAAGTGTCTGGACATAACATTAGGACAGAATCAATGCTCCCCATGGAAAAACTTGTTTGTAGACAGGAACACAGGAAGAGGAGTAGGCCATTCAGCCCCTCGAGTCCTGTTCCGCCATTCAATTAGACCATGGCTGATCTCTATCTTAACTCCATTTACCCACCTTCGTCCCGTGACCCTTTATACCCTTTACCTAACAAAAATCTATCAATCTCAGTTTTGAAATTATCAATTAACCCCCCAGTTTCAACAACTTTTTGGGGGAAAGAGTTCCAGATTTCCACTCCCCTTTGTGTGAAGAAGTGCTTCCTGACATCACCCCCTGAACGACTTAGCTCTGATTTTAAGCTGCTTACAGTTTTGGGCTCTCACCTGCAGAATGGTCAATTGGTCAGATATTGAAAGTGTCCCCGTGGCCATAGAACTGTACTGCTACATAAATCTGTGGGAACTGTACTGCTACAATTGTCTTCAGAAGGAGAGGAAAGAAAATTAGTTAAAATAAAACAAAGGGAAAATGGTTCAAACTTCAAAGGCAGGAAAATTCATAGATTCATAGAAATTTCCACACAGGAGGAGGCCATTTGGTCCATTATCCCTGTGCCAGTCAATGTATAGCCAATATTCCCAGAAGCAAGTTGGATTTCCCACGAGAGAAACCTTGCTTATAACCCAACCAGCTGTGCGGATTTCATTATTCCTCGATGGAACTTCAGTCACATATTGCCCCAATTATTCCTTGTCTTCATCTACAAACCTTTCTAAGGACTTGCCCCACTCTATTACTGCAATGTTCCCCAGACCAATATCTCCTCCCGAAAGCTCTGTTCCTTTAACGCCAGCATTTTGTGATAACCTTCACCCCCCCCTCCCCACACGCTCCATTGTCTCACCCTGACTCTCTGGAACTCTCTCCCTAAAAACCTACTCAAGACCCTTCCCATGGGCTGGGCTTTTGGTCAACCCTCCTGATCCCTCCCTTCCAATATACTTATTAACATGATTGATCCCTTCTTATACTTTGTCTCAATCCATATGGATTCTGTTTCTACCTTAATATTACTTATGTCCCTTTTTTTCTATTGCCGTTATGTTGTCTCTAATTAGGACAGCTACCCCATCCCCCCTTTTGCCTCCCCTATCCTGCAATATTTAACTGCCAGTCCTGTTCCTTAAGTAGCCATGTTTCAATTATCCCGAGCACATCTGGCTCCTCGCTGTGAATCATTGCCTCCAGTTCCCCCATTTTGTTTTGGATGCTGTGCACATTGCTGTACAGGCAATTTAATTTGTTTTTAATAATTGTTCCCCTCACTTTATTTTTAACAGACATGTACTTTTGTCTTATAACTGTATTTGTTCCCTGACCCTTTATGTTTCCCTTATTCCATACCTGGGTCTGAACTTTACTCTCATCTCCTATTTCTTATATCTTGAGACTTATGTTATTTTCACCAGATTGCGCACCCCCCGCCCAGCCCCCATGATTTACTAGTTTAAAGTCCTATCCAAAGCCCTATGTATCCTCTCCGTTAGGGCCCTGGTCCCATTCCGATTCAGTTGGAGCCTGTCCCAGCAGTACAGCTCCTTCCTGTCCCAGTACCTGAAGTACCTCCTTCCTGGTGCCAGTGTCCCATAAAATGGAACCCCTCCTTCCCACACCACTCTTTCAGCCATGCATTCACCTTCCTGGTCCGTCTATCCCTATGCCAATTAACACATGGTTCAGGTAGTAATCCTGGGATTACCATCCATGAGGTCCTGTTCTTTAATTTAGTTCCTAACTTCTGATATTCTCCCAGCAGGACCTCCTCCCTTTTATTCCCTATGCCATTGGTCCCAACATGGACCATGGCAACTGGATCCTCCTCCTCCCTTTCCAAGTTCCTCTTTAGTTGCTCCGAGATGTCCTTTACCCTTGCACCAGGTAGGCAAAACACCCTCCTGGACTCTCGGTCGTGACTGCACAGGACGCTATCTACCCTCCGAATTATCAAATCCCCTATGACTACAATCTTTCTATTCTGCTCCCCCCCTCCCCATTGGACTGCCTCCTGCTCCACAATGGTTACCATTCAGGCTGTCCACCCTTACCCTGAAACAAAAGTGTGAGAACCCTCACACTTGCAGCAAATTGTAACGGTCTTGATCAACAATTGTTACACATCTGGGCCAAATGAAGGGACAACTCCAGCAACACCTTGCATTTAAATAGAAACTTTAAGATAAGAAGTGGCCCAAGGCACTTTGCAAATGAGAGTATGGAAACTGGGCACTGAGCTGGAAAGGGAGGAATCAGGAGGGTTGAACAAAAGCCCAGTCAAAGGGATGAGTCTTGAGTAGATTTTAAAGATAGAGAGGTGGAGAAGCAGCAAGGTTTAGGGAGGGAGTTCCAGAGCGTCAGGGTGAGACAATGGAGCGTGTGGGGGGTTGGGTGGGGGGGGCGAGCGAAGGGAAGAACAGAATGCCAGAGTTAAAGGAATGGAGCTTTCGGGAGGGGATATTGGTCTGGGGATCATTGTAGTGATAGAGTGGGGCAAGTCCTTGGAAAGGTTTATAGATGAAGACAAGGAATAATTGGGACAATATGTGAATGAAGTTCCATCGAGGAATAATGAAATCCGCACAGCTGGTTGGGGTATGAGCAAGGTTTCTCCCGTGGGAATTCCAGCTGGCTTCTGGGAATATTGACTGGCACAAGGACAATGGACCAAATGGCCTCCTCCTGTGCTGAAATTTCTATGAGTTTTTGAATTTTCCTGCCTTTGAACTTTGAGCCATTTTGCCTTTGTTTTATTTTAACTAATTTTCTTTCCTCTCCTTCTGAAGACAGTGATTTATGCAGCAATACTGTTCCATGGGCATGGGGACACTTTCAATATCTGGGACCACTGTTGTTCACCATTTACATAAATGATTTGGACTCGGGAATCGGGAGTACAATTTCAAAATTTGCGGACGACACCAAATCGGGAAATAAGTCAAAAAAACATTTTTAAAATTATTCGTTCATGGGATGTGGGCGTCGCTGGCGAGGCCGGCCTTTATTGCCCATCCCTAATTGCCCTTGAGAAGGTGGTGGTGAGCCACCTTCTTGAACTGCTGCAATCCGTGTGGTGAAGGTTCTCCCACAGTCCTGTTAGGAAGGGAGTTCCAGGATTTTGACCCAGCGACGATGAAGGAACAGCGATATATTTCCAAGTTGGGATGCTGCGTGACTTGGAGGGGAACGTACAGGTGGTGTTGTTCCCATGTGCCTGCTGCCCTTGTCCTTCTAGGTGGTAGAGGTCGCGGGTTTGGGAGGTGCTGTCGAAGAATTAGAAAAGCAAAGAGGAATTCCGAAATAGGCAAACCTCTCGGTTCTGGTATCATCCTAGTAAATCTTTTTTGCACCTTCTCCAGTGCCTTTACATCCTTTTTGTAATATGGAGACCAGAACTGTTCACGGTACTCCAAATGTGGTCTAACCAAGGTTCTACACAAGTTTAACATAACTTATCTGCTTTTCAATTCTATCCCTCTAGAAATGAACCCCAGTGCTTTGCATTTTTTATTGCCTTGTTAACCTGCATTGCTATTTTTATTGATTTGTGGATCTGTACCCCTAGATCTCTTTATTTCTCTATCCCATTTAGACTCTTATTTTCCAAGCAGTATGTGGCCTCCTTATTCCTCGTACCAAAATGCACCACCTCACACTTACCTATATTGAAATTCATTTGCCAATTATACGTCCATTCTGCAAGTTCAGTAATGTCTTCTTGTATTTTGTCTCAGTCTTCCTCAGTATACCCGCCCGCCCCCAATTTGGTACACTGGCAGGAGTGTTTGTCGTGCCAACATGATATGGTTCTCCTAGCCTACTTCTGCCATGATTGCCCCAGTTTTTTTTTTCCTTTATCATTCTGGAATTTCACAAATCAGCAACACCCACAATTTCCGTGACTTTGTTGAAATTCCCAGGGTCCTGAGCAAGGGCCCTTCGTCATTACAGGATGCATTGATTCTGCGCAGCTGGAAAGGATGCCAACCTTTTGAACGCAGACAGCAGTGTGCGATGCCAGCAATATCATCATGCGTAAGCTGGCTAATTTTCCCAGATCCTTCTGGCTCTCTCTTTCTTCCCTCCGGAGAAGGAGTCAGTCAGATTCAAGCATACGGGACAATTGCTGGGAGGCAGTCGATACTCTCTCGAATCTTGGCCGATGGTGCTCATTTTAAAACCCTGTTCTGGCAAACGGCAGAGAGTTGTGTCAGTGTGCTGAGAGTGGAACGGAGAGGATACTCTGTAAGTTCAAGCTGTACTTTTGTTGCTTCACTGCAGCCTTCAGAAGGTGTGCCAAATTTGCGTGTGGCGTGTTGTGCACTCCACATCATTTCTGCTTGTCGCTGGGTTTTTGCTCGATACACCAAAGGATAGATTACTGCTTTCGTAGTCAAGTTGTGGAATTTAAGATGCCTGCTGTTGATTGTCCTTAATCCTGAGAGAGCCATGGTTACTTAAGATCTGACAGAGACAGACTTTATATTTGACATGAATGAGTGAGTTTTCAACATTTTTTTTTCTCCATCCATTTTTCTCCGTTCCAATTCAACCATGGGATGGGAGTGTGGATCATCAGAATCATGTGCGGTCCTGTCGTCATTCACACACACACACGCACTTTCCAGAAGGAGTCACTGGACAGCAATCAGGAGCAGGACATTGGGCTGATTTTTTCCTTCCCTAACCCAGGGATGTTGAGGCCCATTATAGTACACATGTCGTCACCCTGAATGAGGTCAAGTAACTCAAAGGTCACAAAGATGAGATAGGTCATTTTCCCTTATTGCTCACCGGTCCATAGAAACCTATGGTCCTCCCACCACCACCACCACCACCACCTCCCCACCCTCCCACCCCAACACAACATCCAATGACTGGAGCTCAGCGCTTCAAACACAGAAAAACCTTTGCTGCAAGATAGTGGAGTCTGCGCTCATTCGATCCAAATACCCACATAAAACACCGGTTATTGTGGAACGGTATCCCGGCGAGATGTGTTTGCCTTCACGAGACAAAGCCAAATTCCTGGTTCCTCAAGATGTGATCATGAGCCATTTCATTACCATAATCAGGAACCGGTTTGCACTGTCATCTAAACAAGCTTTTTACCTTGTGGTGAAGAACAGAAGTCGAGTAAATATGTCGACTCCAGAGCTTTTGCCCCCATTGCATTACCCAGTAGACCATTCCAGGTATTGGTCACTCTTTGTGTGAAGAGGTGCTTCCTATACCAATGCACTTTACATCCAATGAAGTACTTTGGAAGTGTATTCACTGTTGTAATAAGCCATTAGGGGGACCATAGGTAAGCTTTTTAACCCCAATCTCAAACGTCAGAAAAGGTCATTTAGAGGAACTCTATCAATGTCATCGGTGGGATCACTGCTGGGGCAGTGCGTTCACTTTGACTGTTCAATTCAAATTCTATTTTCTTCCTCTTGAGTGCCTTTTTCTACAGCCATTTCTCTATTCTTTATGTCTGATATGCCCGAATGTTTCTCCTCCATCACAAAGCTTGCTCATGATTCCACTCCCACTCATCACAATGTGGATACTATAGGGGAAATATTCGATTGCGCGCTCCCTGGGTGAACCCTTGCCCACTGGGAACACACATTGGGCACACACGCAAGCCCATGACTCTCTGTCCATCGGACATGATTTCCCAATGAGTGTTCCAAGCTGGAAATGAGAAAGTGGAAAGTTTACCCTTATATCATCTCCCCCCTTGCTTCGAACCTTTCTGGTACACCACAGGGCTCCATCCTTCGTTCCCCCCTCCCCCGCACCCTTCATCATTGATGTGCTGTCACTTATCAATGTTATCTGGAATCATGGGGTTATCTTGCACATGTGTATCAATGATTCTCAGCTCTACTTCTCTGCCTCATCCATTGACCCCCAGCGCAGTTGTCACTCTCTCCAGACACTAAGACCTGAGTAAGCTGAAATTTTCTGCAACCAAATGTCAGCAAAACAAAAGCCGTTCTCTTCAGCTCCTGCAATTGCCTACACACCCCCGACATCGACCCTGAACGAAGCTTCCTTCTCCACGTCTGTCGCCAGGTCTGCCTTTTTCCACATCTGAAGCCTCCACTATTTGCTGCCAGAACCTTTATCCTTTACTAGATTGAAGCTCAGTCTCTTTGCCACTGTAAACTCTTCTAGAAGGAAATCAGATAATTTCTTGAAAAAGAGACATACTTGAGTACAGGAACAGGGATGTCTTACTGCAGTTATACAGGGCCTTGGTGAGACCACATCTGGAGTATTGCGTGCAGTTTTGGTCTCCTTATCTGAGGAAGGATGTCCTTGCCATGGAGGGAGTGCAACGAAGGTTTACCAGACTGATTCCTGGGATGGCAGGACTGACGTATGAGGAGAGATTGGGTCGACCAGGCCTATATTCACTAGAGTTTAGAAGAATGAGAGGTGATCTCATCGAAACATAAAAATGCTAACAGGACTAGACAGACTAGATGCAGGGAGGATGTTCCCGATGGCTGGGGAGTCCAGAACCAGGGGTCACAGTCTCAGGATATGGGGTATGCCATTTAGAACCGAGATGAGGAGAAATTTCTTCTTTCAGTGGGTGGTGAACCTGTGGAATTCTCTACCACAGAAGGCAGTGGAGGCCAAGTCATTAGATGTATTCAAGAAGGAGATAGATATATTTCTTAATGCTCTTAATCAAGGGATATGGGGAAAAAGCGGGAACAGGGTACTGAGTTAGACAATCAGCCATGATCATATTGAATGGCGGAGCAGACCCGAAGGGTCGAATGGCCTACTCCTGCTCCTATTTTCTATGTTTCTATGTTTCTATGTAAAGGGTGTAGGAAGCGAGCAGGAGAGTGGGATTAGACCAGGTGGTTCATGTGGAGAAAAATACTGGCACAGACTTGATGGAAATATAGCAACATAGAAAATAGGAGCAAGAGGAGGCCATTCGGCCCTTCGAGCCTGCTCCGCCATTCTATATGATCATGGCTGATCCTCTATCTCAATACCATATTCCCGCTCTCTCCCCATACCCTTTGATGCCTTTTGTGTCTAGAAATCTATCTCGCTCCTTCTTAAATATATTCAGTGACTTGGCCTCCACAGCCTTCTGTGGTAGAGAATTCCACAGGTTCACCACCCTCTGAGTGAAGAAATTTCTCCTCATCTCAGTCCTAAATGTCCTACCCCGTATCCTGAGACTGTGACCCCTCGTTTTGGACCCCCAGCCAGGGGAAACTGTCTAGCCCTGTCAGAATTTTATACGTTTCAATGAGATCCCCTCTCATTCTTCTGAACTCTAGTGAATACAGGCCTAGTTGACCCAATCTCTCCTCATACGACAGTCCTGCCATCTCAGGAATCAGTCTGGTGAACCTTCGCTGCACTCCCTTTATGGCAAGTATATTCTTTCTTAGGTAAGGAGAACAAAACTGCACACAATATTCCAGGTGTGGTCTCACCAAGGCCCTGTATAACTGCTGTAAGACATCCTTGCTCCTGTACTCAAATCCTCTTGCAATGAAGGCCAACGTACCATTCGCCTTCCTAACTGCTTGCTGCACCTGCATGTTTGCTTTCAGTGACTGGTGTACATCAACATTTCCCAAGCTATCACCATTTAAATAATACTCAGCCTTTCTGTTTTTCCTTCCGAAGTGGATAACTTCACATTTATCCACGTTATACTGCATCTGCCATGTATTTGCCCACTCACTCAACTTGTCTAAATCGCCTTGAAGCCTCTGTGCATCCTCCTCACAACTCACATTCTCACCTAGTTTTGTGTCGTCAGCAAACTTAGAAATATTACATTTGGTTCCCTCATCCAAATCATTGATATATATTGTGAATAGCTGGGGCCCAAGCACTGATCCCTGCAGTACCCCACTAGTCACTGCCTGCCACCCCGAAAAAGACCTATTTATTCCTACTCTCTGTTTCCTGTCTGTTAACCAATTTTCAATCCATGCCAGTATATTACCCTCAATCCCATGTGCTTTAATTTTGCACACTAACCTCTTATGTGGGACTTTATCAAAGGCCTTCTGAAAATCCAAATAAACCACATCCACTGGTTCTCCCTTATCTATTCCACCAGTTACATCCTCAAAAAACTCCAGTAGGTTTGTCAAACATGATTTCCCTTTCATAAATCCAAGTTGACTTTGTCTAATCCTGTTGATATTTTCTAAGTGTCCTGTTATCACATCCTTTATAATAGACTCTAGCATTTTCCTTACTACTGATGTTAGGCTAACCGGTCTGTAGTTCCCTGTTTTCTCTCTCCCTCCTTTTTTAAATAGTGGGGTTACATTTGCCACCCTCCAATCTGCAGGAGCTGTTCCATAATCTATAGAATTTTGGAAGATGATAACTAATGCATCCACTATTTCCATGGCTACCTCTTTCAGTACTCTGGGATGCAGATTATCAGGCCCTGGGGATTTATCAGCTTTCAGTCCCATTGATTTCTCCAGCACTATTTTTTTACTAATATTAATTTCCTTTAATTCCTCCTTCTCACGAGTCCCTTGGTTCCTTAGCATTTCTGGGAACTTATTTGTGTCCTCTTATTTGTTTAATTGCTCTGCCATTTCCTCGTTCCCCATTATAAATTCTCCCATTTCTGACTGTAAGGGACCTACATTTGTCTTCACTAATCTTTTTCTTCTTACATACTTGTAGAAGCTTTTCCAGTCCACTTTTACGTTCCTTGCAAGTTTACTCTTATGGTGTCTCTTGATGGGCTGAATGGCCTGTTTTTGGGCTGTCAAATTTGATGAATCAATATTAATGTTTTTTTTTCATTGGTGAAACATGTCTATACAATAAAAAACATCAAACATTTTATGAAGCAAATTTCTTACTGGTTTTGACCCAGTCCTGTTGCAGTGCTCTTGCCCTAAGATTGGAGTTAGGGGATTCCTTCACCTCCTCATTGGCGAGAGATAGTCTCCACACCTAGGCAGACCTGGAGATAACCTCCCATCCCAGGTCCCAGCAGAGTCTGCAGAACGGGCTGGGCAAAATGATGACAGTGGCAAGATTGGAAACCTGTGTGGTCTGATTCTGACTCAGCACATTGACAAGAGCAGCAATTGACTGACTCAACCCAGACACACCAGGGCGCAGTCTCGCCATTTCAGACTGAATCAGTTCCTGGAGATGCTTCAAGGCAGTCTGGAGGAAAAAAAAATAGCTGAAGATGTTAAATTTGAAAAATGATGGAACTCCGAATGTGACCTAATCATTCCTTTTTTTTGTATCCATAGCAGCAGGGTGTCGGTCATGTGATGACAGCCACAAGGACAAATGTTTCATCAAATTAGTCTAGGTAGTTTCTGGGAACAAAGCAACTCTTGAGAAATTGTACTGAGGTATCAGAAGGCAATCAGAGATGCCCCATAACCCAATGCATGCAATCTTGTTCCTCGTCCCCTGCACTCTATTCCTAAAACCTCCGATCCAGTTTCCTATCCCTGGAGTCTAACTCTAGAACCTCCGATCCTGTTCCTTCTCCCCTGGAGTCTATTCCTATAACATCCAATCCCTGAAATCCAACCCTAGAACCTCCGATCCTGTTCATTTTCTGGAGTCTAACTCTAGAACCTCCGATCCTGTTCCTTTTCTGGAGTCTAACTCTAGAACCTCAGATCCTGTTCCCTATCTCTGGAGTCTAACTCTAGAACCTCTGATCCTGTTCCCTTTCTGGAGTCTAACTCTAGAACCTCCGATCCTGTTCCTTTTCTGGAGTCTAACTCTAGAACCTTCGATCCTGTTCCCTTTCTGGAATCTAACTCTAGAACCTCAGATCCTGTTCCTTTTCTGGAGTCTAACTCTAGAACCTCCGATCCTGTTCCTTTTCTGGAGTCTAACTCTAGAACCTCCGATCCTGTTCCCTATCTCTGGAGTCTAACTCTAGAACCTCTGATCCTGTTCCCTATCTCTGGAGTCTAACTCTAGAACCTCCTATCCTGTTCCCTATCCCTGGAGTCTAACCCTAGGGTCTCCAATCCTGTTCCCTGGAGTTTAACCCTAGAACCTCCGCTCCTGTTCCCTGTCCCCTGGCATTCAACACTCAAGCCAATTGTCCTTCTTGGCAATAAATTTCAACAAACTATAGAGGCCCCACCAAAAAGAAACGATCCTCAGTTGCTCATACCCCTCTAGCTAAGGGCACTGATGCTGGTTAGCCTCCAAAAAAATGTCTCTCTCTTCTTTTATTCCTGTCTTTGTAATTCTCCTTGACTGTTTCACTCTCTTTTTTTAAAAAAACCACCCTTCCCTTGTTCTTCTTAAAGGCCTTCACCCCCTCTTTGTTTCTGAAGCCCCATCTGTTTTAAAAGGCCTGTCAAGGCAGCCCATTTTAAGCCTGTACTCCCTCAGAATGTCCTCTCCCCCTCCCCAACCATGTGCTATCACGAGCAGGAACTAACCTGATTGAGGGGTTGGCAACCTGCTTTGTTCTGGGTGGTGTCAAGCTTCTTTGTGTTGTTGTGGCTACATCCAATTGAGTGAGTAGTGAGTATTCCATCACACCCCTGACTTGAGCTGTGGTGCAGAGGCTTTGAGGGGTCAGGAGGTGATCCTCTCATCACAGAGTACCCAGCCTCCGCGCTGCTTTTGTAGTGTTGATATGGCTGGTCCAATTAAGCTTCTGTTTAGTCATGACCCCCAAGATATTGATGGTGGGGAACTCAACAATGGTGGTACCATTGAAGGTCAAAGGGAGGTGGTTTGGTCTTTTCTTGTTGGAGATGGTCATTGCCTGGCACTTATGTGGTGCGAATGTTACCTGCAATTTGCCTACATGTTGTTCAAGACCTGCTGTAGTCGGGCATGGATTGCTTCATTATCAGCAGAGTTGTGAGTGGAGCGGAATACCCTAAATAATCAACAAACAGTCTCACTCTTGAACTTACGACAGAGGAAAGGTGATTGATGAAGCAGTTGGAGGTGATTGAACTTAAGGCACTGCCCTGAGAAGCTTGTGTTGTGACGTCCTTATAGACATGGGTGGTCAAACTTGAAAGTCTTCGGTGATGAAAATAACACCATTGGTCTATCCTATAAGTGTGAGCTTGGCTCAGTCAGTACTAAACTTGCTTCTGAGTCAGAAGGTTGTGAGTTTAATCTGCAGTTCATTAATTGAGCATATAATCTAAGATTGCGTTATTGGAAGTGACGTCTTTTGGATGAGACATTAAACTGACGCCCCATTTGCCTGGATATAAAAGGCCCCTTGGCACTATGCAAAGAATTTGAGGGTGTTCTCCCAGTGTTCTGGCTAATATTTCCCACTCAAGCTAGGAGAGGCAGTGGATTCAGAAGAACAGTTCAGAAATTACGCAATGAGTGAGTGGGTAGAACAAATGGCAGATGAAATTTTATCAGACAGCTGTAAAGTACTACGCATAGCGAGGATAGATAGATGACACACGTACTTCATGATTGGTGTTGAAATAGTTACGAATGAATCTGAAAGAAAGCAAAGAGTCTGAGTAGATTAAATGTGTCCAACCAATCAATGTAGAGCAGCAATCAACAAAGCCAAGAGGATGTTGAATGCCACATACAAAACTGTACAGTGCTCTGGTCAGACTGCACCTTAAATACTGCGTCCAGTTCTGGTCACCAACAAACAAGAGAGACATACAAGCAACGGAGGCAGTGCGGAAGAGCGCCATACGGCTGATATCAGGAAATATTAGGACAGATATCAGGAAATTCTTTATCACACAAAGAATGATCAACATGTGGAATAATAGTGAACAGTGGAGGCAAAAAATCATTTAAGAACCAATTCGATGCTACAATCGTGGGATGTTGCAATAAGGAATAGTCAGGTACAAGTCGCACTCCAGGTACCCCTCTGGCCCCCACATTCTCTGTGCAGCCAGATACCCTTGTGCCCACCCATTGTTGGAGGGAGGTGTCACCCAGCCCCCGCCTCCCCCCACCCCTCGGCCTCGCCCCCACCCCGATCCTGGCCTTGTTCACCTTGGCCACTCTGAATAAGGGGGACTGATCTTGAAGGATTAAAGTTAAAAAATTGGTCTATTTCTTTGGGGGTCCAGGCTGCTTCTCGGGCCTGGAGCCCATCGGTGGGGCCCACATCCTTCAATCTGGAGGCCAGCATGTCTTCATCTCACTGGGTGTACCAGGCTCCACAGATACAACACGGACCAACTGAGGAACTGGATGACATTTGCCGTGTAAGGAGTGAATGAATGTTCTGCCCCCCTACGAGGTGACATCAACTTGCATTTATATAGCTCCTTTAAAGTAGGAAAACGTCCCAAGGCATTTCACAGGAGCGTAATCAGACAAAAAATTGACACCGAGCCAAAGCAAGTCAGAAACTCACCTAACCATCCTTCCAGCTGTTTCTGATGCTCCATTACTCAGAAGGTTGTGGGTTCAAGTCCCACTCCATAGACGTGAGCACAAAATCTAGGCTGACACTTCAGTGCAGTACTGAGGGAGTGCTGCACTGTCAGAGGTGCTTTCCTTCAAATGAGACATTAACCGAGGCTCTGTCTGCCCTCTCAGATGATCATAAAGGATCCCTTGGCACCATTTTGAAGAACAGCATGGCAGTTCTCCCCAGAGTCCAGGACGATATTTATCCCTCAACCAACATCACTAAAACAGGTTATTTGGTCATTATCACATTGCTGTTTGTGGGACCTTGCTGTGCGCAAATTGGCTGGCACGTTTCCTACATTACAACAGTGACTACACTTCAAAAAGTACTTTTTCCACTTGCCTGGATGAGGGCAGCTCCAACAACGCTCAAGAAGCTCGACACCATCCAGGACAAAGCAGCCCGTTTGATTGGCACCCCATCCACCACCCTAAACATTCACTCCCTCCACCACCAGCGCACCGTGGCTGCAGTGTGTACCATCCACAGGATGCACTGCAGCAACTCGCCAAGGCTTCTTCGACAGCACCTCCCAAACCCACAACCTCTACCACCTAGAAGGACAAGGGCAGCAGGCACACGGGAACACCATCACCTGCATGTTTCCATCCAAGTCACACACCATCCCGACTTGGAAATATATTACCATTCCTTCATCATCGCTGGGTCAAAATCCTGGAATTCCCTACCTAACAGCACTGTGGGAGAACCTTCACCACACAGATTGCAGCGGTTCAAGAAGACGGCTCACCACCATCTTCTCAAGGGCAATTAGGGATGGGCAATAAATGCCGGCCTCGCCAGCGATGCCCACATCCCATGAACGAATAAAAAAAAATTTCATTGGTTGTAAAGCGCTTTGGGATAACCGGGGGTCGTGAAAGGTACTATATCAATGCAAGTCCTTTCTTTACTTTAGTATCTTAAGAGGTGAGATGGCCTTCTTGGATCATGTTGTGTGGACCACCTGCGACCATTGGCAAACCTTCCTATGCAGCCCCATCATTCCTTTTAACCTGGGGAACGACTTTTGACCTTCTACTCCAAAAATAACTTTTTAAAAAAAAATCACGGTTCTTATTTCAAAATCAAAGAGTAACCACCTCCTGAAAACCTGACTCATTTCTTGTCTCACTCCCGACTTCCATTAAAAAAATTCTTACTTTAACTTGGCTCGAGGAAATGCACATTGAGATGAGAAGCTGGTCAGTATTAATATTTCAATCTATTATCTTTGGAATTTTATTTGGATTTTGAGTAAACTAATCTTGAAACAAACAGGTTTTCTTGAAGGCAGAGGCAATTTCTTGGAGGTAATTTCCTTCCAGGCTTTCTTTCTTCTCCCCCCTTCCCCACACACACACAGATTTGGTGGATAACTTTTAGAGTCAAGGAGATCCTTGTCATTACATCAATATTTCTTCAAGGAGGAAGTCCCCTGTATTCACCTTGAAGCACTCATTGAGCTGTCTGCAAGCACATTGCTTCTTAGGAACATTAGGGAACAGGAGTCTGTTCTGCCATTCAATTAGATCATGGCTGACTTGTATCTTAACTCTATCTACCCGCCTTGGTTCCGTAACCCTTAATACCCTTGCCCAACATAAATCCGTCAATCTCAGTTTTGAAATTTTCAATTGACCCCCAAACTCAACAGCTTTTTGGGGGAGAGAGTTCCAGATTTCCACTACCCTTTGTGTGAAGAAATGCTTCCTGACATCACTCCTGAACAGCCTAGCTCTAATTTTAATATTATGCCCCCTTGATCTGGACTCCCCCCAACAGAGGAAACAGTTTCTCTCTCTCAACCCTATCAAATCCTCTAATTATCTTAAACACTTAAATTAGATCATCCCTTAATCTTCTATACTCAAGGGAATCTCTTCCATACAGTGTCAATGTATTGACTTCCGCAGCACACGGGCAAAGGTCACTCTCAACTGTAACATCCTTTGTGCGATTAACATCTCATCTGTTTGTGCACTCTAACCATTCGTATGTTCGTTCTAGCTGCTGTAGACACTGCTAGTACCAATGTTGCCCAAAATGGAGGAGGAACATTCAAGTTTGTGCTGTCATACAAAGGCAAATTAGCACCAACTAAAAGCCGAAGATTGCCATTCAGTCCAGGGAGGACGGAGAGGAAGCTTTGGTAATCTGGAGGTCCATTCTTGAGTGATGACTTCAAGCCGCCATACAGAACAGTAGTAAAATCAGCAGAATGCTGTCATTGGCACAACAGTTGATGTAAAAATCATTGATTAGAACGGTTGCCAAAGTTCATTTATAATTGGGATGTAAAATGTGTTTCAATCCATTTTCTCTTGGTTGGGTGTACAGTGGTTAAGAGCATAGCAGCAAGGATTGGGTATGAGATCATCTTTCTCAAAGCGGTGGATTAAGGTTCGGATTAAAGAGTTCTTTAAATGTTTTAAATGGATCAGAATTAAATCTATTGTGCGAATGACTAGACTATGTATATAAGAGAGTAATGACATAGTGACCCTATAATGGTGAGCCACAATTGGAGAAACCCAAAGCATAGGTGGGAATAAAAACTACTCCCATTGGTATTTAAAGGGGAATTTGGTTGAGGTGGAGCTAAGCAGCTTTCAGCTATGTCCATTTACCCTAGTGAATTACCCCCTTAAAACTTCAAAGTAAAGGATAAGCTGGAAACAGAAAACTTTCCCATTTCGGGCACCCTAGTGTCTGCATCAAGCAACTCTCAGGTCAAGTACAGACACTCTGTTCTGCTCCAACAACATGGCCCCAGCCCTGAGAAGAGTATCACTGGTACCGGTGTGATACATAAGATGGAGAAAGTTCTGTCTTAGTGGTCCCTGGTATGACACCAACCAGGCTTATCTGCACACTTTCCATTGAATGCTCTTCTATATTGTTTGTGTCATTCGGACACGTACCATGTAATCTCACTTTTTTATTTTGGACTGCAATAGTAAGACTAACCTCTCATTTTCATTCCTTCTTTTCATATCTTCTGTTGTTGTGAAATGTAAACCTTTTCTTTCTGGTCCACTCATCTGTGCGATTTGCTTATTATGTGATAATCCATTCATGCATTACGCATACGTCACTCATACAGGCCCGTGCACTCTGTGTCCCCGCACAAACACACCAAGGGTACCTCACAAGGCTTAAAGTGCGCGAGAAAGGGCTTGGCAGACCGACAATGTTTTATTTATGTCATGAGAAAACTTTAAGGACCTTGTTTTTCTGAGTGGCCGGGTCCTGCTCCTACTTCTTGTGTTCTTTAGATTTGAGGTTAGGATCAGATCAGCCATGATCTTATTGAATGGCGGAGCAGGCTCGAGGGGCCGATTGGCCTACTCCTGCTCCTATTTCTTATGTTCTTATGAGATGGAAAAACATCCCAGTCCTGTTCTTCCCTACTTTCCAGCTGGGTAGTTGATCAAGAATAGATACTCTCCCTAACTCCCTCATTACTCTGCTCCACCTGGTGCATCAGCAGAGATCAGCTCACTCATTACGACCAGGGGTTTGAATCTGGAACCTACTGGTCTTAATGGCTCAGTACTACGTTGCATGATGCCATTTGGGGAATGAAAGGGAGTCTTCTGACACTCCTTTTGACTGTAAAATCACAATAGCCTCAATGAGTCTGCTGCCATCAATTGGATCGCAGTGTTAAAATCGAGCATAACAGCATTTAGAAAATAGATAAATCAACAACAACAATTTGCATTTATAAAACGCCTTTAATGTAGTAAAACATCCCAAGGTGCTTCACAGGAGCGTTATCAGACAAAATTTGACACTGAACCACATAAGAAGATATTAGGACAGGTGACCAAAAGCTTGGTCAAAGAGGTAGGTTTTAAGGAGCGTCTTAAAGGAGGAGAGAGAGGTAGAGAGGTGGAGAGGTTTAGGGAGGGGATTTCAGATCTTAGGACCAAGACAGCCGAAGGCACGGCTCCCAATGGTGGGGTGAAGGAAATTGGGGATGCGCAAGAGGCCAGAATTTGAGGAATGCAGAGTTGTAGGGCTGGAGGAGGTTACAGATATAAGGAAGGGCCATGGAGGGATTTGGACACAAGGATGACAATTTTTAAACCGTGGCGTTGGTGGACCGGGAGCCAATGTAGGTCAGCGATCACAGGAATGAAGGGAGAATGGGACTTGGTGCGAGTTAGGATATGAGCAATTGGTCCTTACTCCCATCACTTAATTCAGCCTCTAGCTTGCCGCTCAAGAACTAAACCCAGGCAGACTAGTTCATAAATGCATTGTAATCCAGCTCTGTGAAGTGCCTGTCTGAAATGGGAACTGAATGCAAAACTGTTAAGAAAGATGTGGTACTGCAACAAACCTATTGTCTGAATAATGAAATGATGGTGGGAATGGTACTAGGTGAAATTTAGCACCCGTGTAACTTTAGTTGCAGTTCACTTATTGAAGGTTTGCTCATTTTTTGGGCTTATTTAGTCAGTCTCTGTTGATAGGAATTCACTCATTTGACCTGTCTCTCGATTGGGGTAGTGTCCCTGAAACATAAGAACAGGAGTAGGCCATTCAGCCCCTCGAGCCTGTTCTGTCAATCATTTAGATCACGGCTGATCTGTACTTCAACTCCATTGACCCGCCTTTATACGCTCACTCAACAAAAATCTATCAATCTGTCTTGAAAGCTCTGATGACTCAGTATCCACAGCCTTTTGGGGGGGGCGTGAGTTCCAGCTTTCTGATTTTGCTCCTGAAAGGCCGAGCTCTAATTTTAAGATTATGCCCTCTTGTTCTGGATCCCTCCACCAGAGAAAATAGTATCTGTGTATCTATCCTATCAAATTGATTAATCATTTTCTTTGTATTCGTTCATGGGATGTGTGTGTCACTGGCGAGGCCGGCATTTATTGCCCATCCCTAATTGCCCTTGAGAAGGTGGTGGTGAGCCGCCTTCTTGAACCGCTGCAGTCCGTGTGGTGACGGTTCTCCCACAGTGCTGTCAGGAAGGGAGTTCCAGGATTTTGACCCAGCGACGATGAAGGAACGGCGATATATTTCCAAGTCGGGATGGTGTGTGACTTGGAGGGGAATGTGCAGGTGGTGTTGTTCCCATGTGCCTGCTGCTCTTGTCCTTCTAAGTGGTAGAGGTCGCGGGTTTGGGAGGTGCTGTCGAAGACGCGTTGGCGAGTTGCTGCAGTGCATCCTGTGGATGGTGCACACTGCAGCCACAGTGCGCCGGTGGTGAAGGGAGTGAATGTTTAGGGTGGTGGATGGGGTGCCAATCAAGCGGGCTGCTTTGTCCTGGATGGTGTCGAGCTTCTTGAGTGTTGTTGGAGCTGCACTCATCCAGGCAAGTGGAGAGTATTCCATCACACTCCTGACTTGTGCCTTGTAGATGGTGGAAAGGCTTTGGGGAGTCAGGAGGTGAGTCACTCGCCGCAGAACACCCAGCCTCTGACCTGCTCTTGTAGCCACAGTATTTATATGGCTGGTCCAGTTAAGTTTCTGGTCAATGGTGACCCCCAGGATGTTGATGGTGGGGGATTCGGCGATGGTAATGCCGTTGAATGTCAAGGGGAAGTGGTTATACTCTCTCTTGTTGGAGATGGTCATTGCCTGGCACTTGTCCGGCGTGAATGTTACTTGCCACTTATGAGCCCAAGCCTGGATGTTATCCAGGTCTTGCTGCATGTGGGCTCGGACTGCTTCATTATTTGAGGGGTTGCGAATGGGACTGAACACTGTGCAATCATCAGCGAACATCCCCATTTCTGACCTTATGATGGAGGGAAGGTCTTTGATGAAGCAGCTGAAGATGGTTGGGCCTAGGACACGGCCCTGAGGAACTCCTGCAGCAATGTCCTGGGGCTAAGATGATTGGCCTCCAACAACCACTACCATCTTCCTTTGTGCTAGGTATGACTCCAGCCACTGGAGAGTTTTCCCCCTGATTCCCATTGACTTCAATTTTACTAGGGCTCCTTGGTGCCACACTCATTAAAAGAAAGAAAAGACAAACACAATTGGAACTGACTTGCTTAGACTTTGAGGGCTGATAACCAGGGTTCAGATGTCAAATGCGGTACATGGACCACACTTCTGGTCGATTTGATGTTTTTGTACCGGATCACAATGATCTATTCCGGTCCTTTACTTTCCAAAGTTGCCTATTCCGAAAAAATCAATTAAAGAATCACCAGAGAAATCACAAATTAACGAGTCATTCACCTCATTTCTCAGTTGTGGGATGTTGTTGGCGTTACATTTACCCACATGACAACAGTCACTGAACTTCAAAAGTAAAGAAAGAGGAATTTATGGAGTGCCTTTGTCTTTATCTCAAGAGGGCTGGAATACAAAGGGGTGGAAGTTATGGTACTGTTGTATAAAGCTCTGTTTAGACCCCATCCGGAGACTGCATTCAGTTCTGGGCACCGCACCTCAGGAAGGATATATTGGTCTTGGAGGGGGTGCAGCGCAGATTCACCAGAATGATACTGGGGCTAAAAGGGTTAAATTATGAGGGCAGGTTGTATAGACTAGGCTTGTATTCCCTCTAGTATAGAAGATTAAGGGGTGATCTAATTGATGTGTTTAAGATGCGTAAAGGAATTGATTGGGTAGATAGAGAGAAACTATTTCCTCTGGTGGGAGT
This sequence comes from Heptranchias perlo, assembly GCF_035084215.1. NCBI lineage: Eukaryota > Metazoa > Chordata > Chondrichthyes > Hexanchiformes > Hexanchidae > Heptranchias > Heptranchias perlo. Next base: position 9,444,970 of record NC_090331.1, read on the forward strand.
GTCCAGAACAAGGGGGCATAACCTTAAAATTAGAGCTAGGCCGTTCAGGGGTGATGTCAGGAAGCACTTCTTCACACAAAGGGGAGTGGAAATCTGGAACTCTCTTCCCCAAAAAGCTGTTGAGGCTGGGGGTCAATTGAAAATTTCAAAATTGAGATTGTTATATTTTTGTTAGGTAAGGGTAGTAAGGGATATGGAACCAAGACGGGTAGATGGAGTTAAGATACAGATCAGCCATGATCTGATTGAATGGCGGAACAGGCTCGAGGGACTGAATGGCCTCCTGCCGTTCCTATGTTTCTTTTCCATCCTCAGAGAGGCCTAAAGTGCTCTGCAACCAATGAATTGCTTTTGAAGTGCAGTCACTGTTTTGTGGACAAATACGGCAGTCGATTTGCGCACAGCAAGATCCCAGTAAGTGAATGAATGACCAGTTAATGGGGGTGAACTATGTCTTGGGCGGTCGTGCAGAAATGGCGACAGCAACTCGGTATCCCGTTTTACGCACTGCTTGATTTTATTTTCCAAAGAAAATCAGGTGGAATGAAAATAGGCCGTGGTGGGTGGACTGGGGAGTGGTGGTCTCCGGGAGTGTGTCAGTATTTGCAGGGATCCCCGGGAGTGTGTCAATATTTGTAGGGATCCCCGGGAGTGTGTCAGTATTTGCAGGGATCCCCGGGAGTGTGTCAGTATTTGCAGGGATCGCCGGGAGTGTGTCAGTATTTGTAGGGATCCCCGGGAGTGTGTCAGTATTTGTAGGGATCCCCGGGAGTGTGTCAGTATTTGTAGGGATCCCCGGGAGTGTGTCAGTATTTGTAGGGATCGCTGGGAGTGTGTCAGTATTTGTAGGGATCCCCGGGAGTGTGTCAGTATTTGTGGGGATCCCCGGGAGTGTGTCAGTATTTGTGGGGATCGCCGGGAGTGTGTCAGTATTTGTGGGGATCTCCGGGAGTGTGTCAGTATTTGTGGGGATCCCCGGGAGTGTGTCAGTATTTGTGGGGATTCCCGGGAGTGTGTCAGTATTTGTGGGGATTCCCGGGAGTGTGTCAGTATTTGTGGGGATTCCCGGGAGTGTGTCAGTATTTGCAGGGATCCCCGGGAGTGTGTCAATATTTGTGGGGATCCCCGGGAGTGTGTCAGTATTTGCAGGGATCCCCGGGAGTGTGTCAATATTTGCAGGGATCCCCGGGAGTGTGTCAGTATTTGCGGGGATCCCCGGGAGTGTGTCAATATTTGTGGGGATCCCCGGGAGTGTGCCAATATTTGCAGGGATCCCCGGGAGTGTGCCAATATTTGCAGGGATCCCTGGGAGTGTGTCAGTATTTGCGGGGATCCCCGGGAGTGTGTCAATATTTGTGGGGATCCCCGGGAGTGTGCCAATATTTGCAGGGATCCCCGGGAGTGTGCCAATATTTGCAGGGATCCCCGGGAGTGTGCCAATATTTGCAGGGATCCCCGGGAGTGTGCCAATATTTGCAGGGATCCCTGGGAGTGTGCCAATATTTGCAGGGATCCCTGGGAGTGTGCCAATATTTGTAGGGGATCCCCGGGAGTGTGCCAATATTTGTAGGGGATCCCCGGGAGTGTGCCAATATTTGCAGGGATCCCTGGGAGTGTGCCAATATTTGTAGGGGATCCCCGGGAGTGTGCCAATATTTGTAGGGGATCCCCGGGAGTGTGCCAATATTTGCAGGGGTCCCTGGGAGTGTGCAAGTATTTGCAGGGGTCCCTGGGAGTGTGCAAGTATTTGCAGGGGTCCCTGGGAGTGTGCCAATATTTGTAGGGGATCCCCGGGAGTGTGCCAATATTTGCAGGGGTCCCTGGGAGTGTGCAAATATTTGCAGGGGTCCCTGGGAGTGTGCAAATATTTGCAGGGGTCCCCATGAGTGTGCCAATATTTGCAGGGGTCCCTGGGAGTGTGCAAGTATTTGCAGGGATCCCTGGGAGTGTGCAAATATTTGCAGGGATTCCCCGGGAGTGTGCCAATATTTGTAGGGATCCCCAGGAGTGTGCCAATATTTGCAGGGGGTCCCCTGGACCGTGCCAGTATTTGCAGGGGGTCGCCTGGACCGTGCCAGTATTTGCAGGGGGTCTCTGGGCTTGAGCCAATGTTTGTAGGAGGTTAAAAATCACTACGGGAAGGCAGAGTAGAGCCACTGTACATTGTTGGTGTTGATTTGCTTTAATAAAACTCCTTTTCTCTCGGGGTGGGGGGAGGGGCGGGACGGTTGGTGGTGACAAAAAACGAGTTGATGGACAAAGTGAGAACATCTTGCTGTGGGAGGGGTTGCCAACTCTGGTCGGACATATTCCTGGAGATTTCATCACATGACCTCCTGCCTCCAACTGCCCCGCCCCCACACTCCCGCCATTGGTCGCCCAACATGTCCATCCTCATGGCGCCACCGCCTACCCACGACCAATTGGAACGTGAATAGACACTTCATTACGTTTGGATGATTCTTGACTGTCAGTCGAACAGCAATTTTCCCCCATGTCCAATATTTTTATAACTAGTAAACAAAAATGTAGTATTTGCAGGGATTTAAAAACACTTTGTTTTAATGCCCTCTATGATTTTTCTCCCAGGTTTTGCTCGCAGCAGTGTCCTGGAGATTAATCCTTAATTCCTGGCGACTCCAGGGCCGTCCTGGAGGGTTGGCAACACAAGACCTGTGCTCATTTGTACAGCAAATCTCCACGCAGAGAAAGCAGTTGATGTTTTTTGACGTACCAATGGATTATATCGGGCAATTATCCTCTTGTCAAACTGTGTGATGTTACTACAGAGGAATTGCAGGGAAAATTCAGACTCGTCATTTTGGGCAGCAGGTCAATTGAGCGTTGATACAAGGCCCAGGACTCCGAAAACTGGCATACCTGGGCCCCGCTATTTACTGGGAGGCGGGGAGGGGTGCGGGGGAGGCTGAAAACAGGGTGGGGTTAATATCGAGGCCCTTGTGTTTCAGCAATTGCAGGGCTGCTGAGGAACTGCAGGTGGTTTAAGCACTACTTATTTTTTTTTATCCCACCAAGGGAAAGAGGCTCGGCTGTCACACCTCTGACTGATGGTGAGGTTTCGCCAAGAGATCACTTCTGTACCGTCGACTGCACGGCCCAAGAATTCTTTCCCAGTGTTGTAATCTGAGTTTCGCTTCGCAGCAGCCAAAGGTGCTCCTGAGGCTGCGAGAGATGAATGTGCTGCCTGCAGCAACATGAAACAGGAGAGAGTGGTGTGGCTATGAATCACAGAGCTTGAAACGAAGTCGCTCTGTTTACCTGGGTATTATCCCATGTGTGTGGTTATTGTCTCACTGTCCCACCTCAGTGAACTCAAGCTCCCCAGTCACTAAAATTAAACAGCAGCCAGGAGATGGCTGGAGTCACAACATCTGGAACTGGCTGGGGTTTTTGATGGTGGGGAGGTTTACCATATTTTCTGGTACAGAAGGCACTGCAAATATAAAAAGCATATGGAATCCTGGGCTGTATAAATCATGGAGTACAAGAGCAAGGGAGTCATTCTGGACTTTTATAAATCACTACTTAGGCCTCAGCTGGAGTATGGAGTCCAGTTGTGGACACCACACTTTAGGAAGGACGTCAAGGCCTTGGAGGAGGTGCAGAGGAGATTCATTAGACTGATACCAGGGATGAGAAAATTCAATTATGTGGAGAGACTCGAGAAGCTGGGATTGTTCTCCTTAGAGCAGAGACGGTTAAGGGGAGATTTAATGGAGGTGTTCAATATTATGAGGGGTTTTGATAGAGTAGTTAGGGAGAAATTGTTTCCACTGGCAGGAGGGTTGATAATCTGAGGACACAGATTTAAGATGATTGGCAAAAGAACCAGGGAGAGAGGAGGAGAAATATTTTTATGTAACAAGTTGTTATGATCTGGAAGGCACTGCCTGAAAGGGCGGTGGAAGCAGATTCAATAGTAATTTTCAAAAGGGAATTCGATAAATACTTGAAAAGGAAAAACATTGCCGGGCTATGGGGAAAGACCAGGGAAGTGGGACTAATTTGATAGCTCTTTCAAAGAGCCAGCACAGGCATGATGGGCTGAATGGCCTCCTTCTGTGCTGTATGATTCTATGAACTTTTTTTTTAAGGAACAGGCTGAAGACAATTAGGCTCAATGAGGACGATAGCACCATGGTATTTATATAGCAACTTACACGCCACATCGTTCCACCTCTGATGAGTTACTGCAGGCAGCCGCTCCAGGCAAATTTGCAACACAGCAAGATCCCACAAAAAGTAAATGAGTTGAATGGCCGGTTAATCTCGATAAGCCTGTTCCTCTTTCATAAATCAACTCCATCCACCAACATTTTCTCCACGATGCATCTAATTGTTTCCCTAACTCATTCAGAAGAAAGAAGCAATCACTGGGCTTGCAGAAAAGAGTGGGCGGGATGTTAGTAATGGTGTCCCATCAACCTCTGCCCATCAGGACAAGATGTCATTAGTGGTTCTTACACCTTTTACTGGTAATTATATGTATGTACTGGTAATTTAACTGAATTCATTTCTATTTGCGGTGCTTGTTAATTATGTTCCTTACTGGCAAGCAAGGACTCATCACTTTGTATCCTAACTCACACCAAGTCCCGTTCACCCATCACCCCTGTGCTCGCTGACCTGCATTGGCTCCCGGTCTGGCAATGCCTCGATTTTAACGTTTTCATCCTTGTGTTCAAATCGCTCCGTGGCCTCGCCCCTCCCAATCTCTGTCACCTCCTTTAGCCCTACAGCCCTCCGAGATCTTTGTGCTCCTCCAATTCTGGTCTTTTGTGCATCCCCGATTTCCTTTGCTCCACCATTGACGGCCATGCTGCTTAGGCCCGAAGCTTCAGAATTCCCTCCCTAAACTTCTTGGTCTCTCTACCTCTCTCTCCTACTTTAAGACGCTCCTTAAGACCTACCTCTTTGACCAAGCTTTTGGTCACCTGTCCTAATATCTCTTTATGTGGCTCGGTGTCAAATTTTGTCTGATAACTCTCCTGTGAAGCACCTTGGGAAGATTTATTACGTTAAAGGTGCTATATGAATGCAAGTTGTTGTTGTTGCTATTGAGTTTCTAAACTGTAAATTTCCTGGATTCTCTTGTTGGCTTTTATTTTTGCAGTCTGCCTGGAGTCTGACAAGTATGGAAACCCCTCACCATGCTTAATAGTCTCCAAACCAAACAACTGAGAATTCTGCACACAAAAAGGGGGCAATTTTAAACTAACCTGCCCGTCGGGAAACTGACGAGATTGAGTGAAGTTAATAGAGAGTGATTATGGGCGGGGCGGGGCGTGAAACTGGCATTCCATGAGATCATATGGGATTCCTGCCCAGTGAGTTAGATTCAAATTGCCTAGAATCATAGAATCATAGAATCATAGAAGTTACAACATGGAAACAGGCCCTTCGGCCCAACATGTCCATGTCGCCCAGTTTATACCACTAAGCTAGTCCCAATTTCCTGCACTTGGCCCATATCCCTCTATACCCATCTTACCCATGTAACTGTCCAAATGCTTTTTAAAAGACAAAATTGTACCCGCCTCTACTACTGCCTCTGGCAGCTCGTTCCAGACACTCACCACCCTTTGAGTGAAAAAATTGCCCCTCTGGACCCTTTTGTATCTCTCCCCTCTCACCTTAAATCTATGCCCCCTCGTTATAGACTCCCCTACCTTTGGGAAAAGATTTTGACTATCTACCTTATCTATGCCCCTCATTATTTTATAGACTTCTATAAGATCACCCCTTAACCTCCTACTCTCCAGGGAAAAAAGTCCCAGTCTGTCTAACCTCTCCCTGTAAGTCAAACCATCAAGTCCCGGTAGCATCCTAGTAAATCTTTTCTGCACTCTTTCTAGTTTAATAATATCCTTTCTATAATAGGTTGACCAGAACTGTACACAGCACTCCAAGTGTGGCCTCACCAATGCCCTGTACAACTTCAACAAGACATCCCAACTCCTGCATTCAATGTTCTGACCAATGAAACCAAGCATGCCGAATGCCTTCTTCACCACTCTATCCACCTGTGACTCCACTTTCAAGGAGCTATGAACCTGTACTCCTAGATCTCTTTGTGCTATAACTCTCCCCAACGCCCTACCATTAACGGAGTAGGTCCTGGCCCGATTCGATCTACCAAAATGCATCACCTCATATTTATCTAAATTAAACTCCATCTGCCATTCATCGGCCCACTGGCCCAATTTATCAAGATCCCGTTGCAATCCTAGATAACCTTTTTCACTGTCCACAATGCCACCAATCTTGGTGTCATCTGCAAACTTACTAACCATGCCTCCTAAATTCTCATCCAAATCATTAATATAAATAACAAATAACAGCGGACCCAGCACCGATCCCTGAGGCACACCGCTGGACACAGGCATCCAGTTTGAAAAACAACCCTCTACAACCACCCTCTGTCTTCTGTCGTCAAGCCAATTTTGTATCCAATTGGCTACCTCACCTTGGATCCCATGAGACTTAACCTTATGCAACAACCTACCATGCGGTACCTTGTCAAAGGCTTTGCTGAAGTCCATGTAGACCACGTCTACTGCACAGCCCTCATCTATCTTCTTGGTTACCCCTTCAAAAAACTCAATCAAATTCGTGAGACATGATTTTCCTCTCACAAAACCATGCTGACTGTTCCTAATTAGTCCCTGCCTCTCCAAATGCCTGTAGATCCTGTCCCTCAGAATACCCTCTAACAACTTACCCACTACAGATGTCAGGCTCACCGGTCTGTAGTTCCCAGGCTTTTCCCTGCCGCCCTTCTTAAACAAAGGCACAACATTTGCTACCCTCCAATCTTCAGGCACCTCACCTGTAGCGGTGGATGATTCAAATATCTCTGCGAGGGGACCCGCAATTTCCTCCCTAACCTCCCATAACGTCCTGGGATACATTTCATCAGGTCCCGGAGATTTATCTACCTTGATGCGCATTAAGACTTCCAGCACCTCCCTCTCTGTAATATGTACACTCCTCAAGACATCACTATTTATTTCCCCAAGTTCCCTAACATCCATGCCTTTCTCAACCGTAAATACCGATGTGAAATATTCATTCAGGATCTCACTCATCTCTTGTGGTTCCGCACATAGATGACCTTGTTGATCCTTAAGAGGCCCTACTCTCTCCCTAGTTACTCTTTTGCCCTTTATGTATTTGTAGAAGCTCTAGAGTTTCTGTCTGCCTGATAAAGAGACCACCTTCTCTCTCCACAGGGTCACAACCCAGTGAACTTAAGTGGAGGTTTGCAATGGCTAAGGAGTAGAGTTTGCGTCAAAGTATTCCTGAAGCTAAACCAGCTAAAACCATTCATCTTACCAGCACGAGCACTGGTAGGTTTCTCGCTGCTTCTCCGGTTAGGACCACCCTCCCGTTGTCTTACACGGTTAACCAGAGTTATGTGAGGGAAAAATCTCAGCTCTATCCCTCCAGGGCTCAACAATGATGCACACTCGTCAACAGATATAAGATATTAAGGGGAACGGATAGGGTGGATTGAGAGAAACTATTTCCGCTGGTTGGGGATTCTAGGAGTAGGGGGCACAGCCTAAAAATTAGAGCCAGACCTTTCAGGAGCGAGATTAGAAAACATTTCTACACACAAAGGGTGGTAGAAGTTTGGAACTCTCTTCCGCAAATGGCAATTGATACTAGCTCAATTGCTAAATTTAAATCTGAGATAGATAGCTTTTTGGCAACCAAAGGTATTAAGGGATATGGGCCAAAGGCAGGTATATGGAGTTAGATCACAGATCAGCATGATCTTATCAAATGGCGGAGCAGGCACGAGGGGCTGAATGGCCTACTCCTGTTCCTATGTTCCTTGATCTCTGCAGTACTACAAAGCTCATTGGCTCGGTTATTGGTTTACCCATTGCGCCAGAGGGTCAAAATGGTTCCAATCTTCACCTTGGAACCATCTCCGCCTTACAGAGACCTCACTCGCAGCTCAATGGGTGAGTGAACTGTGTGATCTCATCCTTGTGTTCAAATTCCTTCACGGCCTCACCCCTTCCAACCTCTGTAACCACCCACCCCCCCCTCCAAGTCCTACAAATCTCCGAGTTCTCTGTGCTCCTCCAATTCTGGTCTATTGCCCATCCCCGATTTCCATCACCTTCAGCTGTCTAAGCTCTAAGCTCAGGAATTCCCTCACTAAACCTCCCCTCCTCTCCATCTCTCTCATCTCCTTTAAGACACTCCTTAAAACCTACCTCCTTCACCTGTCCTAATATCGCATTATGTGGCTTGGTGTCAAATTTTGACTGATAATTGTTCCTGTGAAGCGCCTTGAGATGTTTTACTACGTTAAAGGCGCTATATAAATGCAAGCTGTTGTTGTTGTGGTACTGAGAACTATAGACCAGGAGGATCGCACCTCCAGGTTTTGGTCTGTGCTGCATTAGCAAATCTCAGCCGGGATGGTTGTAGGGGTTTAATAACAGAGCTCGATGTTCCAGGCCTAGCAATTGGGAGATCTAGCAGGGTTCTGACTTCTGATTGTTCTCCAATAGCCATTGCAGGATATCAAACAAGGATAAGGCTCCGATGCCACCTGAAATCAAATAGCCTGTCAATGCTCCGTGTCTAAAAGAAAGAACTTGCATTTATATAGCGCCTTTCACAACCTCAGGATGTCCCAAAGCACTTTACAGCCACTGAAGTACTTTTGAAGTGTAGTCACTGCTGTAATGTAGGAAACGCGGCAGCCAATTTGCGCACAGCAAGGTTCCACAAACGGCACCATGATAATGACCAGGTCATCTATTTTTAGGTGTTTGTTAAGGGATAACTATCGACCGGCACACCAGGGAGAACTTTGAAACAGTGCCATGGGGTCGTTTACATCCACCTGAGAGGGCAGACAGTGGCCTTGGTCCAAAAAATGGCACTTCCGACAGTGCAGCATGACCTCAGTACTGCGCTGGGAGTGTCAGAATAGGTTTGGTGCTCAAATTCCTGGAGTGGGACTCGACCCCACAAGCATCTGACTCAGAGGCGAGAGATTGCTACCCACTGAGCCACCGCTCACATGTGATGACCGATCACTTGGGCTAGGTACTGTCGGGCGTCCATTGCCCGTGGCATTCTACCCCAGTATGAGCCAAGAGATCAAGGGGATAAAAACTGGTGGGGAAGAAAAACTACTGAATGCTTTATCTTTGAATTAAGGTGACGCGATCTGAGTTGAATTCTGCCTTGAATATTTAGCAAAAGCGTGTAGAAACTTTCAAAGTGTCCAGAGTATTCTCGCAATAAACTGAAGCCCTTTTCAGCTAAAATGTACGTGGCAGCAGGAAGTGTTCTTTTTTTTATTCGTTCATGGGATGTGGGCATCGCTGGCAAGGCCAACATTTATTGCCCATCCATAATTGCGCTCGAGAAGGTGGTGGTGAGCTGCCATCTTGAACCGCTGCAGTCCGTGTGGTGACGGTTCTCCCACAGTGCTGTTAGGAAGGGAGTTCCAGGATTTTGACCCAGCGACGATGAAGGAACGGCGATATATTTCCAAGTCGGGATGTGTGTGACTTGGAGGGGAACGTGCAGGTGGTGTTGTTCCCATGTACCTGCTGCTCCTGTCGTTCTAGGTGGTAGAGGTCGCGGGCTTGGGAGGTGCTGTCGAAGAAACCTTGGCGAGTTGCTGCAGTGCATCCTGCGGATGGTACACACTGCAGCCACTGTGCACCAGTGGTGAAGGGAGTGAATGTTTAGGGTGGTGGATGGGGTGCCAATCAAGTGGGCTGCTTTGTCCTGGATGGTGTCGAGCTTCTTGAGTGTTGTTGGAGCTGCACTCATCCAGGCAAGTGGAGAGTATTCCATCACACTCCTGACTTGTGCCTTGTAGATGGTGGAAAGGCTTTGGGGAGTCAGGAGGTGAGTCATATGGCCCGGCATATTCCTCACTCTACCATTAACCAACAAGCCAGGGGATCAACCCTGGTTCAATGAGGAGTGTAGAAGAGCATGCCAGGAGCAGCACCAGGCGTACCTAAAAATGAGGTGCCAACCTGGTGAAGCTACAACTCAGGACTACATGCATGCTAAACAGCGGAAGCAACATGCTATAGACAGAGCTAAGCGATTCCACAACCAACGGATCAGATCAAAGCTCTGCAGTCCTGCCACATCCAGTCGTGAATGGTGGTGGACAATTAAACAACTAACGGGAGGAGGAGGCTCTGCAAACATCCCCATTCTCAATGATGGCGGAGTCCAGCACGTGAGTGCAAAAGACAAGGCTGAAGCGTTTGCAACCATCTTCAGCCAGAAGTGCCGAGTGGATAATCCATCTCAGCCTCCTCCCAATATCCCCACCATCATGGAAGACAGTCTTCAGCCAATTCGATTCACTCCACGTGATATCAAGAAACGGCTGAGTGCACTGGATACAGCAAAGGCTATGGGCCCTGACAACATCCCAGCTGTAGTGCTGAAGACTTGTGCTCCAGAACTAGCTGCGCCTCTAGCCAAGCTGTTCCAGTACAGCTACAACACTGGCATCCACCCGACAATGTGGAAAATTGCCCAGGTATGTCCTGTCCACAAAAAGCAGGACAAATCCAATCCGGCCAATTACCGCCCCATCAGTCTACTCTCAATCATCAGCAAAGTGATGGAAGGTGTCGTCGACAGTGCTATCAAGCGGCACTTACTCACCAATAACCTGCTCACCGATGCTCAGTTTGGGTTCCGCCAGGACCACTCGGCTCCAGACCTCATTACAGCCTTGGTCCAAACATGGACAAAAGAGCTGAATTCCAGAGGTGAGGTGAGAGTGACTGCCCTTGACATCAAGGCAGCATTTGACCGAGTGTGGCACCAAGGAGCCCTAGTAAAATTGAAGTCAATGGGAATCAGGGGGAAAACTGTCCAGTGGCTGGAGTCATACCGAGCACAAAGGAAGATGGTAGTGGTTGTTGGAGGCCAATCATCTCAGCCCCAGGGCATTGCTGCAGGAGTTCCTCAGGGCAGTGTCCTAGGCCCAACCATCTTCAGCTGCTTCATCAATGACCTTCCCTCCATCATAAGGTCAGAAATGGGGATGTTCGCTGATGACTGCACAGTGTTCAGTTCCATTCGCAACCCCTCAGATAATGAAGCAGTCCGAGCCTGCATGCAGCAAGACCTGGACAACATCCAGGCTTGGGCTGATAAGTGGCAAGTAACATTCGCGCCAGATAAGTGCCAGGCAATGACCATCTCCAACAAGAGTGAGTCTAACCACCTCCCCTTGACATTCAATGGCATTACCATCGCCGAATCCCCCACCATCAACATCCTGGGGGTCACCATTGACCAGAAACTTAACTGGACCAGCCATATAAATACTGTGGCAACGAGAGCAGGTCAGAGGCTGGGTATTCTGCGGCGAGTGACTCACTTCCTGACTCCCCAAAGCCTTTCCACCATCTACAAGGCACAAGTCAGGAATGTGATGGAATACTCTCCACTTGCCTGGATGAGTGCAGCTCCAACAACACTCAAGAAGCTCGACACCGTCCAAGATAAAGCAGCCCGCTTGATTGGTACCCCATCCACCACCCTAAACATTCACTCCCTTCACCACCGGCGCACTGTGGCTGCAGTGTGCACCATCCACAGGATGCACTGCAGCAACTCGCCAAGGCTTCTTCGACAGCACCTCCCAAACCCGCGACCTCTACCACCTAGAAGGACAAGGGCAGCAGGTGCATGGGAACAACACTACCTGCACGTTCCCCTCCAAGTCACACACCATCCCGACTTGGAAATATATCGCCGTTCCTTCATCGTCGCTGGGTCAAAATCCTGGAACTCCCTTCCTAACAGCACTGTGGGAGAACCGTCACCACACGGACTGCAGCGGTTCAAGAAGGCGGCTCACCACCACCTTCTCGAGGGCAATTAGGGATGGGCAATAAATGCCGGCCTTGCCAGCGACGCCCACATCCCGTGAACGAATAAAATTTTTTTTAAAAAATCCCACTTTCTAGCACTTGGTCAGTAGCCCTGTAGGTTACGGCACTTCAAGTGCACATCCAAGTACTTTTTAAATGCGATGAAGGTTTCTGCCTCTACCACCCTTTCAGGCAGTGAGTTCCAGACCCTCACCACCCTCTGGGTGAAAGTATCTCTCCTCAGCTCCCCTCTAATCCTTCTACCAATCACTTTAAATCTATGCCCCCTGGTTATTGACCTCTCTGCTAAGGGAAATAGGTCCTTCCTATCCACTCTATCTAGGCCCCTCATAATTTTATACACCTCAATTAAATCTCCCCTCAGCCTCCTCTGTTCCAAAGAAAACAACCCCAGCCTATCCAATCTTTCCCCATGGCTAAAATTCTCCAGTCCTGGCAACATCCTCGTAAATCTCCTCTATACCCTCTCTAGTGCAATCTCATCTTTCCTGTAATGTGGTGACCAGAACTGTACGCAGTACTCAAGCTGTGGCCTAACCAGTGTTTTATACAGTTGTAGCATAACCTCCCTGCCCTTATATTCTATGCTTTGTAAACAATTTTACAACACCAAGTTATAGTCCAACGATTTTATTTTTAATCCCACAAGCTTTCGGGGGCTTTCCCCTTCCTCAGGCGGTGTGGAAATGACGCTCATTTCCACACCGCCTGAGGAAGGGGAAAGCCCCCGAAAGCTTGTGGGATTAAAAATAAAATCGTTGGACTATAACTTGGTGTTGTAAAATTGTTTACAATTGTTAACCCCAGTCCATCACCGGCATCTCCACATCATTCTATGCTTTTGCTAATAAAGGAAAGTATCCCGTATGCCTTCTTAACCACCTTATCTACCTGTCCTGTTACCTTCAGGATTCTTTCTTTTTTTCTTTCCTTCTACTGGTGAAGCTGTGTTGTGGGGTGGTTTGGATAACAGACTGGGGAGAGGTGAGAGCAGGTTGTTGGGTTACAAAGAGAAGGACCTTGGAGAGAAAGGGCAGGTTAGACGCACAATCTTTTGCAGAGATGAAAGAGTTGAGGGTGGGCTTTTTAAGGGGACGGATAATGACGGTGGTTCTGACACGGGTGGGAGCAGTGCCTGGAGAGGTGGAGAAGTGGACACTTTGAAACTTATGACTTGTTTCTGAGGCAAATCAGAGGGGACTTTGCATGCACGGCGAGGAGAGGGAGAACCTATTTCAAGAGGGCCCATTGCCAATAAAAACAAACACCAAATTTGAACATATTATGAAGGCATGTTTTCTGTTTTGAATTTTTTTTTTCTTCTGAGAGGGGGGGAAATCATGTTTGTAACCCTCCACAACACAGTAACAAAACAGCTCCGAATTACTGCGAAGTACATGTCTGGAATTCCCTCCCACGGCCAAGATGAGGGCACACATGATGTTCCCACACATCCCCTCTCTGTAATCAGCTACGAGGCTGGGTGTCAGGTGCAAGGGAACTTCAAAGGAGCCGTGGCCTCCTCAACCTGGAGGGGGAAGAGACCACCTGTGCAATGACACTTCAGGAGAACAAGGCGGTAAAGACCTACCGACACTCAACAAAAAAAAATCGTCTACTTGAAACAAATTACTTTACAAAGGACACACCATTCCCCTAGGTGAAAAAAGAAATCTACTGTTTGAAAACATTCCCAAGCTGCATCCAATTAGCCCCTTGTGCAAGCTTTTACTTATCGAGTGTGTTACTGGCTGACTGTTCAGATGATGAATTGCTCCCAATTCGTTTCTCGTTCCCATTGGCCATGTAGGGATTACATTTGACAGCAGATGATGGGGGACCCTCGGTTACCAGAATCAGCTGAGAAATGCTGGCTTTTTCGTAGACTCTGAGGAGATTTGATTGAGGCCTTCAAAATAATTAAAGGATTAGATTCGGTGGACAGACCATTTAAGCTAAAACATGGGGAGGACCAAGGGGCATGAGTAGAACTTAAGTAAGCGTAGAGCTAGGTTAGATCCTCCCTTTTCGCCAAGAGTCATTGGCCTCTAGTATAAGTTGTGGGCACGTCTAGTGAGTGCGGATTCGCTCCGAGTGTTCAAAAGGAAGTAGAACAAGTCCCTGACTAGCTATCCCATCTACACGTAGAATGTAGATGGGCCATTGGAAGTTGAGTCACCCGTTCACCATGATCTCCTGAGACTTGTTTCATCCTTCAGGAATTGGAAAGGAAATGGCCACAGTTTTTTTTTCTTAAATTGGCCCATGGTTTCTTTCTCTCTTTCTTTTTTGTTTGGTTGGTCTTTTCCAGGATTTGCGTGGCTATGTGGCTAAGGGGAGCGATGGGGGAACGGTGTGCCGAGTTTGCACCATACCAGGATAGAACAGGCTCACTGGACCAGCTGGTCTTTACATGTCCTTTTTGTGTATGCTTTAGTAGGAGATTTTTGCTTTTAGGTTTATTTAATGCATAATCAGGATGATGGATGTCGATGCTGGGAGGTTTTTGTAACTATTCCACTTAGCTTGAGGCACTCCTGGGTCAGGTGCAGGTTAAATTCAAGAGAAAGTCTCCCTCTACGCTGGCCCCTCGATCACTCCTAGGTCAGGTGCAGCTTAAATGCAGAGTAAAGCTCCTTCTACTCTGTCCCATCAATCATTCCCAAGTCAGGTGCAATCAAATTCAGAGTAAAGGTCCCTCTGATCTGTCGTGCCAAGCTCTCTCGGGTCAGGTTCAACACAGTTTAGAGGCGGAGTACGCTTCCTTCTGCTCTGCCCCAACAATATGCCTTAACACCAGCCTCAGGAAACACCCCTTCAAGTGGCCCAAGTGCCCTTTCATGGGGTTTGGAATGAAATATGAATTATGCTGACTTTATAACTCAGTTAAGAGGCTCAAGGATTGGTTCTGGCCTGAACTGATGCTCCTAGGAGCAGACCAGTTACTGATCGTGTTACAGCAAGTCACTGTGTGTGTGTGTGTGTGTGTGTGCGTGTGTGTGCACGCGCATGCATACCAGGTGACAACATGGTGGCACACTCAACTTGCAGCAACCTCTGCAGTTGAACAGCCCGCTGATACTCAATGTCTGGGCTCAGGTGTGAAGAATGGAGGTTTGATTGAATGTACCACTGTGTAAGCCAGTGCCCAAGGAACTGTACCCCAGTAACAATCAATGCCATCAGATGAGAGGAGGAAATTGGCAGATCACAATGATCTGTAATACTGTCTTGAGTCTGTTATGGCCTTACTTAGCTGGATTTTCTGAACGTGCTCATTTAGATGTTGGTTATCTTGTCAGGTTGTGCCAAAGTTTGGCTTTGCCCCCTCTCTGTGCCTGTGACAAAAACTGACTGTGACATATTAACTGTCATGCGCAGAATGGAAAAGTACCAACAATATGTATCTTGTTACCACTTCAAGACAACTTTAATAATTACTTTTTCTCCCTTATTTTTTTGATGTGTTTGTAGCTTTTTCATCTGCGAATGATTTAGGCACTGACTCGGTGCCATGCTTAATGCCAGAGCCTGATGTAAGTGTTTGCAGGCTGGCATATATCCAATGAACTGGCAACACCGACCAACTGGTACTGTACCATGTCATGGACCTTTATAACATCGTCAACACTGAGTGAGTGCCTCTTGCCTTTTTGCATTGAGCTGAATGCCCTCAAGCACCACTGAGCATGGCTGGAGCGCATTTAGCAAAACATGTGGCCTGGAAATGTGATAACAATTTGGCAAGAGTGACAATGTGCTGACTCAGTCTGCCCACAGATCCACAAATCCAGAATAGCTTGTACCGTGAAGGCACTTGAAACCAGCCTGCAGGTCAAATGGTCCAAGTCTGGGAATTAAGTGCATGAAACCATTGTGTGTAGATAATTGGACACAATGGATGGCTATCACATGTGTCACCGTACTATTGTGGTGCAGAATTCCTTGCCTGCACTCTGGGAGATTTGAGATGTGTTCAAAGTCTTGTTGCCATGTTCTAAGGAAATGTCATTGATTTGATGAACAAAGGGTAAAAGCTCCAGAATTCTTGAGGAATTTGTAATGGAATGAATGAATTAAATGGAACCTTGAATCATAGAATTTTACAGCACGGGGGAGGCCATTCGGCCCATCGTGCGGTTCTTTGAAAGAACTATCCAATTAGTCCCACTCCCCTGCTGTTTCCCCATAGCCCTGAAAATTTTTGCCCTTCAAATATTTATCCAATTCCCTTTTGAAAGTTACTATTGAATCTGCTTCCACCGCCCTTTCAGGCAGTGCATTCTAGATCATAACAACTCTCTGCATTAAAAAAATGTCTCTTCATCGCCCCTCTTTTGCCAATTATCTTAAATCTGTGTCCTCCGGTTACCGGCCCACCTGCCAGTGGAAACAGTTTCTTCCTATTAACTCTATCAAAACCCCTCATAATTTTGCACAGGTCTATTAAATCTCCCCTTAACCTCCTCTGCTCTACGGAGAACAATCCCAGCATTTCTAGTCTCTCCACTTAACTGAAGTCCCTCATCCCTGGTGCCATTCTAGTAAATCTCCTCTGCACCCTCTCCAAGGCCTTGACATCCTTCCTAAAATGTGGTGCCCAGAATTGAACACAATACTCCAGCTGAGGCAGAACTGGTGATTTATGAAGGTTTAGCTTAAATTCCTTGCTTTTAATCTCTATGTCTCTATTTATAAAGCCAAGGATCCCATATGCTTTTTTATGAGCCTTATCAATCTGTCCTGCCACCTTCAAAGATTTGTGTACCTAAACCCCCAGGTCTCTCTGTTCCTGCACCCCGTTTAAAATTGTACCATTTAGTTTGAAGTGGGTCAAAGTTACTCTGGAGTTGGGGGGTGGATGTGGAATTCATCAATGAACTGAACATGGCTGAGCAAAGCCCCTCTGTTCTTTTGTTCGAGGATTGTGATGGGAAGAGCAACAGATGGAGTTCAACAGCGCACTATTTTCTCAGAGGCAGCTTCTTGAGTAATTAAAAAATAGACAGACAGACGTGCCTTTATACAATGCCTTACCATAGGAACATAGGAACAGGAGTAGGCCGTTCAGCCCCTCGTGCCTGCTCCGCCATTTGATAAGATCGTGGCTGATCTGTGATCTAACTCCATATACCTGCCTTTGGCCCATATCCCTTAATACCACCTCTCTCAGAAACGTCTCAAAGGCACTTCACGTCCAGTGATTCTTGTTATGTAAGCAAACACGGCAAGCAAAGATTCTGAGGTGATCTGCATGGGGAATCATTCGTCTGCTGAATCTGAGATGAGTGGAAACTGAACTTAACATGGCAGTCCATTTCAGAGAGAAGGAAGACTTGCCTTGATATAGTGCCTTATCACAGCTCTTAAATTTGTTTTAACGCACTGCACGTACTATGAATTACTTTGAAGTGCAGTTATTTGAGCAAACGTGGCAGTCATTTTGTGTTCAGCAGGATCTTCTTCAGACTCTTCTGGAGATTTCATACGTCTGACTGAGTTGAGCTTTGTAGAACAAACAGAACTTTACACTTCTTCCCGACATTTTAAAATCTATCGTCCTGGCTGTGTTGCTCACTCAAATCAACACTACCAAAAAAAGATGAACTGGTCATTGCTCTTTGTGGTACCTTGGTGTTTGCAAAATACTTGCTGTGTTTGCTTACATAACAAGAATCACTGGACGTGAAGTGCCATTGAGACGTTTCTGAGAGAGGTGGTAAGGCATTATATGTCTGTCTATTTTTTAATTACTCAAGAAGCTGCCTCTGAGAAAGTAATGAGCATATTTGTGCTGTTGAACTCCATCTGTTGGGATCCTCTGTTTGTTCTCATCAGGCCTGTAAAGGGTCTTCTATTAATTTCATGTTTAGTGCAATACACAACCTTCTCCTCCAGTCTCCGATTAGTCCAATAAAGGGGCTTCTCCTGACCGTGGTCACTCTCATCTAACAGTGATTAGTCGGTAAAGGGGTTTCTCACCTATTAACGGTTAGTCCATAAAGGGGTTTCTCATCTAACAATGCTTAGTCCGTAAAGAGGTTTCTCATCGAACAATGCTTAGTCCATAAAGAGGTTTCTCATCTAACAATGGTTATTCCATAAAGGGGTTTCTCATCTAACAATGGTTAGTCTGTAAAGGGGTTTCTCATCTAACAATGGTTAGTCTGTAAAGGGGTTTCTCATCTAACAATGCTTAGTCCATAAAGGGGTTTCTCATCTAACAATGGTTATTCCATAAAGGGGTTTCTTAACCAACAATGGTTAGTCTGTAAAGGGGTTTCTCATCGAACAATGCTTAGTCCGTAAAGGGGTTTCTCATCTAACAAAGCTTAGTCCGTAAAGGGGTTTCTCATCTAACAAAGCTTAGTCCATGAAAGAGTTTCTCATCGAACAATGCTTAGTCCGTAAATTGTAAACAATTTTACAACACCAAGTTATAGTCCAGCAATTTTATTTTAAATTCACAAGCTTTCGGAGGCTTCCTCCTTCGTCAGGTGAACGATGTGAAAATGAAATCCTCGAAATGAAATCGCATTTATAATTCACAGAACAATGCTTGGTGAGTACAGACAGTTTTTTCAACTGCCCGTTGCCAAGGCAATCAATGTGTAGACAGACAGGTGTTACCTGCCAGGTCTCAGAATATATATTCAGAATATCTCAGAATATATAGTCCGTAAAGGGGTTTCTCATCGAACAATGCTTAGTCCGTAAAGGGGTTTCTCGTCTAACAATGCTTAGTCCGTAAAGGGGTTTCTCGTCTAACAAAGGTTAGTCCGTAAAGGGGTTTCTCGTCTAACAATGCTTAGTCCGTAAAGGGGTTTCTCGTCTAACAATGCTTAGTCCGTAAAGGGGTTTCTCGTCTAACAAAGGTTAGTCCGTAAAGGGGTTTCTCATCTAACAATGCTTAGTCCACGAACGGGTTTCTCATCCAACAAAGGTTAGTCCGTAAAGAGGTTTCTCATCTAACACTGATTAGTCCCCAAAAGGGGCCTTCTATCGTCATGTAAACAGTAAACGGGTAGTTGAGGAGGAGTGGGACTGATTAGGAACCAAAAAAGAGATCTACGCATGGAGGCAGAGGGCATGGCTGAGATGATACAAAAATTGGCCGTGTGGTTGATAGTGAGGAGGGAAGCTGTAGACTGCAGGAAGATATCAATGGACTGGTCAGGTGGGCAGAACAGTGGCAAATGGAATTTAATCCGGAGAAGTGTGAGGTAATGCATTTGGGGAGGGCAAACAAGACGATGAAATACACAATAAATGGGAGGATACTGAGAAGTGTAGAGGAACAAAGGGACCTTGGAGTGCTTGTCCACAGATCCTTGAAGGTAGCAGGACAGGTAAATAAGGTGGTTAAGAAGGCATATGGGATACTTTCCTTTATTAGCCTAGGCGTAAAATATAAGAGCAGGGAGGTTATGCTGGAACTGTATAAAACATTAGTTAGGCCACAGCTTGAGTACTGCGTATAGTTCTGGTCACCACATTACAGGAAAGATGTGATTCACTAGACAGGGTACAGAGGAGATTTACGAGGATGTTGCCAGGACTGGAGAATTTTAGCTATGAGGAAAGATTGGATAGGCTGGGGTTAAGAACATAAGAACATAAGAAATAGGAGCAGGAGTAGGGTTGTTTTCTTTGGAACAATGGAGGCTGAGGGGAGATTTAATTGAGGTGTATAAAATTATTAGGGGCCTAGATAGAGTGGATAGGAAAGACCTATTTCCCTTAGCAGAGAGGTCAATAACCAGAGGGCATAGATTTAAAGTAATTGGTAGAAGGATTAGAGGGTAGATGAGGAGATATTTTTTCACCCTGAGGGTGGTGGGGGCCTGGAACTCACTGCCTGAAAGGGTGGTAGAGGCAGAAACCCTCAACTCATTTAAAAAGTACTTCGATATGCACTTGAAGTGCCGTAACTTACTTGGCTACAGACCAAGAGCTGGAAAGTGGGATTAGACTTGAGAGCTCTTTTTCAGCCAGCACAGACATGATGGGCCAAGTGGCCTCCTTCTGTAGCATGAATTTCAATGATTCTATGATAAGGGCTTCTCATCTAATATTGAATGGTTAGTCCGTAAAGGGGTTTCTCATCTAACAATGGTCAGTCCGCAAAGGGGTTTCTCATCTAACAATGGTTAGTCCGCAAAGGGGTTTCTCCTCCTGCCTGTGCTTAGTCCAACGAAAGGGCTTCTCCTGACGGTGCTCCACCCAATAAAGGGGCTTCTCTTTCTAACCATACTGGTTTCAATGAAGGGCCTCATCGTCACCCTGTTGTTTGCTTTCAGATGCCCATTGGGTATTTTCAGTGTGAGCTGTTTTCCTTCTGGAAAATCCCCTCGATGACGTGACTCAGCCCGATGTACAGGCCTGTGCCTGAGGGGAAGAAAAACCCTGAACACTTCTCACTCTTCAGTGAAAGTGTGGATGACATCCATCCTCAACAACAACAGCCTGCATTTATATAGCGCCTTTACCGTGGTAAAATGTCCCAAGGCATTTAACAGGAACGATTATCAAACAAAATTTGACACCGAGCCACAGAAGGAAATATTGGGACAGGTATCCAAATGCTTGGTCAAAGAGGTAGATTATCAAGGAGTGTCTTAAAGGAGGAGAGAGAGGTAGAGAGGTAGAGAGGCGGAAAGATTTAGGGAGGGAATTCCAGAGCTTGAGGCCGAGGCACCAGAAGGCACAACCGCCAATATTGGGGCAAAGGAAATCAGGGATGTGCAAGAGGCCAATAGCGGGAAGGTTTCCTCAGGTCAGAAACTCATTTAGGATTTAGGAGCACCAACCAGAGCTAATGTTCCCAGAAAATTTTACAATATCACTACACATAATAACCGGAATAAGACATCGCTATAAATCGCATGAGGTCAAGATTTTTTTAAAAGAAATATTCCCAGGACATGGATGACAATGACAGGGCTGCATTTATGGCCCATCCCAACTGGTCATCGACCCGAAATGTTAACTCTTCTTTCCTCTCCACAGATGCTGCCTGACCTGCTCAGTGTTTCCAGCATTTTCTGTTTTTATTTCAGATTTCCAGCATCCGCAGTATTTTGCTTTTGTTTCAGTGTTTAACTCACGGCCGCTCCTCTTCCAGGAATGCCCCACCTTGAAGAAGTTCTGCTTTTCTCTCTGACAGGATTTCCGTTTCATAGAAAGAATCATAGAAAGGTTACAGCACGGAAGGAGACCATTCGACCCATCGAGTCCGTGCCGGCTCTATGTAAGAGCAATCCAGCCAGTCCTACTCTCCTGCCCTGTTTGTCTTTTTTTTAAACCTTGTTCACTTTCATTACTTTCTGTTTCCCTTCTCGTGTTTGATCAGGTATCTTCTAAAACTAACTTTCACAACCACATCTCTTTCCTCAGACAGTTCTGATGAAAGGTCATCGACCTAAAACGTTGACTCTGTTTCTCTCTCTCTATTGATCGATGCTGCCTGACCTGCTGAATGTTTCCAGCACTTTCTATTTTTATTCCAAATGCCCTCATTTTCTTTGTAGCGATTGTTTGTACACCTGAGTGGCTTGTCGGGCCATTTCAGAGGGCATTAAGGATCAATCATGTAGTGTGGTGCTGGAGTCACTTTGTATGCCAGACCAGGTAGGGGTGTCAGATTCCCCGCCTCTGAATGAGATTTCATCACATGACCTCCAGCCTCCAATCTCCCCGCCCCCACAGTCCCGCCATTGGTCACCTGACATGTCCATCCTCACAGAGCACCCCACCCCCCCACTTCCCACACCAATTGGAAAGCAAACACAATCTTAATTATCTCATTCGTTGATGGCTTGACTGTCAGTCAAACAGCATCTTTATCCGGCCTGCGACATTCTTGTAACCAATAGATGAAAGCGGTCGAAGAAAATGAAAAAAAAATCACAATTTTTTTAATGTCTCGATGATTTTTCTCCTGGGTTTTGCTCGTAGTCGTGTCCTGGAGATTAATGTTTTATTCCTGGAGACTCCAGGACAACCCTGTAGGTTGGGCCACCCGACCCCATGAGGGATATCAATAACATTGCATTTTTACAACAATCCGGCAGCTTACGTGGTCATTTTACAGGTGGTAAGCCCACAAATGACCGAATTTATTCAACTCGGTTTCACAGCTTAGGGAGCGACTGAAACCTGCGCACGAGTTATCAACTTTAGTGGGACAATAGTGTACTGGTTATTGTCCTGAGGTTGTGAGTTCAAATCTCTGTGTTTTAAGAAATCTTCTATTTAAATCTTTCCTTGTAAAATATACACTCATAACAAACGATTTTGTGCACTCTTCAAATACTTAATTGCTAAACATTTATAAACACTAAACCTTTCTAAATCACTGGTTAGGCCTCAGCTAGAGTATTGTGTCCTATTCTGGGCACCATATTTTAGAAAGCATGCCAAAGCCTTGGAGAGGGAGATTTACTAGAATGGTACCAGGAAAAAAAACATAAGAAATAGGAGCAGGAGTAGGCCATACGGCCCCTCGAGCCTGCTCCGCCATTCAATCAGATCATGGTTGATCTTCCACCTCAACTCCACTTTCCCGCCCGATCCTCATAATCCCTTGATTCCCTTAGAGTCCAAAAAATCTATCCATCTCAGCCTTGAATATATTCAATGTCTCAGCATCTACAGCCCTCTGGGGTAGAGAATTCCAAAGATTCACACCCTCCTGCGTGAAGAAATTCCTCCTCATCTCAGTCTTGAAAGGCCGACTACTTATCCTGCAGCTATGCCCCTTTGTTCTAGACTCTCTAGCCAGGGGAAACAATCTCTCAGCATATGTCAAGCCCCTAATAATCCTACATGTTTCAATGAGATCACCTCTCATTCTTCTAAACTACAGAGAGAATAGGCTCATTCTACTCAACCTCTCCTCATAGGACAACCCTCTCATTCCAGGAATTAATCTAATGAACCTTCGTTGCACCACCTCTAAGGCAAGTATATCCTTCCTTGGATAAGGAGACCAAAACTGTATGCAGTACTCCAGGTGAGGTCTCACTAAAGCCCTGTACAACTGTAGTAAGAATTCCTTACTCTTGTACTCCAACCCCCTTGCAAAAACATTCCATTTGCTTTCCTAATTGCCTGCTGTAGCTGCATGCTAACTTTTTGTACGAGGACACCCAAGTCTCCCTGAACATCAACATTTAATAGTTTCTCACCATTTAAAAAATATCCTGTTTTTCTTTTCTTCCTACCAAAGTGAATAACCTCACATTTCCGCACATAATACGCCATCTGCCACCTCCTTGCCCACTCACTTAACCTGTCTATATCCCTTTGCAGACTCATTGTGTCCTCCTCACAGCTTACTTTCCCACCTAGCTTTGTATTGTCAGCAAACTTGGATACATTACTCAGTTCCTTCATCTAAGTCATTAATATAGATCGTAAATAGCTGAGGCCCAAGCACCGATTCTTGCAGCAACCCATTAGTTACAGCCTGCCAACTTGAGAATGACCCGTTTATCCCTACTCTGTTTTCTGTCTTTTAACCAATCCTCTATCCATGCTAATATATTACCCCCAATCCAATGAGCCCTTACCTTGTGAAACAACCTTTTATGTGGCACCTTATCGAATGCTTTAGAAAATCCAAATATACGACATCCACTGGTTCCCCTTTATCTATCCTGCTAGTTACACCCTCAATAAAAATCTAGTGAATTTGTCAAACATGATTTCCCTTTCATAAAACCATTTTTTTGTTATTCGTTCATGGGATGTGGGCATCGCTAGCAAGGCCAGCATTTATTGCTTATCCCTAATTGCCCTTGAGAAGGTGGTGGTGAGCTGCCATCTTGAAGTGAAGGTTCTCCCACTGTACGGTTAGGCAGGGAGTTCCAGGATTTTGACCCAGCGACGATGAAGGAACGGCGATATATTTCCAAGTCGGGATGGTGTGTGACTTGGAGAGGAACATGCAGGTGGTGTTGTTCCCATGTGCCTGCTGCTCTTGTCCTTCTAGGTGGTAGAGGTCGCGAGTTTGGGAGGTGCTGTCGAAGAAGCTTTGGCGAGTTGCTGCAGTCCATCCTGTGGATGGTACACACTGCAGCCACGGTGCGCTGGTGGTGAAGGGAGTGAATGTTTAGGGTGGTGGATGGGGTGTCAATTAAGCGGGCTGCTATGTCCTGGATGGTGTTGAGCTTCTTGAGTGTTGTTGGAGCTGCACTCATCCAGGCAAGTGGAGAGTATTCCATCACACTCCTGACTGTGCCCTGTAGATGGTGGAAAGGCTTTGGGGAGTCAGGAGGTGAGTCACTCGCCGCAGAATACCCAGCCTCTGACCTGCTCTTGTAGCCACAGTATTTATGTGGCTGGTCCAGTTAAGTTTCTGGTCAATGATGACCCCCAGGATGTTGATGGTGGGGGATTCAGTGACGGTAATGCCGTTGAATATCAAGGGGAGGTGGTTAGACTCTCTCTTGTTGAAAATGGCATTGCCTGGTACTTGTCTGGCACGAATGTTACTTGCCACTTATCAGCCCAAGCCTGGATGTTGTCCAGGCCTTGCTGCATGTGGGCACAGACTGCTTCATTATCTCAGGGGTTGTGAATGAAACTGAACACTGTGCAATCATCAGCGAACATCCCCATTTCTGATCTTATGATGGAGGGAAGGTCATTGATGAAGCAGCTGAAAATGGTTGGGCCTAGGACACAGCCCTGAGGAACTCCTGCAGCAATGTCCTGGGGCTGAGATGATTGGCCTCCAACAACCACTACCATCTTCCTTTGTGCCAGGTATGACTCCAGCCACCGGAGAGTTTTCCCCCTGATTCCCATTGACTTCAATTTTACCAGGGCTCCTTGGTGCCACACTCAGTCAAATGCTGCCTTGATGTCAAAGGCAGTCACTCTCACCTCACCTCTGGAATTCAGTTCTTTTGTCCATGTTTGGACCAAGGCTGTAATGAGGTCTGGAGCCGAATGGTCCTGGTGGAACCCAAACTGAGCATTGGTGAGCAGGTTATTGGTGAGTAAGTGCCGCTTGATAGCACTGTCGACGACACCTTCCATCACTTTGCTGATGATTGAGAGTAGACTGATGGGGCGGTAATTGGCCGGATTGGATTTGTCCTGCTTTTTGTGGACAGGACATACCTGGGAAATTTTCCACATTGTTTGGTAGATGCCAATGTTGTAGCTCTACTGGAACAGTTTGGCTAGAGGCGCAGCTAGTTCTGGAACACAAGTCTTCAGCACAAAAGCCGGGATATTGTCGGGGCCCATAGCCTTTGTTGCATCCAGTGCACTCAGCCATTTCTTAATATCATGTGCAGTGAATTGAATTGGCTAAAGACTGGCTTCTGCGATGGTGGGGATATCGGGAGGAGGCCGAGATGGATCATCCACTCGGCACTTCTGGCTGAAAATGGTTGCAATGTTGACGCTGCCTAATCCTATTATGATTTTCTAAGTGCCCTGTTTCACTTCCTTAATAATGAATTCCAGCACTTTCCCAATGACCGATGTCAGGCTAACTGGCCTGTAGTTCCCTGTTTTCTCTCTCCCTCCCTTCTTGAATAGTGGGGTAACATTTGCTACCTTCCAGTCCATTCCAGAATCTGGAGAATTTTGGAAGATCATAACCAATGCATCTGTTATCTCCGCAGCCACCTCTTTTAGCACCCTAGGATGTAAGTCATCAGGTCCAGGGGATTTGTTGGCTTTTAGTCCCATTAGTTTGTCCAGTACTTTTTCTCTAGTGATATTAATTGTTTTAAGTTCCTCACTCTCACTTACCCCTTGGTTCCCCACTATTTCTGATATGATTTTTGTTTCTTCTACTGTGAAGACAGATACAAAATATTTGTTTAACGCATCTGCCATGTCCTGATTCCCCATTATAATTTCTCATGTCTCAGCCTCTAAGGGACCAACATTTACTTTTGCTACTCTCTTCCTTTTTACATACATGTAGAAACTCTTACAATTCGTTTTAATATTTTTTGCTAGTTTACTTTCATATTCTATTTTCTCCGTTTCTTTCAATTTTTTGGTTGTCCTATGAGGAACTTCTCATTGTCTGATGAGGGACTTCGGTCATGTGGAGAGACTAGAGAAGCTGGGAGTGTTTTTGATAGAGTAAATAAGGAGAAACTGTTTCCACTGGCAGAATGGTTGGTAACCAGAGGACACAGATTTAAGGTGTTTGGCAAAAGAACCAGAGATGAGAAGAATTTTTTTTATGCAGCGAGTTGTTACGATCTGGACTGCACTGCCTGAAAGGGTGGTGGAAGCAGATTTAATAGTAACTTTCCAAAGGGAATTGAAGGGGAGAGAATTGCAGAGCTATGAGGAAAGAGCAAGGGGGAGTAGAACTAATTGGATAGCTCTTTCAAAGAACCTGCACAGGAATGATGGGCCAAATGGCCTCCTTCTGTGCCGTATCATTCTATGATTCTATGCAATGGCTCTTTGAACTCTGATTTTAAAAACTAGCAAACCGTTACTTCTCAGAATTGCCTCTCGCACCTTCCACCTTATACCGAATTAATTGCTTCCCAATCAGAGGAAATAACACAAAGCTCGGGTCTTTGGTAGCCACTCTTTCCTGTGAATCAGAAGCTTCAAACTCTAGTGAAGGACTAAATCTAGGTTGACATGTCAGTGTAGGAGTGAAGAGACTAAAAGGGTTAAATTATGAGGACAGGTTGCATAGACTAGGCTCGTATTCCCTCTAGTGAAGACAGATGCGCAGTTTTCATTTAGTGCCTCAGCCATGCCCTCTGCCTCCACAAGAAGATCTCCCATTTTGTCCCTAATCGGTCCCACACTGCCTTTGACTACCCTTTTATTATTTATATGTTTATAAGAGACTTATGGGTTTTCTTTTATGTTAGCCACTAATCTATTCTCATATTCTCTCTTTGCCCCTCTTATTCTCCTTTTTAGATCTCCTCTGTACTTTCTGTATTCAGCCTGGTTCTCTACTGTATTATGAACCTTACCTTCGTCACAAACCTCCGTCCTCTGTTTCATTTTACTCTCTATATCTTTAGTCATCCAGGGAGCTCTGGCTTTGGATGCCCTTCCTTTCCCTCTCGTAGGAATGTGTCTACTCTGTAACCGAACCAACACCTCCTTGAAGGCATCCCATCGTTCAGTTGCTGTTTTGCCTGCCAATTTTTGATTCCCATCCATCTGGGCAAGGTCCCTTTTTAACTCACTGAAATTTGCCCTCCTCCAGTTAAGCATTTTCATATTTGATTGTTCCTTGTCCTTTTCCATAACTATTTTAAATCTAATGATATTATGATCACTGTTCCCCAAATGCTTCACCTGCCTCACCCCAGAATTAGATCCAGCAGTGTTTCCTTCCTGGCTGGGCTGAAAACACACTGTTCCAGAAAGTTCTCCAGAACACATTTCAGGAATTCCTCCCCCTCTTTGCCCTTTACACTGTTACTGTCCAGTCTATATTGGGATAATTGAAGTCCCCCATTATCACTACTCTATAGCTCTTACATCTTTCACTAATTTGCCTGCAAATTTTCTGCTCTATCTCCTTCCCACTATTTGGTGGCCAATGATCGGCAACCAATTTCGGCGAGGAGACCTAAAACAGGCATTAGGCCCCTCATTTACACATGTATGGGGCCTAATGCCTGTTTTGGGTGGTGGCCTGGGATTCCTGCAAATACACCTTTACCAATATGATGGCGCCAGTAACGCAGACGCAGATCAAGGATGGGATGTTGCACCCAGAATTTGGTCCTCTTTGTCCCTGTTTTCCACCTGGAAAATGAATGCAACGTGGACCAATTTCTACCCCATACTATTGTGACAGTGTATAGGAGCTTTACTCTGTATCTAACCCGTGCTGTACCTGCCCTGGGAGTGTTTGATGGGACAGTGTAGAGGGAGCTTTACTCTCAATCTAACCCGTACTGTACCTGCCCTGGGAGTGTTTGATGGGACAGTGTAGAGGGAGCTTTACTCTGTATCTAACCCATGCTGTACCTGCCCTGGGAGTGTTTGATGTGACAGTGTAGAAGAAGATTTACTCTGTATCTGACCCATGCTGTACCTGCCCTGGGAGTGTTTGATGGGACAGTGTAGAGGGAGCTTTACTCTATATCTAAACCGTGCTGTACCTGCCCTGGGAGTGTTTGATAGGACAATATAGAGGGAGCTTGACTCTGTATCTAACCCATGCTGTACCTGCCCTGGCAGTGTTTGATGGGACAGTGTAGAGGGAGCTTTACTCTCTATCTAACCCATGCTGTACCTGCCCTGGGAGTGTTTGATGGGACACTATAGAGGGAGCTTTACTCTCTATCTAACCCATGCTGTATCTGAACTCTGAGGGTGCTTAATTCTCCTACAGAGCGTCCCATTCCTCAATAGTAACGTTCCTCGCCCTGAGCTCAATGTTTTTTTACTTTAAAAAAAGAAAGCCCAGGCCTGTTAATTGCACATTTCGTTTTCTCTTACACAACAAAGGATAGCAAGTACTCCCACTCCTAGTGCTCCTCACACGTCTCTTGCCCGAGGCCCTGAAAAGGTAGTTATCTCATAAGTGCTGCTGAAAATTGCTGTTACAGGCAGTAATGTTTTTGAAAAGTATTTCGCAAGACAGAAAAATTTTGCCTGGTATGATAGCACGCCAATAAATCTTACTTGAGCATCAGGCTGTTCTGTTGGGATTGCGCACGGAATTTCTATAAACCCGGGATTATCTGTGGGCAATGCGAAAGTTTCCAATTCAACCTGCAGTGATTTTGATCGGTCAAAGACGGATGCAGCCCCACAGAAAATTAGACCCTAACCTGTCCGCTTTCATTAACCTGCTCTACATTCGGTTAAGGCAGAATTCTCTCTCTCTCGATACACAGAATGACTCCCTTAGGGCCACAGCATATTACGTATGCAAATTTATATAGAAGTATGATTCTCAGGGCATTTTTTTTAACACTGTCAGATCTCCCGTGGCTTTGCTCGCAGTAAGTCGGATGATGCACTGTTTTATGTAGTTTAGGACTGTATCACCATTTGACGCACACTATATTATCCTGCTGCCAAGGTGGAATTATCTTTAACTGACCTTTCCCTTTAAGGCCACAAAATCCAAATGCTGTGAATAGGCACATTGTGAGATCAATTGGAACCTAATTGCTGTCATAGTCACCCTAGGGTCAATTAGATGCTAATTGCTGTAACACCCATTGTGAGGTCAATTAGAGTTCAATGACTTTCTTTACTTTTTGTATTTATTTTTAAAAATGGCTCATTGGTAGGTTCCCTATTTGTTCAGTTGACTTGTTAATGTTTTACAAATATTTTATTTGTGCCAATCGGGTACGAGTGTGACACAGAATTTGCGTGTGTGACACTTTTAAGTGTGACGCCTACGCTAAGTGCAAGGCTGTTATACATATTGGGCCAGAATTTGCTGGCAAAATAACGGTGAGTTTAATGGCGCACGCCGTTGTTAATGTGTAAATCGTCCAGCAGCTTGCGGCGAGGAAGAGATACGTGAGTTGTGAATTGCCGCAAGTTGCTGGACGATTTGCGCCACTCTGTCACTCGCCTCGCGAAAACGACATCTCGTCCTCAACCTCCCCGTGAGTTTGGTGAAATTGCTGCATTTACGCTGTTAAAACGAATGAAACTCGCCGCAGAACGTTGAGGTACTTAACAGCGTAAGGACACTTTCAATGAGGAGAGTTATGTTCCTGCAATGCCAATCAACCTCTCCGGTCCAGAAAGGGAACAATTAAAATGGTGGAGACTCATTCCTGCAGGTAGTAAGTTGCCTTTAGAGATTTTAAAAGTTTTAAATTTAAATTTATACAAAATCTTACTTTTCCATTCCCTATTTCTCATTCTGTACCTGATTTGACTCTAATTCACCTCCTACTCCGTCGTTTCTCTGTTTCTGTCTCAATCCTTAAATCTCATTGTTTAAGGAGACAGGCTGTTGGTCCCATCGTTCACTGAGGTCCCAGATACCCCGTTGCCATGCCCGCGCCACTATCAACGCGCACCTCCAGCAATTTGCGGCGCCAAAAATTTTGAGCTGGAAACTTTACTCTATTCAAGAGGGGGTGCCCAGTCACCACCCCCCTGCCCTCCCTCAAAGTTGCTGCTTCGCCCAGATGAACAGCAAGCGTGGGTTTTAGTCACACACCTCATTTCCTCCGGTTACAAGATGGCCGGTGTAAGATTCGATGATATCTATAAAAAGAGTGAGGGGAAAAAATAAATCACTAAAATCCTGGGAAATGGCCACTGTTTCACCCAACCAAGACCACTAAGCTAGGCAATTGGGACTAGCTTAGTGGTATAAACTGGGCGACATGGACATGTTGGGCCGAAGGGCCTGTTTCCATGTTGTAACTT
Organism: Heptranchias perlo; assembly: GCF_035084215.1. NCBI lineage: Eukaryota > Metazoa > Chordata > Chondrichthyes > Hexanchiformes > Hexanchidae > Heptranchias > Heptranchias perlo. Next base: position 9,475,281 of record NC_090331.1, read on the forward strand.
CTATGATTCTATGATTCTAAGTGTGCCGTCTTGTTCAGAGATACAGAATTCTTGCTGATAGGGAAGTGGTCATGTTTATTTTATTTTAATGCCTTAGTAAATTATAATTAGATGGTTTCCTTTGTTAAAACAAACCTTCCTCCCGTTTGTTTGTGTTCTGGCTATTTTGACCCTGCAAACTCCAGCACACTGTGATTGTGTGCGGAGAGAGTGCTCTTTGTGCACGTGCCACTGAATCACACTGGAATCGTCCCCTCCCTTATTTAACTGTCCTATGTACCATTCCAGCCTGAAAATAACACCACCACAACAACAACTTGCACTTATATAGCACCTTTAATGTAGTAAAAAGTCCCAAGGTGCTTCACAGGAGCGATTATCAAACGAAATTTGGCACTAAGCCACATAAAGAGATATTAGGATGGGTGACCAAAAGCTTGGTCAAAGAGGGAGGTTTTAAGCAGCGCCTTAAAGGAGGAGAGAGAGGTGGAGAGGCAGAGAGGTTTAGGGAGGGAACTCCAGAGCTTAGGGCCTAAGCAGCTGAAGGCACGGCCGCCAATGGTGGAGAGAAGATAATCAGGGATGCACAAGGGGCCAGAATTGGAGGAGCGCAGAGATCTCAGAGGGTTGTAGGGCTGGAAGAGGTTACAGAGATAGGGAGAGGCGAGGCCATAGAGGGATTTCAAAACAAGAATAAGAATTGATGAGCCAGGAGCCAAAGCAGGTCAGCGAGCACAAGGTTGATGCGTGAACGGGACTTGGTGCTAGTTAGGATATGGGCAGCAGAGTTTTGGATGAGCTTAAGTTTATGGAGAGTGCAAGGTGGGAGGTCAGCCAGGAGGGCATCGGAATAGTCGAGTCTAGAGATAACAAAGGCATGGATGATGCCTATTCAGAGGATTGGATTGTAGAGAAAGATGGGAGACACTTTGGTACTTCGTCCTTAAAAGGAGGCAACTAAAAGAGGACCTATACAGGAGGTATATAAGACATTAAGTGCATACAGAAGTATATATGGAACTCTACTGCAAGGTATGGCAGAAAGGTTGGACAAGGGGGTCACAGGCTCAAACTGGTGGAAGGCCAATTATAAGTTCTTCACACAAAGAGTGATTAACTCATGCAATGGACTTCTAGACAAAAGAAGGAAAGAATTTGCATTTATATAACACCTTTCATGAACTCAGGACGACCTCAAGTGCTTTACAGCCAACAAAGTACTTTTGAAGTGTAGGCACTGTGGTAATATAGGAAATGCGGCAGCCAATTTGCGCACAGCAAGGTCCCACAAACAGCAATGTGATAATGACCAATGTGATAAAATCTATTTTTTAGTGATGTTGGTTGAGGTACACCAGGAAAAACTCCCCCACTTTTCTTTGACTAGTACCATAGGATCTTTTACGTCCACCTGAGAGGGCAGACAGGGCCTCAGTTTAATGTCGTATCTGAAAGGCAGCACCTCTGACAGTGCAGCACTCCCTCAGTATGGCACTCAAGTGTCAGCCTAGATTATGTGCTCAAGTCTATGGAGCAGGACTATGAACCCATGACCTTCTGACTCCGAGGCGAGAGTGCTACCCAGTGAGCCATAGCTGACACGAGCCTTAACCAACTGCATCCACTTGGCCTTCTACATGACTGTTGAACAGTATGCCGGTGGGAAACAAGGGGTATTTAACTGAAAAAGGTTGGCTTTAAAGTGACCACGCCAAAGTAGGTAAACACCAAAGTAACCTCTCTGCCATGAAGGACTAACTGACCAGAATCACTCCACAGGGACGGACAATCCTATGCTTGGTTTTCGGCCTGTTACCCAGTCATTCCTTTTAAGTCATGACAGCAATGTTAATTGTTAAGGAGTGAGGTATGTTTGAAGGTGGTGTCGACGTGTTCAAACAAGAGAGACATTTGAACAGTCATGGCATGGAGCTAATATTAACAGTGCTCGCTCCTGTCTGGATTATCTTGACAAGGTTTTCGGAGCAGATGTCCAACACTCTTAACAGCTATATAACAAGAATAAAACTGTAGTTACAGTATGTGGAGCTGTCGGCGGTCGATAGATCCTGATGCAAGAGTCTGAGTCATGAATCGTACGCCTGAGGCGTCACCTCACGTCAAGAGCGAAAACATGATTAAAAGCAGTCAGCTGCGGCTCTCAGATGGTCCAGAGGCAGGGGGGTGACGCGAGGGGGCCCCGCACGGAACCGGTGAAAGGACACCTGTCGCTCCACGGGACACGCTGACGTGCGATTATAGTGGGTCACTGAGCGCAATCGGGGGCAGCGTCGAGCCGTCCGGCGAGCTCCATTGACCATCACCTCAGAGCGTAGCCCCATTGGCCGCGACATCCTTCAAAACGTTGGAGCGGGCCAGGCGAGCAGATTTAGCGGGTTCTGGAATTGGTCGATCTTTGGTTTAGCGTGGGGGGGCGGCGGGAAGGCGGGAGTGTGGTGCAGGGGCGGGGTTTCGGCAGGGTGGTTGGGGTTTGGGGAAGGCACTCGCTGCTTCCCGGCTCTCAGCGGCTCTGATAAAGGGAATACCAGCGCTTCCAGTTCAAATCAATGGAGTCATTATGTAGAAAAAGTTACAGTCGCCACGGCAACAGGGGGTGAGTCAGTTTTTTTTCCATTCGTTCACTCATTCGTTTACTTTTTGCTTTTTGGCAATTGGAACAGGTTTTAGCAGTGCCTAGTGAAAGGGGCCCCAAACCTGAACCTTTGCACGGGGCCCATCACAAGGCCCTTGTCCAGGGCAGTTGGCAAAATATATCCTTCCTTTATCGTCTTATCCCTGCCTTTCCCTTTTTTCCCCTCTTGCTGTCCCTCCTGTTTTCTGTTGCTGAAGAGTGAGGAGAAGCAAAAGGAATTCCAGGAATTGCTAGTGCAGCCCATACAAGTGTGGGGCTGACGAACCTGAGGCAGGTGGGTGGGAGATTGTGACCACATGCATGAGACTGCCCGTTGAACGTGGGTGTTTTGGGAAAGGCTGGGTATTATTACATGCATTAAGAATGCCAGAATCCCTTTGCGATAGACTGACCCCACCTACCCGTCTCCCCAGCATGTACCTCAGTACCCCCTCATGCTAGTAGGTAGAGCCTTGAGTCACTTTTGTGTTTGGCAAGTCCTCGGCAGATACTGGAAGCCCCTATAGTCGTCGTCTAAGTGCTTTAATATGGACAATGGAGTGAGGACCGTGCAAGGGGTCTATGTGCAGGCGAGCAAGGGAGTTCTCCTTGGTGTCCTGGCCAATATTTATCCCTCAACCAACATCACTAAAAACAGATTATCTGGTTATTATCACATTGCTGTTTGTGGGACCTTGCTGTGCTCAAATTGGCTGCTACGTTTCCTACATTACAACACTGACTACGCTTCAAAAGTAATTCATTGGCTGTAAAGCTCTTTGGGACATCCCAAGGTCGTGAAAGGTGCTAAATAAATGCAAGTCTTTCTTTCTTCGCACTGGCATTCTGACAGTATGTCTGTTCCTTAAAATTGGTTGAATACAGGGCTTACTGAATTTTTAGCAACAGGACAGGAGAAAGCCATTAGAACCAACAAGCCCATCACCTTTTGACAGACGAGCCCACCTACCTGACTTTATGCCACTTCCCTCAATTCCTTCTCTCTCCAGGAGCACATTTAGTTGCCTCTTGAATCCCTTTGTACTATTCACTTCAATAATCTTCCGTGGTAACTTATTCCACAATCCTATTACCCTTTGGCTGGTTTCACTTAAATTATATCCCCTGGTATCTGAGCCTTTCACCATAGTAAACAAGTCACCTGAATCCAATTCGCCAATTCAGTTTAAGAAATCTGGAAATAAAAAGCTGGTATCAGTAAAAGTGACCGTGAAGCTGTTGGATTGTCGTTAAAAACCCAACTGGTTCATTAATGCCCTTTAGCAAAGGAAACACGTTGTCCTTACCCTATCTGGCCTACATGTGACTAGCTGGTTAAAGGGAGCTTTACGCTGCCCCAGCAACAGAGCTCAGTGTCAGGGTAAAGGTAGTTCAGTTCCAGAGTAAGGGGAGTTCACTATGAGAATTTCCAACTTACGAAAACCATTTCCTACTTGGTTGTACTTGCTGGAGATGAAATTTGAAATCATTTTAAAAATGATTTAAAACAACAACGAATCTGTTTTGTCTGGTATGCTTCAGGGAGTTACGACCTCACCTCACCCCCCAAAGGAATCCCACGAGCTCAGATCAGGTATCGGAGGTGCTTGTGCAAACAGGGCCTCTCAAAGCAAACTTGAGAGCGATTTGCTCGGAGCTTGAACCGTGCATTGTGAACGAGTGTGGCCAACTCTGGCTGGATGTATTCCTGGAGGTTTCATCACATGACTTCCTGCCTCCAACCGGCCCACCCCCACACTCCCGCCATTGGTCGCCCGACACGACCATCCTCACGACACACCACCTTCCCACGGCCAATCGGAAAGTAAACAGGCTCTTCATCATCCAATTGGATGATTCTTGACTGTCAGTCAAACAGCCTTTCTCTTCCCCATCTCCAATATTTTTATAACTAATAAACAGAAGCGTTGAAAGAAAATGAAAAAAACAACTCAATTTTCTTTTAATGCCTTGATGATATTTCTCCTTGGGGTTTTTTTGCTCGTAGCAGTGTCCTGGAGTTTAATCTTCAATTCCTGGAGACTCCAGGGCCAATCCTGGAGGGTTGGCAACCCTACTATGAACGCACCCTAAAACACAATTCTACGCAATGGATTAATTTTTCTTTTAGCAAAAAAGCATTGATGACGAGACTTGCTCTTTTGAGAATGCACGAGGGAAGTAGTGATCACCAACACCAGACAGCAGGTGTTTAGTACCTAGCCAGGGTGCAGCAGTATCAGATGATTACCACCGCCTCTTCAGATACAGGATACTCTTGAATCCCTTTTATTTTTTATCTCATTATATACTCAATGAATGTCGTTTAAACACTTTCACCGTGGGGAGACACGTAAGAGTTAAAGCACTTTAAGAACTCAAGGGAGAACTCCCAGCTATCTGTCTTCATGTGGTCACCGTCTCAAAATGATACAGACACATTAAAGACATTTCTGGCTTGTGAGTTGTGGAGCCTGTTCTCTGTTCTAACGTTCGTGTTTATTGTGGCAACGTTTATGATATACCATTTCAGCGGCCTTTGTAAACCGCGTGTGTCCCCTTTCACATGACAGAGTCTCTTTCTTCTGCTCGAGGGAGGACTTGTGAATCTCTATTTTATAGGAACTGATACTGTAGATTAGGTGCTTTATTATCAAAAGCTGAAATATGGGTCACTCACATCATTGTTGTGGCTTGTGTATTATTTTTTTTGTGTGTGTGTGCTCATCTAGGTGAGGAATATTGGCACTGGTAAATGAATCCCCCAATATCAGCATCAAGCACTCCTGGGTTGATAGATAGCACAGATGGCTCCCTCTGCTCTGCTCAAAAGAAAGACTCACGTTAATATAGAGCTTATCGTGTCTCTCAGAAGCATCCCAAAGCAGTTCACGTACAAATCATTTACTGTTTGAGATGCAGTGACTGTGGGGTGTTGATGGTACAGAATGGCCGTCACATTTGCTCGACGTAACAACAAACAGCAATGAGGTGACTGGCCAGTTCATCTGTTTTTTTGATGGCTTTGGTCGAGGAAGGAACATTGGCCAAGGAGAACTCCCTGCCCCGCATCAAGCACTGCCATTGGCTGCTTGAAGTCCACCGAAACCACTGGAACAAGCAGACAAGGCCCATGTTCATTGTCTCAATGAAAGGACAGCGCCTCCAACAGGACTGCCCTCTATCAGCACCGGACCGCAATGACAGCCAAGATCTTGTGCTCAAGTCCGAGACTGTGGCTTCAACCCATAACCTGTTGACATCATGTTTGAGCCAAAGGCAACAACACACTGATGTCCACTCTACATTACTGGGTTGTAGCCCTATTAGGTCATGACTTTGTTCTAAAGCCATTAAAGACACTGAAAGACTCATAACTGAGCTAACTTTCTTGGATACCTCCAATAACAAAGTGGCATGTAAAAAGCAACCAATGGCAGTTACAGGCACTGGTTACACCTTGAGAAGGCCGACTCTCAGCCAACCTGTACCAGACAGTATTAGTTGGACGCTGCCAACCTCCACTGATTATTCATAAGCAAAGCTTCATGATACCACTAGTATTATAGGGAGTAGCAAACTCTGTGTATATTATAGAGTACAGCAGACTCTGTGTATATTATAAAGAATAGCAAAGCCTGTGTATATTATAAGGAATAGCAGACCCTGTGTCTATTATAGGAAATAGCAGACTCTGTGTACATTATAGAGAGTAGCAAACCCTGTGTATATTATAAGGAATAGCAGACCCTTTGTCTATTATAGAGAATAGCAAAACCCTGCGTATATTATAGAGAATAGCAAACCTTGTGTATATTATAAGGAATAGCAGCTGCTGTATATATTATAGCGTATAGCAGCCTCTGTATATATTACAGAGAATAGCAGGCCTTGGGTATATTATAAAGAATAGCAGCCCCTGTGTATATTATAGAGACTAGCAAACTCTGTGTATATTATAGGGAATAGCAGACTGTGTGTATTATAGAGAATAGCAGTCACTGTGCATACTATAGAGAATAGCAGCCCTGTGTATATTATAGACAATAGCAGCCCCTGTGTATATTATAGAGAATAGCAGCCCTGTGTATATTATAGACAATAGAAGCCCCTGTGTATATTATAGAGAATAGCAGCCCCTGTGTATATTATAGAGAATAGCAAACTCAAGTCTGGCCACACCATTTCAATTATTCTTTCCCATTGAAACAAAAGGTATATTCCTGTCTGTGCAGAGTGAAGAAACTCCACTATTAAAAAGTAAAAGTTCTAAAGGGTCAATGGAAATACTGCTTTCTTTCCAACACCCCTCCCCATCCCAAAATCCAGGTTCAAGGGGGAAATCTATTCGAGTGGCACAGTGGGCACTGCTAGGGTGCCAGCCTCCACCATGTCACAAAGGGTAGTCAGTGGCACCGATCAGGTACTTCCCCACAGACAGGGAGAAAGAAAGGAAGAACTTGCATTTATATAGCGCCTTTCACAACTTCAAGATGACCCAAAGCACTTTACAGCCAATGAAGTAGTTTTTGAAGCGTAGTCATTGTTGTAATATGGGGAAACACCACAGCTAATTTGCGCACAGCAAGGTCACACAAACACCAATGTGATAGTGACCAGATCATCTATTTCAGTGATGTTGGTTGAGGGATAAATATTGGCCAGGACATCGGGGAGGACACCTCTGCTCTTCTTTGAAATAGTGCCATGGGATTATTTTCATCCACCTGAGAGGGCAGATGGGGCTTTGGTTTAACATCTTATCTGAAAGACGGCACCTCAGACAGTGCAGCACCCCCTCAGTACTGCACTGGGAGTGCCAGCCTAGATTTTGTGCTTAAGTCTCTGGAGTGGGACTTGAACCCACAACCTTCGGACTCAGGTGAGAGTGCTACCAACTGATCCATGGCTGGCACCTGGGTGGAGGTAATCCAAAAACCTAGACTAACAATCCAGAGAACGTGAGTTCAAATCCCACCATGGCAGTTTGAGAATTTGAATTCAGTGTAAGAAAAAAAATCAGGAAATAAAACAAATGCTGACTTGACCTCCTGTGTACTTTTTTAAAATTCATTCATGGGATGTGGGCATCGCTGGCGAGGCCGGCATTTATTGCCCATCCCTAATTGCCCTTGAGAAGGTGGTGGTGAGCCGCCTTCTTGAACCACTGCAGTCCGTGTGGTGAAGGTTCTCCCACAGTGCTGTTGGGTAGGGAGTTTCAGGATTTTGACTCAAGTCGGGATGGTGTGTGACTTGGAGGGGAACGTGCAGGTGGTGTTGTTCCCATGTGCCTGCTGCCCTTGTCTTTCTAGGTGGTAGAGGTCGTGGGTTTGGGAGGTGCTGTTGAAGAAGCCTTGGCGAGTTGCTGCAGTGCATCCTGTATATGGTACACACTGCAGCCATGGTGGTGGAGGGAGTGAATGTTTAGGGTGGTGAATGGGGTGCCAATCAAGCGGGCTGCTTTGTCCTCAAAGGTGTCAAGCTTCTTGAGTGTTGTTGGAGCTGCACTCATCCAAGCAAGTGGAGAGTATTCCATCACACTCCTGACTTGTGCCTTGTAGATGGTGGAAAGGATTTAGGGAGTCAGGAGGCGAGTCACTCACCGCAGAATACCCAGCCTCTGACCTCCTCTTGTAGCCATTGCATTTATGTGGTTGGTCCAGTTAAGTTTCTGGTCAATGGTGACCCCCAGGATGGTGATGGTGGGGGATTCGGCGATGGTAATGCCATTGAATGTCAAAGGGAGGTGGTTAGACTCTCTCTTGTTGGAGATAATCATTGCCTGGCACTTGTCTGGCGCGAATGTTACTTGCCACTTATCAGCCCAAGCCTGGATGTTGTCCAGGTCATGCTGCATGCAGGCTCAGACTGCTTCATTATCTGTGGGGTTGCGAATGGAACTGAACACTGTGCAATCATCAGTGAACATCCCCATTTCTGACCTTATGATGGAGGGAAGGTCATTGATGAAGCAGCTGAAGATGGTTGGGCCAAGGACACTGCCCTGAGGAACTCCTGCAGCAATGTCCTGGGGCTGAGATGATTGGCCTCCAACAACCACTACCATCTTCCTTTGTGCTAGGTATGACTCCAGCCACCGGAGAGTTTTCCCCCTGATTCCCATTGACTTCAATTTTACTAGGGCTCCTTGGTGCCACACTCGGTCAAATGCTGCCTTGATGTCAAGGGCAGTCACTCTCACCTCACCTCTGGAATTCAGCTCTTTTGTCCATGTTTGGACCAAGGCTGTAATGAGGTCTGGAGCCGAGTGGTCCTGGTGGAACCCAAGCTGAGCATCGGTGAGCAGGTTATTGGTGAGTAAGTGTCGCTTGATAGCACTGTCGACGACATCTTCCATCACCTTGCTGATGATTGAGAGTAGACTGATGGGGCGGTAATTGGCCGGATTGGATTTGTCCTGTTTTTTGTAGACAGGACATACCTGGGCAATTTTCCACTTTGTCGGGTAGATGCCAGTGTTGTAGCTGTACTGGCGCGGCTAGTTCTGGAGCACAAGTGTTCAGCACTACAGCCTGGATGTTGTTGGGGCCCATAGCCTTTGCTGTATCCAGTGCACTCAGCCATTTCTTGATATCACGTGGAGTGAATCGAATTGGCTGAAAACTGGCTTCTGTGATGGTGGGGATTTCGGGAGGAGGCCGAGATGGATCATCCACTCGGCACTTCTGGCTGAAGATAGTTGCAAACGCTTCAGCCTTGTCTTTTGCATTCCGGCATTTTCTGCTTTTATTTTAGATTTCCAATATGTGTGTTTTCCTTTCCAACTGTATAAGTGGTGCTGGTGATGTGTTGTGACACAGAGACTTGAGTTGAGGACAGAACTGTGCTTTACAGTCGTACCTGAGCTTCTACCCCTAAATGTTACTCCATCCAGTGACAGGAGACATATTTTGTTCTGATCGCTGAGAGACCTCGACATGAAACGGCACCACTTGGAAACCTGGTGGGGGAAGCAGGGTACGAAACTACCAAGGCGGCTACTTTGTCCTTTCTACAGAAAACCGCAGTCCCGCACCAACCTCCAAACCTTCCAATGCATCGGACATTGGGGTATAAATGCATACAAGGACATTGATTTTCACTGCTCCCGCTTGGTGTTAACGGGGCTGGTAATGGCCTCAAAATGGGGTCGGTAGTCTCACCGCTACCGTTAACACCGATGATGCGGTCGGCATCATTTTTGAAAGGGGCCTGCCACCGAGTGTCCAAATCTCCCGCCTGTTCCAGGCGCTAGGCCCCTTTTAATATGGAAATCAGGGTCCCTTGACGTACATGGGACACCGATTGTCATTTTAGGTCAAAATTGGTCCACAGGCGATGGAACCGAACAGGCCCGGCCAAGGTGAGTGTTAAATTATTTTTACGGCCCGAAAGGGAGCAGGAGGGCACCTCCGGAGCACACAAAAAAAATTATCTGGGTCGCTGCTGACCTGGGAGCTCACCTTCCGCGATTGCAACCTCTCCCCACCTCCCCCCGCCCGCCCCCCACAATTTACCTCGCCGGCCATCGCCCCAACCCGATCTCGAGGCCTCAACCTGGCGAGATGCACCAGAAGGCCTGTTTGGCTCCCCGCAGCTGGCCTGCCGAATTTAAATGAGGACTAGGCCTCAAAGTGGCTGGGCCACCTTCGCCGCCGGCTGCAAAGTGGGGCAGGCCAGCGGCCTCCGCCAGTCGGTCGCCCGAAAGCCAAAAATGGACCCCAAGGTGTCTGCGGCACCGGCTCCATCGGTGTAGTGGTTGCACAGGGTTGAAAGGTTCAAGGTGAAATGAAGCTTTTTCCCTTCGTTGAGGGTTCCATAACAAGGGGGCATAGATTCAAGGTAAAAGGCGGGAGGTTTAGAGGGGATTTGAGAAAGAACTTTTTCACCCAGAGGGTGGTTGGAGTCTGGAACTCACTGCCTGAAAGGGTTGTGGAGGCAGGAACCCTCACAACATTCAAGAAGCATTTGGATGAGCACTTGAAATGCCATAGCATACAAGGCTACGGACCAAATGCTGGAATATGGGATTAGAGTAGACAGGGCTGATGGCCGGCGCGGACACGATGGGCCGAAGGGCCTCTATCCGTGCTGTATGACTCTATGACTCTATGACTCTATGAAAGTTTCTCACAGTTTCAGCTGCTTGCTGTATCTATGTGACTCTGTGACCCAACTCCCTCCGCCTCTGGCACCCACCCCGCCCCCCTCCCCAGCCCCCTAGTGCATGGCTTGGCGTCTGCGGTTGCAACAATTAGTTCAAATCTGTGCTGTATTTTGATCACCGTTTATCGGGAGCATTATTTTCTCGGGCATCCATGACCCCAGTGGCACGTAAGGGCATTAGCGTAATTGTAGCCATCTGATGTATTTTAACTCTGGGCTTCATTGGGGGATCTCAAGTGAAAATCAGGATTGTAATTAAAACCAAGCTTCAGGGTATGGGCTGAGCTGCTCAAACGGAGAGACAGAGTCAGAAAGACGAGAGAGAAAGAGAGAGAGAGAGAGAAACAGAAAGACGTTTGTGTGATCTTATACAAGTCTATAAAATAATGAGGGGCATAGATAAGGTAGATAGTCAAAATCTTTTCCCAAAGGTAGGGGAGTCTATAACGAGGGGACATAGATTTAAGGTGAGAGGGGAGAGATACAAAAGGGTCCAGAGGGGCAATTTTTTCACTCAAAGGGTGGTGAGTGTCTGGAACGAGCTGCCAGAGGCAGTAGTAGAGGCGGGTACAATTTTGTCTTTTAAAAAGCATTTGGACAGTTACATGGGTAAGATGGGTATAGAGGGATATGGGCCAAGTGCAGGCAATTGGGACTAGCTTAGTGGTATAAACTGGGCGACATGGACATGTTGGGCCGAAGGGCCTGTTTCCATGTTGTAAACTTCTATGATTCTATGAAAGAGAGAGAGAAAGAGACAGTCAGACAGAAAGATGAGTGACAGAGAGAGATCTTGCATTTTAAAAAGCACCTTTCATGACTTCACAAAACACTTCACAGCCAATGAAGTACCTTCTGAAGCGTAGTCACTGTTGTAAAGTAGGGAAATTCAACAGCCAATTTGCGCACAGCAAGATCCCACAAACGGCAATGAGATAAACAACCAGATAATCAGTTTTGGTGATGTTGGTTGAGGGATAAATTTTGGCCAGGACACCAGGGAGGACTCCTCTTCTTCGAATAGTTCCATGTGATCTTTTACATCCACCTGAGAGTGCAGACGGGTCCTCGGTTCAACATCTCATCCGAAAGACGGCACCTCCGACAGTGCAGCGCTCCCTCAGTACTGGCAACGGGAGTGTCAGCCCGGATTATGTGTTCAAGTCTCTGGTATGAGGCTTGAACCCACGACCTTCTGACTCAGAGCGCTACCCACTGAACCTGGGACCGGCACATAAATGGTATGTGGGAGGAATAGGCTTGATGGGCTGAATTACCTAGTTCCTGCTTTCTCATGCTGGGAATTTAGCTCTAGCTTTCTCATAGGAAATGTGCTGCATTGGTGGACTGAACACTTCATTACTTTGTCAAGAAATGTTATGCTCGGTTGTGGGTTTCTGTAAATGGGAAATAAAAGTGTCAGGTTAGCAAGTATCACACCTAGGCTTGTTTCATCTTTCATTCAACAACACACTGTAAACACCATTAAACAAAGGCTCCAATGACTGTCTTCAGCTGAATGAAATTTTGGCAGTAGATAAATTATGGTTAGTGTACTGGGCTCTACAATAAATCAAGATTAAATTTATTTGTGTTCTTAATGTGAGATGCATATGTGTGCTAGCATCTGGCTTAAAGAAACTTAATCATCAAACTTAATGCAACAAAGCAAAGCAAAAAGCCAAAAATCACTCACGTTCAGCCTGAAGCAACTGGACAGATGAGAAGAATTTTTTTTTAACGCAACAATTTGTTATGATCTGGAATGCGCTGCCTGACAGGACGGTGGAAGCAGATTCAATAATAACTTTCAAAAGGGAATTGGATAAATACTTGAAGAGGAGAAGATTTGCAGGGCTATGGGGAAGGAGCAGGGGAGCGGGACTAATTGGATAGCTCTTTCAAAGAGCTGGCACAGGCATGATGGGCCGAATGTCCTGCTTCTGTGCTGTGTGATTCTATGACAGAGCTTCAAGGGAAAGTCTAGGAAGCTAGTTACCAAATTCACCAATGCTAAAAGGGCCTTCGGTGATGATGTCTTATTTAGGGAGCAGAGCCCGCAAAATACAGAGTAAGGAAGGTCTACCCTAATTAGTGTTATTTTCGCATCCTTAATGAGGCCCCAACAGGAACCTGTTGAACATCCTGCTCTGCTGGATCTTCCTCCAGGGCGGGTTTGCTCCCGGAGAAGGGGGGAGTTCGACGCAAGTCTTCCACCTGCTACTCCGACCCTTTTCCCTGGGACGTGGCTCAGTGAACTCGCAGAGTGGGCTCCAGGTGAGAGGAGATGGAGCCCTCCGCTGCTGTCGGTGGGGGGGGGGTTAAATTCTGTGGTTCGCTGTAGCACTTTTTAAAGGGGGCGGAAGCTGTTTCTCCCCCTCAAAGAAATTTGTCCAAAAGAGAAAAGTCTGAGCAGGAAGCCAAAGAGACCACTGGTGCAGGTAAAGGGGCCTGAAGAGAAGGAGCAGTGCCCATTACTAGGCCTTCTCCCTCCAGTAGCTGCAATAACAGACATTCTGCCACCATCCCAGCGTCTTACACCACTCCTCTCCTGGCGGTCACCGAGGTTAGTGACAATTGCGGTGACTATTCCAATGCTCTCCTGACCGGCCTCTCATCTTCCACCCTCCGTAAACTTGAGCTCATCCAAAGCTCTGCTGCCCGTATCCTAAGTCGCACCAAGTCCCGCTCACCCATCACCCCCGTGCTCGCTGACCTACATTAGCTCCCAGTCCGGCAACACCTCGATTTTTAAAATTCTCATCCTTGTGTTTAATTCCCTCCACAGTCTTGCCCCTCCCTATCTCTGTCACCTCCTCCAGCCCTACAACCCTCCGATATCAGGCCCTCCTCCAATTCTGGCCTCTTGCGCATCCCCGATTTCCTTAGCTCCACCATTGGCGGCCGTGCCTTGAGTTGCCTAGGTCCCAAGCTCTGGAATTCCCTCCCTAAACCTCTTTGCCTCTCTACCTCTCTCTCCTCCTTTAAGACGCTCATTAAAACCAACCTCTTTGACCAAGTTTTTGATCACCTGTCCTAATATCTCCTTTTGTGGCTCAGTGTCAAAATTTGTTTGATAACACTCCTGTGAAGTTAAAGGCGCTATATAAATGCAAGTTGTTGTTGTGGGCAGGGAAAGCGATGTCTGCGGTTCTACCCCTCCCCAATCATCATCTAAATATGAACATAGGAAAATGATGAGTAGGAAAAGACCAGCTGGTTTATCAAGACTGCCAAAGACTCAAGATAGCCGGAGAGTCGTGATTAGACTCTTCCCACCCCGCACTATATAACCTCCTGGGAGAGTCAAAAACCAGAGAAGGAACCCCAGGGCCAAAAAGGGGGGGAAAAGGTACCCTGGAAAATTCCTCTCCGACCCGTTCAGGCGATCGAAACCAGTCGAGGAGATCACATGATCCACGTGCTCGTTATCTGATTATCTACTTACCTTCTATATGATGTGAACCTCTGCCCCAGAGTAGAACCGTCCAGCTCCCTCTTGAAGACGTCATGCAGAGAGTCAGCACCCACCGCACCAACCGGCGATGCATTCAAGAGTCTCGATGCTCTCCAAGAACCGCCAAACATCCAGTCTATTCCGACTGCTGCATAGTGTAAACGCATGTCCCCTGGTCCTCCTACAGTCTGTCAAACTGGAATAATCTATCAATAGGTGCCAGCCAAGACCAGTCCAGTTGTGGCAGTCGACTTCTCAGCAGTCAAGCGATGCAACCAAGGGCAGGAATCCAGCCATAGGCCTACCCGCCTCAATTCCCGTTGCTATAGCACCCCATTTCATCAGTACATTTTTTCTTTAGATGGTCCGGTGGGATCGTTAACATCCACCTGACAAAGTAGCCGGGGCCTCAGTTTAAAAGTCTCCTCTGAAGGATGGCGGTTTTGACAATGTAACATTTTCTCTCATTGAGGTGGTCAGCCCAGTCCTGGAGCAGGGGCCTTGAACCAATGGCCAATTTGCCTCAGGACAGTGGGAATCCTACCAGCTGAGCTAAGCTGACACTGACCCCACATTACACAAGGGCCATGTATTTTTTTTTGACGGAGATTTATGGTCTATTGACCGCCTTACCTTTCAAAAATGGTTGATTGACCAGCAATTTAATGTCTTTCCTGAGAATTGGAAGAAAAATAAAGTTCTGGTTGAGAGCTTTGATTTTTGTTTTTTTTTGCATAATGTACCCGGCATAACCAAGAAGATAGATGAGGGCTGTGCAGTAGACGTGGTCTACATGGACTTCAGCAAAGCATTTGACAAGGTACCGCATGGTAGGTTGTTACATAAGGTTAAATCTCATGGGATCCAAGGTGAGGTAGCCAATTGGATACAAAATTGGCTTGACGACAGAAGACAGAGGGTGGTTGTAGAGGGTTGTTTTTCAAACTGGATGCCTGTGTCCAGCGGTGTGCCTCAGGGATCGGTGCTGGGTCCGCTGTTATTTGTTATTTATATTAATGATTTGGATGAGAATTTAGGAGGCATGGTTAGTAAGTTTGCAGATGACACCAAGATTGGTGGCATTGTGGACAGTGAAGAAGGTTATCTAGGATTGCAACGGGATCTTGATCAATTGGGCCAGTGGGCCGATGAATGGCAGATGGAGTTTAATTTAGATAAATGTGAGGTGATGCATTTTGGTAGATCGAATCGGGCCAGGACCTACTCCGTTAATGGTAGGGCGTTGGGGAGAGTTATAGAACAAAGAGATCCAGGAGTACAGATTCATAGCTCCTTGAAAGTGGAGTCACAGGTGGATAGGGTGGTGAAGAAGGCATTCGGCATGCTTGGTTTCATTGGTCAGAACATTGAATGCAGGAGTTGGGATGTCTTGTTGAAGTTGTACAGGGCATTGGTGAGGCCACACTTGGAGTACTGTGTACAGTTCTGGTCACCCTATTATAGAAAGGATATTATTAAACTAGAAAGAGTGCAGAAAAGATTTACTAGGATGCTACCGGGACTTGATGGTTTGACTTATAGGGAGAGGTTAGACAGACTGGGACTTTTTTCCCTGGAGAGTAGGAGGTTAAGGGGTGATCTTATAGAAGTCTATAAAATAATGAGGGGCATAGATAAGGTCGATAGTCAAAATCTTTTCCCAAAGGTAGGGGAGTCTATAACGAGGGGGCATAGATTTAAGGTGAGAGGGGAGAGATACAAAAGGGTCCAGAGGGGCAATTTTTTCACTCAAAGGGTGGTGAGTGTCTGGAACGAGCTGCCAGAGGCAGTAGTAGAGGCGGGTACAATTTTGTCTTTTAAAAAGCATTTGGACAGTTACATGGGTAAGATGGGTATAGAGGGATATGGGCCAAGTGCAGGCAATTGGGACTAGCTTAGTGGTATAAACTGGGCGACATGGACATGTTGGGCCGAAGGGCCTGTTTCCATGTTGTAACTTCTATGATTCTATGATTATTACTTAACCTTTTATTCAAATGACTGTTAGAGAGAAACTTTCTTCGCTGGTGGACGAGTCTAGGACAAGGGGACATAGCCTTAAAATCAGAGCCAGGCCATTCAGGAGAGAAGTTAGGAAACACTTCTTCATGCAAAGGGCGGTAGAAGTGTGGAATTCTCTCCCACAGAAAGCAGTAGATGCTAGCTCAGTTAATAATATTAATTCTGAGATCAATAGATTTTTGCTAGCCGGTGGTATTAAGGGATACGGAGCCAAGGTGAGTGGATGGAGTTAGGATACCGAACGGCCATAATCTCATTGAGTGGCGGAACAGGCTCGAGGATCCTATGTTGCTATTTCCTTTGTCTGTCTTGCTAAGGCTGATTCCAGCCTTCTTCTCGTGTGCTTTTCTGCTGTAATTTGGCGCGAGTGAGTAAATTCTTACCCATTAGCTTTGGGCTTTTTTGTGCAGCATGTGAAGTGGCAGCCAACAGCATCGCTGCAGATTCCAGACCCACTCACCCATGCGCGTTCGACACCCGGGGTGGGGCAAAGAAATGGGCCTAAATTAGGAAGCCAGCAGGTCCCATCAGACCCCTACCCTCCAGGCATGAGTCTCGTGCTCGTCTAGTCCGAAACCAATTGCCTGACAGTAAGCAGGACAAAGCCAGGGAGGAGCTAATCGGATGGCGTGGGCGAATCCTCCCAGGACAACTGTTGTGATGGAAAACAAACAGAAAAGACACTAATTGACAGGCAGAGCAATAAAAAAAACGCAATGGTGTGTTAAGAAAATAGTAATTTTGTACTGCGAACACAATGGGATCCTTGTTTCGATCTGTGTAACCTATATCTCGAGTGTTCAGATGCTTTCTGGATTGCCTAAAGCCGATGAATGATTCATCGCCAAGTCAAAATATTTTAACTCTTTCTCTATTTAATTATCATTTTTTAAAATGGGTTCTTCTTTTACCTAAATGGTACAATTTTAAAGGGGATGCAGGACCAGAGAGAACTGGGGGTGTACATACATAAATCTTTGAAGGTGGCAGAACAAGTTGAGAAGGCTGTTTAAAAAAGCATACGGGATCCTGGGCTTTATAAACAGAGGCACAGTGTACAAAAATAAGGAAGTTGTGCTTTATAAATCTCTGGTTAGGCTCCAGCTGGAGTATTGAATCCAATTCTGGGCACCACAATTTAGGAAGGATGTCAAGACCTCAGGGAGAGTGCAGAAGAGATTTACTAGAATGGTACTAGGGATGAGTGACTTGAGTTATGTGGAGAGATTAAGAAATTTAAGGGGAGATTTAATAGAGGTGTTCAAAATCATGAAGGGTTTTGATAGCTTAAATAACGAGAAATTGTTTCCACTGGCAGAAAGGTCGGTAACCAGAGGACACAGATTTAAGGAAATTGGCAAAAGAACCGAAGGGGAGATGAGGATAAATTTTTCTTAACGCAGCAACATTGTTATGATCTGGAGTGCACTGCCTGATAGGGTGGTGGAAGCAGATTTAATAGTAACTTTCAAAAGCGAATTGGATAAATACTTAAAGAAGAAAAATTTGCAAGGCTATGGGGAAAGAGCAGAGGAGTGGGACTAATTGGATATCTCTTTCAAAGAGCTGACACAGGCACGCTGGGCAGAATGGCCTCCTTCTGTGCTGTATCATTCTATGATTCAAACCTCCAATTTTTTTTCCCTCTTCTCAAAGAAAGACAGAAGGATTTGCACTTATAAGACGCCATGGCCTAGAAATTGGGCCCCGACCTGTTTTGGGCGCGCTGAGGTCATAGTTCGGACCCCACCCCCATCCCCCGGGCCTGAATGATGAGGCCTGACGCACTCCAGATATTGGGCCTCAGGCCTCATTTCAATATTGCCGGAGAAGCGTGAACAGCCCGCCAGTGAAGAGGACGTCAAGTTTGGGCCGTTGCTAGCATCGCATCAAATTAATGCTTGAAGCACGGGCTGCCTCCAAAATCAGGCAACCCGCCGCAGTCCTGTGCAATTCCCAGTGCCTTCCCCCACTCTAGTTAAAGCAAGGTTGCATCCTCTGTTTGCATTTTCCACAGAACAACTCTGGAAGACTTGCTTGCCTCGGACATGAGTCGGAGGGCTGCCTCCTCTTTCCTGCGTTCCTGAGGTCCCAGCGGAGGAAGTGAGGGGCAGGTTCGAAGTACTGTTCCCCAACACCCCCAGGAGCATTCCCAAGGCCAATGTCAGGCAGGCCTGGGCAGAGGTGGCTGAGAGGGTCAGTGCCAGCAGCATCACCCCCGCCCCCCCCCCCCCCGCCTCCCCCCAGGACTTAGGTTCAATGTAAAAAGAGGGTTTAATGACTTCACAAGAGCAACAAGGTTGGGTACAACTCTTCACCTCTTCATCTCTCTCACCATCACCTGACAACACACCTTTCCTGTTAACCCCATCCCCCACCACTCTCAACTATTCCCTCCCCTCCGTCACATGCTTCAACATTCATTCACAAGTGCACACTAAGACGCCTCTCTTTCTCACTGAAAACACACTCACCTCTTCCTTTCCTCTCTTCGCACCACACACTATCACCATTCCCTTCTCGTTTGCACAAGCACCGACCCCTCCTTCCACACTTCACATCACACACACTTCCCTTTACATTCAACGCCTCCCCATTCTTGTTCCATCTTGCTTCTTCTCCACCTCTCAACACATCCATTCTGCGCACATGCCCCATACAGCTCCACTCACCTTTGCGCCCTCTCTTTTTGCAGGACAAGACAGCACATAATGGTGTCAGCTGTGGCGCAGTGGGTAGCACTCTCCCCTCTGATAGTAGAAGGTTTTGGGTTCAAGTCCCAGTCTAGAGACTTGAGCACAAAATCTAGGCTGACACGACCAGCACAGTACTGAGGGAGGTGCCGTCTTTCGGTATGAGATGTTGCACTGTAGGCCCCGTCTGCCTTCTCAGTTGGATGTAAAAGATCCTAAGGCACTATTTTGAAGAAAAGCAGGGGATTTCTCCCCGGTGTCCTGGTTGAGTTTTATCCTTCTACCAACATCACTAAAAAAACAGATTATCTGGCCATTATCACATTGCTGTTTGTGGGATCTTGCTGTGCGCAAATTGGCTGCCCTGTTCCTACATTGCAACAGTGACTACACTTCAAAAGTACTTCATTGGCTGTAAAGCGCTTTGGGGCGTCGTGAGGTTGTGAAAGGCACTGTATAATTGCAAGTTTTACTTTCTGTCATAATGCCAGGGAGAGGAACAAGATGGGCGAAGGAGTCCCCAACACCATCGCCCTCACACAGACAGAGCAAGGAGTGCTGGAGGTCACTGGCCCAGGCAGGGTCATGGGCATCGGGCCAGGAGAGGCTAATGGCGTACCCAAGCAAGAGTGTCTGCAAATCACTTGTATCCCTTGATTCCAAGCCCTCCATGACCTCGCCCCTCCCTATCTCTGTAACCTCCTACAACCCTACAACCCTCCGAGATCTCCGCGCTCCTCCAATTCTGACCTCCTGCACATCCCTGAGTTTAATCGCTCCACAGTTGGTGGCCGTGCCTTCAGCTGCCTCAGCCCTAAGCTCTGGAATTCCCTCCCTAAACCTCTCCGCCTCTCTACCTCTCTCACTCCTCCTTTAAGATGTTCTTCAAAACCTACCTAGTTGCCCAGCCTTTTGGTCACCTGTCCTAATATCACCTTATGTGGTTCAGTGTCAAATTTAGTCTGATAACGCTCCTGTGAAGCACTTGGTTCGTTTTACTACGTTATGGACGCTATATAAATGCAAATTGTTGTTGTACATTCAACCCCCCCCCCCACCCAGGGAGTGGCAGTGATATGATGGGAGCAGTACATGTTGGCTTCTCTCACGTCTGTAGATTCCCCACACCGCACCCAACCAGGTACCACGGTGCCAGCAGGTCTGCTCTTGGCAACAGCAGTGTTGCAGCGGCTCGTGGCCGAGCCCCCTACAAACTCGAGCGCCCACAGGTCACCGGCCGCAAGCATTTCGAGGGTCCCCACGTGAGGAACAGCTGCCTTCCCACCAGGTCTGCTCGGGCCATTACGCCGAGTGCCTTGTAGGAGTAGCAGAGTTGAGAAACCTTCTTTAAAGAAAAGTGAGATCCAGAAGATTTTTGATAAAGCACTGGTTTTAAGGGTGACAGAACCAAGGCGGGTAGATGAAGAACATAAGAAATAGGAGCAGGAGTAGGCCACATGGCCCCTCGAGCCTGCTCCGCCATTCAATAAGTTCATGGCTGATCTTCGACCTCAACTCCACTTTCCTGCCCGATCCCCATATCCCTCGATTCCCCTGGAGTCCAAAAATCTATTGATCTCAGCCTTAAATATATTCAACGACTCAGCACCCACAGCCCTCTGGGGTAGAGAATTCCAAAGATTCACAACCCTCTGAGTGAAGAAATTCCTCCTCATCTCAGCCTTAAATGGCCGACCCCTCGTCTTGCGACTATGCCCCCCTTAATTCTGGACTCTCCAGCCAGGCAAACAATCTCTCAGGATCTACCCTGTCAAGCCCCCTCATAATCTTATATGTTTAGTTAAGATACGCATCAGCCATTATCTAAAATTGAATGGTGGAACAAGCTCGAGGGGCTGAATGGCCTACTCCTGTTCCCATGTATCTAAAAGCACTATGTCATGATTACCTGGGTGAGAAGTGAATGGAAGGCATTTATAATGTTTGGCATCAAATTAATCGCCTTCATCTTATTTGGCACTTGGGTCTGCATTGTGGTTTAATAGCAGCTTCTGAGTCTGCATTGTCGGAATACCATTAATATAAAAGCTGTCTGAATGATTTGAATGTTCTTCAATGCAGGATGAAGGGAGGGGTGACGGATGCGTCAAGAACTATTATGCAGAAGGGCTTCTGTCTAGGTTCTCGGGGCTGGGTTGTGAGAAGCTCAGCGGGATTGCCGTGCAGACAGCTCTGCAACTCTGTCTGCAAGGCACTGAGGTTGTCCTCCTTCCTCTGCTGCTTCCTTTCCTTCCATCTGGGTCTTCCCTCACCCCATGGTGGCTGCTGCTGCTCTGCCTCCTCCACATGCAGGCCTTTCCGCAGTGCAACGTCGCGCAAATTGCAACAGAACTCTACATTCTATCAGGGGCATATTGCAGGCAGTCCCCCCGAGGGGTCCAGGCATCTGAACCACTGCTTGAGCATTCTTATGGTGTGCTCCGTAAGGATCCTGATTGCGCCCTTGCTTTGATTGAATGTGCTACTCAGTCGTGGTGGGATTGTCCCGGTCTGGGAAAGCCTTGGTTTTAAAGTTCTCATCCTTGTTTTCAAATCCCTCCATGGCCTCGTCCCTCCCTATCTCTGTAACCTCCTCCGGCCCTACAACCCTCCGAGATCTCTGCGCTCCTCCAATTCTGGCCTTTTAATCGCTCCACCATTAGCGGCCGTGCCTTCAGCTGCCTATGCCCTATGCTCTGGAATTCCCTCCCTAAACCTCTCTGCTGCTCTACCTCTCTCTCCTCCTTTAAGACGCTCCTTAAAACCTACCTCTTTGACCAAGCTTTTGGTCACCTGTCCTAATATCTCCTTATGTGGCTCAGTGTCAAATTTTGTATGATAATCGCTCCTGTGAAGCACCTTGGGATGTTTTACTATGTTAAAGGCACTATATAAATTCAAGTTGTTGTTCGGGTGTTATTAGTCAGGTCTCCCCAGTCCCCCAATAGTCACCCTGTCATGCACTGTCATGATATGTGCCCTGCCATGAATTTCTCTTTTTTTCTTGTCTATTAGGTGGCATAAGAGGGACACCCATAACACAAACAGATATCTCATGAGACCGAATTTGATGGTGAACTTGAGCTCATCCAAAACTCTGCTGCCCTGTATCTCAACTTTCACCAAGTCCCATTCACCCATCGCCCCTGTGCTCGCTGACCTACATTGGCTCCCGGTCCGTGAACGCCTTGATTTTAAAATTCTCGTCCTGCTTTTCAAATCCCTCCATGGCCTCGCAACTTCCCTAACTCTGTAACTTCCTCAAGACCCACATCCCGCTAAGATCTCTGCATTCCTCCAATTCTGGCCTCTTGCACATCTCCCATCTTCATCGCCACTCCATCGGTGTCCGTGCCTTCAGCTACCTGGGCCCTAAGCTCCCTCCCTAAACCTCTCTACCTCTCTCTCCTCCTTTAAGACGTTCCTTAAAACCTACCCACTTTGACCAAGCTTTTGGTCACCTGTCCTATTATCTCCTTATGTGGCTCGTTGTCAAATTTTGTCTGATAATCTATCCTGTGAAGCGCCTTGGGACGTTTTACTATGTTAAAGGCGCTATATAAATGCAAGTTGTTGTTGTTGAGAGAAAGATTTGGAGACGTTGTACTGGAGTTAGGTGGTAAAGTGAGAAGCAACTTGATGATTAAGATGAGTTATTGACTTCTGCAGCCATCTTGTTCCTTCAGCCATTCATATGGTCTTCTGGCCTACACTACTATCTGCCTTGGCTGGTCTGGTGTTTCCAGCCTTGCCTTGGGATGCTCAACTGAAGCAAATTGACCTTGCAGGAACAGGTGACCTGTTGCCATGGCGAATTCTACCACAATGGCAGCCATGTTGTATCACTGAATACAAAATGGGATATAAATTAATAATCAACGGCAGAAATTGTAAGATCGGGAAGAAGACAGCACCTAATTAGGAGACCTTAAAAGCAATCTTTTCTACTTTTCAGTTATTTTCAATGTAAATATTGTGGATTGTCCTGATATTTCCAAATAACCTACAAGTCTAGACAAACACAGGAGACAAATGAGCCAAAAACCAAACAATATAACATTCTCTCACGGTGTCACAACAAAGCAACCAATGGCCCATATCTAACATTGTCTTTATCCGCTGTCACTGTGCAACTATTAAACAAACAGGATCACCCCAACAGGTTCAGCCATGCAACTTAAAAAAAAATGTAGTCTTTAAATAACTCCTGTGTTTGTTTTCCTTTTTCCAAACCTTCTGCTGAGGCAAGTACTTCGATTGAGTAAAGCTAATAGCTAAAGGCAAATAACGAGCCAATTCTTTAAACATAGCTTTTTTTATCGTTCATGGGATGTGGGCGTCGCTGGCAAGGTCAGCATTTATTGCCCATCCCTAATTGCCCTTGAGAAGGTCTCCCTACGTCTTGCCCATGCTGACAACATCCTGCAAAGGTGGCCATTGGGTGGAGCTTGGAAACATGGACAATGTTGGTTGGCCTTTAGTGAGTGTCTTTTTTTTCCTCTATGGAACCTAATTTGCCCAATAGATAGTTGTTAGATACTGCAGTAGACTCCCTCATTCATGGAACTTGGTTCGCTGTCCAGCTAGCTCGGATATCTACTTCAATTTAGAAATCCCCATTTTCTCGATCACCTCAATGCCCTCAACTAAGCATCAATCAACACATCGTCAACAAAGCATTTCGCTTGATTGCCACCCCATCTAACAGGTTAAACATCCACTTCCTCTACCATCGGTACACCATGGATGCAGAGTGTACTACCTACAGGATTGACAACAGCAACTCACCAAGGCCTCTTTGACAGCACCTCCCAAACCCACGACCTCCATCACCAGAAGGACCAGGGCAGCAGGTGCATGGGAACTCCATCACCTCCAAGTTCCCCTCCGAGTCACACACCATCCTGGCTTAGACATATATCGGCCGTTCCTTCATCGTCGCTGGGCCAAAATACTGAAACTCCCTACCTGGAACGTAAGAACATAAGAAATAGGAGCAGGAGTAGGCCAATCGGCCCCTCGAGCCTGCTCCGCCATTCAATAAGTTCATGGCTGATCTGATCCTAACCTCAAATTTAAATTCATGTCCAATTTCCTGCCCGCTCCCCGTAACCCCTAATTCCCTTTACTTCCAGGAAACTGTCTATTTCTGTTTTAAATTTATTTAATGATGTAGCTTCCACAGCTTCCTGGGGCAGCAACTTCCACAGACCTACTACCCTCTGAGTGAAGAAGTTTCTCCTCATCTCAGTTTTGAAAGAGCAGCCCCTTATTCTAAGATTATGCCCCTTAGTTCTAGTTTCACCCATCCTTGGGAACATCCTTACCGCATCCACCCGATCAAGACCCTTCACAATCTTATATGTTTCAATAAGATCGCCTCTCATTCTTCTGAACTGCAATGAGTAGAGTACCAATCTACTCAACCTCTCCTCATATGTCCGCCCCCTCATCCCCGGGATTAACCGAGTGAACCTTCAGCATTGTGGGAGCACCTTCAACACACGGTCAGCAGCAGTTCTAGTCGAAGCCTCACCGCCACCTTCTCAAGGGCAATAAATGCTGGCCTTGCCAGCAATGGCCTTATCCCAAGAATTAATTTTTAAAAATCTGACAAGCACAGTCTGAATCCAAGCAGCTTCCATTGCTTTCTTGAAAGGAATACCAAGTGTATGATTTGGACATCCGATAAAGCAAAATGAAAAGTACATGAACAGGGCATCGTTGATTCTGAAGGGTATTTTCATATTGAAGTGGCTTTGTATTGGCATGGGCTCATAGCTCTGGTTTAATGAAAGATGTAATCATATAGGAAATGGTTTAGCACAAGGGAAAGATCAGGCAACCATGAAAAAATGGAGGTCTATCACCAGATTATATTATGACAATATGAAAATAATCTGGTATCAGTTCCCCAAAAGTACCAATCTGAGATTGGATCCAAACTGTCCCATGTTCAGACGGGCTCCCATGACTATGAGAAGGTGAAACGTTTATTGGAGCAAAAGTTCAGCAGTAGAAAGTCCTTAACTTGTAAACTGGCACCTCAGTGTAATTTGTCCAATCCCTTGTGTGCTCTCAGCAACCACCAGGGTTACATTTATGGGCTGCTATTATAGTACTGTCTAACTGCAACCTGTTGTTATGGCATTAATAGACAAAAAAAGCTGCACTTCAACATCCTACACTAATCAGAAGTGTCTACATAAAACCTTTGGGTAAATTCCCCGATCCCACACCTCCAGCAGGGAGCCACACTCGTAGAGAGTGGCATTTGGAGATAGGGCTACAATGTCATATTTCTGACTCTCTGACCAGTGCCACCTTCGAATGGGGCTCCCTAATGGGAAATTGGTGACTTTGCCTTACAGAGTTAGCTTGGCTTGGTTGATGGCACTCTTGCCTCAGAGCTGTAGGGGGTGGTGGTGTGTGGCAGCTTCACCTCTGACTTTTGAGCGGTCCGAATCGCTCCCACTCCCTGGGTTCTAGACCTTGGACTTATTTGGGGGTTGTGACAAAGTGCAGCAGACAACTGGTTTTGGTGCAAGAAATTTTGACCTTTATTCAAGAGAAGAAATACAACACAACAATCTTAACGCTCTAATAAAATGGGGAACACTTCGATACACACGAGGGAAATTACAGTCGGAAGGATACCTCACCCCTCCCAATCCCACTGTACTAGCTAGGTTGGACTCTAAAGGACCAGGGATAATGCTCACCAAACGAAACCTTGACAGTAATTCACCCAGAAGTAAGTCAGAAATAGATTGTAGAGTGGAAACTTTGCGGATCTTCGGTTTTCTCCCGGAGACAGGGCTACAATGTCATATCTCTGACTCTCTGACCAGTGCCACCTTCGAATGGGGCTCCCTAATGGGAAATTGGTGACTTTGCCTTACAGAGTTAGCTTGGCTTGGTTGATGGCACTCTTGCCTCAGAGTCAGAAGGCTGTGGGTTCAAGCCCCCAGTCCGAGACTTGCGTACATATCGTGCCTGGCACTTCGGTGCTCTACTGAGGGGGTGCTGCATTGTTGGAGTCACCTCCTTCAGATGAGATGTTAAATGCTTGCCTCTTCCTGTAGATTGCAAAGCACTCCTGGCACTATTTGAAGAGCTGATGTGCTGGTCAACATTCCTCCCTCAACCAATACCACCAAAAACAGGCTAACTGGTGATTTATCCAATGACTCTTTGCGGGACTTTGGAGTGTGCAAATTGGCCAATGTGTTTGCCTACATAAGAATGTAACTTCAAAGTAGTTCATTGTAGAGGAAGCACTTCAGAATGTTTCCGAGGGAC
Organism: Heptranchias perlo; assembly: GCF_035084215.1. NCBI lineage: Eukaryota > Metazoa > Chordata > Chondrichthyes > Hexanchiformes > Hexanchidae > Heptranchias > Heptranchias perlo. The sequence continues at coordinate 9,501,553 of NC_090331.1, forward strand.
ATGATATAGGGCTAGGTTTTTCTGTGAGGAAGCTTTATATATCATTTCGCCTACGTCACAATATCTGGTGTAATTGGGACCAAGGTTTGAACTGGCTATTTGACTATCCCACCCTTTCTGTGTTAGCCTTGACATCCTGGTCAGCAGGCAAGGGAGCAGAAAATCAGTGATGTCTGGGTTAGGAAGCCAAAATACCTCTAGCAAGCCAAAGTTTGTGCCAAAAGGAGAACTAATGTTGTGTCCAATTCCTTTGATTGGCTTAAAGAGAAAATCTCCCCATCAGTAGCTGTGTTTTTTTTAAAACCAGTAACAAATGTCATTACAAGGGAACATTGTCCCTTGTACGTAATAGTTCAAATGCAATGTGAACCATCACAAGCTGAGGCAGGTCTGTTAAGAGCACGTGTTTGGCCGTAACCATGCTTGATCCTGCCATCTGGCACTCGAGCTCAAATTCTCTGGACCCTCTTGTGCTCCACAGCAACTACCAGGTTCAATATTGTGACAAGTCTCCCCCCACCCTCCATAGTTATCTCGAGCTATACCCTGTGGCTAGGCCACCTGACATATTAAAAAAAAATGGTTGTCAGGGAACAAAATGTGCAGTTGATTTAATAAACCAGAGTGCACGAGATGTGTCCATTACGTTGCAAAATGCTGCGTTTGATTGGTCAAGGCCTAGCATCGATAGAACAAATGAAATTTCCACATCTCCTCCATTGGTAAAGCTGCCTCATAGAAGCTGTTTTTTCTTCTTTTGTGCCAAACATTTCCTTTCCCCTTCAAAAATCCTTCAATAAATCGCCCCCACTGAGTGAGGCCAACCATAGGGAATGTCAATTTAACTAACTAAATGATTATAGGTAGGTCTGAGGTAACCAGGGGTACAAGAGAGACACTGGAAGAGCCCCCCAGATATGGAAGTAGTATTCAAGTCTTCGATGCATTTGGACTTCATTAAAAAAAAAATTGCATCCAGGACTTGAACGTGCTTCCAAATCTGGGCGGGCTCTTCTTGCACCTCCCTTGTACTCTTGGGCAGAACACGAGAGAAAGGTTGGTGAATGATGGGCTGCATGCATGAGATTTCCTAATGTGCACTCCCAGTAGGCGAGGCTCCATGTCACAAGCGTACAATCGGAAAATGTGCCCTTTGATTTTCAGTGAGTTGTTGGGCTCAACATGGTGAGGCTTGAACAGTTAGAAATTTGAATTTGGGAGTAACATGGGAACGTAGGGACAGGAGCAGGCAATTCAGTCCCTCGAGCCTGTTCTGCCATTCATTTAGATCATAGCTCATCTGTATCTTAATTCCATTTACCTGCCTTTCTTCCATAACCCTTAATACCCTTTCCTAACAAAATCTAGCAATCTCATTTTTGAAATTTTCAATTGACCCCCCAACCTCAACAGCTTTTTGGGGAAGAGAGTTCCAGATTTCCACTACCCTTTGTGTGAAGAAGTGCTTCCTGACATCATTCCTGAATGGACTAGCTCTAATTTTAAGGTTATGCCCCCTTGTTCTGGACACTCCCACCAGAGGAAATAGCTCCTCTCTATCTACCCAATCAATTCTATAAGCATCTAAAACACTTCAATTAGATCACCCCTTAATCTTCTACATTTAAGGGAATACAAGCCTAATCTATGCAACCTGTCCTCATAATTTAATCCTTTTAGCCCCGGTTTAAATTTGGTGAATCTGCGCTGCATCATTGGAATATAGGAACAGGAGTAGGCCATTCAGCCCCTCGTGCCTGCTCCGCCATTTGATAAGATCATGGCTGATCTGTGACCTAACTCCATATACCTGCCTTTGGCCCATAATCCCTTAATATCTTTGGTTGCCAAAAAGCTATCTATCTCACATTTAAATTTAGCAATTGAGCTAGTATCAATTGCCGTTTGCGGAAGAGAGTTCCAAACTTCTACCACCCTTTGTGTGTAGAAATGTTTTCCAACCTCACTCCTGAAAGGTCTGGCTCTAATTTTTAGACTGTGCCCCCTACTCCTAGAATCCCCAACCAGCGGAAATAGTTTCTCTCTATTCACCCTATCTGTTCACTTTAATATCTTATAAACTTCGATCAGATCACCCCTTAACCTTCGAAACTCCAGAGAATACAACCCCAATTTGTGTAATCTCTCCTCGTAACTTAACCCTTGAAGTCCGGGTATCATTCTAGTAGTAAACCTACGCTGCACTCCCTCCAAGGCCAATATGTCCTTCCGAAGGTGCGGTGCCCAGAACTGAATGCAGTACTCCATATGGGGTCTAACCAGAGCTCTGTATAACCCTAACATAACTGCCACCCCTTTGTAAGAAGGGAACTCTCATCCACAGTATAATAAGAGATGTGGGATGTGTTACCAGGGAAGGTCATTGAAGCAGACTGTGTAAAGTGAGTTGAAGAGTCAATTATCTGTGTTTCTGGAGGAGCTGAGCGATATGGTGAGAAGCGAAGTAGGTGGGATCGATCTCTGAAAAAGGCTCGTTAGGGCCTGATGGATCTTTCCTGTTCTTAAAAATTCCTCGGGTCTCAATTTCTAATTCGCAAGGTATTTTGAAGCAATGCCAGTATCCAATGGACAGAAAGAGTCCTAAAACATAGGCCAACCTCAGTTGGAAACTGGGTGTCAGACAGTGAGATCTGTGATACCCAGAGGGGATGTGGGCTTTTTCAGGATTCCTCCATGTTGAGCCTCTTTTTATCTACGATCTTGAGCTCCGTGTGCACATCAGTGTCGAACTTTATTCACGCTGGATTAATTTGACAAGAGCTAGCGTCTGAACAAAAAAAATAATCTGATACGTTGTGTGATGCAGGCAAATGATATTTTAAGAGAGAATAATTCAATAAGAAGATTAATTGCATGCAGAGAGTGATAGAGCATGGGAAGGTTGGCGCATTTGTGTAAATAGGAGCATTGTGAATCCAGCAGTTTTAAATTCAGCAAATATATCACCAGCACCAACCTCCCCACAGGGACCTTGTCTTCTTTAGATAAGGAGTCTTGAGTTGCAGCTCCAACACTGTCCTCATTGTGAGAGGCATTGAGATTACAATGTGAACGATGAGCCAATGACACTGGACTGCAGTTCTGATACCTTTGCAGTGACTACACTCAGCCAGAGCTGTGAATAAGGCTCAATGGAAGGCAACCTTGGCCCTTCAGTTCTTCCCCATCATTTTCAAACTACTAGACTGTGAGCCCACTTGATCAATGAAGGAAAAAAACAAAGAACTTGCATTTACAAGACCTCAGGATGTCCCAAAGCGCTTTACAGCCAATGAAGTACTTTTTTGAAGTTTAGTCACTGTTGCTATGTAGGCATCACGGCACCCTTTGGTTTCTCTACTGCTGTCTATTGATTTCCAAATTATCTTTCAAACTCTAAGCCTTCATTGACTTTTGGCAAAAAATGCTTACCAGCTGACTGGGATCCCCAAAATGCCGACTGTCAGGGTGAATCACCGATGGTTAGCATGCACACATTGGTAAAAATACTGCCAGAGTCTCTTTGCATCAATAAAAATAGCAGGAAAGGAAGTCCAACATGTTGGGGCATTTATCTACTGCCGCCCGCATGGTAACGGAACATAAGTCTGAACCTACGATTCCCCATGCAGTGACTTTCCAAGCGGTCAAACTTTCAGGGCAGGAAGAGGAGGAATGGAGAGAGACGTGTCTAAGTTGGTTGAAGTGTGGAACTGAGAGAGGTCTGGAAGGGGGTTACCTGCTGTCTCTCTCCGTTGTGGTGTTGAGGAAAAGAGGAGGGTCTGAAGAGAGGGGGAAAAGGGATGGGAGGAAATATAAATCAAGGTAGGAAAATCATTTTCTATGTCAGCTCGGCTCGGTGGTAGCACGCTCCCTCCTAAGTTAGAATGTGGCCATTCCAGAACTTAAGCACGAAATCTAAACTGACACTGGGCCATGCTGCACTGTCGGAGGTGTATGCCTTTCGGATGAGATGTTAAACCGAGGCCCCCGTCTGCCCTCTCAGGTGGATGTAAAAGATTTCCATGGCACTATTCGACGGAAAGCAAGCGGCATCCTCCCAGTGTTCTGACCAACAAAACCAACAGCGCCAAAAACAGATTAACTGGTCATTTATCTCATTGCTGTTTGTGGGAGCTTGCTGCACGCAAATTGGCTGCTGCGTTTGCCTACGTTACAACAGTGGACCACACTTCAAAAGGACTTTGGGACAACCCGAGGACACAAAAGAATCATAGAATCATAGAAAGGTTACAGCACGGAAGGAGGCCATTCGGCCCATCAAGTCCACGCTGGCTCTAAGCAAGAGCAATCTAGCTAGTCCCATTCCCCCGCCCTATTCCCGTAGCCCTGCAAATTTTTTCCTTTTAGGTACTTATCCAGTTCCCTTTTGAAGTCCATGGTTGAATCTGCCTCCACCACCCCCTCAGGCAGTGCATTCCAGATCCTAACCACTCACTGCGTAAAAAGGTTTTTCCTCATGTCACCTTTGGTTCTTTTGCCAATCACCTTAAATCTATGTCCTCTGGTCCTTGACCCTTCCGCCAATGGGAACAGTTTCTCTCTATCTACTCAAGATTTTGAATACCTCTATCAAATCTCCTCGCGAGCGCCTCCGTTCCAAGGAGAACAACCCCAGCTTCTCCAGTCTATCCACGTAACTAAAGTCCCTCATTCCCTCGAATCATTCTAGTAAATCTCTTCCGCACCCTTTCTAAGGCCTTCACATCTTTCCTGAGAATATAAATATAAGTTCTTCCTCTTTGCTTTCTATCTCCTTAAAGTCAGTGTAAAGATAATGGGTCAAACCTTGCTGGAGTGAGGCATCTGGCAGCGTGCACTGATAGTTAGACATTTTCCTGCACCCTTCAGCTTGAATATAATTTGTGCCCTAACTTGCTGGAAGTACGAGCTGATAACGGCACAGTGAGGGCAACGGGCCGTCTGGGACCTTAGTGAATGACGGGACCAACAATGTATCTCCTTAATCAATGAGAATTAAGGATTGAGAAAGAAACAGAGGAATGACAGAGAAGGAAATAGGGTGAATTAGAGCCAAATCAGGTACAGGTGGAGGAATAAAGGGAAGGAAAGAATGGATTAAAAGAGAGAGACAAGAAAGAGGCAGAAAGGAAAAGTAAGAAAAAACTTTAAATATTTAAAATTTGAAATGTTTAAAATCTCTAAGAAGAATTTACCAAAGGTAGGAATGAGATTGAAATTGTTCCCTTTGTGGGTCAGAGCGATTGACTGGCATTACATTAACAATTATCACATCGTTAAAGGAATGCTTTTCTTTTATTCGTTGATGGGATGTGAGCATCGCTGGCAAGGCCAACATTTATTGCCCATCCCTAATTGCCCTTGAGAAGGTGGTGGTGAGCCGCCTTCTTGAACCGCTGCAGTCCGTGTGGTGAAGGTTCTCCCACAGTGCTGTTAGGTAGGGAGTTCCAGGATTTTGATCCAGCGATGATGAAGAAACGGCGATATATTTCCAAGTCGGGATGTCAGTGACTTGGAGGGGAACATGCAGGTGGTGTTGTTCCCATGTGCCTGCTGCCCTTGTCCTTTTAGGTGGTAGAGGTCACACGTTTGGGAGGTGCTGTCGAAGAAGCCTTGGCGAGTTGCTGCAATGCATCCTGTGGATGGTACCACTGCAGCCACTGTGCGCCGGTGGTGGAGGGAGTGAACGTTTAGGGTGGTGGATGGGGTGCCAATTAAGTGGGCTGCTTTGTCCTGGATGTTGTCGAGCGTCTTGAGTGTTGCTGGAGTTGCACTCATCCAGGCTGTTAATTATGAGCCGTAACTTTTTGCGGCGAGTTTAATGGGCAACAAATGTGCAAATCCAACATGTTCTTAAAAATAAGAAGGGCACAATGCAGTTTGTGCGAAGCAAACAGCGGAGTGGCGTAAATCGACCAGCAAGTTATGGAGATTGGCAACTCACGGTGTATCTCTTAATCCCCTGAGCTTGCTGGGCGACCTGCGCATTAATAACGGCGTGTGTCGTGAACTCACCGTTATTTTTCCAGGAAGATTTGGCTCTTTGTGTTACCCTTGTGCTGTGTATGTAACGTATATTAAGGAAAATATTTTTATCTGCCATCTCTAATGAATAATGCTTGGATGACAGGTATTTCATTTTGGTTCCACTAATTGTAGCAAAGGAGCTTCTTAATGGGAACACCCAATGGAGAGAGAACATTGTTTCCTTCATCTACCCAGCCCCATTAACCAAACTCCACTGAATACACTCACTGGGATACGACTCGGCTCCCTCTCGGAATGAACACAGGACCCTCCATTAACTGCGTATTACCTTCATACCATTGCTCAATTATTTTATCTCCCCAACGCATCACTGGATTAATATAAAGACAAGCTCACTGGCAACCAACAATGCCAGCAGTGTGTGCACTTGAGGAATTTTGGCCTCGATCGGGTTTGTTTTAATTAGATGTGTTTCAAAAATGTTTCCATTGTTACGGTGAGCCCAAGCAGTCGGTGTACAGTTAATATAACACAGCAGGCAAAAAAAAACAGCTGGATCAGTAAATCTGTCATCACAACCTCAATTCAGTAGTAAAACCATTAGCGCAGATAAAGTAGCAGCCCCCCTCCATTCTGAGCCACACATATTGCAACAATAATTTTTTTGTTTTACTCATTCTCGGGATGTGGGCGTCGCTGGCAAGGCCGGCATTTATTGACCGTCCCTTGTTGTCCCGAGAAGGTGGTGATCCAACTGAGGGGCTTGCTAGGTCACTTCAGAGGATAGTTATGAGTCAACCACGTTGGTGTGGGACTGGAGTCAAGTAGAGGCCAGACCGGGTATGGACGGCAGGTTTCCTTCCCTAAAGGACATTAGTGAACCAGTTGGGATTTTTGCGATGAACCTGCAGCTTTATGGTCACTTTTATTGATATCAGCTTTTTATTTACAGATATTTTAAATTGAAGTCAAATTCTCAAACTGCCGTGGTGGGGTTTGAACCCACGTTCTCTGGATTAGTTAGTCCAGTAACCTAACCACTACACGGCCGTTCCTGATCATTTGGGCTCATATTTTACTTTTGGTAATTATAACCAAAAAGGTTAGATGTGAGTAAACAGATAGAAAGAGTGCAAATGCTTTTCCTCTACTCAGACCTCGAAATTACGTGTCTATTTAAAATTATTTTAACAGATGAATTTCAGACAAGCGTGCTTCGAGTTCGACAGGCCAATATCCCACAGCGAGGCCTGAGAGTCTTGCACCCACGCTCAAATGCATTAACGGAAATCCAGGAGAAAGGTTTTGCTTGTTAAGACCCTGTTAAATGCCAGTTATGCAGGAGAAACTCTTGCAGACTTGTGTAGAGCCAGTGATAAGTGAGTCCTGAGCTCACATTCCAAACTGCGGGGGTCATTTTGACTTTGGCCGATAATGTAAAATGGACGATATTGGATCATCTGCCCGTTATACCACTCTCCTGATCATCGTTTCCACTGCAAGTTCTGCAGGTCAGACTCAGTGAATTTGTGGCATGTTCTTCTCTGCCTCTGTGTCGTGCCCCGCTGTCTTCCTTGCCTGCCTTTGTCTGATTCCCCCTGTGTTACAGATTCTTGTGCAGTGGCATCAACAACAACCACTTGACTTTATGCAGCGTATTTAACGTACGAAAACATCCCACCGCGCTTCAGACAAAAGTGGACGCTGAGGCAAAGAAGGAGATGTTAGGCGGGGTGAGGTGGGTTTTATGGAGGGTCTGAAAGGAAGAAATGGAGGTGAAGAGGCGGGAGGGGTTTAGGGGGGGAATCCCACCGTGAGGGCCCAGATGGCTGAAGGCACGGCCGCCGATGGTGGGGTGAAGGGAGGGAGAGTTGGGCAAGAGGCCAGAGTCGGAGGAATGGAGCATTCTGGAGGGGTGAGGGTTGTACAGCTGGAGGAGGTTGCAGGGATCGGGAGGGACGAGGCCATGAAGGGACCTAAACAAGCGGATGAGAATTTTAAATTGGAGGGTTTTGGAGAATCGGGAGCGTCATTGGCTGTTAAGCACTTTGGGACTTCCTGAGGTCGTGAAAGGCACTATATAAATGCAAATTCTTCCTTTCTTCCAAATTTGTTTTTGAAAAGCATAGGTCAATCCTTCCAGCATTAGTGGAATTACAATCTGATTATTTTCACGTAATGTTGGAGTCTACTAAAGAATTTCCAGGGATTAGAGTGAGTCACAATTGCAACAGTCTTGGATTTGAATGTGACCTTTGCCTTTTTTTTCTCGATTTGGTTTTTCTCCATACTGCCTGAACACAAAGCGCTAATCCCTGTTTTGCTACTTAATGTGGAAGTTATCAAGAAAATAGCAGTGACGTTAACTTTGTCAGACTTGCCCCTGGAGTTTTATGTGATCGATTTCCCAGGGTAATTTTCACCTTTAGTTTCAGGGGCCAGTCGTGCCAATCGGGGGTTCGAGCACACAGCTGATTTGCAACAAAACAACAACGACTTGCATTTATATAGCGCCTTTAACGTAGTAAAACATCCCAAGGCGCTTCACAGGAGCGATTAGGAAACAAAATTTGACACCAAGCCACATAAGGAGATATTAGGACAGGTAACCAAAAACTTGGTCAAAGAGGTAGGGTTTATGGTCTTAAAGGAAGAGAGAGAGGTAGAAAGATGGAGGGGTTTAGGGAAGGAATTCCAGAGCTTAGGGCCTAGGCAGCTGAAGGCATGGCCATCACTGATGGAGTGATTAAAATTGGGGTGCGTAGGAGGCCAGAATTGGAGGAGTGCAGAGATCTCGGAGGGTTGTAGGGCTGGAAGAGGTTACAGGGATGGGGAGGAACAAGGCCATGGAGGGATTTGAAAACATGGATGAGAATTTTAAAATTAAGGCATTGCCGGACAGAGAGACAACGTAGGAGTGATGGGTGAACGGGACTTAGTGCGAGTTAGGATACGGGCAGCTGAGTTTTGGATGAGCTCAAGTTTACAGAGGATGCAAGTTGGGAGGCCCACGACTGCAGGACCCTAACTGTCCGACCATTGAAATGGATGAAAAATTGGGGGCTGGGAAGACTAAAGGTGAAAATTGACCTCCGTGTGTTGTTAAATGTTTTAACAAAGATTGGGTCATGGTTCTCTTCCCCCTCCCCAGCCCACTGACCCCCGAGGGCTTAGGGAGTTTATGTAGTCGGTAGCTGGGCCATACAGATCAGATCCCCAATCTGTGTTGAAAGAAAGTACCTACATTTATATAGCATGTTTCACAAGCTCAGGATGTCCCAAAGAGCTTCACAACCAACTTTTGAAGTGTAGTTACTGTTATTATGTAGGCAAATGCGGCAGCCAATTATGTAGTCATCCGTGTTATAGGTATAGAAATATTCTGAGATCAATAAGTACATCATAGGGATGATTCACCAATTTCATATTCCTGGCAGGGAAATTCTTCCAACAAAAGCCACTCATCGGAAACTCGGGCACGAAGGAGGTGAAATTGGTCTCCGGCAATAGACGGGCGATAGCGAATCAGCAAGCCCGTTTTACACCGCACATGATTGTCTTTATTATTGAAGTCAATGGATAAGAAAGACGGGCACGGTGTAAAACAGGCTTGCTGATTCGCTAGCGCCCATCTCTAGGGTTGCCAACTCTGGTTGGACGTATTCCTGGAGGTGTCATCACATGACCTCCTGCCTCCAACCGCCCCGCCCCCACACTCCCGCCATTGGTCACCCAACACATCCATACTCGCGGAGCACCACCTTCCCACGGCCAATCAGAAAACAAAGATTCTTCATTACTCAATTGGATGATTCTTGACTGTCAGTCAAACAGCCATTTTTCCCCCCATCTCAGATATTTTTCTAACTAATCACCAAAGTGATCAAAGATTTTTTTTTAAAAAACACTTTTTTTAATGTTCTTATGATTTTTTTCCAGGTTTTGCTCACACCAATGTCCTGGAAATAAGTCTTTAATTCCTGGAGACTCCAGGGCAATCCTGGAGGGTTGGCAACCCCTATCCATCTCACGTTATTGCCAAAGACCAATTTCAATCCCCCCACCCCCGCTGGACTGCCCAGGATTATCAGACAATCGTGTGCAGTGTGCATCCAGAATTCCAGCATGCACTTTCAGTGGGCATGGCTGCCCCATAAGGAGGGTGAATTCGGAGTATTATCTCACGTGGCTCTGTATTTTTCTTTAGGATTGACCCTGGCATCAGATTTGCTCAAACTTATACGTCGATCTGACAAAATAGCTGGAATATGATACGACATTTACCGTTGCAAATTCTAGTGAGATGAGAGAATTCATTCCAGTCGGAAACAACAGGTGTCTGTGTAATCGGAAAAGTGACAGCAGCCACAAGCCACACAACCACAACATCGCAAGAAAAATAATCACAGGCAAGGGAGGCTGTTTGGACAACCTTATCTCATCCGCCTAGAATAAAAGAACTACTTCCCCTCCATCACGTCATCTACCTGACTCATGAATAAGACTAAGGTTTCCCCCTCCGCTACTCTACCTGAAAGACCATTTCAAGTGTCAATCATCTTTTACATGATATGATTCCTGACAGCTGTCTTAAACTTTACTTTCACAAATTGGAACATATGCCAGGATTCCACTCCATTTGCAGTGGTCCTTTAAGTTCTGGTAATCGTCCACCCACATCCTCCCCGTGCCAAGGGGGCATGTTGGAGGGAGTTCCCATGCTTCATTCCACTTATTATGGGCTTATAAGGTCTCAGAGCAACATCTGTCAGCCCACAGTTGGTGTGAGTCGCCACGAGAGTCTTATGAAGACCCCAAACCTTTCTTAAGGGGCCCACGTGCTCCGTTGTGGGCAGAAGATATTAGAAAATAAAGATTTTTGCCAGGCCTTTTCCCGGATAACCTGGCCACCACCAGAGCAGCATGGCACCACTCTGACCCTCCGATTGATGGTTTGGGTCGGGGGAAGCTGGAGCACCCTGGCAGACATGATGCACCTGCCTCGGCCATGCAAATGATCCCCCCCCCTCACCGCACCGTCCCCGCAATTTGGGACATGGTCTGGGCCTTTGCTGGATTGGCTGCACTGGGATTCTGCTCTACCACACTTGCACTGGTGCAGCGAAACCTCAGGGATTTCAGGGTCCAGGAAATATACAGGAAGAGAAAAGATAATGTTATCGCTTTGAGTATAGAACCATCATCACAACCTGCCCCATAATGATTCACTCCACATGGATCCCAGCAAACCTGTACTGAGCAACGGTATCCTCGTGTCATGTCACAGGTAAGGAGGTGGTGTTTGTCTTTTTTACATTTCATGATCGGAATAAAGTGCAGCCAAATGAACACGTGGTCGATTCCGTTCATTCCCATTGTCAGGGACTCCAATGGACTAAACCCCTTCCCATTCAATCCCATTGTAAGTAATTCAAATGGACTAAACCCCTTCCCATTCAATCCCATTGTAAGTAATTCAAATGGACTAAACCCCATCCCATTCGCTCCCATTGTATTGAATCCCAATGGACTAAACCCCTTCCCATTCACTCCCATTTGTAAGGAGTTCCAGTAAACCAAACCCCTTCCCATTCACTCCCATAGTAAGTAATTACAATGGACTAAGCCCCTTCCCATTCACTCGCATTGTAAGTAATTCCCAGGGCCTAAGCCCTTCATATTCACTCCAATTGTAAGGTGTTCCAATGGACCAAACCCCTTCCCGTTGATTCCCATTGTAAGTAATTCCAACGGACTAAACCCCTTCATATTCACTGCCATTTTAAGGAACAAACCCAACACAGTTCCATTCTCTCGTTGTATAGAACTAAACTCCTTCTCATTCACTCCTATTGTATAGAATCCCATTGAATTAAACCCCTTCCATTCAGTCCTATTTATAGAATTTCAAATAGAAAAATCTTTCCATTTCTATCCCATTGCATAGAATCCCGATGTACCAAATCCCTTCCTATAATTTTCATTGTGTATCAACCAAATTCCAATAGACTAAAGTATTCTAATGAATCAAATTTCAATATAGATAAGTGTGAGGTGGTGCATTTTGGTAGGAGAAATAAAGAGGCCACGTACTGCTTGGAAAATAAGAGTCTAAATGGGGTTGAGAAGCAAAGAGATCCAGGGGTACAGATTCACAAATCATTAAAAGTAGCAACACAGGTTAACAAGGCCATAAAAAGTGTTTTAAAAAACACTAGGGTTCCTTTCTAAAGGAATAGAATTGAAAAGCAGAGAAGTTATGTTAAACTTGTATAGAACCTTGGTTAGACCACTCTAGGAGTATTGTGCACAGTTCTGGTCTCAATATTACAAAAAGGATATAGAGGCATTGGAGAAGGTGCAAAAAAGATTTACAAGGATGATACCAGAACTGAGAGGTTATAACCAACAGGAAGACTGAACAGGCTGAGACTCTTTTTTCTGGAAAAGAGAAGGCTAAGGGGTGACCTGACATAGGTCTTTAAAATTAAAGTCTTAAAAAGACGTAGAGCAGCTGTTTCCACTTGTGGGTGAATCCAAAACTAGGGGTTATAACTATAAGATAGTCACTAATAAATCCAATAAGGAATTCAGGAGAAACTTCTTTACCCAGAGAGTGGTTAGAATGTGGAACTCACTAGCACAAGGAGTGGTTGAGGCGAATAGCATAGATGCATTTAAGGGGAAGCTAGATAAACACATGAGGGAGAAAGGAATAGAAGGATATGCTGATAGGGTTGGATGAAGAGGGGCAGGAGGAGGATCGTGTGGAGCATAAACACTGGCATGGACCAGTCGGGCTGAATGGCCTGTTCCTGTGCTGTAAATTCTATGTCATTGTATGTAAAAACCCCTTCCCATCACTTCCAATATAAATAGATCACATTTCAAAGCACGAAATCCTCCCCATTCAGTCCCTGCATTGAACTCCAGTGGAACAAACCATTTCCCATTCAATCCCACACATAGGGCTCGATTTTGCAATGATGGCGGGCTGGCAGCGGTGGGGGGGTGAACAAAACTTACCGTTTCCAACGCGATCGCACGTTGATTGCTGATGATTAACGTCCTCTTTGGGTTTCGCCCCAGGCAGCCAGCCTGATTGACAGACTGACTGCCGACAGGAGCTGTGACGCGAGGTGGGGGGGAGAGAAAGAGACGGAGTGAGACGCCATCCAGCGCTGGAATGGAAGACTGGGGAGGGGGGGAGGAGAGTGGAAGATCCGGGGGGAGCGTGGAAGATCGGGGGGGGGGAGAGGGGAAGATTGGGGGGGGTGAGGGGAAGACATCAGTGGGGTGAAGAGGGGAACATTGGAAGGATATCGGGGGGGTGAAGACGGGGACATCGGGAGGGCATTGGTGGGGTGAAGAGGGAGATATCGGGGGGGTGAAGAGGGGGACATTGGGGGGTGAAGAGGGGGACATCGTGGGGTGAAGAGGGGGACATCAGGGGGTGAAGAGGGGGACATCGGGGGGGGCTGAAGAGGGGGAGATCGGAGAGGGAGACATCGGACATCAGAGCAGGGTGCAAAGGTAGGTTCATTTTATGTTTTAACTCCCTTCTATGGTGTTTTATGTTATTTTTTTTTTGTTTCTTCTTCCCTGGTTTCACCAGACGTGAATCAGAAGCAGTGGGCAAGCCGCCCAGGTAAGTTAAAAATCGTTACAATTACTTCATCTGTCACAGGGATGGGCAATAAATGCTGGCCTCACCAGCGATGCCCACATCCCATGGACGAATAAAAAAAAGGTAAAGTGCCTTAAGTATCTCAATGAGGTACATTTGGCTCTTTAACTGTCATCCCGCCGGCTTTAATTGCCGGCGGGACTTCCGTTTTCGGGTCGCCCGCGCGCACACAGGTGGGTCCCTGGGAAACTTGGAAGTCGGCGGGTTGGAGCCGGCTTCCGAACCCGAATGGGATTTCTGCGATTTTCGGAGCCCCCCCCCGCCTCCCAACGCATCCGCAATTGCCCCCTAAAATTGAGCCCATAGTGTTCCTAATCAAGGCATAAAATGATTGGTAATTATCCACTTTATAATACTTTGTGCACTAAATATAATTAGTCCATTACTGAATTTTGCTTGGAGATATCTAACCACTTCTGTGGAAAACAGATGATAAGTGTTTTCTGTAGTTTCTGTTTCAATTTAATCACTGAGCGTCTGATTAACTGGGCTGCGGTACAAAGATTTGTCAATCGCCTATTTTTATCTGTAGTTTGTAGAAACCCTGACTCAAGCATAATCCCGATCCAAGTATAACATTACTTGGCAAACTGCTTACGCACTTAACAAGACGTAACCTTTAATGGTGCTGTTACAGTGCAGTTAGCTCAAATCTTCTACGTCAATGAAGACAGATGAGTCTGAGGCCAGGCCCAAGAACTAAGCGAGCCTAACAGCCAATGTTTCATCAGACCAGTGAAGGTTTGTCGTACCGCCCTTTCGAAGAGACATTAAACCGAGGACACATTTGCTTGTTCAGATCGATGCTAATGGCTTCTTGGCACTATTCAAAGAAACACAAGGAGATCTCATTAAGATCCTGAGGGGACTAGAAGGGGTAGATGCTGAGAGGATGTTTCCCCTTGAGGGAGAGACTAGAACTAGGGGACACAGTTTAAAAATAAGGGGTCTCCCATTTAAGACGGAGATGAGGAGAAATCTTTTCCCTCAGATGGTCGTGAGTCTGTGGAACTCCCTTCCCCAGAGTGCGGTGGAGGCAGGGTCATTGAATATTTTTAAGGCTGAGTTAGATAGATTCCTGATTAACAAGGGAGTCAAAGGTTATAGTCGGTAGACGGGAAAGTAGGGTTGTGGTCACAATCAGATCAGCCATGATCTTATCAAATGGCAGAGCAGGCTCGAGGGGCCGAATGGCCTACACCTGCTCTTAATTTGTATGTTGTTCCTGACCGACATTCCTCGCCTCAACCAAATAATGGAAAAGTAACATTGATCATTCATTCAACTCATTGCTGCTAGTGGGATCTTGCTGTGCGGCAAAATGTCCACCGCCTTTGAGTAAATAATAGTCACTGTACTCCAAAAGTGCACTGCAGAGCACTTTTGACAAAATAACAACGCTCCATAAAAATGGGAGTACTTCTTTCTTTCTTAAAAGCACTGAGGTGAGATTTAAGTGTTGCCTGTCCTTCAAACAGATTAACCAACGTTTGTTGGAGGGGGGGCTTCTCTGGCATTAATGGGCTGGTAGAATCATAGACTCTTACAGCACAGAAGGAGGCCATTTGGCTCATCGTGCCTGTGCCAATTCTTTGACAGAGCTATCCAATTGGACCCATTATCCCTACTCTTTCCCCACAGTCCTGCAAATTTTATCTGCTTCAAGTATTTATCCAATTCCCTTTTGAAAGTTACTACTGAATCTGCTTCCACCGCCCTTTCAGGCAGCGCATTCCAGATCATGATGATTCGCTGTGTGAAAAAATTTCTCCTCATCTCCCCCTCCCAAGGCTTTTCTTCCAATTATCTCAAGTCTGTGTCCTCTGGTTACCGACCCTCCTGCAAGTGAGTGGAACCAGTTTCTCCCTATTTACTCCATCAAAACCCGTCATGTGGCTTTAAACTGGTATCGAGTCACTTACCACCCCCGTTTACCCTGGTGCTCGGGCTGCTGCCATCTTGGGTAGGGTCAACCAGACCGCCCATCTGTTTCAGGCAGGAGGCCCCTTGTGATATGCCAATTGGGGTCCTATGACATATGTGAGACCTTGCTTGCAATTTTGAGACACAATGAGAGAATTGTGCGCCTCTGACTCTCCGCTCGTTTGCTTGAGTGACCTATCCAGCAGTCCGTCTCCCCTCTCCCTATCTCTGTTACCTTCTCCAGCCCTCCGAGACCTCTGCGCTCCTCCAATTCTGGCCTCTTGCACACCCGGATTTTCATCGCCCCACTATTGGCGGCCGTGCCTTCATCTGCCTAGGGCCTAAGCTCTGGAATTCCCTCCTTAAGCCTCTCCGCCTCTCCGCCTCCCTCCTCCTTCAAATCTACCTCTTTGCCCAAGCTTTTGGTCATCTGTCCTAAAGTCTCTTTTAAGTGGCTCGGTGTCAAATCTTGTCTGATAATCGCTCCTGTGAAGCGCCGTGTGCTGCTTTACAACGTTAAAGGGGCGATATAAATGCAAGTTGTTGTTGTCGCTGCCGGAGGCTGCTCAAAAAGCGGCCTGAAAGATAAATATTTAACTTTTATTTTTGTGGAGAAGGACTTCACCTGGCCCCGCAGAAATCACCAGTCCGTGTGCCTCCCCTCCACCTCTCCGCCTTCCCACCTCGCAGTCACGGGTACGGTAGCATAGTGGTTATGTTACTGGGCTAGTAATCCGGAGGCCTGGACTAAAATCCAGAGTCATGAGTTCAAATCCCGCCACGGCAGCTGGCGAATTTAAATTCAATTAATTAAATAAAAATCTGGAATTAAAATACTAATATCAGTAATGATGGCCATGAAACTACCGGATTGTCGTAAAAACCCATCTGGTTCACTAATGTCCTTTAGGGAAGGAAACCTGCCGCCCTTACCCGGTCTGGCCTATATGTGACTCCAGACCCACAGCAATGTGGTTGATTCTTAATTGCCCTCTGAAATGGCCTAGCAAGCCACACCACCACCTTCTCAAGGGGAATTGGGGATGGGCAATAAATGCTGGCCTTGCCAGCGACGCCCACATCCCATGAACGAATAAAAAAAAAAGGCTCTGACTGCCGGCTGGCTCCATGCAGGAGACGGCCAATTTCCTGCCCTCACTGATCAGCGGCTTGCCAGACAGCGCCGGTTTGGCGGGCACAGCTATCCAGCTGCACGCACATGAGCCCTGGGCCTCAAATAATAGCTCGGGCCTCACAGCAGTCGCAGCGAGCAGGGGGCCAGGCCCATTTCGTCCACTGGCCTCCTGCTGTGAGATCCAGAAGTTAAAATCGGCTCCTATCTGACCCTCGTTAGTGCTGATGAGAAGTGAACCTGGTCCAAAGTGCTAACATCTGTTGTGCTGGCATCAAGAGCTCGTCAAACAATGAGGAGCTCTCACCACTGGCTCGTGCTCACTGGCAGAATGCCTGGCTCGTGGCTTAGAGCAGGGAGGAGGGGGGGAAGGAAGAAGTTCAGTTTTGTTGTTTTCTTCATCCTTGGGATGTGGGC
Organism: Heptranchias perlo; assembly: GCF_035084215.1. Taxonomy (NCBI): domain Eukaryota; kingdom Metazoa; phylum Chordata; class Chondrichthyes; order Hexanchiformes; family Hexanchidae; genus Heptranchias; species Heptranchias perlo. The sequence continues at coordinate 9,518,703 of NC_090331.1, forward strand.
GTCGCTGGCAAAGCTGGCATTTATTGCCCATCCCCTGGCTGTCCTCAGAAGGTGGTGGTGGGCCGCCATTTTGTGCTTAGTGGTTTTGATAAAACTGAGTGGCCATTTCAGAGGGCAGTTAAAAGTCAACCACGTTGGTGTGGGACTGGAGTCACGTTCAGGCCCAGACGGCTGGTAAGGATGTCTGGTTTCCTTCCCTAAAGGACATCAGTGTCCAGTCAGGTTTTTGAGACCCTTCAGCAGCTTTTTGGTCATTTTTACTGACACTATATTTCCATAAACTGAATTCAAATTCTCAAACTGCCCATGGTGGGTATTCAAACTCGCGTCCTCTGGATTACTAGTCTAGGCCTCTGGATTACTAGTGCAGGCCTCTGGATTACTAGTCCAGGCCTCTGGATTACTAGTCCAGGCCTCTGGATTACTAGTCCAGTTACATGACCGCTGCACAGCTGATTTTCCTTTCTGTTGAAGTCAGTTTTCCCAACTGATGGTGAAAGTTAAAGTCTTCACTTCTGTCTCTCCCCTTCCTCCTACAATCTACAGGCTGTTTGAAAATCAAACTTGGCCTTACTCCCCATGAATTATTCGACGTGTCCCATCTTCTTTTCGGTGGTGTCAAAGCTGGCAAGCGGCCATCGCGCAGTCTGGCTGTATCCACGAATACAGTGCTGAGACAAGCATTAATTTTCACCCCTCTCCCCCACTTTATCAGCGAGCTCGCCCCCACGCCCTCCTCTCCAGCTGTCCCCACTCTAGGCAGCCACGCACGTTTCCTGAAGGGTGGGAGTGAGTTGCCAGGATAGGTGTGCATCAATGGGCTGCAAATCCTGTCATGTTTGAAATGACTCTGGAAATTGACTTGGGGACTCTGACAGTGGGGTGGGAAGATGGGAGAAGGAGAGGCCCCTTTCAAATCAGCACATTGAGCTACCATTATAATCCATCGCCAGTGGAATCTGAGGCAGTGGAAAAGAAACCAGGTAACCAGAATATAACACAACAAATAAAAATGTAAAGTACTACGGTGGAGAGGATTGCCCCCGTATTAGCAACATCAGAAGCATGGGGGAAGGGTTCCTATGTTCAATATTTCTAGTGAACTGTAAACACTTCATTTGTCGCTAACCCATAGTGACCAGAATAAATATTCACCATATTGTCAAGATCAGAGAGAGCAGAGTAGAGCAGTGAGCTGCTTAATGTAATCAGCCACACAAATGTGACCCGCACTGTACCGATCCGGTACCATGTGACCCGCACCGTACCGATCCTGTACCATGTGACCCGCACCGTACCGATCCTGTACCATGTGACCCGCACCGTACCGATCCTGTACCATGTGACCCGCACCGTACCGATCCTGTACCATGTGACCCGCACCGTACCGATCCTGTACCATGTGACCCGCACCGTACCGATCCTGTACCATGTGACCCGCACCGTACCGATCCTGTACCATGTGACCCGCACCGTACCGATCCTGTACCATGTGACTCGCACCGTACCGATCCTGTACCATGTGACTCGCACCGTACCGATCCTGTACCATGTGACCCGCACCGTACCGATCCGGTACCATGTGACTTGGACTGCACTAATACCGTATCATCTGTATAGATGCTGTTTATGTGACTCACCCTGCAGTAATACTGTGCCACATGACTCACACTGTACTGATAATGTACATGCATATGTTAGAAGCTACGATACAAGTGACACATACAGACAAGGGCACCCAGCGCAGGAGAGTGAACTTTACTCCACTTTTGGTCTCGGAGCCCTGACACATAACATTATGCGGTGATGTTGGTTTTCTCCTCGTATCTGTGACGGTTGTATTTTAAGCCAGGTAAAGGGAAAAGATGCTTCATGGAAAAAAAGCCTTGCATGTAGTGACAGTGTGTTACAAGGTGCTCTCCACAGGAACGTAGTACATCCTGGTCAAAACACTGTTATTTACCAGTCGTGCTGGCCATCTTTTACCTGGACCAATAGCCGATCGGCGGGGGTTGAGGGAGAATGGAGGGAAGGAGAAGGAAATGAGGGCTAGGGTAGAGATGGGATTATGGCTTGAGTTCTGAGGTAGACTGATGGGCCTTGGCTCTTCAACTCCAATAATAAAAATCTTTATAATCCAGTACGAAAGGGAGACTCTTGAGATGTTGTTGTGGGGGAATAAGAATCAAGTATTATTTTGCATCAGGCTCAATTATCGCAGTTATGTTTTCTGGTCTGAATATCCTCACACTGGGTGTTGATCAAAGTTCCTGAAAATCTTCAACAAGGACTTTCTGAAGTGGAGTTTCTCCTTAGTGTTCAATATCTGCCTCCCTGAGTGAATCTATGAGTACATGCACAGTATGTTGTAGTGTGTAACCGTGTAGACCAGCAGCTCCCAGGTTTAGTTCCCTGTCTGTGCTGATGTTACTTCCCTAGTTTTTGTTAGGCAAGGGTATTAAGGTTTACGGAACCAAGGCGGGTAGGTGGAGTAAAGATGCAGATCAGCCACGACCTGGTAGAATGGCGGAACAGGCTCGAATGGCCTACTCTTGTTCCTATGTTCCTACGTCTCAGGTGGGGGAGGGCTAGAATTGACCTCAGGACCCTAGGCTACGATTGGGAAATAAATCCTGTCCAGGTTTCGGCTCCTGGTCACCCTCCATTGATGCGTCTGGAAAGTGCGGGTTTGTGGGTATTGATTGCGGGCAGGATTTGCCTGTGATGTTGCTCCACATCCCACACTTGAACGGCCCGTCGTCAGTGACCGTCAAGACTGGGTGCTCGGATGAGGGACAGGAGGGCTCCTGTGGAAGCATGTGCCAGAATGAATCAGGTGCCAACAGGAGAGGAGGGGAGAAGATTGAGATAGAGCAGTCGCTTCCTTCATCGTCGCTGGGTCAATATCCTGGATCTCCCTCCCCTACAGTGGGAGCACCATCACCACACGGACTGCAGCGGTTCAAGAAGACTAAACCACCACCTTCTCAAGGGGCAACTAGAGATGGGCAATAAATGCTGGCCTTGCCAGCGATACCCACATCCCAAGAATGATTTTTTTTAAGTCAGTATCTTAATCTAATATTCTTTCTGGTTGAGCTTCCCTTTAAGCCATCAAAATAAAACATGACTTTCAGGTGAAGAAAGATTAGCATTTTTTGCCTTGTTCTGCAGTTTGCCCCAAGTACATTTGGGATACTTTCCTTTATTAGCCGTGGCGTAGAATATAAGAGCAGGGATGTTATGCTGGAACTGTATAAAACACTAGTTAGGCCACAGCTTGAATACTGCTTACAGTTCTGGTCACCACATTACAGGAAAGATGTGATCGCACTAGAGAGGGTACAGAGGAGATTTACGAGGATGTTGCCAGGACTGGAGAGTTTTAGCTATGAGGAAAGATTGGATAGGCTGGGGTTGTTTTCTTTTATATACCTCAATTAAATCTCCCCTCAGAGGAGGTTAAGGGGAGATTTAATTGAGGTTTTTCAAATTATGAGGGGCCTAGATCAAGTGGATAGGAGGGACCTATTTCCCTTAGCAGAGAGGTCATAGATTTAAAGTAATTGGTAGAAGGATTAGAGGAGAGATTTTTCACCCAGAGGGTGGTGGGGGTCTGGAACTCACTGCCTGAAAGGGTGGTATTGGCAAAAACCCTCATCACTTTTAAAAAGTACTAAGCACTTGAACCTACAAGGCTACGGACCAAGACCTGGAAAGTGGGATTAGTCTGGAAAGCTCTTTTTCGGCCGGCACGGACACAATGGGCCGAACGGCCTCCTTCTGTGCAGTGAGTTTCTATGATTCTATGTTAGCCATGGCTCAGTTGGTAGCACTCTCGCCTCTGAGTCAGGAGGTTGTGGATTACAAGTCCTGCTCCAGAGACTTAATCTGGGCTGACACTCCCAGTGCAGTACCGAGGGAGCACGTCACTGTTGGAGGTGCTGCCTTTAGGACGAGATATTTAAACTGAGGCTCCGTCTGCCCTCTCAGGTGGATGTAAAAGATCCCATGGCACTATTCGAAGAAGAGCACGGGAGTTCTCCTTGGTGTCCTGGCCAATGTTTATCCCTCAACCAGATTATCTTAAAACAGATTGTCTGGTCATTATCACATTGCTGTTTGTGGGAGCTTGCTGTGCGCAAGTTGACTGCTGCGTTTCCCTACATTACAACAGTTACAACAGTGACTACACTTCAAAAGTACTTCATCGCTTGTAAAGCGCTTTGGGACGTCCTGAGGTGGTGAAAGGCGCTGTATAAATATAAGTCTTTCTTTTCCTAAGGTTGAGGAGAGGGTGGTGAGGGGGAAGGGTGGGATGGGCACATACATGGATAACACTTATGCAACAGCCCCGTTTTCCAACCGCTGAATTGCTCCCATGTTGAATCCACAGGATCTGCCGTGATTACAGGAGCTGAAAGTGCCACAAAAAAAAAAGTAAATAAGTAGCGGGGAGAGAAAGAAATAACATCCCAGCCGGGGCCTGAGCACAGTCGCAGCACGTGTTCGTGCCAGAGACCCCGAACGACTGTGGGATTCAGACTCTCTCCACTGCAACATCTGGAGGCCAGCTGACTGTGGACAAGAAGGCTCGGGCCTGCTTGAGGACAGCCTGCCCCCTGCTGCACAGGAAGGGTAAAAAGCGCTCAGGAGAACTGCCTCTCTCCCAACACCAAACACAACTACGTTTCTGTGTGACGGCCTTACCAAAAAACAAGATTGAGTTCTCTTCATCTTTTTTCTCTGAAAGAAATGTTAATGGAAAACAGTGTATTATTTGTAAATAAGAAAGAGCCTGCATTTATATAGCGCCTTTCGCAACCTCAAGACGTCCCAAGGCGTTTTGCAGCCAATGAAGTACTCTTTGAAGTGTGGTCACTGTTGTAATGTAGGAAACGCGGCAGCCAATTTGCGCACAGCAAGGTCCCGCAAACAGCAATGAGATAATGACCGGATGATCTGTTTTTGGTGGTGTTGGTTGAGGGATAAATGTTGGCCCAGGACACCGGGGAGAACTCCCCCTGCTCTTCTTCAAAATAGTGCCATGGGATCTTTTATGTCCACCTGAGAGGGCAGACGGGGGCCTCGTTTTAAAGTCTCATCCAAAAAAACTGCCCCTCCAACAATGCAGCACTCCCTCAGTACTGCACGAGAGTATCAGCCTAGACTTTGTGCTCAAGTCCCATGGAGTGGGATTTGGACCCACAACTTTCTGATTCAGAGACAAGGGCCCCGGTTTTAGAATGAAGCAGTGGGTGCGTTGGGGGCAGGGGGGGCTCTGAAAATAGGGGAAATCCCGAGCGAGTTCAGAACCTGGCCCCAACCCGCAGACTTCCGGGTTCCCCACTGACACGTCTGGGGGCGGGCGCGCCTCCCGAATGCAGAAGTCCCACCGGCAATTAAAGCCGGCATGATGATACTTAAGAGAGTTATTTAGATTCTTGAAGTACTTGAAATACTTAATCTTGTGCACAGTGAGGCAGGAGTCTGATTTTCAAACATCCTCAGTGTGTTTCCCGTGCTGTGGGAAACACCCCATGTTCTACCAGACGTGTTTCAGCCAGCAGTCAGTCGCACATTCAAATGCCTGTTTGACTGATGGGGATAAAAGGTGAGTTATTGCAGCAGGGCACTCAGTTCTCTCAGACAAACTTTTGGCTGGGAGATCTTTGTGTTTTCACTGAATTCTTCCATTCACACATATTTACCAACTTTTCGGACCCCCTCAAACTGACACCATCGGGATGGGGGGCCCCATGGCTGCATTCACCACTACATCCGAGGATGAGCAACATCACCAGCCTCGCCAGGCACGCCGTCCACCTCCGTCACGTGGAGCTCCACAACACAGTGCTGCGCCACAGGCACCTGCACAAGAGCACAGAGGGCAACAACAGAGAGAGTGACGTCGCAGGAGGCACTACCCTCACCACAGGGTCTACAGACCGAGGCTCAGCTTCCTGGACCTCTCTGAGGAGCAGGGCATAGGGAGGCTCAGAGTGAGTCGCCAGGTGGTCGCAGACATCTGCAGCCTCCTTCATGCCGAGCTGCTCCTGGCTGGGCCGAGCGGCACCTCATTACCCATTGCAGTTAAAGTCACCACTGCAGTCAACTTCTTCGCCTCCGGATCATTCCAGGGTGCCACCGGGGACATCGCCGGGGTCTCTCAGTCGTCTGCACACAAGTGCATAAGGCAGGTCACCGGCAGCTTGTTTCGCAGAGCCTCGCAGTACGTCAACTTCCCCATGGATGATCTCAGCCAGACGGAGAGGGCAGTGGGATTCCACTCTGTGGCCCTGGCTTCCTACGGATGCAGGGTGCAATCGATTGCACCCATATAGCAATACAAACACCTCCACATGAGCCAGGACTGTTCATCAACAGAAAGGGGTATCACTCCATCAACACTCAGCTCGTTTGTGACCACCGCTAAAGATTCCTTCATGTGTGCGCCAGATTCCCTGGCAGCTGCCATGATTCCTTCATTCTGAGGGAATCCAACATCCCGCCCCTCTTCCATGCACCAAACACCCTTAAGGGCTGGCTCCTCGGGGACAGGGGATACCCCCTGCACACGTGGCTCATGACGCCTCTCAGGAACCCAGTCACCATGCAACAGCGTCGATATAATGACAGCCACATTGCCACCAGGTCTACAATTGACCATGCTATAGGGCTGCTCAAGATGCGATTTAGGTGCCTTGATCGTTCTGGGGGAGTGCTTCAATACGCACCAGACAGAGTGGGACGTATTATAGTAGTGTGTTGTGCCCTGCACAACATGGCACAACGGAGAGGAGTGCTGCTTGAGGAGGTCCCATCCACATCTGCCACCCATATTGAGGAGGAGGAGGTGGAAGAGGAGGAGGAGGAACCCATGGGCAGAGCAGCGGCTCACCTGGCTGCTCGAGAGGTCAGGGACTCACTGATATGTGAACGGTTCTCCTAACATCAGGAAGTGTGACGAGTGCAGTCCTCACACCACCTGGGAAGAGCAGCGCCCGCACCAGGCCGCCCACCCCTCCCTGCACAAAACAGTCCTGCAACTACACAAACACCCAGTGTAAAGTGACCCACTGGGTGGCATCAAGTGTCGTTGTACATGGTGAAGCTCATGAAAGGGCCCTACCACAAAAGCCAGTCAAGAATGGGCAAGACGTGGCAGTAATGGTAAGAATGATAACATTTAATGTGACTTTAACAAAAACCAAATATAAATGAAAAACATGACCATCTGTCAGACACCCTTGTGCATCCCCCTCATGATCACAAATCCTTAGGCTTTCTCTTCCTACCGCATCTATGTGGTGCATCCCCTGTGGCTGCAGCAGATGTAGTGGCAGGTTGCTCATGTTCATGCTCTGACTGCTTAGATGCTTTTGGCCTACGCCCTCTGGGTTTTGGAGGGGCAGACTCGGCCACCTGGAGAGGAGGCAGCATTGCGGGTACTGGTTGAGAGGGGGACAACGGGTGAGAGGTGGGAGAGCTTTGAGTGATATCCCCAATTCCATGTCCCCTTTTGCCACACCCCTCTCCTGGATCAGGCCCACATCACTCCTACCACCTTGCTGGAGAACAATTTGGAGGACATGTATGATGCCTTGGAAGCGTTGTAAAGTATCTGTCGGCCTGTTTAAGGCGGCAGAGTGTTGTTTACCCTGAGTCCGAACGACCGTTGTTAGGGCCTGAATGGATTCATTTGTGAGCCCTGCTTGAAGCTGAACGGAGGCTAGCCTACCCTCCATTGCAGACATTCCCGCACTTACCTGCAACGCTATCTCAGACACTTGCTCACGTCCCTGTGACACTATCTCAGAGATTCCCTCCCGTTCCTGTGCAAACATTCCACTCATGCAGGAGTTGGACTCCTCCATCCTCTGCGCTATTGCGGAGAGTGCACGTGGCACCTATTACAGTACCTCGCAAATGTGCTGCTGTCCCTCGATCATTCTCCTTTTAAAGGATGGCCCCCGGGGTTCAGCATCTGCGTCCAGCTGAGCAGAGCCTGGAGAGGAGTGCGCCCACCGACGCGGACTCTCCACAGCTGCCCCTGCCACCAGTGTCTGCTCGAGCTCACTTGTGTGTGGTGACTCACCAGGTGCCAATCCAACTTACTCATCGAGGTGTGAGTATCTGCGCTGGTGGATGGTTCACTGAGATGTGACGGTGCGCCCTCGTAGGCCAAGACCTCCTCTGAGGAATCGCCCTCTCCCGCCACTGCGGTCGCTGAACAGAAGGCAATATTAAGCATCATCACAGATGTATGATGTTGCGATGAGCATACTGAGGTGTTGAACATGCCAATCATTGTTAACATCAATTCATATTGTGGTGTGATGAATGTTAAAGTTGTGTCACCAGACCGTTTGTGGGGTGCCAGTCTCGGCGTCCCCGTTGGACAGGCACTCGAGGGTTCGGCTGAGCTCTAGCGCCTCCTGCTCCACGTCTGTGAGGACCACTACTTGTTGTAGCTCCCCTCCAGTCCTCGTCCTCTCGTGTGCATTTTGAGCGCTCTTCTCCTGGAAGGGGACAAAGAGCAGACGCGTGAGTGAGTGACGGGGAAGTGGCCAACCGATGAATGCATTGCTTTGGGTGAGGCTGACCGTGAAAGAGGTGCGTCAGTGGGTGAGTATGAGACAGAGGCATCACATTGGATGAGGATTGGGGTGAGTGATAGTGGTGGGGTGACTGATGGGGAGGTGAGGAAGTGCTGTCGAAGTGCAGGTAAGTTGAGGATGAACCTTAAGTGGGTGTGAGGAATGATGTGATAGAGTAATGTTGGCAGTGCAGAATGAGATGGTGGGGTGGGTGTGGTGATGTGGAAGACGGAATGTAGGAGAATCAATGAGTGTACTCACTTTTGCTGACCTAGTTAGGTCATTGAAACTCTTCCTGCACTGGATCCAGGTGCGGGAGATGTTGCTGCTGCTGGCGACCTCCTCTGCCACCTCGAGCCAGGCCTCCTTCCTCCCATCCATGGGGTAAAAGTCTTCCCTCCTCCTCCTCCTCACCCCATCCAGTAGCTGCTGCAGTGAGGCACAGCTGAACCTTGGAGCAGCCTTGGGGTAAAAGACTTCCCTCCTCCTCCTCACCCCGTCCAGTAGCTGCTGCAGTGAGGCAGCCTTGGAGCAGCCTTGCCCCTGTGCTGCTCCATTGTGATTTCTGGGTCTTTGCTCCAGCAAAAGCCTTTGGAGCAATGGCCCTTTAAATAGAGCTCCTCCAGCCGACAGCCTGCGATGCGGGTGCGCAGTCCGCCCGCTGCGCAGCTTTCGGGCGGCAAACCAAGAATCCACGTTAGGTGGCACCAATTCACTTGCGATCGCGTGCAAAACGGACATATTTTATTAGTCGGGTTACCCAGGCGCCCATTCACCCCCCCCCTCCCCCGCTGCCATCCCACCTCCATTCTAAAATCGGCTACCCACTAAGCCACCTGACACAAATATTCTGACCGTATTACTTCTAATATAGACTATAGTGCTCCCAGTGACCTGGCCAATATTCCTCGCTCAATTAACACCACCAAATAAAAAAAAAAATCACGAGCCAGACATTTATTTCCTTGTTCTTTGTGGGATCTTGCTGCGCACAAAATGGCTGTCACATTTAGCCACCTAACAACAAGTGCATAACTCTGTGTTAAGGTGCTGTATAAATGTGACTTTTTCCTTTCTTAAACCATAATCCTTCAAATATACATCCTGGGATTCAAAGGCCAAGAATTCCTCATGTCCCACGGTGTGGTGTTGTCCGAAATGTATTTGTGAGGATGTCCTCTGTTGGGTATTTCTAATGGATTTATTGAACCTACAGCACAGAAAGAGACTGTTGACACTCTAGACCTGTGGCAGGGCTCACTGTTCAAATTGACCTCTCCACTTTAATCCAGCCCTTTCTCTGTAGTCTTTTATATACTCCCTTTTCAAATAATTATCTAATTCCCTTCACAGGAATTTTCCTACATTACAACAGTGACTACAGTGCAAAAGTACTCCATTGGCTGTGAAGAGCTTTGGGACGTCCCAAGGTAGCTGTGTGTATGCAAGTTCTTTCTTTTCTTTTGCACGGGACTCGATTTTAACTCCCCCCCCAACCAGCCGGGGCGGGGTAGCATTTAAAATGGGGCGGGGGTCTTACCCACTCCTTTCCCGCCCTGTTCTGACCGACTGGAATTTTAAATTGCAAGGCAAGCAAGGACACCCGTCCCAAGCCAGCGGGAGCCTCTCTAAATTTGCAGGTCAGGCTCCGATGGGGGCCCGATCCGCCCCTTTAACCTGAGACCTGAGCAGGGGAAGCAGTGATGGCTTCCCCGCCAGGCCAAAACCTGCCAGGAGCAGGATCAAGGGCCTGAAGAGGCCCAGCAAGGTAAACTTTCAAATGTTTTTTAAGTTTCCTTGCTGGCCGGGAGCAGCAGGTGTGCTACTCCGGGCCCCACAAGGAAATAATGACAACTTGCATTTATATAGCGCCTTTAACGTAGTAAAATGCCCCGAGGCGCTTCACAGGAACGATTATCAAACAAAATTTGACACCGAGCCACATAAGGAGATATTAGGACAGGTTGGTCAAAGAGGTAGGTTTTAAGGAGTGTCTTAAAGGAGGAGAGAGAGGTAGAGAGGCGGAGAGGTTTAGGGAGGGAAGTCCAGAGCTTAGGGCCCAGGCAGCTGAAGGCACGGCCGCCAATGGTGGGACGACGAAAATCGGGGATGCACAAGAGGCAAGAATTGGAGGAGCGCAGAGATCTCGGAGGGTTGTAGGGCTGGAGGAGGTTACGGAGATAGGAAGGGGGCGAGGCCTTGGAGGGATTTGAACACAAGGATGAGAATTTAAAATCGAGGCATTGCCGGACCGAGAGCCAATGTGGGTCAGCGAGAACAGGAGCGATGGGGGAATGGGACTTGGTGCGAGCTAGGATACGGCCCTCCCTTGCCCCAGGCTTCTCCCCCCACCACCCCCTCCCCCCCACCCCGACTCCCACTATCATGACCACCTCTGGAACCCCCAGAGAGTGATTAGAATGTGGAACTCGCTACCACAAGGTGTGGTTGAGGCGAATAGCATAGATGCATTTAAGGGGAAGCTCAATAAACACATGGGGGAGAAAGGAAAAGAAGGGTATGCTGATAGGGTGAGGTGAAACAGGGAGGGAGGAGGCCTGTGTGGAGCATAGACACCGGCATAGACCTGTTGGGCCGAATGGCCTGTTTCTGTGCTGTAAATTCTACGTAATGGTGGGAAACTGACAGGATCACAATCAGGTGCCCATTTTAGTAAAATTGGGTGGGTGTAATCCCGTCCGCCTGGGTCCGCCAACCCTCCAGGATTGTCCCGGGAGTCTCCAGGAATTAAAGATTAATCTCCAGGGCATCCCTGTGAGGAAAAACCTGGGAAAAATATCATAGGGGCACTAAAAAAAAGAGTGCTTTTTTTCCATTTTCTTTGAACACTATAGAATCATAGAAATTTCCAGCACAGAAGGAGGTAATTCGGCCCATTGTGTCTGTGGCAGCCGAAAAAGAGCTATCCAGTCTATTACCACTTTCCAGCTCTTGGTCCGTAGCCCTGTAGGTTACGGCACTTCAGGTGCACATCCAAGTACTTATTAAATGAGTTGAGGGTTTCTGCCTCTACCACCCTTTCAGGCAGTGAGTTCCAGACCCCCACCACCCTCTGGGTGAAAAAATTTCTCCTCTATCCCTTCTACCAATTACTTTAAATCCATGCCCCCTGGTCACTGGCCCTTCTGCTAAGGGAAATAGATCCTTCCTATCCACTCTATCTAGCCCCCTCATAATTTTATACACCTCAATTAAATCTCCCTTCAGCCTCCTCTGTTCCAAAGAAAACAACCCCAGCCTATCCAATCTTTCCACATAGCTAAAATTCTCCAGCCCTGGCAACATCCTCGTAAATCTCCTCTGTACCCTCTCTAGTGCGATCACATCTTTCCTGTAATGTGGTGACCAGAACTGTATGTAGTAGTCCAGCTGTGGCCTAACTAATGTTTTATACAGTTCTAGCATAACCTCCCTGCTCTTATATTCTATGCCTCAGCTCATAAAGGAAAGTATCCCGTATGCCTTTTTAATCACCTTAGCTACCTGCCCTGCTACCTTCAGGGATCTGTGGACATGTACTCCAAGGTCCCTCTGTTCCTCTACACCTCTCAGTATCTTCCCATTTATTGTGTACTCCCTTGTCTTGTTTGCCCTCCCCAAATGCATTACCTCACACTTCTCTGGATTGAATTCCATTTGCCATTTTTCTGCCCACCTGACCAGTCCATTGATATCTTCCTGCAGTCTACAGCTTCCCTCCTCACTATCAACCACATGGCCAATTTTTGTATCATCTGCAAACTTCTTAATCATGCCCCCCACATTTAAGTCTAAATCATTGATATATACCACAAAAAGCAAGGGACCCAGTACTGAGCCTTGTGGAACCCCACTGGAAACAGCCTTCCAGTCGCAAAAACACCCGTCGACCATTACCTTTTGCTTCCTGCCACTGAGCCAATTCTGGATCCAACTTGCCACTTTCCCTTGGAAAAGCTTTTATTTTTCTGACCAGTCTGCCATGTGGGACCTTGTCAAAAGCCTTGCTAAAATCCATGTAGACTACTTCAAATGCATTACCCTCATCGATCTCCCTGTTACCTCCTCAAAAAATTCAATCAGGTTAGTCAGACACGACCTTCCCTTAACAAATCCATGCTGACTGTCCTTGATTAATCTGTGCGATTAATCTAAATGACAATTAATTTGTTATTAGTTATGAATATATTGGAGATGTTAAAAAAAAGGCTGTTTGATTGGGCGAGGTGGTTGGAGGTGGGAGGTCATGTGATGAAACCTCCAGGAATACGTCCAACCAGAGTTGGCAACCCCATGACGGCCAGAGGAGTTTCAATATAACTGCACTGACTGCCCATGTTCACCAAATAAAATGTACATCTGATGTTGCAGTAAGTGCACCATACAAAACCAAACAGAGCAGGGAGACCCTCGATTTGATCGTAGCTGATCTAGGGACATTAGGAACATTAGCACCAGGAGTAGGCCATTCAGCCCATCTAGCCTGCTCTGCCATTCAATCAGATCATGGCTGCGCTCTGCTGCCATTCCTGAATTTTAAGTTCAATGTAAATAAACGATTTGCTCATTGATTCCAGATTGGGGAAGGTTGCAGGATGTGCCAAAATTGGCCTCAGCGCCCTTGAGTTAGCAGGGACTCCTGCCTCCGATCGCTCTCCAGTGACCCCCTGCAGAGATTGTGCAGGATAATATCAGGGTCAGGCTGTACCTCAGGTATACAGCTTGTGACTGAACATGAGGCACAACTATGATTTGGCCATTGCTGAGAGTTTTGTCCTGGAGTCCTGTGCATGTAAATGCAAGAGTAGGCCAGTAAGAGTTAGTCTGGAGGCTGGAGATCCTCTTTGTGTTCGTGTGTATGTGTGTGTGCATGTGTGCATATATGTGTGTGTGCGCATGTGTGTGGCCTGTGTGCATGACTGTGTGTGTACAGCATGCGTGTGTGCAGCGTGTGTGTGTGGCATGTGTGTGCGTGTGTGCATGAGTGTGTGTGCATGTGTGTATGCGCTTGTGTGTGTGCACGTTGTGTGTGTGTGGGTGTGTGCGTGTGCATATAAGCATGTGAGTATCGGAGATGAACAGTGAGTCAGTGTCAAGATTGTCTGTTGACCTTTCCTGCTCTTTTCAGCCATTCCTGATTTAAGTTCAATGCAAATAAACAATCCGCATATTTATCCCAATGCACACTGTTCTGCTTTTGATGATGTCTAAATCTTGGCAAATGCCATTTTGGCGTCTGCGTTCCTTGTGTTGTGAGCGACGCGTCTTGTTCAAATGTGTCATTGTTCAAAAGCCAAAGATATCTCTGGATTTGTTTCTTCAGGAGCTCTCTCCTGTTAAGTGTGTGCAAATCTGATCATTTTCCCTCAGAGCAACTGCACAGTGTGCTGGTCCGATCCCAAGATCTTGTGTTGCCATTGCATAAACGCCAAGCCATTTACTCTTCATTTGTCTGGGGGAGGGCGAGGGGGGGGCGGATCCTAGCGGCTCTTTAACTAGTCTTAAAGGGGCAGTGCCATAAGCCCCAGTGAGCTAAGTGAGGGGGGTGGGGGGATAAAAATGGCCAGAGATCGTTGTAAGTGACCAATGGTGGAAAGAGTACGTATGTGGATGTTCAAATGAGAACAGGGTTGACTTGGCTGTGATGCCTTCGGTGGTGGAATAGCTAGGCAGCACTCATTGTCCAGGTTCGCTGAGGAAGGATACTCTAGTCTGCGCACTCAGGAGAGGACAGGAGAAAAGGGAAGATTGGAAGTGGCAGCATTCTAAAATTCAACTTGCATTTATACAGCACCTTTCATAACCTCAGGACGTCCCAAAGCGCTTTACAGCCAATTAAGTTCCTTTTATTGAAGTGTAGTCACTGTTGTAATGCAGGAAACGCGGCAGCCAATTTGTGCACAGCATGATCCCACAAACAGCAATGTGCTACGTCAGCAGATAATCTGTTTTTTTTAGTGATGTTGGTTGAGGGATAAATATTGTCCAGGACACTGGGGAGAACTCCCCCGCTCTTCTTCAAAATAGTGCAATGGGATCTTTTACGTCCACTTGAGAGGGCAAAAAGGGCTTCGATTTAAGATCTCATTTGAAAGGCGGCACCTCCGACAGTGCAGCACTCCCTCAGTACTGCACTGGGCGTGTCAGTCTAGATTTTTTTGTTTGAGTCTTTGAAGTGGGGCTCGAACACCACAACTTTCTGATTCAGGGGCGAGTGTGCTATCCATCAGAGACTGAAGACAGCAGAGACAAAATTACCGCTACGTATGCCCAAATAACAACGATCACTGCACTTCAAAGTAACTCATGGCATTTGGAGTGCTTTAAGACATTTTTAAGAGCTGTGATAAGGCACTATGAAATGGACAGCGGGAAAAGGAGGATGTGCTTGATGATGGGATCATGTTATAAGTGGCAGGAATGGTAGCAGGCGGTCTGCTGGTTGCAAAGGCTGTGCAATGGCCACTAGCACTGTCCTTATGCGAGGGGGGGAGTGCTGGTGAAAACTGGAGAACAGGGAATGGGCAGATGCAATCAAAGGTCTCGCCAGCCACAGGATTCGATGGGGAAGATACGGAGAAACTATTAACTTTGGAGGGGAGAGGGTGAATCCAGAAAAAGGGGGTACAATCTTAAAATCAGAGCTAGGCCGTCCCGGAGCAAAATCAGGAAGTACTTTTTTCACACAAAGGGTAGTGGAAATCTGGAATTCTCTTCCCTCAAAAGGCTGTGGATGCTGGGGGTCAGTTGGAGCTTTCAAGACTTGAGATGGATAGATTTTTGTTGGGTAAGGGTATCAAGGGAGCAAAGGCGGGTAAATGGAGTTGAGGTGCAGATCAGCTATGATCTAATTGAATGGCAGGGCAGGCTCCAAGGGCTGAATGGCCTCCTCCTGTTCCTAATGTTACTATTACAGACAAACAACAAAGAAGGCTTTTCTGAAGCTGTGGTTTGCAAATTAGAAGCCATCAGAGCAGGTACAATGGAGACGGAAAAACCAGGGGAAAGGGATGGAGGCCTTGCCGGAAAGAGGTTGAAAAGAAAACCATTGTGGGAATCTGTGGGCTTGTAATCGGCATTTAAGGGAAGCCCATTGGAAGTTATGTTACAGCTGTACAAAGCTCTGGTTAGACCCCATCTGGAGACTGCATTCAGTTCTGGCACTGCACCTCAGGAAGGATATATTGGCCTTGGAGGGGGTGCAGCGCAGATTCACCAGAATGATACCAGGGTTAAAAGGGTTAAATTATGAGGACAGGTTGCATAAACTAGGTTTGTATTCTCTTGAATATAGAAGATTAAGGGGTGATCTGATCGAGGTGTTTAAGATGTTCACAGGAGTTGATAGAGTAGATGGAGAGAAATTATTTCCTCTGGTGAGAGAGTCCAGGACAAGGGGGCAGAACCTCAAAATTAGGGCTAGGCCGTTTGAAGGTGATAGGAACGTAAAAACATGGGAACGGGAGTAGGCCATTCAGCTCCTTGAGCCTGTCCTGCCATTCGATGAGATCATGGCTGACCTGTACACTAATTCCATTTACCCACCTTGGCTCCCCATTCCTAATGCCCTTGGCTAGCAAAAATCTACGGGTCTCAGAATTAAAATTATTAATCGAGCCAGCATCTACTGCTTTTTGTGGGAGAGAGTTCCACACTTCTACCACCCTTTGTGTGAAGAAGTGTTTCCTAACTTCTCTCCTGAATGGCCTGGCTCTGATTTTTAAGATTATTTCCCCTTGTCCTGGACTCCCCCACCAGTTGGAAAAAGTTTCTCTCTCTCTACCCTATCAATTCCTTTCAAAATCCTAAAAACCTCAATCAAATCATCCCTTAACCTTCTATATTCCAGGGAATGCAAGCCTAGTTTATGTAATCTCTCCTCATAATTTAACCCTTGGAGCCCTGGTAACATTCTGGTGAATCTGCGCTGCACTCCTTCCAGGGCCAATATATCCTTTCTAAGGTGCGGTGCCCAGAACTGTACACATTACTCCAGATATGGTCTAACCAGGGCTTTGTACAGCTGTAGCAAAACTTCCTCCCCTTTATAATCTAGCCGTCTAGTTATAAAGGCTAACATTCCATCAGCCCTTTTGATTATTTTTTGGACCAGACCACTACATTTTAGTGGTCTATCTACGTGGACCCCTAAACATCTTCGGACCACCACTGTTCTGAGCTTTTCACCATTTAAAAAATACTCGGATCGATCCTTTTTTGGTCCAAAATGGATGACCTCACACTTACCTGTGTTGAATTCCATCTGTCACAGTTTTGCTCACTCACTTAATCTATCAATGCCTCTTTGTAATTTTGTGCTTTCATCTACATTTGTCAGGAAGCATTTCTTCACACAAAGGGGAGTGGAAATCTGGAACTCTCTCCCCCAAAAAGCTGTTGAGGCTGGGGGGGTCAATTGAAAATTTCAAAACTGAGATTGATAGATTTTTGTTAGGTAAAGGGTATTAAGGGTTACGGGACCAAGACGGGTAGATAGTGTTAAGATACAGATCAGCTATGATCTAATTGAATGGTGGAACAGGCTCAAGGGGCTGAATGGCCTCCTCCTGTTCCTCAGCTCCTACGTTCCTATTTTCCTCTGAGCTGAAGAGCGAGGAGCCCAGGAAGGGAAAGGATAAGTTCCGACCAAGTGAGGGTGAGGGGCCTTCTCCAGATCAGAACAAGGGCAACAACACAGTCATCAATGGAATAAGGAAAGTGATGAGGGAGTGGGCCCGGAACAGGGAATGAAAGAGAGAAGTGTGGCCAGCACTTTAACTGGGAGAAGGTGTGCGTCTTTAAAGAGAATTTGTTCAGGGTGAGAATGAGTTCAGCCAAGCGGTGGAGGGTGGTGGTAGATGGGTGGGGTCTAGTCATCTTGATTCGCTTAAGTAGGTGCCAAGCGTACTGCCAGACATTCTGCCAGCGCGGCTCGCTAATGGATCCTTGTAATCCCTGTAATTTAACATTTTACTAAATTACAGGGATTACTGGGAACCATTAATAACCAACACTTGCAGAGTACTTAACACCTTCCTCATAAACAGACCCAGTGACCCATAACAATCTTTCCAACATCAACTTCCCACACGCACCGATCATGGAGTTTAGTTTAACGCACAAGCTCAGACCAAAAGCAATTTCCCTATACGTTTGCACCCAATACAATGATGTAGCTGTCACTGGTCCCTGACCATCCTCCCACCCACCTCCCCACCCACCCATCAACCATAGCATTTAGTTAGCATGGACATCAAGCAAGTGCTGTGTCTCCAGAGGCACCGCGCTCTAAGCTTGCTCTGTTTTGTTTTACAGGTGAAGGCCTAGAGCTCAGGATGCTTCCTATGCTAATAAGGCAGGAGGTGGGGTCTTGTAGCAGACCAGAGACATTTGTAATTTTATGATGATTTATTGATTTTGCTCGAATGCATGCGATTCATGAGGAGAGAGCAATCATTTTACTCTCTCCTGCCATTCTATCACTGTGAATAGTACGCGTTAATGCAATGGTGCAAGGTCAATAAATCATTAACAAAATGAATATTGAACGACGTAGATAAGGTGAGCAGAATATTACTACAAAGCAACAGTCAAACCAACAGGACCAGACCTCAAATATCAATTAGTGGTCAGTAACTTTCAAAACGGATCTCAGTAAGAATGTTTTTTTTAGTGGTAAAATTGCAGAATAACCTTTCAGGTAAGGTAATGGAATCGGAGATTAGCATCGCTCAGATTGCACTTGGATTGCAGGTTGGGTGCGACCTTGGGTGGACCATTTCTTGTCCTTGACCTTGTCTTACGATGCTGAGATTGGGATCTGCATGCCAACTGCTGACTGCACAGAGACTGCGCTTCACTGCACTAACCTCGGCCTGAATCATTAAGGTCTGTTAGTTGAGTTTAACGCATCGTAAAAAGATAGAGAGCGGTCCCTTGTGTTTTTCCTTCAGTTTTACAGCATTACATTAGTAATGGGAGGGATTTTAAACCTCCCCCTCCCCCCTGCCGAGCGGGAACAGGCCGTGCGAGCGGTGGAAATCACGCCGAGGCGCTTACGGCACCGTTACCGCTCGCCCAGCGCCAGCCGCCATTTTGTCAGCGCGGACGTTCTAGTCTGACAAGGCCCCCGCCAGAGGCAGACAAGGACCGCCTGAAAGAAAGAACGAAAAGACTTGCATTTATACAGCACCTTTAATGACCTAAGGCACGTCCCAAAGCGCTTGACAGCCAATTAAGTATTTCATGAAGTGTGGTCACTGCTGTAATGTAGGAAGCACGGCAACCAATTTACGCACAGCAAGGTCTCACAAACAGCAAAGGGATCGTGACTAGACAATCTGTTTTTTTAGTGATGTTGTTTGAGGGATAAATATTGGCCAAGACACCGGGGAGAACTCCCCTGCTCTTCTTCGAAATAGTTTCCGTGGGATCCTTTACGTCCACCCGAGAGAGCAGTTTAACGTCTCACCCGAAAGGATGGAATGCAAATCGGGGTCCTGTGATGCACTCGGGACCCCAGCACAATCTTGACGTTAAAAATCGCATGTCCCGCCCACCGCCCAGCCTGCTAGGCGAAAGGAAGCAGGATTGGTTCCGCAGGCAGGAGGCTGCAGTATTTAAAGAGATGTTCAGCTACATGCACTCAGATTGTTGGCAACTGTGCGTCAGCCATGGCTCAGTTGATGGCCTCTGAGTCCAGAAAGTTGTGGGTTCAAGTCCCACGCCAAAGACATGAGCTCATAATCTAGGCTAACACTTCAATGCCAGCACTGAGGGAGTGCTGCACTGTCGAATGGTGCCATCTTTCAGATGAGACGCTAAACCGAGGCCCTGTCTGCCCTCTCAGGTGGATGTAAAAGATCCCACGGCCACTATTTTAAAGAAGAGCAGGGGAGTCCTGGGCCAATATTTATCTCTCAACCAACATCACTACAATAGATTATCTGGTCATTATCTCATTGCTGTTTGTGGGATCTTGCTGTGCACAAATTGGCTGCCACGTTTCCTACATTAGAACAGCGACTACACTTCAAAAGTACTTCATTGCCTGTAAAGCACTTTGGGATGTCCTGAGGTTGTGAAAGACACTTTGTAAATGCAAGACTTTCCTTTAACTGTGTGCTCGTGAGCCTTTTGGCGCTGTAGTGACACTGGATATTGCTTATGTCTGAAGAAGCAGCCAAAGCTTATTATGGGTGCCATTCTTGCGACATTGTACTGGGTGGAGGAAGCAAAGGAGGAAGAAGGGCAGCAGCGACAGAGGCGTCAACATCAAGGGGGAGCAGCAGGTGGGCTTGGCAGAAGAGACCAAGCGGGGGTTGGGGGTGGGGGGGCTGGGGCGGCTTGTAGACCCCGCAGAGTGTACAGGCCAAGAGTGACCTTCCTGGATCTCTCTGAGGAGCAGTGCTTGTGGAGGCAGTGCTTCTCCCGGGCAGGCTGTTGATGAACTCTGCAGCCTCCTGCAAGAAGACATGATGACTGCTGGGCCAGGGGATCATGCCTTGCCAGTAGCTGTAAAATTGACCGCTGCCCTGAACTTCTTTGTCTTTTTGGGACATCTCCCAGTTTTCAGTCCACAAGTGCATCATGGGTGTGGGGTTGTGGGGGGGAGTGGTCACCAATGTACCATTTTCCAGGGCCAATCAATACATTGCTTTTCCTACAGATGGGAACAGTCAAAATGAGGGAGCCTTGGGGTTGGCAGCAATGGCTGGCCTCCCTGGAGTGCCGGCGTTAGTGACTACACTCATATTGCCATCGGGGCACCACAAGACCAGGCAGGAGCTGTCGTTAACAGGAAGGGGCTTCACTCCATTAATGCGCAGCTTGTGATCACAACAGAAGGATCGTGCAAGTCTGTGCCAGGTTTCCCAGGCAGCTGTCTCGAAGCATTCATCCTGCGGCAGTCCAACATCCCACTTTTCCACCCGACCGGGAATGTTCGAGGACGGCGACTTGGGGACAAGGCCCACTTCCTTCTAAGATGGCTGATGTTAACCCTTTGCAACCCCACCACGTCTGAGCAGCTCAGATATAACCAGAGCCATAACACCACAAGTAACATCGTTGAACTCACTACATGTGACTTGAAGCAAAGGGTCAGGTCTCTGGAAAAGTCTGGGGTCTCCCTTCAACATGCTCCAGAGACAGTCTCCCACATCATTGTGGCCTGCTGCATCTTGCACAATATTGCGATAAGGAGAGGATTGGAGCTGGTGGAGGGAGATCTACAAGATGATTCATCATCTGACGAGGAACAGTTGGTAAATGCACATAGATTCCTACCCTACTGTCACTGACAGGTACTGACCCATAGATTCCTCCCCCACTGTTACTGACAGGTACTGACCCATAGATTCCTCCCCCACTGTCACTGACAGGTACTGACCCATAGATTCCTCCCCCACTGTCACTGACAGGTACTGACCCATAGATTCCTCCCCCACTGTCACTGACAGGTACTGACCCAAAGATTCCTCCTCTCCCGTCACTGACAGGTACTGACCCATAGATTCCTCCCCCACTGTCACTGACAGGTACTGACCCATAGATTCCTCCCCCACCGTCACTGACAGGTACTGACCCATAGATTCCTCCCCCACTGTCACTGACAGGTACTGACCCATAGATTCCTCCTCTCCCGTCACTGACAGGTACTGACCCATAGATTCCTCCCCCACCGTCACTGACAGGTACTGACCCATAGATTCCTCCTCCACTGTCACTGACAGGCACTGACCCATAGATTCCTCCCCCACTGTCACTGACAGGCACTGACCCATAGATTCCTCCCCCACTGTCACTGACAGGTACTGACCCATAGATTCCTCCCCCACTGTCACTGACAGGCACTGACCCATAGATTCCTCCCCCACCGTCACTGACAGGTACTGAACCATAGATTCCTCCCCCACTGTCACTGACAGGTACTGACCCATAGATTCCTCCCCCACCGTCACTGACAGGTACTGACCCATAGATTCCTCCTCTCCCGTCACTGACAGGTACTGACCCATAGATTCCTCCCTCACTGTCACTGACAGGTACTGACCCATAGATTCCTCCCCCACTGTCACTGACAGGTACTGACCCATAGATTCCTCCCCCACTGTCACTGACAGGTACTGACCCATAGATTCCTCCCCCACTGTCACTGACAGGTACTGACCCAAAGATTCCTCCTCTCCCGTCACTGACAGGTACTGACCCATAGATTCCTCCCCCACTGTCACTGACAGGTACTGACCCATAGATTCCTCCCCCACCGTCACTGACAGGTACTGACCCATAGATTCCTCCCCCACTGTCACTGACAGGTACTGACCCATAGATTCCTCCTCTCCCGTCACTGACAGGTACTGACCCATAGATTCCTCCTCTCCCGTCACTGACAGGTACTGACCCATAGATTCCTCCTCTACTGTCACTGACAGGTACTGACCCATAGATTCCTCCTCTCCCGTCACTGACAGGTACTGACCCATAGATTCCTCCTCTCCCGTCACTGACAGGTACTGACCCATAGATTCCTCCTCTACTGTCACTGACAGGTACTGACCCATAGATTCCTCCTCTCCCGTCACTGTCGGGTACTGACCCACAGATTCCTCCCCCACTGTCACTGACAGGTACTGACCCATAGATTCCTCCTCTCCCGTCACTGACAGGTACTGACCCATAGATTCCTCCTCTCCCGTCACTGACAGGTACTGACCCATAGATTCCTCCTCTCCCGTCACTGACAGGTACTGACCCATAGATTCCTCCCCCACTGTCACTGACAGGTACTGACCCATAGATTCCTCCCCCACTGTCACTGACAGGTACTGACCCATAGATTCCTCCCCCACTGTCACTGTCGGGTACTGACCCATAGATTCCTCCCCCACTGTCACTGACAGGTACTGACCCATAGATTCCTCCCCCACTGTCACTGACAGGCACTGACCCATAGATTCCTCCCCCACTGTCACTGACAGGTACTGACCCATAGATTCCTCCCCCACTGTCACTGACAGGCACTGACCCATAGATTCCTCCCCCACTGTCACTGACAGGTACTGACCCATAGATTCCTCCCCCACTGTCACTGACAGGTACTGACCCATAGATTCCTCCCCCACTGTCACTGACAGGTACTGACCCATAGATTCCTCCCCCACTGTCACTGACAGGTACTGACCCATAGATTCCTCCCCCACTGTCACTGACAGGTACTGACCCATAGATTCCTCCTCTCCCGTCACTGACAGGTACTGACCCATAGATTCCTCCTCTCCCGTCACTGACAGGTACTGACCCATAGATTCCTCCCCCACTGTCACTGAAAGGTACTGACCCATAGATTCCTCCCCCACTGTCACTGACAGGTACTGACCCATAGATTCCTCCCCCACTGTCACTGACAGGCACTGACCCATAGATTCCTCCCCCACCGTCACTGACAGGTACTGAACCATAGATTCCTCCCCCACTGTCACTGACAGGTACTGACCCATAGATTCCTCCCCCACCGTCACTGACAGGTACTGACCCATAGATTCCTCCTCTCCCGTCACTGACAGGTACTGACCCATAGATTCCTCCCTCACTGTCACTGACAGGTACTGACCCATAGATTCCTCCCCCACTGTCACTGACAGGTACTGACCCATAGATTCCTCCCCCACTGTCACTGACAGGTACTGACCCATAGATTCCTCCCCCACTGTCACTGACAGGTACTGACCCAAAGATTCCTCCTCTCCCGTCACTGACAGGTACTGACCCATAGATTCCTCCCCCACTGTCACTGACAGGTACTGACCCATAGATTCCTCCCCCACCGTCACTGACAGGTACTGACCCATAGATTCCTCCCCCACTGTCACTGACAGGTACTGACCCATAGATTCCTCCTCTCCCGTCACTGACAGGTACTGACCCATAGATTCCTCCTCTCCCGTCACTGACAGGTACTGACCCATAGATTCCTCCTCTACTGTCACTGACAGGTACTGACCCATAGATTCCTCCCCCACTGTCACTGACAGGTACTGACCCATAGATTCCTCCTCTCCCGTCACTGACAGGTACTGACCCATAGATTCCTCCTCTCCCGTCACTGACAGGTACTGACCCATAGATTCCTCCTCTCCCGTCACTGACAGGTACTGACCCATAGATTCCTCCCCCACTGTCACTGACAGGTACTGACCCATAGATTCCTCCCCCACTGTCACTGACAGGTACTGACCCATAGATTCCTCCCCCACTGTCACTGTCGGGTACTGACCCATAGATTCCTCCCCCACTGTCACTGACAGGTACTGACCCATAGATTCCTCCCCCACTGTCACTGACAGGCACTGACCCATAGATTCCTCCCCCACTGTCACTGACAGGTACTGACCCATAGATTCCTCCCCCACTGTCACTGACAGGCACTGACCCATAGATTCCTCCCCCACTGTCACTGACAGGTACTGACCCATAGATTCCTCCCCCACTGTCACTGACAGGTACTGACCCATAGATTCCTCCCCCACTGTCACTGACAGGTACTGACCCATAGATTCCTCCCCCACTGTCACTGACAGGTACTGACCCATAGATTCCTCCCCCACTGTCACTGACAGGTACTGACCCATAGATTCCTCCTCTCCCGTCACTGACAGGTACTGACCCATAGATTCCTCCTCTCCCGTCACTGACAGGTACTGACCCATAGATTCCTCCCCCACTGTCACTGAAAGGTACTGACCCATAGATTCCTCCCCCACTGTCACTGACAGGTACTGACCCATAGATTCCTCCCCCACTGTCACTGACAGGTACTGACCCATAGATTCCTCCCCCACTGTCACTGACAGGTACTGACCCATAGATTCCTCCCCCACTGTCACTGACAGGTACTGACCCATAGATTCCTCCCCCACTGTCACTGACAGGTACTGACCCATAGATTCCTCCCCCACTGTCACTGACAGGTACTGACCCATAGATTCCTCCCCCACTGTCACTGACAGGTACTGACCCATAGATTCCTCCCCCACTGTCACTGACAGGTACTGACCCATAGATTCCTCCCCCACTGTCACTGACAGGTACTGACCCATAGATTCCTCCCCCACTGTCACTGTCGGGTACTGACCCATAGATTCCTCCCCCACTGTCACTGACAGGTACTGACCCATAGATTCCTCCCCCACTGTCACTGTCGGGTACTGACCCATAGATTCCTCCCCCACTGTCACTGACAGGTACTGACCCATAGATTCCTCCCCCACTGTCACTGACAGGTACTGACCCATAGATTGCTCCCCCACTGTCACTGACAGGCACTGACCCATAGATTCCTCCCCCATTGTCACTGTCGGGTACTGACCCATAGATTCCTCCCCCACTGTCACTGACAGGTACTGACCCATAGATTCCTCCCCCACTGTCACTGACAGGCACTGACCCATAGATTCCTCCCCCACTGTCACTGACAGGTACTGACCCATAGATTCCTCCCCCACTGTCACTGACAGGCACTGACCCATAGATTCCTCCCCCACTGTCACTGACAGGTACTGACCCATAGATTCCTCCCCCACTGTCACTGACAGGTACTGACCCATAGATTCCTCCCCCACTGTCACTGACAGGTACTGACCCATAGATTCCTCCCCCACTGTCACTGACAGGTACTGACCCATAGATTCCTCCCCCACTGTCACTGACAGGTACTGACCCATAGATTCCTCCTCTCCCGTCACTGACAGGTACTGACCCATAGATTCCTCCTCTCCCGTCACTGACAGGTACTGACCCATAGATTCCTCCCCCACTGTCACTGACAGGTACTGACCCATAGATTCCTCCCCCACTGTCACTGACAGGTACTGACCCATAGATTCCTCCCCCACTGTCACTGACAGGTACTGACCCATAGATTCCTCCCCCACTGTCACTGTCGGGTACTGACCCATAGATTCCTCCCCCACTGTCACTGACAGGTACTGACCCATAGATTCCTCCCCCACTGTCACTGACAGGCACTGACCCATAGATTCCTCCCTCACTGTCACTGACAGGTACTGACCCATAGATTCCTCCCCCACTGTCACTGACAGGCACTGACCCATAGATTCCTCCCCCACTGTCACTGACAGGTACTGACCCATAGATTCCTCCCCCACTGTCACTGACAGGCACTGACCCATAGATTCCTCCCCCACTGTCACTGACAGGTACTGACCCATAGATTCCTCCCCCACTGTCACTGACAGGTGCTGACCCATAGATTCCTCCCCCACTGTCACTGACAGGTACTGACCCATAGATTCCTCCCCCACTGTCACTGACAGGTACTGACCCATAGATTCCTCCCCCACTGTCACTGACAGGTACTGACCCATAGATTCCTCCTCTCCCGTCACTGACAGGTACTGACCCATAGATTCCTCCCCCACTGTCACTGACAGGTACTGACCCATAGATTCCTCCCCCACTGTCACTGACAGGTAATGACCCACAGATTCCTCCCCCACTGTCACTGACAGGTACTGACCCATAGATTCCTCCCCCACTGTCACTGTCGGGTACTGACCCATAGATTCCTCCCCCACTGTCACTGACAGGTACTGACCCATAGATTCCTCCCCCACTGTCACTGTCGGGTACTGACCCATAGATTCCTCCCCCACTGTCACTGACAGGTACTGACCCATAGATTCCTCCCCCACTGTCACTGACAGGCACTGACCCATAGATTCCTCCCCCACTGTCACTGACAGGTACTGACCCATAGTTTCCTCCCCCACTGTCACTGACAGGCACTGACCCATAGATTCCTCCCCCACTGTCACTGACAGGTACTGACCCATAGATTCCTCCTCTCCCGTCACTGACAGGTACTGACCCATAGATTCCTCCTCTCCCGTCACTGACAGGTACTGACCCATAGATTCCTCCCCCACTGTCACTGACAGGTACTGACCCATAGATTCCTCCCCCACCGTCACTGACAGGTACTGACCCATAGATTCCTCCCCCACTGTCACTGACAGGTACTGACCCATAGATTCCTCCCCCACTGTCACTGACAGGTACTGACCCATAGATTCCTCCCCCACTGTCACTGACAGGTACTGACCCATAGATTCCTCCCCCACTGTCACTGACAGGTACTGACCCATAGATTCCTCCTCTCCCGTCACTGACAGGTACTGACCCATAGATTCCTCCCCCACTGTCACTGACAGGTACTGACCCATAGATTCCTCCCCCACTGTCACTGACAGGTACTGACCCATAGATTCCTCCCCCACTGTCACTGTCGGGTACTGACCCATAGATTCCTCCCCCACTGTCACTGACAGGTACTGACCCATAGATTCCTCCTCTACTGTCACTGACAGGTACTGACCCATAGATTCCTCCCCCACTGTCACTGACAGGTACTGACCCATAGATTCCTCCCCCACTGTCACTGACAGGTACTGACCCATAGATTCCTCCCCCACTGTCACTGACAGGTACTGACCCATAGATTCCTCCTCTACTGTCACTGACAGGTACTGACCCATAGATTCCTCCCCCACTGTCACTGACAGGCACTGACCCATAGATTCCTCCCCCACTGTCACTGACAGGCACTGACCCATAGATTCCTCCCCCACTGTCACTGACAGGTACTGACCCATAGATTCCTCCCCCACTGTCACTGACAGGTACTGACCCATAGATTCCTCCCCCACTGTCACTGACAGGCACTGACCCATAGATTCCTCCCCCACTGTCATTGTCGGGTACTGACCCATAGATTCCTCCCCCACTGTCACTGACAGGTACTGACCCATAGATTCCTCCCCCACTGTCACTGACAGGCACTGACCCATAGATTCCTCCCCCACTGTCACTGACAGGTACTGACCCATAGATTCCTCCCCCACTGTCACTGACAGGCACTGACCCATAGATTCCTCCCCCACTGTCACTGACAGGTACTGACCCATAGATTCCTCCTCATTACATATGCAGAGTGGGCTCCCAGCCGTAGCAACTCCCCAAGACTTCCTCAACACGCCCTCCCAAAGCAACAACCACCACCTACAAGGACAAGGGCAGCAGGTGCATGGGAACACCATCACCTCCAAATTCCCCTCCAAATCACACATCATCCTGACTAGGACAGATATTGGTCGTTCCTTCGTCGTTGCTGGGTTGAAATCCCAGGAGTCCCACCTAACAGCACCATGGGAGAACCTTCACCACCCACTGCAGCGGTTCAAGAAGACGGCCCACCACCACCTTCTCAAGGGCAACTCGGGATGGGCAATAAATGCCGTCCATGCCAGCGATGCCAACATCTCAAGAATTAAATTAAAAAAAGAAAGAGATCCCGCCAGTGCAAGGGCAGAGATTCCAGACAGTGCTTATAGCGGAGGGGTGAAGGGGGACCTTAAAGCCTTAAAGAGGCAGAAATGCCTTAAAGATCAGAAGAAAGGCTCCCACAGAAGTGTCTGGGGCTAATTGAAAGGAGACTAGGCCACTAGAGGCCCTCTCCTTCTACTGGGAGAACTCTGGGCATTTACCTGCACATCCTTCCATATGACGACGCCAGGCAGCAGCAGTAACTGGGACAGAATGAAGGAAAATCTGCCAGGAACGTGGGCCGCACCCCCTCCCCCCCACCCCACCATCTTCCCCCCGGCTGTCATTTGCATGCAGCAGGGACGGGGCAGGAGCAACAAATCTCCAAACCCCATCTCTGACCCTCGCCGAATGCCCTTTACCTCGCTCTGTCCTTTCTTACATTCTTCACTGTCTGCTCAGCGGATTGAAGGGAATGCTCTCTGTTTCAAGGCTAAAAGCACGGAGCAAAATGACTTCAGATTAACGTTCCAGGGTATTCTGAAAACGTTTATACCGCAGTTTCTGCAGAAGCACAGACTGAGAGCATGGAAGCCTCCCCTGTGCTCGCTGACCCACATTGGCTCCCGGTCCGGGAACGCCTCGATTTTAAAATTCTCATCCTCGTTTTCCAATCCCTCCATGGGGCCCCGCCCCCTCCCTATCTCTGTAACCTCCTCCAGCCCTACCACCCTCCGAGATCTCCGCACTCCTCCAATTCTGGCCTCTCCGATTTTAATCGCTCCACCATTGGCGGCCGTGCCTTCAGCTGCCTGGGCCCCAAGCTCTGGAATTCCCTCCCTAAACCTCTCCGCCTCTTTACCTCCTCCTTTAAGATGCTCCTTAAAACCCACCTCTTTGACCAAGCATTTGGTCACCTGTCCTAATATTTCCTTATGTGGCTCAGTGTCAAATTTTGTTTGATAATCGCTCGTGTAGAATGTTTTTTACTACGTTAAAGACACTACATAAATGCAAGCTGTTATTGTAGGAAGTACCAGTGTCACAGACTGTCTCGTTGAACTGCCTTCCTTCCCATCTCCAAACCCTTTATTCCCTCTTCCTTCTCACATTTCCTTTATTTTCAACTTATGCTTCACCCCTTGACCCTCCCCATTCTCCTTGTCCATCAAATCTTTCATTGTCCTCTGGTCAATTTTTGACTTCCCTTCTTTTTCTTAGATTTTTTTTTATTTCATTCGCAGGCTCTTTGCAAAACGCAGCATAATCCCGAGGATTCCTGACACCAGTTAACGAGGTTCCCCCCACCCCAGGGCCCAGAGTGTATCATCGACTGAGAGAATGATTAAACCAACTGGTAGTCATCAAAGATCCCCCCCCCTCCCTTTCATCAGCCTGAGGTGGACCCCTGAGTGTCACGAGCTGATTCTTCAGCCACCGTTAGAAGAATAAAATCAGACAGAGATCGATGGGACCGTTAACCCACACTGAGCTTCTGCTCTTCATAGCGATTGTAACACCATCTGAATTGTCAGATTGGCCTGGTAATTTACAGGGGGGGTTGGGGGGGGAGGATGGGGAGGGGGAGACCTGCCGCTGTCTCACCTGCCAGCTGCTCCCCTCTAGGGAAATATGAACGCAGGGATCGAGGGTGTCCAGGGTTTATACAGGAAAGGAGTACGCCTGCCTTCTGTTGCTGTTCTTTAACTGTAGCAACTACATAGAATTATGTAGAATGTACAGCACAGAAACAGGCCACTCGGCCCAACTGGTCCATGTTGGCGTTTATGCTCCACACGAGCCTCCTCCCACCCCTTTACAACTAACCCTATCAGCATAACCCTCTATTCCTTTCTCCTCCATGTATTTGTCTAGTTGCTCCTTAAATGAACCTATGCTACTCGCCTCACCTACTCCATGTAGCACCAAGTTCCACATTCTAACCACTCTCTGGGTAAAGAAGTTTCCTCTTGAATTCCCTATTGGATTTATTAGTGACTATCTTATATTTATGGCCTCTAGTTTTGGTCTCCCCCACAAGTGGAAACATCTTCTCTACTTCTACCCTATCAAACCCTTTCATAATCTTAAAGACCTTGATTGGGTCACTCCTCAGGCTTCTATTTTCTAGAGAAAAGAGCCCCAGTCTGTTCAATCTCTCCTGATATGTATAACCTCTCCATTCTAGTATCATCCTTGTAAATCTTTTTTGCACCTTCTCCAGTGCCTTTATATCTTTTTTGTAAGACCCAACAATGATGGTGTTCTGTTGCAAGTCAACTTGCGTATAAATTAAATGGTACAATTTTAAAGGGGGTGCAGGAACAGAGAGACCTATGGGTTCACATACATAAATCTTTGAAGGTGGCAGGACAAGTTGATAAGGCTGTTAAAAAAGCATATGGGATCCTGGGCTTTATAAATAGAGGCATAGAGCACAAAAGCAAGGAAGTTTTGCTAAACCTTTATAAATCATTGGTTGGGCCTTAGTTGGAGTATTGCGTCCAACTCCGGGCACCACACTTTAGGAAGGATGCCAAGGCCTTAGAGAGGGTGCAGAGGAAATCTACTAGAATGGTTCCAGGGATGAGGGACTTCAGCGACGTGGAGAGACTGGAGAAGCTGGGGTTGTTCTCCTCAGAGCAGAGAAGGTTAATGGGAGAGGTGTTGATAGAGTAGACAGGGAGAAAGTGTTTCCACTGGCAGGATGGTCGATAACCAGAGACACAGATTTAAGATAATTGACAAAAGAACCACGGGGGGGTGGGGGGTGATGAGGAAAAATGTTTTTACTCAGCGAGTTGTAACGATCTGGAATGCACTGCCTGAAAGGGCAGTGGAAGCAGATTCAATAATAACTTTCAAAGAGAATTCGATAAATACTTGAAAAGGAAAAACTTGCAGGACCAAGGGGAAAGAGCAAGGGGGGAGTGGGTCTAATTGGATAGCTCTTTCAAAGAGCCGGCACAGGTACGATGGGATGAATGGCCTCCTTCTGTGCTGTAAGATTGTATGATTCTATGCTTGTCCCATGTTCGATGGGGTAATCGAGAAATTCCATCGAGGGAGGGACTGAGCCATAAGGAGCAGGAGGATCCCAGCTTTGTTTCCGGTCCATGCTGTGCTAATTGACCCAAGATGTGCTGCTGGAGGAGTTGCTGCAACGTCCCTCAGTGCCCCTCGGCTAGGGAACGGAGGGGTGAAGAGAGGCTGTTAAAGATGGCGATGTTGGGGAGCAAGTGATCAAGAATATGAATAGAGAAGCTTATATGAAGGGTGAGATTTCCTTCAGAGTCAGTTTGGGGCTTCAACCTCGTAGTGTTGGGTTTTGCACCAACATTACAAGGTTAGCGTTGGCGCAAAACCAGGATCGCTTCGCACTGATCATAAACTTGTAATGTTAGTACACATTGAGGAAGTTCAGGTGACATAAACCACAATCATGCTTAATGATGTCCTTGCCTATGATGCTATACTTCACCCCTTAGCATAGTATCAGCTGTGGCACAGTGGGTAGCACTCTCACCAGCTGAGTCAAGAAGGTCATGGGTCCAAGTCTGACTCCAGGAATTTGAATACATAGTCTAGGCTGCCTTTCAGGTGAGATGTTGAACTGAGGTCCTATCTGCCCTCTCAGGTGGACATAAAAGATCCTACGGCACAATTCGAAGAAGAGCAGGGGAGTTCTCCCTGGTGTCCTGGCCATCATCACTAAATCGGATTATCTGGTCATTATCTCATTGCTGTTTGTAGGACCTCGCTGTGTGCAAATTGGCTGCTGCGTTTCCTTATATTACAACAGTGACTGCACTTCAAAAGCGCTTTGGGATTATCGTGAAAGGCGCTATATAAATGCAAGTCTTTTTCTTTTTTATTGATTCCTTAGCATCAGAGCAGAGAATACAAGGTAATATAAGGGCAAGCTGTGAGCAGCCATGTGTAAGTGGGTCAGGTCATGTTGTTGCAGTTTTGGCTGTATCAGAGGGATCAGCGCACTGCTGGAATTTAATAAGCCCGATGTGTGTGCAAAGATATTTTAAACGATGTGGAGCCTGATGAGAAAGGCCTGGGAAATGCGCATGGCAAGGTTAGGCTCAGCATGGTGTATCTGATAGTTTGCCAGCACCTCAGGAGGCCCCTGTTTTGTGTCAACTTCATTCCCTGCTGTCTTATTGTGTTTTAAATGAGCTCCTTTTCTTATTTGTGCCACTGTTGCATTCTGCACTCCATTTAACCTTGGTGGGAAAGGAATTGGCCCACCAATCCTCCTGCACCTGGTGAGAGCCAGTTATCACAAACCTGTCGGATTGTCGTAAAAACCCAACTGGTTCACTAATGTCCTTTAGAGAAGGAAGCCTACCATCCTTACCTGGCCTGGCCCTATATGTCCCACACCAACCTGTGGGGGAGTCCCAAAACTAGAGGCAATAAATATAAGATAGTCACTAATAAATCCAATAAGGAATTCAGGAGAAACTTCTTTACCCAGAGAGTGGTTAGGATGTGGAACTCGCTACCACAAGGAGTAGTTGAGGCGAATAGCATAGATGCATTTAAGGGCAAGCTAGATAAGTACATGAGGGAGAAAGGAATAGACGTTTATGCTGATAGGGTGAGATGAAGTAGGGTGGGAGGAGGCTCGAGTGGAGAATAAACACCGGCATAGACCTGTTTGACTGAATGGCCTGTTCCTGTGCTATAAATTCTATGTAATTCTATGTAACTTGGTTGACCTCTAACTGCCCACTGAAGTGGCCGAGCAATCCACTCGGCTGCCACCTTCTCAGGGCAGCCGGGACATCCCGAGAATGAGTTTTAAAAATAACCATGAGATTGTGACCTTGCACCTTTGCTGTGCACCTGGCTGGCGAGATTGAGTAGATTGAAATGGAACCACGTAAGGCAGTCCCACGGAGACTGACGACAAAGGATAGGTGTCGGAAGAGGGTGCCACGTTCAATGGACAATCGTTGCTTATTTATTTTCTATCTTATTTTATACCAAATAGAAAACCAAATTTAAAGTGTTGGACTAGCCTCTCCAGAAAGGGCGGTCACTTGTTGTCTTGTCCGTCAAGTTTTTTGGCAAACCCTCACTGTTCTTTCTTTGATTGCTTCTCCCCAACTCTGCTAGGCCGACAGCCAGAACAGAGGCACTATCACGCTGCATGGCCTACAGAGGATTTCCAATCCTGATAGTTTGCCAACACCTCAGGAGGCCCCTGTTCTGTGTCAACTTCATTCCCTGATGTCCCCTTGTGTTTTAAATTAGCTCCTTTTCTTATTTGTGCCATTGTTGCATTCTGCACTCCAAACTATCCTGGAGTCTCCAGCAATTAATGATTAATCTCCCAGACACTGCTGCGAGCAAAACCCAGGAGAAAAATCGTGGGGGCATTAAAAAAAATTTGTGTGTTTTTGTTCATTTTCTTTGAACACTTTCATTTATTAGCCTATAAAAAATGTTGGCGATGGCATAAAAGGCTTTTTGAGTGGGCGGGGAGGTTGGAGGTGGGAGATCATGTGCTGAAACCTCCAGGAATACGTCCAACCAGAGTTGGCAACCCCAGGCCCACAGGCACTTGGAGTCTAGGGATTGAGGTGGAATGTATGACATGCAGTTATGGTCTTCTACATCTCCAGGGATTGTGGTGTTTAGGGGGAAGGAAGTCTGGACCTCTACAGGGGTATGAGGCAAAGACCAAAAATTAGTAACAAGGACAGACGCAGAGATCGATAGATAATGACAGAAACAGGGAATGACAGAGAAAGAGAGAGGGACAGAGCAACTCAGAGATTAACAGACACAGAATGATGGAGATAGTGAAGGGAATTATAGAAAAAGTTCAGAAAGGGACATGGAGAGAGAAATGATGGAAAGAGAGAGACCAAAGTTGCACAAAGAGTGACAGAGACAGTGAGAGTGACAGAAACTGAGGTAGAACATGACAGAGGGACGCAGAGTGACAGAAGTAAAGAAAGATGCATGACAGAGACAGGATTGGAGACAAGGGCCAGGGAAATTGGTTTAGAAGATGAAGGCCTGAAGCTCGTGGGAAATCAGACGCCGGCTCGCATCTACATACTACTGGCGAGGGGGGCGCCAATCAGTTGATCCAATTCAGCTCATCAGCCCCTAGAGGGCTGTGGATGTTCAGTCGTTGAGTACATTCAAGGCTGAGATCGATAGATTTTTGGACTCTAGGGCAATATGGGGATCGGGCGGGAAAGTGGAGTTGAGGTTGAAGATCAGCCATGATCTTATTGAATGGTGGAGCAGTCTCGAGGGGCCGGATGGCCTACCCCTGCTCCTATTTCTTATGTTCTTATGCTCGAAGGTCGGAGCTCATGCAAAATTTAATGGGCCCGAAGTCCTGGTGGGGGGAGGGGGAAGAAAGGGAGGGGGAGGTGGTGAGTGTGGGCCAGCAGCAGCCCGCAGTATTGGTGTGGAGCCAGGAACAGCTCACCTGCCCCTCCTGGCTCCATCCCAAAGTAAGTGAAAAAAATGGAAATTTACTTGTTCTTCCGCGGCCCACAGCGGTCCCTTCAAGAACCGCAGCTAAGGCCGTGGTAGAGCTGGAATAACATGGCATCAGAGTCCTTAAACAGGCGTTAGGCTCCTGATTGGCACATGGGCGAGGCCTAACGCCTGTTTTAGGCGGGTGATCCGGGGTCTTCAGAGGGTAATCTCTAGCGATCATGCCCGGAAATTGGATGCCACCCACCCCCCCCACAAGTCCCCGCGCCCCCCAACCTCCCACCCGCCACCCCCCCCCCGCCCCCCCAGCCAACATCTATTTTTTTCTCCTGGAAATCAGGCACGACCGGGGTGTGGGTGGGGGGTGATTTCTCCCCCAAAGGGTCATAGAAATAGAAACAGAACTGGAGATGGAGAGAAAGTAACAGAGAGCACAGGAGAGCCAGTGACAGAAAAATGACTGCACAACAGAGATAGAGCAACAAAGGAAGAGACAGTGAGAGAGAAAGAAAAACAGAGAGAGAAAAACAAGGAGTGACAGGCAGAGCACAATAGAGGGAAAAAGAGCTGGGAGTACTTGACGAAGCTGTGTAGAGGGAGCTTTAGTCTGTATCTAACCCGTGCTGTACCTGCCCTGGGAGTATTTGATGGGACAGTGTAGAGGGAGCTTTACTCTGTATCTAACCCGTGCTGTACCTGCCCTGGGAGTGTTTGATGGGACAGTGTAAAGGGAACTTTACCCTGTATCTAACCCGTGCTGTACCTAGATTGAGAATGCTTGATGGAGCAGTGTAAGGACAGTTCGTCTTCATAAACACAAACTCTTCACACCCCCAATCCCCTGCAAAGAAAAACAAGTCCTGTTTCCCGTTAAGATGGAACAAAACGACTGGCAAGACCCCAGTCCAATTACACACAAGTCCTTCCATTCTCTATCTCCAGTCTGCTCCTATCGTGCTCACCTCCCAGCTGCTCCTGTGCCCCTCACTTTCCCCCCTGACCTGCTTCCCGGCGGGAGCTAAGTCCAGGGGCCAGCTGGTTGTTACTTACAAGGGACTTAAGCAACCCCAGGAGAAGATGTCTCTTATAATCAGTGCTTCGTGCCGTCACTTTCATTCAATCAGTGGATGATCAATTTCAAAAGAGCCATTTGTCTTTTTACAAGCAGACCTGGGGTTTAGTGAAACCACCCGATTCCCCTCTCCCTGCATACAAGTGAAATAAAGAGTATTAATTTCTCTATTAAAACATCAAGGGGGTAGAGTTTCCGCTTTGGGCGTAATCGGAAAATTGCACCCAAAATGCGCTCAAAATTGCACTGGTTTTGGTTAGATTTGGTTTCAAGTTTCTGCTAAAATCCATTTGCAAAATCACAAATGTGAAATCTTCCATGAACCAGCGCAATCGGGCGGCGTAATAGAACGTAATCGTTTTGTTTCCTTTCCATTAGAAAGTATTTCTTGATGTGTTTAAGAGTGGTGACCTGGTGCAGCTTTATTAATACAACTGAACATGGGTTTACCACCAAAAATAAGTATTTTTAATAAGGTTGTCCAGTCCTTCACCTGTGAGTAATCTGATTTAAAATCAATGAAAATAATTGTTTTTAAATGGATGCTGAGCCATTTAATAGTTTCATTGGTGTTTGCTAGTCAGTTTCTGAGTCAATTATATATTTTTTGATGTGTAAAGACTTTTGAAACGTGCCCACAAGTGCCTGTGCACCTCCGAAAATTAGCCCAATTTGAAGAGCCTTCCCCAAACAACGGAATCGGAGGAATCTCGCAATTTCGTCCTGGGGGCGTGGCCAGTTTAGTGGGCGGGGCCAGTTTCGGATGAATTAAATCTTGAACCAGCGTAAAAGGTCGCGGAAAACACAAAATTCAGAGATTTTGGGCGTAACTCACTTACCGTTTAAAGTTCCCCGATCTTTTGCACTGGTTCGGCCGATTGCACTGGAATCTGGGCACAAAACTAGCAGAAACAAGCAGGAAGTCAACCCCCATATACATTCAGAATATAATTTATGTCCTTTTTGCTTCGTTTTAACCATTTTTTTAATATCGACTCACCACATTTGGAGTACCGTGAACAGTTCCAGTTCACAGTATATAAAATATATATACTGTATGTATATTTATATTATAAAAAGGATACAGAGGCACTGGAGAAGGTGCAAAAAAGATTTACAAGAATGATACCAGAACTGAGAGTTTTTTTGTTATTCGTTCATGGGATGTGGGTGTCGCTGGCAAGGCCAGCATTTATTGTCGATTCCTAATTGCCCTTGAGAAGGTGGTGGTGAGCCGCCTTCTTGAACCGCTGCAGTCCACGTGGTGAAGGTTCTCCCACAGTGCTGTTAGGAAGGGAGTTCCAGGATTTTGACCCAGCGACGATGAAGGAACGGCGATATATTTCCAAGTCGGGATGGTGTGTGACTTGGAGGGGAACGTGCAGGTGGTGTTGTTCCCATGAGCCTGCTGCCCTTGTCCTTCTAGGTGGTAGAGGTCGCGGGTTTGGGAGATGCTGTCGAAGAAGCCTTGGCGAGTTGCTGCGGTGCATCCTGTGGATGGTACACACTGCAGCCAGAGGGACTGAATGCTTAGGGTAGTGGATGGGGTACCATTCAAGCGGGCTGAGAGGTTATAACTGATAGGTTATAACTGTCAGGAAAGGTTGAACAGGCTAGGGCTCTTTTCTCTAGAAAGAAGAAGACTGAGGGGCCTGATAGATGTCTTTAAGGTTATGAAAGGGTTTGATGGGGTAGATGTAGAGAAGATGTTTCCACTTGTGGGGGAGTCCAAAACTAGAGGCCATAAATACAAGATAGTCACCAATAAATCCAATAGGGAATTCAGGAGAAACTTCTTTACCCAGAGGATGGTTAGAATGTGGAACTCACTTCCATATGGAATAGTTGAGATGAATAGCATAGATGCATTTAAGGAGAAGCTAAATAAACACACGAGGGAGAAAGGAATAGAAGGATATGCTGATAGAGTTAGAAGCAGAGGGGTGGGAGGAGGCTCGTGTGGAGCATAGACGCTGACATAGACCAGTTGGGCTGAATGGCCTGTTTCTGTGCTGTAAATTCTATGATTTGTTTTATTTGAACAGTGAGTGCTCGTGGTATCAGTGCAGGGACTGGATTGGAAGATCTTTCTGAGTCCGACTGTAAAGGGAGGTGAACAATCACTGGTAGAAGTAGGTACAGCCTCCCTTGCCGAGGTGAAACCAAGCTGTGCATTAATCGAGTGCGAGCAATGAAGACGTCTGTATGAAATTTTACTGAAATCGTCAGCCGATTTAATGTAACGTAAGCAGGTTAACACCTCCGCTAAAGGACCATAGACATTCACAGCACAGAAGGAGGCCATTCAGCCCGTCATGTCTGTGCCAGCTCTTTGCTAGAAGAATCCAAAACTAATCCCTGCTCTCTTCCCGTAGCCCTGTATCTTCCTTTGCTTCAAATATTTATCCACTTTTCCCTTAATAGATGCAATCGTCTCTGCCTCAGTCATTCTCTGTGGCAAAACATCCTATGGTCCAGTAACCATAAAGGGATGACATACCCAATTCCCTTTTAAAAGTTATTATTGAATTTGCTTCCACCACCCTTTCAGGCAGTGCATTCCAGATCATAACAACTCGCCGCGTAAAAAAATTTCTCCTCATCTCCCCTTAAGTTCTTTTGTCAATTATCTTAAATCTGTGTCATTTGGTTAGAATCATAGAATCATAGAAAGGTTACAGCACAGAACGAGGCCATTCGGCCTGTCGAGTCCGTGCCAGCTCTGTGCAAGAGCAATCCAGCTAGTCCCACTCCCTCGCCCTATCACCTTAGCCCTGCAATTTTTTCAATATCCAGTTCCCTTTTGAAGGCCACAATTGAATTTGCCTCCACCCTCCCCCCCACCCACCACAACCACCCCCTCCCCCCACCCCACCCCCCCCGACCCCGGCAGTGCATTCCACATCATAACCACTCGCTGCGTAAAAAGTTTTTCCTCATATCACCTTTGGTTCTTTTGCCAATCATCTTAAATCTATGTCCTCTGGTTCTTGACCCTTCCGTCAATGGGAAGAGTTTCTCTCTATCTACTCTGTCTGGACCCTTCATGATTTTGAATACCTCTATCAAATCTCCTCACAACCATCTCTGTTCCAAAGAGAACAACCCCAGCTTCTCCAGTCTATCCATGTAACTAATGTCCCTCATCCCTGGAATCATTCCAGTAAATCTTTTCTGCACCCTCTCTAAGGCCTTCACATCTTTCCCAAAGTGCGGTGCCCAGAACTAGACACAAAACTTCGGTTGTGATCGAACCAGTGTTTTATAAAGGTAAATCATGATTTCCTTGCTTTTGTACTCTCTGCCTCTATTTATAAAGCCCAGGATCCCGTATGCTTTTTTAACCACTTTCTCAACCTGCCCTGCCACTTTCAACGATTTGTGCACATATACCCCCAGATCTCTCAATTCCTGAGCCCCATTTAGAGTTGTGCCCTCTAGTTTATATTGCCTCTCCTCGTTCTTCCTACCGAAATGTGTCACTTCGCATTTTTCTGAGTTAAATTTCATCTGCCACGTGTCCACCCTTGCCACCAGCCTGTCTGTGTCCTCTTGAAGTCTATCACTATCCTCTTCATTGTTCAAGTTTTGTGTCATCTGCAATTTTGAAATTGTGCCCTGTACACCCAAGTCCAAATCATTAATATATATCAAGAAAAGCAGTGGTCCTAGTACCGACCCCTGGGGAACACCACTGTGCACCTCCCTCCAGTCCGAAAAACAACCGTTCACCACCACTCTCTGCTTCCTGTTACTTAGCCAATTCTGTATCCATGCTGCTACTGCCCCTTTATTCCGTGGTCTTTAATCTTGATGACAAGCCTATTATGCAGCATATGATAGGTCCCAGTTTCTTAATCAATCCCTCTGAAAGGTCCCACTGTGTTTATCCATCTATCTGAAGTGATTCAGATTGTTTATCAATCACTCTGATGTGTCCAAGTGTGTTGATCAATCTCCCTGGAACGTCGCAGTGTATTTGTCAATCCCTCTGATAGGTCTCAGTATGTTATTCAATGTCTCTGAAAGGCCCCAGTGTGTTTATCCATCACCCTGGTAGGTTCCAGTATGTTTATCAATCCGTCTGATTGGTTAAAGTGTGTTTATTCATCCCTCTGAAAGGCCCCAGTGTGTTTATCCATCACCCTGGTAGGTTCCAGTATGTTTATCAATCCGTCTGATTGGTTAAAGTGTGTTTATGCATCCCCTCTGAAAGGCCCCAGTGTGTTTATTAATGCCACTGATTCATAGAATCATAGGATTATAGAAACGTTACAGCATGGAAGGAGGCCATTCGGCCCATCGAGTCCGTGCCGGCTCTGTGCAAGAGCAATCCAGATAGTCCCACTCCCCCCGCCCTATCACCGTAGCCCTGCAATTTTTTTTCCTTTCAAGAACTTATCCAGTTCCCTTTCAAAAGCCATGATTGAATCTGCCTCCACCACTCCACTTAGCAGAGCATTCCAGATCCTAACCACTCAGTGGTCTGATCCTACTGTCAGTGGAAACAGTTTCTCCTTATTTACTCTATCAAAACCCCCTCATAATTTTGAACACCTCTATTAAATCTCCTCTTTACCTTCTCTGCTCTAAGGAGAACAACCCCAGCTTCTCCAATCTCTCCACATAACTGAAGTAACCTCATCCCTGGTATCATTCTAGTGAACCTCCTCTGCATCTTCTGCAAGGCCTGGACATCCTTCCTAAAGTGTGGTTCCCCCAGTAATACTCCAGCTGCGGCCTAATCAGTGTTTTATAACAGTTCAGCAAAACCTCCTTGCTTTTGTGCTCCATGCCTCTATTTATAAAGCCCAGGGTCCCATATGGCTTTTTTAACAGCTTTATCAACTTGTCCTGCCACCTTCGAAGATTTGTGTACGTGAACCCCCAGGCCTCTCTGTTCCTGCACTCCTCAATGTGGTGCCAGAGGAAATCCGTCCTCCCCTGATGCATAACACGATAGGCAGATTTTTACCATACAGGGAGGAAGATTTCATGCTGGATTCCAAATCCACAACCCTTGGTGAAAGGACAGTGTGAAAACTATTGCATCATTCAGTAGATGAATGCATCTTTCTAATGGACACCTTAATTTATAATTTACAGTTCTGCGTTACAAACGGTGAAAATGGATGTGAAAGACCAAGCGTGAAGTGCCTTGCCACCTCACAGTGCATGAAGGGCCCTGACGTTAAGGAACATAGGATCAGCAGTAGGCCATTCAGCCCTTCGAGCCTGTTCTGCCACTCAATGAGACCATGGCTGATCTGTATCTTAACTCCATTTACCTGTCTTGGTTCCATATCCCTTAATACCCTTGCCTAACAAAAATCTATCAATCTCAGTTTTGAAATTTTCAATTGACCCCCAGCCTCAACAGCTATTTGGGGGAGAGAGTTCCAGAGTTCCAGATTTCTACTACCCTTTGTGTGAAGAAGTGCTTCCTGACATCACCCCTGAATGGCCTAGCTCTAATTTTAATGTTATGCCCCCTCTTGTTCTGGACTCCTCTCGGTCAGAGGAAATCTACCCTATCAAATCCCTTAATCATCTTAAACACCTCAATTAGATCACCCCTTAATCTTTTATAGTCGAGGGGAATACAAGCCCAGTCTGTGCAACCTGTCCTCATAATTTCATCCTTTTAGCCCCGGTATCATTCTGGTGAATCTGCGCTGCAAGAAAGGAAAGATGACCTGAGTCAGAGCCCTCTCCACAGACAATGTGGCTCTGATTGTGAGTTAGGAAGGACAAAAAGATCTCTGTGTGTGTCAGCTTGACTCAGATGGTATTGCACCCACTCTACGGCTTGAGAGCATAACCCAGACTCACACTCCTGGTGCCCCTCAGGCAGGACGTTAAACTGACACCAAAAGCAAAAATACTGCGGATACTGGAACTCTGAAATAAAAACAGAAAATGCTGGAAAACACCCAGCAGATCAGGCAGCATCTGTGGAGGGAGAAACAGAGTTAACGTTTCAGGTCGATGAGCTTTCATCAGAACTGGAAGAAGTTAGAGATTTAACAGGTTTTAAGCAAGTACAGAGTCAGGGAAAAGTGAGGGGGAAAGAACAAAAGGGGAAGGTCTGTGATAGGGTGGAGGGTAGGAGAGAATAAATGACAAATGGGATGATGGTACAAGGCAAGGAGGGTGGTAATGGGACAATAAAGGAACAAAAGATGGGTCCAGAGGAGGTGTAAATGTTTACAGCAGAACTATTAGCAGCACCTGCTGTCCGAGAAAACGGGAGCGATAGTTATGATCTAAATTAACACCTTGTCTGTTTGTGCAGAAGTCTGTTGAAGATCACATGCCACCATTTGGAGAGGAGGGAGTTCTCCAACATGTTCGAGTCAACATTCCTCCCTGATGAAACAGGCTAACTGGTCATTGCTGTTTGTGGGATCTTACTGTGTACAACATGGCTGCCAGGTGGCTCTATTTTTGTGTTCCCTTTGCTCTAATATGGAACACCTTGCTTCCACACGATATTAAGTTTTCATTCTCGGGATGTGGGATCATGGACAAGGCCGGCATTTATTGTCCATCCCTCATTGCCCCTTGAGAAGGTGGTGGTGAGCCGCCTTCTTGAACCGCTGCAGTCCGTGCGGTGAAGGTTCTCCCACAGTGCTGTTAGGTAGGGAGTTCCAGGATTTTGATCCAGCGGCGATGAAGGAATGGCCGATATTTGTCCAAGTCGGGATGGTGTGTGACTCGGAGGGGAACGTGCAGGTGGAGTTGTTCCCATGTGCCTGCTGCCCTTGTCCTTCTAGGTGGTAGAGGTCGCGGGTTTGGGAGGTGCTGTCGAAGAAGCCTTGGCGAGTTGCTGCAGTGCATCCTGTAGATGGTCCACACTGCAGCCACGGTGCACCGGTGGTGGAGGGAGAGGATGTTTAAGCCACCCACCACCATCTACTGATTTCGTCCAAGACCGAGGTAAGTGATTGGAAATGATCAACAGCCTAGTGAGTTGAACTTGTGACCCCGTTGAGTTAAGAATCAAAGTGTTTCTTCTGCTTGAACTACTGGCCCAACGCAGTGGAATGTTTTAACTGGTTTTTGTCTCTCATCATGTTTTTTTAATGCAGTACTGAGACGTGTGCATTATAATTGAAGACATCCATTAGACAAGTGCCCCTGGGCCAGTTCTGATGGCCTTAGTGAGTTTAGTTAGTGAATGGCTGAGCTGCACAGATCAGGAAAGCCCCCAGTGTGACCTCCAGCCTGTGCTGAGTTCAGTCGTCTCAACCGAGGCTGCAGCGGGAGGTGGGAGCTGGGGTGCGACAACTGGACTCGCTTTGGGTGAGGGTGGCTTCCAGCGTGTGTCCAGGAAAACTTCCTATGCACAAAGGGTTGTGGGGATGCAGAACTCACTGCCCCAGATGGCCGTAGATATAGAAGCAACTGAGCTGTTTAAAACGCGGATGGATTTTGTTGTGGCTTTGGCTGTACACCCTGTGCTCACAACAAAAAGGCACGGTTCATTAATAGACCGAGTCCCCCATCATCCAAAACCACCATCCTTATATGGGATACGCCCATGATTAATAAATAGCCCCCGAATTGTATTTTGTCGTACATCTGAGATTATGTGCGACATTCTCCTATCTCCCCTGAAAGGCAGAAACACACCAGTAGACCAATGCATACGGGCTAAAATTACTTGTTCAGATTTATTTACCTGTAAGGTTATACACAGGTAAAGCAAGATATTGA
The DNA here is from genome assembly GCF_035084215.1 of Heptranchias perlo. Lineage (NCBI taxonomy): Eukaryota > Metazoa > Chordata > Chondrichthyes > Hexanchiformes > Hexanchidae > Heptranchias > Heptranchias perlo. Next base: position 9,561,915 of record NC_090331.1, read on the forward strand.
ATTAGCTGTATAAAGGGCGACATGCATTTATACAGTGGCTTTCGTGACCTCAGGACATCACAAAGCTCTTTACAGCCAATGAAGTACTTTTGAAGTCGAGTCACTGTTGTAATGTAGGAAGCACAGTGGCCAAGTTATGCACAGCAAGCTCCCACAAACAGCCATGTGACAATGATCAGATAATCTGTTTTTAGGTGTTGGTTGAGGGATAAACATTGGCCAGGACACCGAGGAGAACTCCCCTGCTCTTCTTCGAAATAGTGCCACAGGATCCTTTATGTCCACCTGAGAGAGCAGACAGGGCTTCAGTTTAACGTCTCATCCAAAAGACGGCACCTCCGACAATGCAGCACTCCCTCAGTACTGTCAACGGGAGTGTTATCCTGGACTTTGTGCTCAAATCGCTGGAGTGAGACTATGAACCCACAATCTTCTGACTCAGACGGCAAGAATGCTGTCCACTGAGCCACGCCTGACACAGTTAAACAATATACTTAAAAATAGCAAAACTGGTACAAATCCACAAGCGGTTCAAATACCCTGAAAATCCGAGGGGCCAGTTACACTGCTGGTGGGGCAGGACTTCTGCACCAATCATGAATCTCACCTCTAACCCCAGCACAATTTGCGAGGGCAGGTCAAAAGCATATTGGATAGCTGGCCAGGAGTGCAACCCCCCCCCTGTAACATTGGAGTAAATCATTGTGGGGAGTCAGGAAGAAAACTTGTTGCTGTAGGCCCAAAAGCCTGAAACAACTTAAGATGGCAGCAGATTCCTGGAGGCATAATGGAGTGTTTTCTCCTCCAGCTTTGGACAAGGATGTTCAACCACAGCAATTTCTTATCAAAGGTGCTTTCTCAAGTAGGTTTGATCACTTATTGTTAAATAAATCTGATGTTGCACCATGATTTGGCTTTGTTGTTCAAACAGCACTAGAGGTATAGCCAGACCTGGTTGGGATGATGTGATAAAGGTCATGGGTTCAAGCCCCACTCCAGAGGCTTGAGCACATAATCCAGGCTGACACTCCAGTGCAGTACTCAGAAAAAGAAAGACCTGCATTTATATAGCATCTTTCACATCCTCAGGACATCCCAAAGCACTTCACAGCCAATGAAGTACTTTTGAAGTGCAGTCACTGTTGTAATGTAGGAAATGCGGCAGCCAATTTGCGCACAGCAAGCTCCCACAAACAGCAGTGTGATAGCGACCAGATAATCTGATTTTAGTTGAGGGATAAATATTGGCCAGGACACCACAGAGATCTCCCCTGCTCTTCTTCGAAATAGTGCTATGAGATGTTTTACGTCCACCTGAGAGGGCAGACAGAGCCTCAGTTTAACATCTCATCCAAAAGACGGCACCTCTGACAGTGCAGCACTCCCCCAGTACTGTACTGAAGTGTCAACTTAGATTTTTGTGCCCAAATCTCTGAAGTGGGGTTTGAACCCACAACCTTCTAACTCAGAGGCAGGAGTGTTACCAACTGAGTCACAGCTGACACAAAGGGAGGGAGCGCTGCACTGTCGGAGGCCATCTTTTGGATGAAACGTTAAACCAAGGCCTTGTCTGCCATCGCAGGTGGAGGTAAAAGATCCCATGACACTATTCGAAGAAGAGCAGTGGAGTTCTCCCCGGTGTCCTGACCAATATTTAGCCCACAATCAACATCACTCAAAACAGATATAGGAACAAAAGAACATAGGAACAGGAGTAGGCCATTTAGCCCCTCGAGCCTATTCCGCCATTCAATGAGATCTATCAGATTTAAAATTAACATCTGAGCTAGGATCAACTGTCATTTGAGGAAGAGAGTTCCAAACTTCTACCACCCGTTGCATGTAGAAGTGTTTCCTAACTTCACTCCTGGCTCTAATTTTTAGATTATATCCCCTAGTCCTAGACTCCTCAACCAGCGGAAATAGTTTCTCTCTATTGACCCTATCAGTTCCCCTTAATATCTTGAAAACTTCGATCAAATCACCCCTTAATCTTCTAAATTCCAGGGAATACAATCCTAGTTGGTGTAATCTCACCTCGTAATTTAACCTTTGGAGTCCAGGTATTATTCTAGTAAATCTACGCTGCACTCCCTCGAAGGCTAATATATCCTTCCTAAGGTGTGGTGCCCAGAACTGAACACAGTACTCCAGGTGTGGTCTAACCAGAGCTTTATATAGCTGTAACATAACTTCTACCCCCTTGTATTCTAGTCCTTTAGATATAAAGGCCAGCATTCCATTAGCCTTTTTGATTATTTTCTGTACCTGTCCATGACATTTTAATGATCTATATACATGGACCCCTAAGTCTCTTTGGACCTCCACTGTTTCGAGCTTTTCACCATTTAGAAAGTACTCTGATCTATCCTTTTTAGGTCCAAAGGTCCAGACGATCTGGTCGTTATCTCATTACTGTTTGTGGGACCTTTCTGTGTGCAAATGGGCTGCTGCGTTTTTGTATTCCCTACATTACCACAGTGACTACACTTCAAAAGTACTTAATTGGCTGTAAATTGCTGAGGTCGTGAAAGGAACCATATAAAATGCAAGTCCTTCCTTTTTTCTTTTGACCAAGACCATGTGCGACTAAAGCATCAGACCAGTTAAGATGGGCCGAATGGCTTTCATCACCTTTGGGTATCTCGCGATTTTGTGCAACATACAATCCATGAATACCTCCTGACTCTGACTGGAAAGTCAAGTCTGCCACCTTCTGCCTTTCCTAGGCATGATTGATGCATCTCAGGCATCCTCCAAGGCAACGTCTTGGCTCGTGGTCTGTTGTGTCCTGATGATATGAAAGAGAATTGCATCTCTATCTTAATCTCCATCAACCAAGGGGTCGCTGTTACGTTTGGTGACCAGGTCCCCGAGGGCTACGGATCCTTTGGTTTCAGGTCTGGCAGCGCAAGAGCGCCGGAAAAATAACGATCAGGCTCGGCCGTGAGACCTTTCCCCGGTGAATAAACTGACCACGTTCGACGGCCCCAAAAAGCTTGCGGGTGAAGATGGCGTCTCGGGCCGAGGACCGGGGTTGCCCTGCAGAACCGAAGTCCAGCAGCAGTCAGCACCTTCAAGGGAAGCCGAACGTGAAAAAATAATCTCCCAACGAGCGATTTCACCTCCAATTCTTCCCGCAAGGCTAATTCTGACACAAGTGCAGCTTAAACCACAAAAAGGGGAAGGAATTCCGTTCTGGTACCACATCAAGATCTCTCTGCACCTTCACATCTATTGGGGTGGCTAGTCACCGAGATGACACACATTTTTGAAATGCTGTGCACAAACCACAACAAAGTCATTTCTTTCCTTACAATTGTTATTAAATGTTTAATTGGTTGTAAATATTTTTGTTAGGTGCAACAGAATCACGGGGGAGCTGGGTACCCTGTTCTGAAGCTTGACTGAATTCCATTCATTCCCTTTAACAGTCGGACGAAAGAACTTCAAATGGAGAGAAATTCTTGCAATATTTAAGCCGATTTTTTTTTTTGCAAAGGTGTCTTTCTGCTGTAGGTCTCCTTTGTTTCCCTCCAATAGGTGGAAACAGAAACTCCCCCCCTCAACTCTGCGTCCCACACCCCCACGATAAGTACACTACCTGTTGTCGAACTGAGAAATACAAAGTGGGGGAGTCACAAGTTTAACCCTTCACCACCCCACCGCCGCCCAGTGTGTGTCCTGAGTTAGCTGGGCTGGAGGTAGGAGGAGGTACAATTAGCCTTGATTACTGGGGAGGTGCCATTTGTACTTCACCTTTCACGACCTCAGCACTTTACGACCGACGAATTAGCAGTCACTCTTGTAATGCAGGAAACACAGCAGCCAATTCAAGCACAGCAAGATCCCACAAACAGAAATGCGATAATGAGCAGATAACCTGTTTTTTAGTGATGTTGGTTGAGGGATAAACATTGGCCCAGGACACCGGGGAGAAACTCCCCCTGCTCTTCTTTGAAATAATGCAATAGGATCTTTTATGTCCACCTGAGAGGGCAGACAGGGCCTCAGTTTAACATCTCATCCTAAAGACAGCGCCTCCATCAGTGCAGCACTCACCTCAGTACTGCTTTGGGAGTATCAGCCTCGATTATATGCTACAAGTTTCTGGAGTGGGACTTTGAACCCACAACTTACCGACTCAAGAATGTTACACCGTCATTGCCAGCCGGTGGACCCTTGCTGGATTGTGTGGATGTCAGAAGAGCACAATAGCGGGCTTACTTGCGATGCCCACCATGGCCGATTGGCTCACTGACACCCACTCACAGGCGAAGAATGGTAACTCGGACGGAGCACCAGGCCGGCTGCCAGTGCCCGTGGAACCCAGAGTGGGTTAACGGCCCGCAGGAGGACAGGCAAAGGCATGTCTTAAGCTCCAGCATTGACTGGCTCTGAATTGGCAGTATCGCTCAGAGAGGCCGCGGGGCGGCTGGTGTGGAAAAAGGCCTTCCGAGGTAGTGCTGGATTTATCCCGCCTAATGCCATCCCTCGGGCTGCTTCATGCTGTTACCGGGTGCCCAAAATGGAGAAAAACCACAGCAATAGAGTAAACCAAGGCCCCTCTAACTCCCCCCCCCACCCACCCCACCCCATCTCCTACCCCCCACCTCATCCCAGTTTATTTTCATTTTTCCAGTTAAATACTCACCGGTGGGAAGAGGCCGACTGTAATGGGAATGGAATTCCCAACCCCCAGATTCCGTTATACTTCAGTACACTTGAAAGTCTTTCCCCTTACTCAACTCTGCAGTTTCTCTTTTTGAAAATTCAAAAAAATAAACTCTTATTCTTTGTTGCACCAAGGACGCCCCGTTCGTTTCCATTTGTTTGTCCCCTCCCCACGCGACATTTTTCTATTTCTGGTCCTTCTGGCTCTGATTCCCCCCACCTCCCCCCCCCCACCCCCCCCACCCCCCCCTCCCTCCCTCCCTCCCTCCCCCCCCCCCCCCCGCTGCCCAGCTCTTGTATCTGTCACTGCTCCTGGACCTGAATCCCTGATATTCCTTCGCTTCTTTCCCCCTGCTTGCGCGATCGTGTTTGATCCGAATTCGCAGTGTGAAGGGTTTTCAAATCCCTCCATGGCCTCGGCCCCCTCCCTATCCCTGCAACCTCCTCCAGCCCTACAACCCTCCGAGATCTCTGCGCTCCTCCAGTTCTGGTCTCTTGCGCATCCCCAATCGCTGCACCATTGGCGGCCGTGCCGTCAGCTGCCTCGGGCCTAACCTCTTTACCTCTCCTCCTTTAAGACACTCCTTAAAACCTACCTCTTTTGGTCACCTGTCCTAATATCTCCTTACGCTGCTCAGTGTCAAATTTTGTCTGATAACTCTCCAGTGAAGTGTCTTGGAACCTTTTTTTTTAATTCGTTCATTGGATGTGGGCGTCGCTGGCAAGGCCAACGTTTATTGCCCATCCCTAATTGCCCCTTGAGAAGGTGGTGGTGAGCCGCCTTCTTGAACCGCTGCAGTCCGTGTGGTGAAGGTTCTCCCACAGTCCTGTTCGGAAGGGAGTTCCAGGATTTGACCCAGCGACGATGAAGGAACGGCGACTATGTTACTATGTTACAGACGCTATATAAATGCGAGTTGTTGCTGTTGTTGATGTGAGGTTTGCCCTCCCCCCTGTAGAGCGGGAGTCGGGGCTCCTGAAACCAGTCTGCTATTTTTGCAAAAGATTGCCCTCTGAGCAATTATTTTAACAACTGAGTTGAAGTGGAATTTAACAGGGTGGGGGGAGCGGGAGGATCCTGGAAGCACAGCGAGGAACCAGGTTTGCGGGGAGGATGTTGTACAGAATCATGGGCTGGCGATAGAATGGAACATCATCGGCTGCAGATTTCAACGGGACTGTGGAATGGCCCCTGGTGAGTTATTCAGAGAGGGAGTCACACAGCAGGACTGCTGAACACAAACCTGCTTTCAAGAATCAGCGCACTGATTATAAAGAAAGACTTGCATTTATATAACAACTTCCACAACCTCAGGACGACCCAAAGCGCTTTACAGCCAATGAAGTACTTTTGAAGTGTAGATACGGTTGTAATGTGGGAAATGCGCCAGCCAATCTGCGCACAGCAAGATCCCACAAACAGCAATGTGATAATAACCAGATAATCTATTTTTTTAATGATGTTGGTTGAGGGATAAATATCGACCAGGACATTGGGGAGAACTCCCCTGCTCTTCTTCGAAGTAGTACCGTGAGACCTTTTACATCCACCTTAGAGGGCAGACGGGGCCTCGGTTTAAAGTCTCATCCGAAAGACGGCACCTCCGACAGTGCAGCACTCCCTCAGTACTGCACTGCCTGTACTCCCCAAGTGTCAGCCTAGATTTTGTGCTCAAGTCTCTGGAATGGGGCTTGAACCAAACAATCTTCTGACTCAGAGACGAGAGTGCTACCACTGAGCCAAGGCTGACGTAAACTAGGTACACGTCCCCGGAGGTCAGGAAAACCACCTCATGCTGTGCTGCTGGTAATTGGTTTTAGGGCAGTTATTTTGTTCTGGTTGTGGGCAGGTAAGCTCCCAGCCCAATGGTACAGGCCAACTCCCAGCTCAATGGTAGAGGCCAGCTCCCAGCCCAATGGTAGAGGCCAACTCCCAGCCCAATGGTACAGGCCAGCTCCCAGCCCAATGGTAAGGCCAGCTCCCAGCCCAATGGTAGAGGCCAGTTCCCCAGCCCAATGGTACAGGCCAGCTCCCAGCCCAATGGTAGAGGCCAGTTCCCAGCCTGCACTAGCCCGCTGATGTTCCCTCAGATCTGGAGTGAGGAAACACCTGGCCTAGGAGTCTTCCCCACCCTGTCCAAGTTCCCTCTGTCACCAGTGTCCTTGTCTGGGGACAGAGATTGACAGATTTTTGTTGGGTAAGGGTGTCAAGACGTATGGATAAAAGGCAAGTAAATGGGGTTGAGGTTCAGATCAGCCATGATCTGATTGAATGGCAGAATAGGTTCGAGGGGCTGAATGACCTACTCCTGTTTCTATATTCCTATGCTCCTGTCCTGTAAGAGTACCTCAGGGGGTGGGAAATCAGCCAGGGTTCTCGCTCCTGATTAATATCCAGTGACAGAGCCTCTGCCCTAAACAAGGCTCCTTGGAAACGGCTGGGAAGACAAGGGCTAAGGAAATCCAGGGTCCTGGCCTAATTCTGACACACTCCCACCGGACAAGAATACACTGGAAGGGCTGTGAATTTCCCGTTGACATCAAGCCCTCTAAGCAGTGATTGGGTGATTGTGTTTTCAAAGCCTGTAGATTGTAGGAGGAAGGGAAGACTGAGGGAGGTGAGGAGTTTCACAGACTCGAGGTTCTTTGAAGAGAAAGAGACAATGGATGAGTCTTGATTGCACTGCAATGACGATGTAGGTGGAGGGGGGTGAGGAGGTAGGATGGTATATTTGAAGGTAAAGATGAACAAAGGAGGGAAGACTCCAGCAGTGCCAACTACAACAACTTGCATTTATATAGCACCTTTAACGTAGTAAAAACGTCCCAAGGTGCTTCACAGGAGTGATTATCAAACAAAATTTGACACTGAGCCAAATTACGAAATATAAGGACAGGTGACTAAAAGCTTGGTCAAAGAGGTAGGTTTTAAGGACTGTCTTAAAGGAGGAGAGAGAAGTAGAGAGGCGGAGAGCTTTAGGGAGGGAATTCCAGAGCTTAGGGCCTAGGCAGCTGAAGGCACGGCCGCCAATAGTGGAACGATGAAAATCGGGGATGTGCAAGAGGCCAGAGTTGGAGGAGCGCAGAGATCTCGCAGGGTTGTAGGGCTGGAGAAGGTTACAGAGATAAGGAGAGGCGAGGCCATGGGGTGATTTGAAAACAAGGATGAGAATTTTAAAATCAAGGCATTGCTGGACCAGGAGCCGATGTAGGTCAGCGAGCACAGCGGGTGATGGGTGAACAGGACTTGCTGTGAGTTAGGATACGGGCAGCAGAGTTTTGGATGAGCTCAAGTTTATGGAGGGTGCAAGTTGGGAGGGTGCAAGTTGGGAGGCCAGGCCAGAAGAGCATTGGGAGAGTCAAGTCCAGAGGTAACAAAGACATGGATGAGGGTTTCAGCAGCAGATGAGCTGAGGCAGGGGCGGAGACGGGCGATGTTACGGAGGTGGAAGTAGGTGGTTTTGGTGATGGAGCGGCTATGGGGTCAGAAGCTCATCTCAGGGTCAAACAGGACGCCGAGATTGCAAACGATCTGGTTCACAAATAGAAAATGATGATTACAATGGAGAGAGGCTGTAGGGTACAGGGATTGTGGGCAGTTAGTGAATACACGATATACAGAGAGGGAACAAAAAAACAGCAAAGATGATTTAGAAATATTACTTTTTGAGTTTAATAATGAGTTACTTACAGTCTCTTTAAGCGAATGGCTGTTTGCCATTAACAGACCACATTGTGTTTGTGTTTGGGCCACTCCACAGTAACAGGAGATCTTTGCCTCAGATAACTGGCTATTTAATGGCTAGAAATGATTTTCATATGGGCCCAACTCTCACATAAACACTGCAATGTATTAAACAACAAACAGCGGCCTCTCGTAGCAACCCAATCGAACGCTGTCACGCTCCAAAGAGTTTCACCCTGTCCTGACGCTTCCGTTTGCTGTTCGGGAAGCCAAAAAAAAAAGAATTGTGTGAGCTTAATTTGGACAGTTTCCCCTGACAGTTGTCAAAAGCTACATCGCTAAATGTTCTTCTGCCCTGATGTAGTTACCCCCTTCATAGCCCCCGACGCTAAATACACTATCTGGTGTGGTACTGAGCGGTGCAGATCGGGAAGGCTCCGGGTGCAATTCCTGGGCTGTACTGAGTTATCTGATCTCAGCTAGGGTGGCAGTGGTGGCATTAGAATTGGCCTCAGTGCCCTAGAGGTTGTTGCGGGGGTGGGGGATGGTTAAAGGGAATCAGCTAGGGTTCCCCGATCAGGGTTGCAGGTTGTATCAACTTCCAGACTCCCCTCGTCCCGGCTTCGCGTCGAATACTTCGCTCAGCGGCTGCTGACGGATTCCCTGGCCCCTCTTCCCTTCGGCGACAGGGCAGCGGGTGCACGGGAACACCCTCGCCTCCGAGTTTCCCCTTCCGCAACGCACGCCATCCCGACTCGGACGTGTGTCGGCCATTCCTTCATGGCCGCTGGGTCGAAACCCCAGAACTCCCAACCCAACAGCACCGTGGGAGCAGCGTCAACTCACGGGGACTGAGGCGGTTCAAGGTGCGGTCGCTCGCCACCACCACCTTCTCGAGGGTAACTAGGGATGGGCAATAAATGCCAGCCTTGCCAGCGACGCCCACATCCTGGTAAATTAATTTTTAAAACAGTGGAGAATGTCATTAGGTGAACGGTAGGGGTTGGATGGGGGGGTGGGGGTGAGTGGAGAGAGGAAGGAAATGTGCGTCAGGAGACCTATCCCTTTTCCAAAAACCTCCGCTGACATCTAAAGGCATCTTTAAATCTGCCGAACACTCGTTCTACACAGAGGCGCCCAAAGGCGTACTTCAAGTATACCTTTCCTGCAACTCGTTCCTTTTAACTCACTTCACTGTTCCATCAAAACTAACATTTAGCTTGGCAGCCCTTGCTAACTGGACAACGTCCATTGACTCCTTTGAAAGGATTATTAGCAGTTTTCCGTCCCCGTCCGATGATGTCACGCTGCTTGCTGTTGGCCGGGGTGGATGGAAACCTGGGGGCCGTGGTGTGCTTTAAGTTCATTTGTTTTCAATCAACTGCGTGCAGGGCGGCCATTAACACACAGGGAACGCCTTCTGTTTACTCGTTAGCATCTACAATAATATACAGCCATCCGGTTTATTTCCCTGTAATGGGCTGGTTGGATCTGAACCACTCACAGGTTCCCATTATGCCTTCAGCTCCGAGATGAAATTCTCCCTTTTACTTTCGTCCCTTCAATATTCTGTTCCATCCTCCCCCCCGACTCCTCGCACATGCTGGGGTATGGTTCTCCGCGGTACGTCATCAGAATTACCAGCCTTTGTGTGCGAGTCTTCACGTGCCAGCCTTGGCTCAATGGATCGCGCTTTTTTGCCTCTGAGTCAGAAGGTCATGGGTTCGAGTCCCACTCCAGAGACTTGAGCACCAAATCAAGGTTGACACTCCCAGTGCACTACCGAGGGAGTGCTGCACTGTCGCAGGTGCCATCCTTCAGGCTGAGACGTTAAACCAAGGTCCCATCTGCCCTCTCAGGTGGACGTAAAAGATCACCATGGCACTATTCAACAAAAAGCAGGGGAGTTCTCCCCAGTGTCTATGGAAAGGACACAGATGAGGGCAACCAGAATGAACGAGAGGATGGAGGGATTAGATTATGAGGAGTGATGATGTAAATTGGACATGTTCTCACTGGAAATGAGAAGGTTGAGAGGTGATATGATTGCTGTTTTTAGGATAATAAAGGGAGTGGATAATGTAGACCATGACAAGCTGTTTCACCTTGTCCTGAACAGTAGAACCAGGGGACAGGGCCTGCGCTTGACAGGGGGTATAATCTGTGGAAACACAATATTTCAGTGATCGAGTGGTCAATTTATGGAACAGACTCCCCAGGGAGACAGTGGAAGTAGTTAGTATTTTATTCAAATGCAAATTAGATCAATTTCTTTCAGAAAGTAACAATTTGGGATGCAGTATATGAGGAATTCAGAAGGTTCACTCGGTTAATCCCGGGGATGAGGGGGCGGACATATGAGGAGAGGTTGAGTAGATTGGGACTCTACTCATTGGAGTTCAGAAGAATGAGAGGCGATCTTATTGAAACATATAAGATTGTGAAGGGGCTTGATCGGGTGGATGCGGTGAGGATGTTCCCAAGGATGGGTGAAACTGGAACTAGGGGGCATAATCTTAGAATAAGGGGCTGCTCTTTCAAAACTGAGATGAGGAGAAACTTCTTCACTCAGAGGGTAGTAGGTCTGTGGAATTTGCTGCCCCAGGAAGCTGTGGAAGCTACATCATTAAATAAATTTAAAACAGAAATAGACAGTTTCCTAGAAGTAAAGGGAATTAGGGGTTACGGGGAGCGGGCAGGAAATTGGACATGAATTTAGATTTGAGGTTAGGATCAGATCAGCCATGATCTTATTGAATGGCGGAGCAGGCTCGAGGGGCCGATTGGCCTACTCCTGCTCCTATTTCTTATGTTCTTATGTTCTTATGAATTTGAGACATGACATGTGGTAAGTGTAGCATCGCTTGGGAGGAACAGGTGACTTTGGACCTATGGTTCCCAAAGCTCTCCACCACTGGGGGTTTTCCTCACCTCATGTCTGGGTCTGCTGTGGACTAATTGATAGAGATTGATTGCCGTGATCAGTCAACAACTCCATTATTGTTGTATCGGGCAACTACCAGGATGGATAAGGTGAACAAGATGGATCTTGGTCTTTTTTAAGCCACTCTGACGTAAACGTAAGAAAAGTAAAAACACGGAAAGGGAATTAAAGGAGGAATGAGAGTGTGTAGGATGGTGTATTTGGGGCTTAGGACATTTTTTTAAAGCTTTGTGCCTTCTCTGCTGGTGACTCAGTGGGCAAATACTGAAAAGCAGAGAGGTTAGGTTAAACTTGTATCGAACCTTTCTTAGACTACACTTAGAGTACCGTGCATAGTTCTGGTCTCCATATTATAAAAAGGATATAGAGGCACTGGAGAAGGTGCAAAAAAAGATTTACTAGGATGATACCAGAACTGAGAGGTTATACCTATCAGGAAAGATTGAGCAGGCTGGGGCTCTTTTCTCTAGAAAAGAGAAGGCTGAGAGGTGACCTGATAGAGGACTTTAAGATTATGAAAGGGTTTGATAGGGTCGATGTAAAGAAAATGGTTCTGCTTGTGGGGGAATCCAAAACTAGAGGTCATAAATATAAGATAATCTAATGAATCCAATAGGGAATTCAGGAGAAACTTCTTTACCCAGAGAATGGTTAGAATGTGGAACTCACTACCACATGGAGTAGTTGAGGCGAATAGAATAGATGCATTTAAGGGGAAGCTAGATAAACACATGAGGGAGAAAGGAATAGAAGGATATGCTGATAGGGTGAGATGAAGAGGGGTCGGAGGAGGCTCGTGTGGAGCATTAACACCACCATGGACCAGTTGGGCCGAATGGCCTGTTTCTGTGCTGTAGTTTCTATGTAATTTCATGTTAAACATATTGCCTGGTGTGGACCAGTGATGAACTTACAGACCAGGTTGGGTCCTCTTCCTGCTGCAGTTGCGTTATGTCCGATTGATTTGCTGAGCCACTTCTGAGGGCATTAAGCGACAACCACATAGTGGGGAACTGGAGTCACGAGTAGGCCAGACCAGGTATGGTGGCAGGGTCCCTTCCCTGAAGGACATTAGTTGTTTAATCCCTGAACTGTGCTGAGCTAGCTGATCTTAACCAGGGCATATCAACTAGCCACCCCCCCGTGATCTCTCTGTACGCCCGCTGGGCAGATAAGGCTCCTCGGCAGCTTGGAAAATTACTTCCTCAAACAGCCAAGTGACATTTCTTTATACATGTGTTAATGCAGGTCACTGTGTATACCTCATTGACAATCTGCAAGGGTCTCCTTCAAATAGTTATAGCCACACTGTATCGAGGTAGAGTGTATATGTGTGTGGCTGTACGCGTTTGTGTATGTGTATGAATGTGTGTATGCTTATGTGTGTGTATTGTGCTAAAGTGCATGTGTGTTTATGTGCGTGTGTGTGTTTGTGTGTGTATGCATGTGTGTGTATGTGTGTGTGTGTATATGTGTGTATGTGTACGTGTGCGTGTATGTGTGCGACCACATGTGAGTGTATTTGCACACACTGTTAGTTGCACAGTTCCCTCAACTTGAGGTGGATGACATCACTCACAGCAGTGAACAGAGACCTCAGCCCACTCCAACATGTGGTGTTGATCTTGGACCAGCTGTTTTGCAGGGTCGGCATAAAACGAGAAACAAGCCTGCTCTCTTTAAATGTCGGAGATCAGAGGAGAGGTGGGGGAGGGGGGCGAGGGACATGGATGGCAAGCTACTGATATGACTCCCTCTACAACACCTGTCGATAGCACACTCCTACTCCAGCCTTGACTGCCATCTGCGTTTCAAAGATTAACTATGAAAGCAGTCACAGTCTTGTTTAATACTGGTCCAAAGGCAGAATAAAAATGCTCTTTGTTTGTTCTTTTCAAGGGCAAATTTAGAGAAATCAAACTCTTGTGTTAAAGCAGAACTATGGACCGAGTTCAAATAGTCCCATTCCATGGGCAGTAAAACACCTTCCCTCAGTAATTGTACCTGTGAGACCCATGTTGTAATTCTGCAGCTATTGCATTATTGCAAGTCACTGTGGATAGCTCACTTTAATTCTGCAAAGGTCTCCTTCAGTTATGACAACACTGTATCGATAGAGTTTACAATTCTCATCCTTGTGTTCAAATCCCTCCGTGGCCCCTCACTATCTCAGTAACCTCCGGCAGCCCTACAAACCTCCGAGATCTCTGCACTCCTCCAATTCTGGCCTCATGCACATCGTGATTTTCATCATCCCACCATTGGCGGCCGTGGCTTCAGCTGCCTGGACCCTAAATCGGGAATTCCCTCCCTAAACCCCTCTGCTTCTCCACCTCTCTCTCTTCCTTTAAGACGCTCCTTACAACCTACCTCTTTGTCCAAGCTTTTTGTCACCGGTCCTAATATCTCCTTATATGGCTTGGTGTCTAATTTCTGTCTGGTTATGCTCCTGTGAAGTGTCATGGGACATTTTGCTATGTTAAAGGCACTATATAAATGCAAGTTGTTGTTGTTGAGTGTACGGAGGGTACATTGAACACGAGAGTACTATATGACATGCACACACTATCTCTGGGTAGAGTACAGTACTGTATAACATACATGTTATATAGGATATGCTGACAGGGTTATATGAAAAGGGATGGGAGGAGACTCACGTGGAGCGTAAAAGCCGGCATAGCCCAGTTGGGCCGAATGGCCTGTTTTTGTTCTGTGGACTCTATGTAACTCTATATATACATAGGCACACTATATTGGGATAGAGCGTATAGTACAATACTATATGATATGTGCACACTATAACTGGGTTGAGTGTACAGTGTTTAACTATATAATTGTATAGTACTAAAATTCCATTGGCTTTATTTAATTTCTGAGGAAGCTCTTTGATAAGGTGCCGCATAAGATATTTGTTGCAAAATGAAGACGTGTAGTGTTAAAGGGAGAATAGCAGCATTGGTAGAGAGACGGCTGAGGTGGCCACAAGCAGGTCGTGGAGGTCAATGGAAGGATTTCTGATTGGCGGACGATGGAATGGACATCCCCCAGCTCAATACTGCAGAAAGCCCAAGGGAGTATAGAAAGTGCAGGGGTGAAATTAAAAAGGAAATTAGGAAAGCAAAGAGAGGGCATGAAAAAATACTGGCAAGTAAAATTAGATAAAACCCAAAAATGTTTTATAAATACATAAAGAGCAAGAGGATAACTAAGGAAAGAGTAGGGCCTATTAGAGACCAAAAAGGTAACTTATGTGGAGGCGGAAGATGTGGGTATGGTTCTTAATGAAAACTTTGCATCTGTCTTCACAAAAGAGGGGGACGATGCAGAGATTGCAGTTAAGGAGGAGGAGTGTGAAATATTGGATGGGATAAACATAGTGAGAGTGGGAGTATTAAGAGGTTTAGCATCTTTGAAAGTAGATAAATTGCCAGGCCCGGATGAAATCTATCCCAGGCTGCTAAGAGAAGCACGGGAGGAAATAGCAGAGGCTCTGACCATCATTTTCCAATCCTCCCTGGCTACAGGCATGGTGCTGGAGGATTGGAGGACTGCTAACATTGTACCGTTGTTTAAAAAGGGAGAAAGACATAGACAGAGTAATTATAGGCCAATCAGTCTAACCTCGGTGGTGGGCAAATTATTGAAATCGATTCTGATGGACAGCACAAATCGTCATTTGGAAAGGCACGGGTTAATCAAGGACAGTCAGCATGGATTTGTTAAGGGAAAGTCATGTCTGACTAATTTGATTGAATTTTTTGAGCAAATAACAAGGAGGGTCAATGAGAGTAACATGTTTGATGTAGTGTACATGGATTTTAGCAAGGCTTTTGACAAGGTCCCACGTGGCAAATTGGTCAAAAAAGTAAAAGCCCATGGGATCCAAGGGAAAGTGGCAAGTTGGATCCAAAATTGGCTCAGTGGCAGGAAGCAAAGGGTAATGGTTGACGGGTGTTTTTGCGACTGGAAGGCTGTTTCCAGTGGGGTCCCACAAGGCTCAGTACTGGGTCCCTTGCTTTTTGTGGTGTATATATTAAAGATTTGGACTAGAATGTGGGGGACTTGATCAAGAAGTTTGCAGATGATACAAAAATTGGAGGAAAGCTGTAGACTGCAGGAAGATATTAATGGACTGGTCAGGTGGGCAGAAAAGTGGCAAATGGAATTCAATCCAGAGAAGTGTGAGGTAATGCATTTGGGGAGGGCAAACAAGGCAAGGGAGTACACAATAAATGGGAGGATATTGAGAGGTGTAGAGGAAATGAGGGACCTTGGAGTGCATGTTCACTGATCCCTGAAGGTAGCAGGATAGGTAGATAAGATGGTTAAGAAGGCATACGGGATACTTTCCTTTATTATCCGAGGCATAGAATATAAGAGCAGGGAGGTTATGCTGGAACTGTATAAAACATTAGTTAGGCCACAGCTTGAGTACTGCGCTCAGTTCTGGTCACCACATTACAGGAAAGATGTGATTGCACTAGAGAGGGTACAGAGGAGATTTACGAGGGTGTTGCCAGGGCTGGAGAATTTTAGCTATGAGGAAAGATTGGATAGGCTGGGGTTGTTTTCTTTGGAACAGAGGAGGCTGAGGGAAGATTTAATTGAGTTATATAAAATTATGACGGGATTAGATAGAGTGGATAGGGAGGACCTATTTCCCTTAGCGGGGGAGGGGGGGTGGTCAGTGACCAGGGGGCTTGGATTTAAAGTAATTGGTAGAAGGATTAGAGGGTGGTGGGGTTCTGGAACTCACTGCCTGAAAGGGTGATAGAGGCAGAAACCCTCAACTCATTTAAAAGGTGCTTGGATGTGCTGTTGAAGTACCGTAACCTACAGGGCTACGGATCAAGTGCTGGAAAGTGGGATTAAGCTGGATAGCTCCATTTCGGCAGGCACAGAATAGATGGGCCGAATGGTCTCCTTCTGTGCCATAACTTTCTGTGATTCTATGCCTGACGTCGGTCGCTTTTCATTTATGTAAATAATTTGAATATAGGCACAAGAGGAAGTTTGATTTAAAAAATACCAGATTTCCTGATATATATTAATGACTTGGACTTGGGTGTACAGGGCACAATTTCCAAATTTGCAGATGACACAATACTTGGAAGTGTAATGAACAGTGAGGAGGATAGTGATAGACTTCAAGAGGATATAGACAGGCTGGTGGCATGGGCGGAACGTGGCAGATGAAATTTAATGCAGAGAAATGCAAAGTGATACATTTTGGTAGGAAGAACGAGGAGAGGCAATATAAACTAAATAGTACAACTCTAAAAGGGGTACAACAACAGGGGGTAAATGTGCACATATTGTTGAAGGCGGCAGGGCAGGTTAAAAAAGCATACAGGATCCTGGGCTTTAAAAATAGAGGCATAGAGTAAAAAAAGCAAGGAATTCATGATGAACCTTTATAAAACACTGGTTCGACCACAACTGGAGTATTGTGTCCAGTTCTGGGCACCGCACTTTAGAAAAGATGTGAAGGCCTTGGAGAGGGTGCAGAAAAGATTTACTGGAATGATTCCATGGATGAGGGACTTTAGTTACATGGATAGACTGGAGAAGCTTGGAACAGAGAAGATTGAGAGGAGATTTGATAGAGGTATTTAAAATCATGAAGGGTCTTAACAGAATAGATAGAGAGAAACTGTTCCCATTGACGGAAGGGTCAAGGACCAGAGGACATAGATTTAAGGTGATTGGCAAAAGAACCAAAAGGTGATATGAGCAAAAACCTTCTTACACAGCGAGTGGTTAGGATCTGGAATGCACTGCCCGAGGGGGTGGTGGAGGCAGATTCAATCATGGCCTTCAAAAGGGAACTGGATAAGTACTTGAAAGGAAAACTTTTGCAGGGCTACGGGGTTCGGCCGGGGGAGTGGGACTAGCTGCATTGCATAAAGCCGGCACGGACTCAATGGGCCAAATGGCCGCCTTCCACGCTGCAACCTTTCTATGATTCTATGATTAGAGACCACAGTCAACTGTGTGAAAGACTAGAGGATGACAGACTCATTAGCAGGGTGGGCAGATAGTTGGCAGGTACAGTTCAATACAGAGAAATGTAAGGGACAACATTTTGTGGAAAAGGAACAATGAAAGGAAGTATAATCTAAATAGTAAGATGCTTTAAAAGAATGGAGGAACAGAGTGATCCAGGAGGGCAGATATATAGGACTTTGAGATAAGGAGCACAGATAGAAATGGCAAATGGGATTCAGGGTTTTATATATAGGGACATTGAATATAAATGCAAGGAAGTGATGTTGAATTTATACAAGGAATTGGTTGGGCCACAGTTGGAGTGTTGAGTACAGTTCTGGACTTCCCGTTGCAGGAAGGATATCAGAGCTAAGTCAAGAGGACAGTGAATATCGACTGGAATTCTGCCGGGAATAAGAGGTCACAGTAATGAAGAATACTCAAAAAATAACTGAGGCTTTTTTTTCACCGGAACAGAGAAGATTAAGACGAGACCTTCTAGAGATTTCAAAATTGTGAAAGGCTTTAAGAGGGTAAATAACAAAAGATTGTTTCCACTGGTCAGTGAATCAGTAACCGAAGGGGAGAAAGATCCAGAATTACTATCGGACCAATGAAGGGGGAAGTTAGAAGATTTTCTTTCATACAGAGGATTATTAGAGTGACACAGACTAGAACATAATCTAAAAGGAAATTGGAAAAGGAATTGAAAAGGAAGAATATGGGGAAAGGGAAAGGGAATGGGATTTGGGGCAGGGAGCTGCAGGCGGCCATTTTTCCTTTATTTGTTCTCAGGATGTTGGCGATGTTGGGAGCAGTGCGTTTGTTGGCCAACGTGTGGGCCTGAAGTGCTTCAGACCGAATGGTGATGGCGATAGATTGCGCTAGGCGGCTATTTAAGCCACCGGGGATACCTGAAAAATGTCCCCGACCCAATTTCGGGTCAAAAGTTTTCCAGGCATCCTTGGATCGCAGGATGTTGGCGCCTGGATTTGGGCCTCATTGCACCCATTGCACGCCTGTGAAACAGGCACAGCGAGGTCCAATTTCTGCCCCCAGTGTGCCCAGTGCGACGTAGTGCAGGACGATTCGCCTGATAGGTTTTAAACGTGCAGTACATTCTGGGATGCCCTTTTATGGAACAGAAATTGTCCCGTAAATGTCACCACATGAGTTGGTGCGGCAAATAGCGAAAGATTGTTTCCGCAGGTTGACGAGACACCAGTGAGAGGTCACAAATTTAAAATAAGAGAATTAAAAGAGGAGGTTAGAAAAAAAAAGTATCTTGACACAGAGGGGAATTAATTGCTTGAAGAGGAGGACTATTAAAGGGTCTGGGGAAACGAGCAGGGGAGGGGAGAGAAATGTCAATGCAGACTTGATGGGCCAAATAGTCTGCTTCTGTGCTGCTGCATCTTCTGATTCTACGAAAGGATTCAGAGGTGTTTTGACGGCGGTAGATTTCAGTTATTTAGGCAGTTGGTTAATACAGGGTGTCACACTTTGGCCTTTTCCCGAACACCTGTGTTCACAGCCAGACTAGAGTATCCATAAATAGGTCGTATCTTTCATGAACTGAAAGATGCGTCTTTATTCTCTGCTCTGTAACTTTGCCCGTCTCCGCCCCTGGCTCAGCTCACCTGCTGCTGAAACCCTCATCCATGCCTTTGTTTCCTCTAGACTCGACTATTCCAAAGCTCTCCTAGCTGGCCTCCGACCTTGCACCCTCCGTAAACTTGAGTTCATCCAAAACTCTGTTGCCGTATTCTAACTCGCACCAAGTCCCGTTCACCCATCACCCCTGTGCTCACTGACCTACATTGGCTCCCGGTCTGGCAATGCATCGATTTTAAAATTCTCAACCTTGTCTTCAAATCCCTCCAGGGCCTCGTCCCTCCCTATCTCTGTAACCTCCTCCAGCCCTAAACCCTCCGCGATCTCTGCGCTCCTCCAATTCTTGCCACTTGCGCATCTCCGATTTTAATCGCTCCACCATTGGTGGCTGTAGCTTCAGCTGCCTAGGTCCTAAACTCTGGAATTCCCTCCCTAAACCTCTCCACCTCTCTACCTCTCTCTGCTCCTCTAAGATGCTCCGTAAAACCTACTTCTTTGACCAAGCTTTTGGTCACCTGTCTTAATATCTTCTTATGTGGCTCAGTGCCAAATTTTGTTTGATAATCGCTCCTGTGAAGCGCCTTGGGACATCTTACTATGTTAAAGGCGCTATATAAATGCAAGTTGTTATTGTTGTATGGGTTAGCACAGAACGGACTAACAGTTAAACCCAAAATGCAATAAACCATTTACAGCAGAAAATTTTGATGCCATCACGTTCTTCAATCAACTTAGAAAAATGTCATGGTACTACACTACTGCATACAGGCTAAACCTACTGCACAAATTTATTTACAGATAAAATTGTACGTAGACACATAAAGGTAAGTTAAAGAAAGAAAGACAAAACTAAACTTCAACTGGACCATCAAGGGAGCTTGTACTTTGTGCGCATTTGTAAATATAAATGAATAAAAGTTTGCCTAACACTTTTTTCACAAAGTCGGTGCCCCTTTAATGAAAGTTCTTGGAGCAAGATACTATAAATCACTGCTGGTGATACTGCGACTGCGGTGAGTTGTTATGATCTGGAATGCACTGCCTGAAAGGGCAGTGGGAGCAGATTCAACAGTAACTTTCAAAAGAGAATTAAATATATACTTGAAATGGAAAAGAATTTGCACGGCTATATGGAAAGTGCAGGAGGAGTAGAACTAATTGGATTGCTCTTTCACAAGCACGATGGGCTGAATGGCCTCCATCTGTGCTGTATGATTATATGGTACCAGCCTATGAACAGTTAATGCATCTACATGTCATTTCCCCATCCACTAATTGTTACGGAAGCGTTAAAATGAAAGGGTTAAGGGCTCGGTTTAATAGACGGACAAGAGTTACACGAACCTGCCAAGTATTCAAACGCTAAAGTTTCCCGCGGTAATCTCTAGGTTCCCAACAACAACAACTTGCATTTATATAGCGCCTTTAATGTAGTAAAATGTCCCAAGGTAATTCACAGGAGCGTTATCAAACAAAATTTGACACCGAGCCATATTAGGACAAGCTTGTTCAAAGAGGTGGGTTTTAAGGAGCGTCGTAAAGGAGGAGAGAGAGGCGGAGAGGTTGAGGGAGGGAATTCCAGAGCTTAGGGACTAGGCAGCTGAAGGCACGGCCGCCAATGGCGGAACGAAGAAAATTGGGGATGCGCAAGAGGCCAGAATTGGAGGAGCCGCAGAGATCTCGGAGGGTTGTAGGGCTGGAGGAGGTCACAGAGATAGGGAGGGGGGAGGCCATGGAGGGATTTGAAAACAAGGATGAGCAGGGAATTGTGGGGTTAAACGGCCACCCAACCCCCCTCCCCCCGTCCGCCTCTAAAAGGGAGATGTTATTTTTGTTTTGGTTGGGTACATGTGAGGGAAGTTTCATCAAAGGGGGATCTGATTCCTGGTAGCCTTGCCTGATGCGTTTATCGTCAGCTCTGCCTTTCATGGCCCACCCTGCAAAAAAATAGAATCAGGTTTTCTTTTTTCTGATCTCCTCGGCAGGAGGTTTCCATTAACCACAGCTTTCTCTCCCTCTCTCCACGGGCCAAATCTCTCTGCTGACATTAAGCAGTTGCTGGTACTCTCCTGCTCCGTGCTGGTTGGGGGGGCGGTGGAGGGGAGGAGAGGAGTTGGGGGGATGGGGGGAGAGTAGTTGAGAACCACTGCAGCCTGTAATAGCTTGATAAGGCGGGTAAGAGTGCCACCAAGAGGTGAAGCATTGAATTGCTTTCTTAAAAGAATTGCTCAGTGTCACGTGAAAAACTCAATTGAAAAAAAAGAACTTGCATTTATATCGCGCCTTTCACAACCTCAGGACGTCCCAAATCACTTTACAGCTAATTAATGGCTTTTGAAGTGTAGTCACTGTAGTAATGTAGGGAACGTGGCAGCCAATTTGCACACAGCAAGATCCCACAAACAGCAATGGGATAAATTACTAGATAATCTGCTTTAGTAGTCGAGGGATAAATATTGGCCAGGACACTGGGGAGAACTCCCCTGCTCTTCTTTGAAATAGTGGCCGTGGGATCTTTTATGTCCACCTGAGAGGGCAGTTTAATGTCTCATCTGAACGATGGCACCTCCGACAGTGCAGCACTCCCTCAGGACTGCACTGAAGTGTTAGCCTAGATTACGTGCTCACGTCTTGGAGTTGGACTTGAACCCACAATCTTTTGACTCAGAGGCGAGAGTGCTACCCACTTGGAGCAGGAGATGGTGCAATGAGTCTGGATTTCAACACAGTGAGGGTAAAGGAAGTGTTGGATGGTGTGTTGAGATTGCAGAAATCATGCCCATTTAGTGTACTGGGATCAAAGAAAGGACCAATAATGACCTGCGGTGCTGAGAACTGTCTGCTGGTGGCGCTGTGGAGCGCAAAGAGCTCCAGTGGGTCAACAGCACCACCAGCAGGTCTACGGTGGTGCTACAACTGGCCCGGTTTCACCTTTAACCACAGTTGTGAATGTAATCACTATAAATACATTTTTAATCCCAGTTTTCTTGTGCTAAGCTATCCTTTAGCTACCTCCCTGGACTTCCCCTGGAGCAGCATTGGATTTCCCCACTCCTAGCCTGCCTCTCAGTGTAAATATTGAAGGGTTTTATACTAGCTCAGTCTCTCCTTTTCACCCTAAGGGAATGACACTGGACTGACCAAACTACATCTGTAAATATGCTTTATTACTTAGTATACAACACTGCGAATACTGTCTCTCTACATTTCCTCACTCTTCCACGACAGACTTGAGCACATAATCTGAGCCGTCACTTCAGTACAATACTGAGTGCTGCATTTCTTAAAAGCCCTGTCTGCCCTCACAGGTGGGTGCAAAAGATCCCACGGGACTGTTTTGAAGAAGAGCAGGGGAGTTCCCCCACCCCAGTGTTCTGGCCAACATTATCCCTCCTTCGCTGTTCGTGGGACCTTGCTGTGCACAAATTGGCTGCCATGTTTCCCTGCAAAACATCAGTAACTGTGTTTCAAAAGTACGTAAATGATTGTGAAGCAGTTTGGGACATTTCGAGGATGTGAAAGCTACTATATAAATGCAAGCTTTTTCTCTTTTACTGGCAAGAATAGAATTCCAGCTGCAGCCAGGACATAAGTTTGTAATGATTGTCATCTGAGACTTTATTATAATAGGGGTTTGTAATATCACAGTTTATTATAATAGGGGTTGTAATATTATGGTTTATTATAATGGGTTTTGTAATATTACAGTTTATTATACTAGGGGGTTGCAATATTATAGCTTATAAGAGGGTTGCAATATTATGGTTTATTATAATGGTGGTGTGTAATATCATGGTATATTATAATGGGGATTTGTAATATCACAGTTTATTATAATAGGGGTTTGCAATATTATGGTTTATTATAATATCAGAGCTTCTAATGGAGGTTTGTAATATCACAGTTTATTACAATGGGGTTTGTAATATCACAGTTAACTATAATGGGATTTGTAATATCACAATATTATAATAAGGGTTTGTAATGTCACAGTTTATTATAATGGTGGTTTGTAACATAACAGTTTATTATAATAGGGCTGGTAATATTAAGTTTAATATAATGGGGGTTTGTAATATTACAGTTTACTATAATGGTGATTTGTAATATTATGGTTTATTATAATGAATTACATAGCATGTACAGCACAGGAATAGAACCAACTGGTCTATGCCGGTGTTTATGCTCCACATGAGCATCCTCCCTCCCAACTTCATCTAACCCTATCAGCATATCCTTCTATTCCTTTCTCCCTCATGTGTTTATCTAGCTTCCTCTTAAATGCATCTATGCTTTTCACCTCAACTACTGCTTGTTGTAGCGAGTTCCACATTCTAACCACTCTCTAGGTAGGGAAGTTTCTCCTGAATTCCCCATTGGATTTATTAGCGACTATCTTATATTTACGACCCCTAGTTCTGGTCTCCCCCGCAAGTGAAAACATCTTCTTCACGTCTACCCTATCAAGCCCCTTCATAATCTTAAAGACCTCTATCAGGTCACCCCTCAGTCTTTTCTTTTCTAGAGAAAAGAATCCCAGCCTGCTCAATCTTTCCTGATAGGTAATATCTCGCAGTTTTGGCATCATCATAGTAAATCTTTTTTGAACCTTCTCCAGTGCCTCTACATCCTTTTTATAATATGGAGACCAGAACTGTTCACAGCACTCCAAGTGTGGTCTGACCAAGGTTCTATACAAGTTTGTGAAGACAAATGTAGGTCCCTTACAGTCAGAAATGGGAGAATTTATAATGGGGAACAAGGAAATGGCAGAGCAATTAAACAAATACTTTGGTTCTGTCTTCACGGAAGAGGACACAAATAACTTCCCAGAAATGCTAGGGAACCAAGGGACTAGTGAGAAGGAGGAATTAAAGGAAATTAGTATTAGTAAAAAAATAGTGCTGGAGAAATTAATGGGACTGAAAGCCGATAAATCCCCAGGGCCTGATAATCTGCATCCCAGAGTACTAAAAGAGGTAGCCATGGAAATAGTGGATGCATTGGTTGTCATCTTCCAAAATTCTATAGATTATGGAACAGTTCCTGCAGATTGGAGGGTGGCAAATGTAACCCCACTGTTTAAAAAAGGAGGGAGAGAGGAAACAGGGAACTACAGACCGGTTAGCCTAACATCAGTAGTAGGGAAAATGCTAGAGTCTATTTTAAAGGATGTGATAACACAACACTTAGAAAATATCAACGGGATTAGACAAAGTCAACATGGATTTATGAAAAGGAAATCATGTTTGACAAACCTACTGGAGTTTTTTGAGGGTGTAACTGGTAGAATAGATAAGGGAGAAACAGTGGATGTGATTTATTTGGATTTTCAGAAGGCCTTTGATAAAGTCTCACATAAGAGGTTAGTGTGCAAAATTAAAGCAAATGGGATTGGTGGTAATATACTGGTGTGGATTGAAAATTGGTTAACAGACAGGAAACAGAGAGTAGGAATAAATAGGTCTTTTTCGGGGTGGCAGGCAGTGACTGGTGGGGTACCGCAGGGATCAGTGCTTGGGCCCCAGCTACTCACAATATATATCAATGATTTGGATGAGGGAACCAAATGTAATATTTCCAAGTTTGCTGTTGACACAAAACTAGGTGAGAATGTGAGTTGTGAGGAGGATGCAAAGAGGCTTCAAGGCGATTTAGACAAGTTGAGTGAGTGGGCAAATACATGGCAGATGCAGTATAATGTGGATAAATGTGAAGTTATTCACTTCGGAAGGAAAAACAGAAAGGCAGAGTATTATTTAAATGGTGATAGATTGGGAAATGTTGATGTACAAAGGGACCTGGGTGTCCTTGTACACCAGTCACTCATAACAAACATGCAGGTGCAGCAAGCAGTTAGGAAGGCAAGTGGTATGTTGGCCTTCATTGCAAGAGGATTTGAGTATAGGAACAAGGATGTCTTACTGCAGTTATACAGGGCCTTGGTGAGACCACACCTGGAGGATTGTGTGCAGTTTTGGTCTCCTTACCTAAGAAAGGATATACTTGCCATAGAGGGAGTGCAATGAAGGTTCACTAGACTGATTCCTGGGATGGCAGGATTGTCGTATGAGGAGAGATTGGGTCGACCAGGCCTGTATTCACTTGAGTTTAGAAGAATGAGAGGGGATCTCATTGAAACGTACAAAATTCAAGACAAGCTGAATGCAAGGAGGATGTTTCCCCTGGCTGGAGTGTCTAGAACGAGGGGTCACAGTCTCAGGATACAGGGTAGGACATTTAGGACTGAGATGAGGAGAAATTTCTTCACTCAGAGGGTGGTGAACCTGTGGAATTCTCTACCACAGAAAGCTGTGGAGGCCAAGTCACTGAATATATTTAAGAAGGAGATAGATAGATTTCTAGACGCAAAATGCATTAAGGGGTATGGGAAGAGAGCGGGAACATGGTATTGAGATAGAGGATCAGCCATGATCATATTGAATGGTGGAGCAGGCTCGAAGGGCCGAATGGCCTCCTCCTGCTCCTATTTTCTATGTTTCTATGTTTAACATAACTTCCCTGCTTTTCAATTCTATCCCTCTAGAAATGAACCCCAGTGCTTGGTTTGCTTTTTTTATGGCCTTTTTAACCTGTGTTGCTACTTTGTTGGACTATAACTTGGTGTTGTAAAATTGTTTACAATTGCTACTTTTAGTGATTTGTGTATCTGTACCCCCAGATCCCTCTGCTCCTCTACCCCATTTAGACTCTTATTATCCAAGCAGTATGTGGCCCTCTTATTCTTCCTTCCAAAATGTAATCCCTCACATGCATTTGCCAATTACATGCCCATTCTGCAAGTTTATTAATGTCTTCCTGTAGTTTGTCGCAGTCCTCCTCGGTATTAACTACACCCCCCAATTTGGTGTCATCCGCAAATTTTGAAATTGTACTTCCAATTCCTGAGTCCAAATAATTTATGTAAATGGTGAACAACAGCGGTCTCAGCACCGATCCTTGTGGAACACCATTTCCAACCTTTTGCCAATCTGAGTAACTACCTTGAACACCTACTCTCTGCTTTCTGTTTTGTAGCCAGCTCGCTATCCATTCTGCTACTTGTCCCCTGACTTCACATGCTCTGACCTTAGTCATGAGTCTACTATGTGTTACTTTATCAAAGGTCTTTTGAAAATCCAAATATATTACATCTACTACATTGCCCTTGTCTTCTCTTTTTGTGACTTCCTCAAAGAATTCAATAAGTTTGGTCAAGCATGACCTTCCCTTCTGAAATCCGTGCTGACTATTTTTTATTATATTTTCAGTATCTAGATATTTTGAGTAAGGATTCCATTATCTTCCCTACCACCGATGTTAAGCTAACTGGTCTATAGTTGCCTGGACTGGTACGATCTCCCTTTTTAAATATAGGAGTCACATTAGCTGTTCACCAGTCCTCTGGCACTATTCCAGGGATGAGGGACTTTAGTTATGTAGACAGACTGGAGAAGCTGGGATTGTTCTTCTTGGAACAGAGATGGTTGAGAGGAGATTTGATGGAGGTGTTCAAAATCATGAAGGGTCTGGACAGAGTAGATAGAGAGAAACCGTTCCCATTGGTGGAAGGGTCAAGGACCAGAGGACATAGATTTAAGGTGATTGGTAAAAGAATCAAAGGCGACATGAGGAAAAACTTTAACACAGCGAGTGGTTCGGATCTGGAATGCACGGCCCCAGGGGGTGGTGGAGGCAGATTCAATCATGGCCTTCAAAAGGGAACTGGATAAGTACTTGAAAGGAAAACATTTGCAGGGCTACGGGGATAGGGCAGGGGAGTGGGACTAGCTGGATTGCTCTTGCATAGAGCTGGCACAGATTCAATGGGCTGAATGGCCTCCTTCCATGCTGTAACCTTTTTGTGATTCTATGATTCCCTTTTAATGAATTTTGATATATATATAGTAGTACCTCTGCTATCTCCCCCCCTTTCTATCTTAAATGCCTTTTTATCTATTTTGATCTCTTCTTCTAATGTCCTGCCCACCTTATTAATCTCTCTGGTAAATACTGAGGCAAAGTAATTATTTAATATTTCTGCCATTTCGCTGCTATTGCCTGCAAGTTTAGCATGTATATCCCTTATTGGCCCTGTCCCTGTCCTGATTTTTTTTTGTTGTTTATGTATCTGTAGAATATTTCACTATTTCTTTTTATATTCCTTGATAATTTAATTTTGTAGTTTCTCTTTGCCTTCCTAATTATTTTTTCAATTTCTTTCCTAACTTTTTCATATTCCCTTTTGTCATCCTCTCCTTTATTGCCTGTGTACTCAGTGAATGACTTTTTCTTTAGTTTCAATTTTGCCATTATTTCTTTATTCATCCATGGTGCATCATTACTGGCTAGTTTGTTCTTGCTTTTTCGAGGGATATATTTCTCCTGGACTCTATTGATCTCTGTTTTAAATGTTTCTCACTGCTGTTCTATTTCTTTGTTTATCAGTAAATTTTTCCAGTTTATTTTCCCTAGTTCCATTCTCATCCACTGAAAATCAGCCTTTTTACAATTTATTACTTTGGTCTTTGTCTTACTTACGTCCTTCTCTATCTTTATCTTAAACCTTATTACGTTATGATCGCTATTGCCTGGATGCCTAATGGGGGTTTGTAATATCACAGTTTATTATCATCATAGTAGTATCATAGTACAGCACAGAAGGAGGCCATTCGGCCCATCTTTCCCGTGCTGACTCTTTGAAAGAGCTATCCAATTAGTCTCACTATCCTGCTCTTTCCCCATAGCCATGTAAATCTTTTCCCTTCAACTATTTAACCAATTCCCTTTTGAAAGTTGCTATTCAATCTGTTTCCACCACCCTTTCAGGCAGCGCATTCCAGATCATAACAGCTTGCTGCGTAAAAAAATATTTTCTCATGTTGCCTCTGGTTCTTTTGCCAATCACCTTAAATCTGTGTCCTCTGGTTACCGACCCTTCTGCCACTGGAAACAGTTTCTCCTTATTTATCCTATCAAAACCGTTCATGATTTTGGACACCTCTATCAAACCTCCTCTTAATCTTTTCTCTATACCCAAATCCAGATCATTAATATATATTAAAAAGAGCAGTGGTCCTAATACCGACCTCTGGGGAACACACTGTACACTTCCCTCCAGTCTGAAAAACAACCGTTCACCACTACTCTCTGCTTTCTGTCCCTTAGCCAATTTTGTATCCACGTTGCCACTGTCCCTTTAATATTGCCCTTAATTTTGGTAACAAGTCTATTATGTGGTACTTTATCAAATGCCTTTTGAAAGTCCATACACACATCGACCGCACTACCGTCATCAACCCTCTCCGTTACTTCATCAAAGAACTCAATCAAGTTAGTCAAACACGATTTTCCTTTAACAAATCCGTGCTGACTTTCATTTATTAGCCCATACTTTTCCAAGTGCCAATTAATTTTGTCCCGAATTATTGTCTCTAAATGTTCCCCCACCATCGACGTTAGGCTGACTGGCCTGTAATTGTCGGGTTTATCCCTCTCTCCTTTTTTCAATAGGGGTGTAACATTTGCAATCCTCCAGTCCTCTGACACCGCTCCCATATCTAAGGAGGATTGGAAGATTGTGGCCAGAGCCTCCGTAATTTTCACCCTCATTTCCCTCTGTAACCGAGGATGCATCCCATCTGGACCGGGTGACTTTTCTACTTTGAGTACTGCCAAACTTTTTTTAATCCATTTTTATCCTCTCCAATATTGCTACCTCCTCCTCCTTTACTGCTACATTGGCAGCATCCTCTTCTCTAGTCAAGACAGATGTGAGGTATTCATTCATTACCTCAGCCATACCATCTGTCTCCACAAGATCTCCTTTTTTATCCCTAAATGACCCCACCCTTCCATTGACTACCTTTTTTCTATTTATATGTTTCTAAAATACTTTTCAGTTCCCTTTTATGTTAGCCGCTAATCTATTCTCATACTCTCTCTTTGCCCCGCCTTCCTTTTTTAGATCTCCTCTGTACTTTCTGTATTCAGCCTGGTTCTTTATTATATTATAAGTCTTACATTTATAGTAAGCCTCCTTTTTCTGTTTCATTTTAATCTCTATATCTTTAGTCACCCAGGAAGCTCTGGCTTTCGATGCCCTTCCTTTCCCTCTCGTGAGAATGTGTCCACTGTGTACCAGAACCATCTCCTCCCTGAAGGCCTCCCATTGTTCAATTACTGTTTTGCCGACCAATTTCTGATTCCAATCCACCTGGGCAAGATCCCTTTTTAACTCACTGAAATTAGCCCTCCTCCAGTTAAGTATTTTTACGCTTGATTGTTCC
This sequence comes from Heptranchias perlo, assembly GCF_035084215.1. NCBI lineage: Eukaryota > Metazoa > Chordata > Chondrichthyes > Hexanchiformes > Hexanchidae > Heptranchias > Heptranchias perlo. The sequence goes on from NC_090331.1 coordinate 9,591,109, forward strand.
ATGACTTTTTCCATAACTATTCTAAACCTGATGATGATATGATCACTGTTCCCCAAATGCTCCCCCACTGAAACATGCTCCACTTGCCCACTTCATTGCCCAGAACTAGATCCAGCACTGCTTTCTTCCTCATTGAGCTGGAAATACACTGATAAAGAAAGTTCTCTTGTACACATTTCAGGAATTCCTCCCCCCTTCACCCTTTACACTGTTACTATCCCAGTTTATATTGGGATAATTGAAGTCCCCCATTATCACCACTCTATAGTTCTTGCATCTTTCTGTAATTTGCCTGCAAATTTGTTGCTCTATCTCCTTCCCACTATTTGGTGACCTATAGTATACACCCTGTCGTGTAATAGCTCCTTTATTGTTCCTTAATTCTAACCAAATAGATTCTGTCTTTGACCCCTCATCACTTTCCAGTGCCATAATAGTTTATTTGATCAATGCTGCCACCCCTCCTCCTTCCTTTCCTTACCTATCTTTCCTCAATACCTTGTAGCCAGGAATATTAAGTTCCCAGTCCTCTCCTTCTTTGAGCCAGGTCTCTGTTATTGCCACTATATCACAGTCCCATGTGGTGACTTGAGCCTGCAGCTCACTGACCTTATTAACCACACTGCATGCATTTCTGCACATGCACTCCAAACTCATCTTCGATTTGACCCATGTTTTATCCCTCTTATTTCTGAACTATTCTTTACTTTAGTGCTATTTGCCTCTTCCAGTCCTCTTGCATCTTGTTTCTCTTCTCTAACATTTCATCCTGGTGCCCATCCCCCAGCCAAATTATAATGGGGGTTTGTAATATTATGGTTTATTATAGTAGGGGTTTGTAATACTACGGTTTATTATAATGGGGGTTTGTAATACTACGGTTTATTATAATGGAGTTTTGTAATATAACAGTTTGTTATAATGGAGGTTGTAATATCAGAGCTTCTAATGGAGAGTTTGTAATATCAGAGCTTCTAATGGAGGGTTTGTAATATCAGAGCTTCTAATGGAGGGTTTGTAATATCAGAGCCTATTATAATGGAAGGCATGTAATATCAGAATTCATTAGAATGGAATAAAAGAACCCACCCATAGGAACATGGGAACAGGAGTAGACCATTCAGCCCCTCGAGCCTGTTCCGCCATTCAATGAGATCATGACTGACCTGCATCCTATCTCCAACCACCCTCCTTGGTTCCATATCTTTTAATACCTCTGGCTAGCAAAAATCTATCAATCTCAGATTTTAAAATTTTGAATTGACCCCCAGTCTCAACAGCTTTTTGGTAGAGAGAGTTCCAAATTTCCACTTGCCTTTGTGTGAAAAAGTGCATCCTGACATCACCCCTGAACGGCCTAGCTCTGATTTTAAGGTTATTTCCCCTTGTCTTAGACTCCCCCACCAGCAGAAAACGTTTCTCTCTCTCTACCCCATCAATTCCTTTCAAAATCATAAAAACCTCAATTAAATCACCCCTTAACCTTCTATAGTCCAGGGAATACAAGCCTAGTTTACGTAATCTCTCCTCATAATCTAACCCTTGGAGCCCTGGTAATATTCTGGTGAATCTGCGCTGCACTCCTTCCAAGGCCAATATATCCTTTCTAAGGTGCGGTGCCCAGAACTGTACACAGTACTCCAGATGTGGTCTAACCAGGGCTTTGTACAGCTGTAGCAAAACTTCCTCCCCTTTATATTCTAGCCCTCTAGTTACAAAGGCTAACATTCCATTAGCCTTTCTGATTATTTTTTAGTGATCGGTGTACATAGATCCATAAAACTCTTTGGACCTCCACTGTTCCCAGCTTTTCACATTTAAAAATACTCGGATCGATCCTTTTTTGGTCCAAAATGGATGACCTCACACTTACCTGCATTGAAATCCATCTGCCACAGTTTTGCCCACTCACTTAATCTATCAATGTCTCTTTGTAATTTTATGCTCCCGTCTACACTACTTACTGTGCCACCAATCTTTGTGTCATCGGCAAACTTGAATATATGGCTGTTTATTGTGTTATCTATGTCATTAATAAATAGAGTGAATAGCTGAGGCCCCAGCACAGACCCTTGTGGAATACCACTGGTCACTTCCTTCCAATTTGAGTCCATACCCATTATCCCTACTCTCTGTCTTCTGCCCCCTAACCAATCTCTTAACCAGGTCCGTAATTTGCCTTCAATTCCATGAGCTTTAATTTTAGCTAACAGTCTCTTATGTGGAACCTTTTTGAATGCCTTCTGGAAGTCCATGTAAACTACATCCATAGACATTCCCCTGTCCACTACTTTAGTTACTTCCTCAAAAAATTCTATTAGACATGACCTACCCTTTACAAATCCATGTTGGCTCTCTCTAATCAGCTCAAATTGCTCTAAGTGTTTAGTTACACTGTCTTTAATTATAGATTCTAATAATTCCCCCACAACAGATGTTAGACTAACAGGTCTATAATTTCCTAGTTACTCTCTCTCACCTTTCTTAAATAATGGAGCTACATTTGCAATTTTCCAATCTAAAGGGTTAATTCCTGAATCGGGAGAGTTTTGGAAGATGATGGCTAAAGCATCTGCAGTTCCCTCACCGACTTCCTTTAAAACCCTGCGGCGGAGACCATCAGGTCCTGGGGATTTGTCAGTCTTTAGAGCCATTATCTTTTCTAATACCCGATTTTCATTTCCACTGATTTCAATAGGGTGAATATCGGGCGGGTTCTGTAAGATCACCAGCCAGGCAGCGAAGGTGAAAATTACCAACCTTCCCATTTCAAGCCTCCGTGAATCCACAGAGCACAGGGACAGAAACAAATGTTGTCTGATTACGCTCCTGTAAAGTGCCGTGGGACGTATTACTACATTAAAGGCGCTGTATAAATGCAAATTGTTGTTGTTTCTACAGCTGCCGTGCCTGTCGGACTTGTGACAAACGTTTAGTGGCTCCTGTGCTCTGAAGACGGCATCTCCTCCGTTATGGTGCGGCCAGGTTACAATCTACACCGACAGGGATCCTGCACCAGGCTCCACCCTACCAGACAGCAGCAAAAGTTCAAATGTTGCTCCGTTGGAATCCTCTTTCTAGTTTTCTTCTCCCTTCTCCCGAGGCACTGTCTCACTCTGACCCTGCTCTGGCATCTCATTCTTCATGTGCGAGCACAGACTGTGGGGGACAGCAGGCTGATCGACCGGGGTGGGGGGAGGGAGTGTCTGATCTTCTCCTCTCCTGGATTGCACGCATGCACAATTTCCAGCAGGGGTCACTGAATAGCAATCGGCAGCAGCAGCCATGGCTCATTCCCCTATTCCCCCTCGCCGCCCCTCATCTCCCACCTCTCCATCCCGCCCCTCATCTCCCACCTCTCCACCCCACACCTCATCCCCAATTGCCACCCCGGATAACAGTGCAAATCAGAGGTGGAACATGGGATCTTCCTGGTTTGCACATCACCCATCGCCCCCTGTGCTCGCTGACCTACATTGGCTCCCGGTCCGGGAACGCCTTGATTTTAAAATTCTCATCCTCGTTTTCAAATCCCTCCATGGCCTCGCCCCCTCCCTATCTCTGTAACCTCTTCCAGCCCTACAACCCTCCGAGATCTCTGCGCTCCTCCAATTCTTGCCTCTTGCGCATCCCTGATTTTAATCGCTCCACCATTGGCGGCCGTGCCTTCAGCTGCCTGGGCCCTTTGCTCTGGAATTCCCTCCCTAAACCTCTCCGCCTCTCTACCTCTCCCTCCTCCTTTAAGACGCTCCTTAAAACCTACCTTTTTGGTGACCATAAGAGATAGGAGCAGGAGAAGGCCATTCGGCCCCTCGAGCCTGCTCCGCCATTTAATAAGATCATGGCTGATCTGATTTTTACCTCAACTCCACTGTCAAATTTTATTTGATAACGCTCCTGTGAAGCGCCTTGGGATGTTAAAGGCGCGATATAAATGCAAGTTGTTGTCGTTGTTTGTGCCAGACTGGGCGGTGCAGTTAATCACTAAACCGTTGGGAGCATTGACTGAAATTTACGCTGTCCAACCCCTTAAACAGAGTCTGACCAGCGGGCATGTTGTTTGCAAAGCAAGAAATTCTGGGTGGAGGCTGCCCCTTTAAGTATCGACTGCACCCGAGTAAATCATCATCTTCTGAGCTTCACTCGGGCAGACTGTCCATCCTTTGGCCGTGAGGTAGCACTGACCACATCCCCTACATAGTTGAACACATCCTTAAAATACGAGCACCTTTCGGTGGGGGTGGAGCGGGGAGGGAATTCGACTACAAAGGTTTGTTAGGCTGATGGGATATTTTCAGATTAGTGTTATTAGAAATGTAACTGGTGAGGGAGGAGGGGTTATTGGAGGATCAAAAGAGTGGAAAGGGATTATAAAATGGGTTGAAACGGCTCCAGCACAGATAGGAGCCCAACAGATAACACACTCGCTTTGATGTCCCATTGTGTGGACAGGACGGTCTCATCCAGTTCATTTTCTTTCTCCACCACCCCCTCCCAAAATGTTCTTTTGCTCTGATCCTGGCCTGAAGGCAGTGACTCAGAAAGAAAGAACAAACTTGCATTTATATAGCACCTTTCACAACCTCAGGACATCCCGAAGCACTTTACAACCAATGAAGAACTTTTGAACTGTAGTCACGGTTACAATTTAGGAAACACGGCAGCCAATTTGCGCACAGCAAGATCCCACAAACACCGATGTGATAATGATCAGATCATCTGTTTCAGTGATGTTGGTTGAAGGATAAATATTGGCCGGGGAGAATTCCCCTGCTCTACTTCAAAATAGTGCCATGGGATCTTTTACATCCACCTGGGAGGGCCTCAGTCTAACATCTCGTCTGAAAGACGGCACCTCTGACAATGCAGCACTCCCTCAGTACTGCACTGGGAGCGTCGGCCCAGGTTTTTGTGCTCAACGCTCTGGAGTGGGCCTGATCGCACAACCTTTTGACTCAGGGGTGTGAATGCTACCCACAGAGTCACGACTGCCAGAGCTCGCTTGCATGTGCACGGGAAACAACCGAGTGTCTCAGTCGGACGGGGGAGTGCAACCAGTTTCAGTGTCCTGGTAACGTATCAGCCAGGATCCCTCCAATTGCTGAGTGCTATCCAGAGACAGCCCTCCCCTCCCCCAGTCACAGTCCCAGCTCCCTCCCCCTTCCCCTTCAGTGCTACTGTGTGGATTATCAGGCCGTGATGCCCCCCATGGAGGAATAACCCTCCCAACATGTACTATCTGGCCCCTGCTGCAAAGAATGGCATCCATAGTACAGTGTCCCAGCTTGAGCCACCGCCTTCAGAAGAGGAGGGCAGGAGAGGGGTGGGGCGGGGGGCGGGGGGTGGGGGGAAGTTTGGAAGTTATTCTGTGTTGGAGTAGGGATGTCAGGGAGGGGGGGTGGGGGTGATGGAGAGGTCGCAATGGATGCCCTGCCCTCATGGGGCATAGTCTCAGGATAAGGGGTCGGCCATTTAAGACTGAGATGAGGAGGAATTTCTTCACTCAGAGGGTTGTGAATCTTTGGAATTCTCTACCCCAGAGGGCAGTGGATGCTGAGTCACTGAATATATTCAAGACTGAGATAGACAGATTTTTGGACTCAAGGGGAATCAAGGGATATGGGGATCAGGCAGGAAAGTGGAGTTGAGGCCAAAGATCAGCCATGATCTGATTGAATGGCGGAGCAGGTTCGAGGGGCCGAATGGCCTACTCCTGCTCCTATTTCTTATATTTCTTATGGACCCAAGCATGATAGAACAGGAGGGTGTGATTGCCCTCCGGTGGCTGAGTGTGGAACTGAACCGTGGAAAGAGCTTGCATTTATTTATATAGCACCTTATCTCATCCTTAGGACATTGTAACACACCTTACATCCAATCAATTAGTTCTGGAGTGCAGTCACTTTTATATGGGTGAACGCGGCTGCCAAAATAGTACACAGCAATATCCCACCAACAGCAAAAGAGACTTTTTTTTGGCAAGAGGGAAAGGTTCCCCTGCACTTCTTCGAATAGTGGCCGCGGGATCTTTTACGTCCACCAGAGAGAGCAGACAGGGCCTCGGTTCAACGTCTCATCCCAGATCTATGTATTCAAGCCTCTGGAGTCGGACTTGAACCCACAACCTTCTGACTCACTGAGTCATGGCTGACATGTGGGAGCGTGGATCTGGTTTGATCCCTGCTTTCAGCTGAGGCAGCAGTTCAGGTGCTGTGGCTGGAGAAAGAGGGCAGCAACGCAGACTCATTCAGTCATTCACTGTTAAAGGGTGTCCTGACAGGGCTCAACCGTGGCTCAGTGAGTAGTCCACTTGTCTCTGAGTCGGATCCAAGCCCCACTCCAGGGACTTGAGCACAAAATCCAGGCTGACACTCCCAGTGCCAGTACTGAGGGAGTGCTGCACTGTCGGAGGTGCTGCCTTTCAGATAAGATGCTAAACTGAGGTCCTCTCAGGGGGATGGTGCTATTTTGAAGAAGAGCTGGAGAGTTCTCCCTGGTGTCCTGACCAATATTTATCCCCCAACCAACATCACTAAAAAACAGATATTTGTGGGATCTTGCTGTGCGCAAATTGGCTGCTGCATTTCCTACATTACAACAGTGACTACACTTCAAAAAGTACTTTATTGGCTGTAAAGCGCTCTGGAATGGCCTAAGATTGTGAAAGGCGCTATATAAATGCAGGACTTTATTTTTTTCTATTGGGCCAGAGAAGGCCAGGGTGGGGGTAGGGGTGGAGGGGGGGAAGGTGTTGGGAAGGAACGAGCCAGGATTCCTGCTCCTAATCACTAACCAGTCACCCCCTGCTTATGTGTGGCTGTCAGATGAGGACAGATTGGGATACGGCTGTGATAGCTCCTATAGTCGAATAGACTGCCGCAGGTGTAGACCACACACGTGAACCGTGGACTCCTGAGCGAGGGTTACCCAGTGCCTGTGGAACTGTACCCCACTTGAAAAGTCAATGGCTTACGGAGATAAGTTAAAGTTGAGGGGAAAGCAAAACAATGAGAAAAACTAACAACTACCCACACAATCACAACTCAAAATTATGAGGGGGGTTTTGATAGAGTAGATAGGGAGAAAGTGTTTCCACTGGCAGGAGGGTCGGCAACCAGAGGACACAGATTTAAGATAATTGGCAAAAGAACCAGGGGAGAGTTGAGGAGAAGTTTTTTTACTCAGCGAGTTGATATGATCTGGAATGCACTGCCTGAAGCAGATTCAATAGTAACTTTCAAAAGGGAATTGGAGAAATACTTGAAAAGGAAAATTTTGCAGGGCTATGGGAAAGAGCAGGGGTGGAGTGGGACTAATTAGATAGCCCTTTCAAAGAGTCGGCTCAGGCACTATGGGCCGATTGGCCTCCTTCCGCGCTGTATGATTCAACAACAACAACTTGCATTTATATAGAGCCTTTAACATAGTAAAACATACCAAGCTACTTCACAGGAGCGAATATCAAACAAAAAATTAACACCGAGCCACATGAAGAGATATTAGGACAGGTGACCAAAAGTTTGGTCGAAGAGGTAGGTTTTAAGGAGTGTCTTAAAGGAGGAGAGAGAGGTAGAGAGGCGGAGAGGTTTAGGGAGGGAATTCCAGAGCTTAGGGCCTAGACAGCTGAAGGCACGTCCGCCAATGATGGAGCGAAGGAAATCGGGGATGCGCAAGAGGCCAGAATTGGAGGAGCGCAGAGATCTCGAAGGGTTGTAGGGCTGGAGGAGGTTACAGAGATAGGGAGGGGCGAGGCCATGGAGGGATTTGAAAACGAGGATGAGAATTTTAAAATCGAGGCGTTCCCGGACCGGGAGCCAATGTAGGTCAGCGAGCACAGGGGCTGATGGGTGAACGGGACTTGGTGCGAGTTAGGATACGGGGCAGCAGAGTTTTGGATGAGCTCAGGTTTACGGAGGGTGGAAGATGGAAGACTGGCCGGGAGAACATTGGAATAGTCCAGTCTAGAGGTAACAACGGCACGGATGAGGGTTTCAGCAGCAGATGAGCTGAGGCAGGGGCGGAGATGGGCAATGTTACGGAGGTGGAAGTAGGCGGTCTTGGTGATGGAGCAGATATGGGGACAGAAGCTCATCTTTGGGCTCTATGAAGAGAGAGACATCGAGAAAAAAATGATTACCAGATCAGGCACCTGGAGTGCTAACCTAAGTTTTATTTCTGGAGTCTCTGGACTACGAGGACTCACCCTTCTGATTCAGAGATGAGAGATTGCTACCAACTGAGCCATTAACATTCAGGTCTGGGTGTAGCTTCCCTGGTGACACCTGACAGGACTCGGGGCATTTTCCCCCTGTGTAAATCTCTCTCTCTCTATCTCTCTGAGATCCGGGGCTTAATCCCAGCTGCACTTTTTTTAAAACCAAGCCCAGCGGCCAGGGAGAACTGATAAAATTCTCTCCGCTGGTTCCCCTTGTAATAGACACCAGGAGCCTGTCGGAAAGTTCGGCGAATGAATGAATGGGCTCTTTGATTCAGGGAGGGGGAGCTGGGATCCGTCCAGTTACGTCTTTCAGTCCCTACTTACAGGGAGTTAATAAACCCCTGGTAACTGAACAGCGGACAAATAGTTGAGAGTTTTTTTGGTGCTGGAGGAATTTCAACAATTGCTGGCCCCGGCAGGCTGATTTCTGAACTGACACTTTACCATGCGTTTTTTTTTATTCGTTCATGGGATGTGGGCGTCGCTGGCGAGGCCGGCATTTATTGCCCATCCCTAATTGCCCTTGAGAAGGTGGTGATGAGCCGCCTTCTTGAACCGTTTTTACCCCCTCTCTTCATTACCTCCGAGTGATTAGCTTCTCCTCCCGTGACTTCAGGACAATTTATCACTGATTTAGCAATTTGTAAAGAATGCGTTCGTAATTTCAGCACCAGTTGGAGCGCAGAGCTGAGGGACGGGCGGGTGTCACATCAGTGGGGAACGTTTCACATCTGTCGGTACTGTTGAAGAGAGAGTCTCGGTGTCAAGACGTCCTGTGTTGGGGGCGAAGTGGGGGGTCGCGCTATCGAGACCCCTTTAGTAAACCACTGAGTGACACACACCAAATAATAAGAACATAAGAAATAGGAGCAGGAGTAGGCCAATCGGCCCCTCGAGCCTGCTCCGCCATTCAATAAGATCATGGCTGATCTGATCCTAACCTCAAATCTAAATTCATGTCCAATTTCCTGCCCGCTCCCCGCTCCCCGTAACCCCTAATTCCCTTTACTTCTAGGAAACTGTCTATTTCTGTTTTAAATTTATTTAATGATGTAGCTTCCACAGCTTCCTGGGGCAGCAAATTCCACAGACCCACTACCCTCTGAGTGAAGAAGTTTCTCCTCATCTCAGTTTTAATGCAGCTTATAATGTTGGTTGGTGCACTGACACCATCTGTGCAGTGCCATTAGGAGCTCGACCTGTTATTATAGGTCCCTCTACCCACATGGAGCAGGGACACTCATTAAAACAAAATTGGATCAGAGCACAGAGAAAGATAAACAGAGGGATGGAAAATGTGAGGGAAAGACAGACTTTTTTTCTATTTGTTCTTGGGCTGTGGGCAAGGCTGGAGTTTATTGTAGTGTCAGCAGTGGCTCACGTTCTCGCCTTTGAGTGAGAAGATTGTGGGTTCAAGTCCCACTCTAGCGATTTGAACACATTATCCAGGCTGAGACTCCCAGTACAGTACTGAGGGAGCGCTGCATTGACAAAGGGTGCCGTCTTTCAGATGAGATGTTAAACCAAAACCCTCTCTGCTCTCTCAGATGGGTATGGAAGATCCCAAGGCACTATTTGGAAGAAGAGCAGGGGAGTTCACCCTGGTATCCCGAACAATATTTATCCTTCAACCAACATCATTAAAAAAACAGCTGATCTCATCATTATCACACTGCTGTTTGTGGGATCTTGCTGTACACAAATTGGCTGCTGTGTTTCCTACATTACAACTTGAAAAGTATTTAATTGGCTGTAAGGCGCTTTGGGACATCCTGAGGCCATGAAAGGTACTATATAAATGCAGTCTTTCTTTCATCCCTAGTTGCCACTGAGGGCATTAAAAGTCAACCATACATTGTAGGACTGGAATCATATGGAGGACAGACCAGGTAGTCGGGACATGTTCCCTTCTCTGTAGGATATTAGTGAACTATTTGGGTGTTTGACAGCTTTCATAGACATTTTCTGGTGCCAGCTTAAAAATGAACGGACTTATTGAATTCAATTTCACAACTTGCCCACGGTGGGATTTGAACTCTCAACCTCCAGATTGCCATTCCTTCAACGTCGCTGGCTCAAAATCAGGTAAATCCCCAACCTAACACCATTGAGGGAGCACCCTCACCACATGGACTGCAGCAGTTCAAGTCCGAGGCCCACCATCACCTTCTCAAGGGCAACTAGGGAATGGGCAATAAATGGCAGGCATCGCCAGCGACACCCACATCCCGAAAGTGAATAATGAAAAGAAAATACCATAACCACTGGGCTATTTTCCACAAATAATAGTGAAACTGTGGGACTGCTCCCAACAAAAATAGCTCGATGCTGAGATGGTTAACTCCTTCAAAAAGCAGCTGGATAAATATCTGGTTGGAGCAGGGATAAGGGGAAGCTAGATAGTGCACAAGGGAGAGAGGAATCGGAGGACATGCTGATAGGGTGAGATGAAGTAGGGAGGGAGGAGGCTCGTGTGGAGCATAAACACCAGCATAGACCTGTTGGGCCGAATGGCCTGTTTCCGTGTTGTAAATTCCGTGTAATTCCACGAATGGAGGTCAGAGGCAAGATGATCAAATGCTCCAGGGACACAGCAGTCTTCTGCTGCTAAGGTATGGGAATATATACAGCAGACTCAGAGCTGAATAGTGGAGATGTGAGGGTGGAGGAATGTTCTGCAGTTTTTGCTTGGTCACCTTTGGGGATCAAGCAATATTTACACGGAATTGAACACAGGAGACCAGCTGGCCGAGGTAGAGTCTACGATAGCGTAGGGCGCACGTGGTCCCCGGGTCAGGTAGGTTTCAGGCTTCCTAATGTTTTTAAGGACTGGGAAAAAGACAGAGGGAATTGGGAGGAAGAGAACTGTCAACTCAGTTAGGGGAGGGGGGTGAAGGATAGGGGCTCGCACGCATTTGGATTATTGGCATATGGGAATCCTGGGCCACCAAACAACAACAACAACAACAACAACAACAACAACTACTACTCACATTTATATAGCACCTTTAACACAGTAAAATGTCCCAAGACGCTTCACAGGAGCGATTATCAAACAAAAATTGACACCGAGCCACAAAAGCAGATATTAGGACAGGTGACCAAAAGCTTGGTCAAAGAGGTAGGTTTCAAGGAGGAGAGAGAGGTAGAGAGGCCGAAAGGTTGAGGGAGGGAATGCCAGAGCTTAGGGCCCAGGCAGCTGAAAGCACGGCCAACAATGGCGGAGCAATTAAAATCGGGGATGCGCAAGAAGCCGGAATTGGAGGAGTGCGGAGATCCTAGACCGTTCCTGTCGATGTAACACATGCATAAGAACATGAGAAATAGGAGCAGGAGTAGGCCATACGACCCCCTCGAGCCTGCTCCGCCATTCAACAAGATCATGGCTGATCTTTTACCTCAACTCCACTTGCCTGCCCGATCCCCATATCCCTTGATTCCCTTACTGTCCAAAAATCTACCGATCTCTGTCTTGAATATGTTGCCTTTGACCGATTATTGTTCTGCTCCCCTGATGGTCCTGCGACTTTTTCCAGCCGCGCAAACTGTGGATCCGATTTTAACCTAACTCGCCCGGCGGGAATGGGGGCGGGTTCAGGCTCTGACACCCCACCCGATTTTAATATTCATTGACTTCATTGGGGAGTGAGATGGGACGGGATGTAAAATGGGCGTCAGTGCGGAACACGTCCCATTCCCGCCAGGCGGGTTAGGTTGACACCGGGGCTCCTGTAGGTCTCAGATTTGATCCGCGCCCTGTGCCAAGTTAGTAAGTTCGCTGATGATACAAAAATTGGTAGGGTGGTAAATAACGAGGAGGATAGCCTCAGTCTGCAGGACGATATAGATGGGTTGGTCAGATGGGCGGAACAGTGGCAAATGGAATTTAACCCGGAAAAGTGTGAGGTGATGCACTTTGGAGGGACTAACAAGGCAAGGGAATACACAATGAATGGGAGGACCCTAGGCAAGACAGAGGGTCAGAGGGATCTTGGTGTGCAAGTTCACAGATCCCTGAAGGCGGCGGAACAGGTAGATAAGGTGGTAAAGAAGGCATATGGGATACTTGCCTTTATTAGCCGAGGCATAGAATATAAGAGCAAGGAGGTTATGATGGAGCTGTATAAAACACTGGTTAGGCCACAGCTGGAGTACTGTGTGCAGTTCTGGTCGCCACATTACAGGAAGGATGTGATCGCTTTGGAGAGGGTGCAGAGGAGATTCACCAGGATGTTACCAGGGCTGGAGCGCTTCAGCTATGAAGAGAGACTGGGAAGATTGGGTTTGTTTTCCTTGGAGCAGAGGAGGCTGAGGGGGGACATGATTGAGGTGTACAAAATTATGAGGGGCACAGATAGGATGGATACTAAGGAGCTTTTTCCCTTCGTTGAGGGTTCTATAACAAGGGGGCATAGATTCAAGGTAAAAGGCGGGAGGTTTAGAGGGGATTTGAGAAAGAACTTTTTCACCCAGAGGGTGGTTGGAGTCTGGAACTCACTGCCTGAAAGGGTTGTGGAGGCAGGAACCCTCACAACATTCAAGAAGCATTTGGATGAGCACTTGAAATGCCATAGCATACAAGGCTACGGACCAAATGCTGGAATATGGGATTAGAGTAGACAGGGCTTGATGGCCGGCGCGGACACGATGGGCCGAAGGGCCTCTATCCGTGCTGTATAACTCTATGACTCTCTATGACTCTATGACTCTATGACTTAGTCAGCTCGGGGAGAACGAGGCCATTTGTAGCACCCTTACTGCCACCCCAGCAGAAATCAGCTAACTCAACACAGACCCGGAGCATCAAACCTGCCATCTTCTGGTCTGTAGGATGCAAGATGGAACACACACTCCCACTCCACCATCAGAGAGTCTGGGTCATAAAGGCCTGTGGATCATAGGAGGAACGCATGATTGAGGGGGATGAGACGTACCACGGTTTTTTTTGAGGTACTTGGGATAGAGCGAGTTAGTGAAGCAGAGTGCCAAATAAATCTTGATTTCTGCACTTTTGGGGAGGTGGAGTTGTGTTCAGGATGGAGTTGAGGACAAATGTAAAGAGAGAGCAGAGCAAAGAGGGAAAGGAATCGGACAAAGAGTTGAGGAACTGAAAGAGGGAAGGGACAACACGATGAAGATCAAGACAGTAAGAATGAGAGGGATGAGGTGGATGATAACAACAACAACTTGCATTTATATAGCACCTTTAACATCGTAAAACATCCCAAGGCGCCTCACAAGAGCGATTATAAGACTAAATGTGACACTGAGCCAAATAGGGAGCCATTAGGACAGGTGACCACAAGCTTGGTCAAAGAGATAGGTTTTAAGGAGCCTCTTAAAGGAGGAGAGCGAGGTAGAGAGACAGAGAGGTTTAGGGAGGGAATTCCAGAGCTTAAGACCTAGGCGGCTGACGGCACGGCCGCCAATGGTGGAGCGAAGGAAGGGAGGAATACACAAGAGGCCAGAATTGAAAGAACACAGAGATCTCAGAGGGTTGTAGGGCTGGAGGAAGTTACAGAGAAAGGGGGAGGGCGAGGCCAGCGAGGGATGTGAACACAAGAATGAGAATTGTAAATTCGAGGCGTTGCAAGACCAGGAGCCAATGTAGGTCAGGGAGCACGGAGGGTGATGGGTGAACTGGATAGTGAGAAAGGGAGAGAGATAAAGACAGGATTTCAGGAGTGAGAAAATCCTGGTGGGACTAAAAATAGTATGTTCAGAAACCAGCGGTTAAAGGGTTAAAATGAATAAGCTGCGCCTCGATGAGGAAGCTGATTTCTTCCCCGAGTCTCATCTCCCTCTGGCTCTGTGGCCTCCCCCTGCTGCTGCTGCTCCTGCTCTGGCCTGCCCCACCTGCGATTCGGAGCTGGGGGCCCCCCTGTTGACAGAGGTGTGCGATCATTGTCAGTCAGTGGAATGCAGCCTCCTCCAGCTGTGCTCCCGCCAGGCGTTCCCCTCCAGCTGCTGCTTCACTTTAAGGAGACGTGTGACCCAGATGCAAAGGAGGAGGGGGGAGGGGGGGCGCAGGGGGGAAACGCTCAGTGAAGTGATGGCTTGGTCTTCACCTGTGCTCGTTCTGAGCCTTCAAGAGGGTGGTGGCAGCCGTCAGTAAAGGAGTCGCTACGCTGTCGACACACTTTATCATTAAGCTTTCGCCTACCCCAGTGTCGCAGGGAGCGCTGCACGGTCGGAGGTGCCGTCTTTCGGATGTGACGTTAAACCCAGGCCCCTCTCTGCCCTCTCAGGTGGGCGTAAAAGATCCCACGCCACTATTTCGAAGAATGGCAGGGGAGTTCTCCCCGATGTCCTGGGCCAATATTCATCCCTCAACCAACTAAAAAATGCAGATTATCTGGTGATTTACCTCATTGCTGTTTGTGGGATCTTGCTGTGCGCAAATTGACTGCCGCGTTTCCTACATTATGACAGTGACCCTTTCAGCCACTGGGTGAGGCGAGGCCAATGAGAATCTGACAACAGAACAGAAAAGAAAGAAGAAAGAACTTCCATTTATATGGCACATTTCACAACCTCAGGACGTCCCAAAGCGCTTTCCAGCCAATCACATACTTTTCATGTCTCCTCAATTCTGTAACATAAGGACAATAAAAGATTAAATTCTTCCAAAAAAATGAAATGAAGAGTGGAGTAAAAATATATGATAGGTGGGAGTGACTTCAATAGTCAACTCAGGACACTCAGTTTATTGAAGTATTCAGAATTCAATGTCATTGTTTGCAGCATCACCTGAACCCCTCGATTAGATTCCAGCCTGTAACTCACTCCCGGGTATCCATTATTCTATATAAAACCATCTGAACCCCTCGATTAGATTCCAGCCTGTAACTCACTCCCGGGTATCCATTATTCTATATATAAACCATCTGATCCCCTCGATTAGATTCCAGCCTGAAACTCACTCCCGGGTATCCATTATTCTATATATAAACCATCTGAACCGCTCGATTAGATTCCAGCCTGTAACTCACTCCCGGGTATCCATTATTCTATATATAAACCATCTGAACCCCTCGATTAGATTCCAGCCTGTAACTCACTCCCGGGTACCCATTATTCTATATATAAACCATCTGAACCCCTCGATTAGATTCCAGCCTGTAACTCACTCCCGGGTATCCATTATTCTATATAAAAACCATCTGAACCCCTCGATTAGATTCCAGCCTGTAACTCACTCCCAGGTATCCATTATTCTATATATAAACCATCTGAACCCCTGGATTAGATTCCAGCCTGTAACTCACTCCCGGGTATCCATTATTCTATATATAACCCCCCTGAACCCCTCGATTAGATTCTAGCCTGTAACTCACTCCCGGGTATCCATTATTCTATATATAAACCATCTGAACCCCTCGATTAGATTCCAGCCTGTAACTCACTCCCGGGTATCCATTATTCTATATATAAACCATCTGAACCCCTCGATTAGATTCCAGCCTGTAACTCATTCCCAGGTATCCATTATTCTATATAAAACCATCTGAACCCCTCGATTAGATTCTAGTCTGTAACTCACTCCCGGGTATCCATTATTCTATATATAAACCATCTGAACCCCTCGATTAGATTCTAGCCTGTAACTCACTCCCGGGTATCCATTATTCTATATATAAACCATCTGAACCCCTCGATTAGATTCCAGCCTGTAACTCATTCCCGGGTATCCATTATTCTATATATAAACCATCTGAACCCCTCGATTAGATTCTCGCCTGCAACTCACTCCCGGGTATCCATTATTCTATATATAAACCATCTGAACCCCTCGATTAGATTCCAGCCTGTAACTCACTCCCGGGTATCCATTATTCTATATATAAACCATCTGAACCCCTCGATTAGATTCCAGCCTGTAACTCACTCCCGGGTATCCATTATTCTATAAATAAACCATCTGAACCCCTCGATTAGATTCCAGCCTGTAACTCATTCCCGGGTATCCATTATTCTATATATAAACCATCTGAACCCCTCGATTAGATTCTAGTCTGTAACTCACTCCCGGGTATCCATTATTCTATATATAAACCATCTGAACCCCTCGATTAGATTCCAGCCTGTAACTCACTCCCGGGTATCCATTATTCTATATATAAACCATCTGAACCCCTCGATTAGATTCCAGCCTGTAACTCACTCCCGGGTATCCATTATTCTGTATATAAACCATCTGAACCCCTCGATTAGATTCCAGCCTGTAATTCACTCCCGGGTACCCATTATTCTACATATAAACCATCTGAACCCCTCGATTAGATTCCAGCCTGTAACTCACTCCCGGGTATCAATTATTCAATATATAATCCATCTGAACCCCTCGATTAGATTCCAGCCTGTAACTCACTCTCAGGTATCCATTATTCTATCTATAAACCATCTGAACCCCTCGATTAGATTCCAGCCTGTAACTCACTCCCAGGTATCCATTATTCTATATATTAACCATCTGAACCCCTCGATTAGATTCCAGCCTGTAACTCACTCCCAGGTATCCATTATTCTATATATAAACCATCTGAACCCCTCGATTAGATTCCAGCCTGTAACTCACTCCCAGGTATCCATTATTCTATTTCTAAACCATCTGAACCCCTCGATTAGATTCCAGCCTGTAACTCACGCCTGGGTATCCATTATTCTATATATAAACCATCTTAACCCCTCGATTAGATTCCAGCCTGTAACTCACTCCCAGGTATCCATTATTCTATATATAAACCATCTGAACCCCTCGATTAGATTCCAGCCTGTAACTCACTCCCGGGTATCCATTATTCTATGTATAAACCATCTGAACCCCTCGATCAGATTCCAGCCTGTAACTCACTCCCAGGTATCCATTATTCTATATATAAACCATCTGAACCCCTCGATTAGATTCCAGCCTGTAACTCACTCCCAGGTATCCATTATTCTATTTCTAAACCATCTGAACCCCTCGATTAGATTCCAGCCTGTAACTCACGCCTGGGTATCCATTATTCTATATATAAACCATCTGAACCCCTCGATTAGATTCCAGCCTGTAACTCACTCCCGGGTATCCATTATTCTATATATAAACCATCTTAACCCCTCGATTAGATTCCAGCCTGTAACTCACTCCCAGGTATCCATTATTCTATATATAAACCATCTGAACCTCTCGATTAGATTCCAGCCTGTAACTCACTCCCGGGTATCCATTATTCTATATATAAACCATCTGAACCCCTCGATTAGATTCCAGCCTGTAACTCACTCCCGGGTATCCATTATTCTATATATAAACCATCTGAACCCCTCGATTAGATTCCAGCCTGTAACTCACTCCCGGGTATCCATTATTCTATATATAAACCATCTGAACCCCTCGATCAGATTCCAGCCTGTAACTCACTCCCAGGTATCCATTATTCTATATATAAACCATCTGAACCCCTCGATTAGATTCCAGCCTGTAACTCACTCCCAGGTATCCATTATTCTATTTCTAAACCATCTGAACCCCTCGATTAGATTCCAGCCTGTAACTCACGCCTGGGTATCCATTATTCTATATATAAACCATCTGAACCCCTCGATTAGATTCCAGCCTGTAACTCACTCCCGGGTATCCATTATTCTATATATAAACCATCTTAACCCCTCGATTAGATTCCAGCCTGTAACTCACTCCCAGGTATCCATTATTCTATATATAAACCATCTGAACCTCTCGATTAGATTCCAGCCTGTAACTCACTCCCGGGTATCCATTATTCTATATATAAACCATCTGAACCCCTCGATTAGATTCCAGCCTGTAACTCACTCCCGGGTATCCATTATTCTATATATAAACCATCTGAACCCCTCGATTAGATTCCAGCCTGTAACTCACTCCCAGGTATCCATTATTCTATATATAAACCACCTGAACCCCTCGATTAGATTCCAGCCTGTAACTCACTCCCAGGTATCCATTATTCTATGTATAATCCATCTGAACCCCTCCTGAATCCAGCTGGAGTTTGTTCCTCCAGGTCTTCAATCTGCTCACAATCCCATATTGCAGAATGAAATAAGATGGAAAGTTCTTTGCTAAATGTGGTGCAATGTTCCCTTCGATTAAAGCGTCAAACCCCACTGCTCAGCTCAACAAGATGCCCCTTTTTAGATGGGGGCCATGCCAGCTGCACAATCCGACGCTATGAAAAGTTTTTGTACGGCACGGTTAAAGGAACCGCAGGTGTAAGCAGGCCGTCATTCAACCAGTAATTTGCCGATTGTAATCTCATCATCTGCATTGCTATGGGCCATTCTGAACACTTCACTGCACACACCTGCCTGCACGCAGTGCACATTCCCCTGCTAACGACTGCACGGCCCACAAGCACTGAGACTGGCCTTACAGTGTGGGATCTGGGTGGTATTTGTCGGTGGGATGTGCTGCTCCTTTGTTTCTTCCCCCTGCCTCTCTCTCTCTCTCTCTGCGCTGGGGTACAGCCCGCGCAGAGTGCCGAGGGATGGGCTGTGCGACTGCGGTGGGCATCACAGCTGAGCCTAACCCTATCTTCACCTGCCGCCCACACACTTTCAGATGGGGCCTTAAACCGAGGACCTGACTGCCTGCTCAGGGATCCAATGGCACTATTTGAAGACGAGCAAGGGGAGTTCTCCCCGGTGTCCTAACCAACATTCCTCCCTCAACCAACACTAGATTATCTGGTCATTTATCTGATTGCTGCTTGTCGGACTTTGCTGTGCACAAACCATGGAATCATACAGCACAGAAGGAGGCCATTCGGCCCGTCGTGCCTGGTCTGGCTCTATGAAAGAGCTATCCAACTAATCCCACTCCCCCTGCTTTTTCCCCATAGCCCTGGAAATGTTTCCCCAGCCTCCTCTCCTGACCCCCCGGCCTCCTCTCCTGACCCCCCCGGCCTCCTCTCCTGACTCAGGCGGGAGCCCAGGAAATAAACTAGGCTTGTATTCCCTTGAGTATTGAAGATTAAGGAGTTGATCTAATTGACGTGTTTAAGATAATTAAAGGAGTTGATAGCGTAGATAGAGAGAAACTATTTCCTCTGACCAGGGGAGTCCAGAACAAGGGGGAATCACCTTAAAATTAGAGCTAGGCCGTTCAGGGGTGATGTCAGGAAGCACTTCTTCACACAAAGGGTAGTGGTAACCTGGAACTCTCTCCCCCAAAAAGCTGTTGAGGCTGGGGGTCAATTGGTAATTTAAAAACTGAGATCGATTGATTTTTGTTGGGTAAGGGTATTAAGGGTTACAGAGCCAAGGCAGGTAAATGGAGTTAAGATACAGATCAGCCATGATCTCATTGAGGAGCGGAACAGGCTCAGGGGGCTGAATGGCCTCCTCCTGTTCCTACTTTCCTATGTTCCTTTGTACAAATGGGTGTCCCATCACATAGATAAGACCACAATGCTATTTTAACTGGTCCCACCTCCGATTCCCCGCTCAGTAAAACCTGGCGGAGTCGGGGAAGGGCAGGAGCGCTCCTCGGGGCCTCACAAAGAAAGTTTGGATCGCTGCCATCCTCTGGTCCCCCCCAGCCCCACCCCCCCCCCAAACCCCCAAACCCCCTCTTCCCACTTGCAAAAACCCTCCCGAACGCCCTCTCCTCCCCCCACCCCCGGAACTGCCAGTCGATCTTCATCGGCCCAAATCCGGAGTACAGCCTCTGGATGCCCAGCTTGGCCGTTAAAATGGACCTGGGGCATTTCCAATGCAGCTCCTGAGAGGGGAGCCCCATGGGGCCCGCCAGCTTCCCGCCTGGGAGTTAATGGGATCGTGGCCTACAGCGCAATGTCGCTGAGTAAAAACTGACCCACTAGAGCCCAGCTGAACGGTGGAGCCCACACTGACAAACAGCCCGCCTCGCAAATGGCAGGTCAGTGTGCGTTGGAGCTCGGAACCTTCCCGCAAACACGGTGGCTGATTTCCACCTTCACCTCCCGGACGGTGATCTGGAGGAGCCGGTCGCCCGCCCGTTATACAGATCGCACTCGATTTTCATCCCCTTGTAGTCAATAGGCGGAAGATCCAATCTGTCAGATTACCGCCCAGGAGGTGAAGGTGAAAGGTCTCTGATGTCATCAGTCCTTCAATCCTAGCGTTGCCAACTCTGGTCGGACGTATTCCTGGAGGTTTCATCATACCATCAACATTACCATCGCCGGATCCTCCACCATCAACATCCTGGGGGTCACCATTGACCAGAAACTTAACTGGAACAGCCACATACATACTGCGGCTACAAGAGCAGGTCAGAGGTTGGGTATTCTGCGGCGAGTGACTCACCTCCTGACTCCCCAAAGCCTTTCCATCATCTACAAGGCACAAGTCAGGAGTGTGATGGAATACTCTCCATTTGCCTGGATGAGTGCAGCTCCAACAACACTCAAGAAGCTTGACACCATCCAGGACAAAGCAGCCCCCTTGATTGGCACCCCATCCACCACCCTAAACATTCACTCCCTTCACCACCGGCGCACTGTGGCTGCAGTGTGTACCATCCATAGGATGCACTGCAGCAACTCGCCAAGGCTTCTTCGACAGCACCTCCCAAACCCGCGACCTCTACCACCTAGAAGGACAAGGGCAGCAGGCACATGGGAACAACACCACCTGCACGTTCCCCTCCAAGTCACACATCATCCCGACTCGGAAATATATCGCCGTTCCTTCATCGTCGCTGGGACAAAATCCTGGAACTCCCTTCCTAACAGCACTGTGGGAGAACCTTCACCACACGGACTGCAGCGGTTCAAGAAGGCGGCTCACCACCACCTTCTCAAGGGCAATTAGGGATGGGCAATAAATACCGGCCTCGCCGGTGACGCCCACATCCCATGAACGAATTTAAAAAAGCAGTCCAAACGTCCCACCCGGTCAATCAGCCTTTTTTCCCCATCTCCAATATTTATATACCTAATAAATGAAAGTGCGAAAGAAAATCAAGATAAAGCACAACTTTTTTTGAAGCTCCTATGATTTTTTTCCCGGGTTTTTGCTTGCAGCAGTGTCCTGGAGATTAATCTTTAATTCCTGGAGACTCTACGAAAATCCTGAGGGTTGGCAATTCTGTTCCACCCCACCACCCTCCCTTTCAGGAATTTCTAAACCCATCACATTTCCCCTTACTTCATTCCCCCCTCCCCCTACTTCCCATATAAGTAAGACAAAAGACATAAGAAATAGGAGCAGGAGTTGGCCATACGGCCTCTCGAGCCTCCTCCGCCATTCGATAAGGTCATGGCTGATCTTTGGTCTTAACTCCACTTTCCCACCCGATCCCCATATCCCTTGGTTCTCCTAGAGTCCAAAAATCTGTCCATCTCAGCCTTGAATATACTCAGTGACTCAGCATCTGCAGCCCTCTGGGGTATAAAATTCCAAAGATTCACAGCCCTCTAAGTGAAGAAATTCTTCCTCGCCTCAGTCTTAAATGGCCGACCCCTTATCCTGAGATTATGCCCCTTGTTCTAGACTCTCCAGCCAGGGGAAACAATCTCTCCGCATTTACCCTGTCAAGCCATTTAAGAATTTTATATGTTTCAATGAGATCACCTCTCATTCTTCTAAACTCCAGAGTATTGGCCCATTCTACTCACTTTCTCTTCATAGGACAACCCTCTCATCCCAGGAAGCAATCTAGTGAACCTTCGTTGCACCGCCTCCAAGGCAAGTATACCCTTCCTTAGATAAGGAGACCAAAACTGTACGCAGTACTCCAGGTGTGGTCTCACCAAAGCCCTGTACAATTGTGATGTGGAGATGCCGGTGATGGACTGGGGTGGACAAATGTAAGGAGTCTTACAACACCAGGTTATAGTCCAACAGCTTTATTTGGAATCACAAGCTTTCGGAGCTTCACCTGACGAAGGAGGAAAGCTCCGAAAGCTTGTGATTCCAAATAAAGCTGTTGGACTATAACCTGGTGTTGTAAGACTCCTTACATCTGTACAATTGTAGCAAGGCTTCCTTACTCTTGTACTCCAACCCCCTTGCAATAAAGGCCAACATGCCATTTGCTTTCCTAATTGCCTGCTGTACCTGCATGCTAACTTTCTATGTTTCTTGTACGAGGACACCCAGATCTCTCTGAACACCAACATTTAATAGTGTCTCTCCATTTAAAAAAATATTCTGTTTTTCTATTCTTCCTACCAAAGTGGATAACCTCACATTTCCCCACATTATACTCCACCTGCCACCTTCCTGCCCACTCACTTAACCTGTCTATATCCCTTTGCAGACTCTTTGTGTCCTCCTCACAGCTTACGTTCCCAAGTGATTTGATGTTGGGTGAACCCACAAGTTAAGCCCCAACAAATCTGCATCCCGCTGCCCCTTTTGGTGCAACTACTTGTTTTCACATGCCGCAGGCCTAGAAATCAGGCATGAGCTTTTTTATTGTTCTGAGGCTGCGCCAGCTCTTTAGAAGCTCTTGTTAGCCGCCCAGATCAGTCTGCAGAAAGCATAACTCCTCCGGGGAGTCAAGAACAGAGCTCGGCCATTTAAAATTTCATGCTCTCTTTTTCAGCGTTTAACTATAATAACATTTGTGAATTATTCTCGCAGCTGCAAATAGCGACAAATTGAATAAATGACTGGCTTTTAGTTATGAGATCTGTTGATAATTGAAATGCCCGTCGCAGATTTGGCCCTCGTTCAGTAGCTACATTATTGGCATAAATATGAATTGAAGTAACAGATGAAAGGAGATATCTGTCATTGCGGCGAATATTACTCCGATATCGGCTTGAGTTATTAAATGCCAAAGCAAGGCCCTCTCTGGTACTGCTGACAGGTTAACTCAACGGACGGCCTCATAAGAGACTAAATGAAGGGCCAGGGCATCCTGGGTGTCTGCACTTTGTGGAGCAGAGTGCCGTCTAGTGGCGGAATATGAACAGCGCACTTATTTCATGACACAAGGGAAAAAACATGCAAAGGTAACTGGGTTAATTGAGGGAAAAATAAAGACTTGCATTTATATAGCGCCTTTCACAACGTCCCAAAGCGCTTTGCAGCCAGTGAAGTACCTTTCAAGTGTGGTGACTGTTGTAATGTAGGAAACGCGGCAGCCAATTTGCGCACAGCAAGGTCCCACAAACAGCATCATGATAATGGCCAGTTAATCTATTTTAGTGATGTTGGTCGAGGGATAAATATTGGCCAGAACAGCGGGGAGAACTCCCCTGCTGTTCTTCGAAATAATGCCATGGGATCTTTTACGTCCACCTGAGAGGGCCGCCAGGGAGCCTCGGTTTAACGTCTCATCCGAAAGATGGTGCCTCCGACAGTGCAGCACTCCCTCAGCAAATTCCCTGCCGCGTTTGCTACATTACAACAGTGACTACACCTCAAAAAGTACTTAATTGGCTGTAAAGTGCTTTGAGACATCCTGAGGTCATCAAAGGCGCTATATAAATGCCAGTTCTTTCTTCTTTCTGCACCAGTGTGGCACTCACTTACCCCATCCTGTAGCCTCCCTGAACACTGGGGACACCAAATGCCAGAAATATGCAACAGACCCATCAGCAGCTAATAAAAAGACCAAAAAAAAAGGAGGTAACAAGGTGGAGCACCTTGTGATGAAGGGTCAGATCCTTGGCCTTCCTTTGATCATGGGTCTGCACCTGAGAAGTTAACCTGGGGGTTATTTTGAGTTTGGGTGATAGAATATAATGGGGATATTGAATCAGCTGCCCATTATACAGCTCTATTGAATTACACTACAGAAAAAGGCCATTCGGCCCAACTGGTCTATGTCGGTGTTTATACTCCACACGAGCCTCCTCCCACCCTTCTTCATCTCACCCGATCAGCATACCCTTCTATTCCTTTCTCCCTCATGTGTTTATCGAGCTTCCCCTTAAATGCATCTATGCTATTCGCCTCAACTACTCCTTGTGGTAGTGAGTTCCACATTCTCACCACTCTCTGGATAAAGAAGTTACACCTGAATTCCTTATTGGATTTATTAGTGAATAGCTTATATTTATGGATCCTAGTTCTGGTCTCCCCCACAATTGGAAGTATCTTCTCTGCATCTACCCTATCAAAACCTACCATAATTTTAAAGGCCTCTATTTGCTCACCTCTCAGCCTTCCCTTTTCTAGAGAAAAGAGCCCCAGCCTGTTCAGTCTTTCCTGATAGTTATAACCTCCCAGTTCTGATATCATCCCTGTAAATCTTTTTTGCACCTTCTTCAGTGCCTCTAAATGTGGTCTAACCAAGGTTCGATACAAATTTAACATAACTTTCCTGCTTTTCAATTCTATCCCTCTAGAAATGAACCCCAGTGCTTTGTTTGCACTTTTTATGGCCTTGTGAACTTGTGTTGCGACTTTTAATGATTTGTGATCTGTACCCCCAGATCCCTTTGCTCCTCTCTCCTATTTAGACTCTTATTTTCCAAGCAGTTTGTGGCCTCCTTTCTCCTCTTAGCAAAATGTACCACCTCACACTTATCTATATTGAAATTCATTACCCATTCTGCAAATTTTGAAGTCGACGGAAATTTAATTGGGAGAGATGTATAATGGGCAGCTGATCTAATATTGCCTGTTTTACACTATGGCCCAGAGCCAAAATAATCCCTAACCAATCTTTCTCTTTTCAGAAATAAAAACAGAAAATGCTGGAAAGGCTGGATTTAATTTTGTTCTCTATTCATCTTTTTGACTGTCATCTCATGCCTGCCATTAACTGGATTGATATTGCCCCTTAAACTTATTTCACTTAGGGTTCTTACTGGCAGGCTTTCGTTTCACTAGTCTGGGCTGGATTGAATCCCAGGTCCCAGGGGGTGAAAGGACAACATGCAAAACGCCAACTGCAAACACCTCCACTCTCTCAACGTCCAATTAATAAGACCCTTTCAAATCAAATCAGTCTCGCAACAAAACAGTGTCCAAACCGCAGATGCTAAGCTTACAGCCCGTGATTTAGCTCTCCGTCGCACTCTAATAAGTCAGGTCCTGATAGGAATGAGAATTTTACTTAAATGGATACCTCTGGCCTGGACTAATAATCCGGAGTCATGAGTTCAAATCCCGCCCCGGCAGCTGGGGAATTTAAATTCAGTTAATTAAATAAAATCTGGAATAAAAAGCTAGTATCAGTAATGGTGGCCATGAAACTACCGGATTGTTGTAAAAACCCATCTGGTTCACTAATGACCTTTAGGGAAAGAAACCTGCCGTCCTTACCTGGTCTGGCCTATATGTGACTCCAGGCCCACAGCAACGTGGTTGATTCTTAGCTGCCCTCTGAAACGGCCTAGTAAGCCACTCAGTTGTACAATCCCGCTACAAAAAGCATGGACTACAGCGGTTCAAGAAGGCGGCTCGCCACCACCTTCTCAAGGGCAATTAGGGATGGGCAATGAATGCTGGCCTTGCCAGCGATGTGCCCACATCCCATGAATGACTTAAAAAAAAACTCACTGTTTCACTTTTCTGCCTACTTTCTTCCAGCACTGGCTCAGTGGGTAGCACTCTCCCCTCTGAGTCAGAAAGTTGTGGGTTCAAGTCCAACTCCAGCACAAAATCTAAGCTGACACTTCCAGTGCCAGTGCTGAGGGAGTGCTACACTGTTCGAGGTGCCGTCTTTTAGATGAGTCATAAAACTGAGGCCCCGTCGGCCCTCTCAGGTGGATGTAAAAGATCCCGTGGCAATATTTTGAAGAAGAGCAGGGGAGTTCTTCCCGGTGTGCTGGGCCAATATTTATGCCTCAACCAACATCACTAAAACAGATTATCCGGTCATTATCACATTGCTGTTTGTGGGACCTCGCTGTGTGTAAATTGGCTGCTGCGTTTCCTACATTACAACAATGACTACACTTCAAAAGTACTTCATCGGCTGTAAAGCACTCTGGGATGAACGCAAGTCTTTCTTTCTTTCGCAAACCTTACCCTCTAATGTCCCCACTTTCCAGCAGCGAGGGAGCAATCGGGAATTTTTGTACTGAGGGAAAGTCTCGGTGCCCAGCTACTGACCTGTCTGAGATCATCAAACTCAGCACCAACTGAGGAACAAAGACGGGATCTAATGGTCTGCACACCTTGAGGATTTGCCCACAACAAATTGATCCATCAACGAAAATAACTTGCATTTATATAACGGCTTTAATGTAGCAAAACATCTCAAAGCGCTTCACAAGAGCGATTATCAAACAAAATTTGGCATCGAGCCACATAAAGAGATATTAGGACAGGTGACCAAAAGCTTGGTCAGAGAGGTGGGTTTTGAGGAGCATCTTAAAGGAGGAGAGAGAGGTATAGAGGTGAAGAGGTTTAGGGAGGGAACACCAAAGCTTTGGGTCTAGGCAACTGAAGGCACGGCCACCAACGGCGGGCCAATGATAATCAGGGATCTCGAGGGTTGTGGGGCTGGAGGAGGTTACAGAGATAGGGCAGGGTGAGGCCATGGAGGGATTTGAACACAAGGATGAGAATTTTAAAATCAAGGCATGGCTGGACTGGGACCCAGTGTAGGTCAGCGAGCACGGGGGGGGGGGGTGATGGGTGAGCGGGACTTGGTGCGAGTTAGGATACGGGCAGCAGAGTTTTAGGTTAGCTCAAATTTACGGAGCCTGCAATGCGGGAGGCTGGCCAGGAGAGCATTGGAATAGTCGAGTCTGGAGGAAACAAAGGCATGGATGAGGGTTTCAGCAGCAAATGGGCTGAGGCGAAGCGGAGACGGGCGAGGTAACGGAGGTCTTGGTGACGGAGAGCATATGGGGTCAGAAGTTCAGCTCAAGGTCAAATGGGACGTAGTAAAACATCCCAACTCCTTCGCAGTAGTGTAATCAGACAAAAATTGACACCGAGCCAAAGAAGGAGATATTAGGACAGGCAACCAAAAGCTTGGTCAAAGAGGTAGGTTTTAAGGAGCATCTTAATGAAGGAGAGAGACGACAGGCAAACAGCACTTCCTAGTAATGTAATAATCACAATTTTCACCCAGGCGATTTCCTCATAAAGAGAACTCTAATGAAAGTATAATTTAAGAACCACCTTGAATAGCACACAGGCTGTAGGAAAAATGGTAATCCCCACTTTAGAGAGAAGTGTTTTAGAATTAGTGTTGAGATAAGTACAGTAGGGTTAGGAGCTAATAATAGGTCAGTGAGCTCGTACAACAGAAAGAGCCATTTGTTGATACATTAATACATGTTAATCATAATATCATGGTAGGTACAGCGCAGGAGAAGGCCATTCGGCCCATTGTGCTTGTGCTGGCTCTTCAAAAGGGCTATCCAATTAGTCCCAATCCCCTGCTCTTTCCCCATAGCCCTGTAAATTTTTTCCTTCAAGTATTTATCTAATTCCCTTTTGAAAATTACTATTAAATCTGCTTCCACCACCCTTTCAGGTAGTACATTCCAGATCATTACAACTCGCTGCATAAAATAATGTTTCCTCATGTCACCTCTGGCTCTTTTGTCAATCACTTTAAATCTGTGCCCTCTGTTTACCGACCCTTCTGCCACTGGAAACAGTTTCT
This sequence comes from Heptranchias perlo, assembly GCF_035084215.1. NCBI lineage: Eukaryota > Metazoa > Chordata > Chondrichthyes > Hexanchiformes > Hexanchidae > Heptranchias > Heptranchias perlo. The sequence goes on from NC_090331.1 coordinate 9,618,864, forward strand.
CCTTATTTACCCTATCGAAACCGTTCATGATTTTGGACACCTCTATCAAATCTCCCCCTTATCCTTCTCTGTTCTGAGGAGAACAACCCCAACTTCTGCAATCCCTCTACATAACTGAAGTCTCTCATCCCTGGTATCATTCTAGTAAATCTCTTCTGCACCCTCTCTCTGAGGCCCTGACCATCCTTCCCAAAGTTTGCAGCCCAGAATTGAACACAATACTCCAGCTGAGGCCTAACCAGTGTTCTGTAAAGGTTCAGCATAACTTCCTTGCTTTTGTACTCTGGGGAGGGTTAAATTCGGCCACCAAGCGCCTATTTTTGTAGGCGCTACGTGGCATCTAAGCCTTGAAGATGGCGTCCGGGATGCGCGTGCACATTTCCAGTGTGACGTGCGCAGGACGCCATATTGGTAAAGGTGTTTTTGCACACCTACGCCCAACGAATGCTCGAAGCATGTAAAGTAGGGAGATTATGATGCAAATCAGTGCGCGCCGCTGATCTGAAGCAGTCGGCAACATTTTTGAACTCCCCAGTCCAGCCAAGGCTTGCACCTCACACAGCTGAACAGGACTTAAGCAGCATGAAGGACCCGCCCCTCCCACCAACGCTATTTAACGGGAGCATTCAGGAATTACAGGTTAGTTGCTGGATTAGTTATTCTGGCTGCTGGTACAATTGTGGGTGTTTGTAGAAGTTTCCTATACTTGGAGAAAGTTGCAATATTCTATAGAGAGTTCGGGTGGCTGTGCAGTACTGTTAGAGGCATTTAAAATGGTGTGCTGAACTACGTTGCTTCCAGACATGGGCGGCCTGTTAGGGCTCACTCTGGGAATTGAACATGACTGGGAGCACGCAGAGAGACCACGCAGAGCAGGACAAGCTGCCAGAAGAAGGAGGAGGAGAAGGAGAAGGTGGAGGAAGAGACAGAGGACGAAATGGAGGAGGAGGAGGAGGAGGAGGAGATGGAGGAGGAAGTGGAGGAGGAGGCAGGGAGACAATAAAGGTAGAGTCTGGAATGTGATGGAATACTCTCCACTTGCCTGGATGAGTGCAGCTCCAACAACAATCAAGGAGCTCGACACCATCCAGGACAAAGCATCCCGCTTGATTGGCACCCCATCCACCACCGTGGCTGCAGTGTGCACCATTCTCAGGATGCACTGCAGCAACTCGCCAAGGCTTCTTCGACAGCACCTCCCAAACCCATGACCTCTACCACCTAGAAGGACAAGGGCAGCAGGCGCATGGGAACAACACCACCTGCGCGTTCCCCTCCAAGTCACACACCATCCCGACTTGGAAATATATCGCCGTTCCTTTAGCGTCGCTGGGTCAAAATCCTGGAACTCCCTACTTAACAGCACTGTGGGAGAACCATCACCACACGGACTGCAGCGGTTCAAGAATGCGGCTCATCACCATCTTTTCAAGGGCAATTAGGGATGGGCAATAGATGCTGGCCTTGCCAGCGACGCCCAAATCCCATGAACAAATTTTTAAAAAGACAGGCCCTTTTTGCCGGCGCTCTGCGTGATCAGCTGATTAATGAGCGATACCGGTAACCTCAATGACACCTCCCCGTTCACCACAGTCCCACTCTCCTTACCTTTCCTCTCCCACGTGACCATCAAATTATCCTCCTTATGATTACACATTGCTTCCTCCTTCAGCTCATCGTAGGAATGAAAACCAACACCAAATACAAATTCATAACCACATTTATACATTTACACGTCAACTGATTCAAACAAACTGATACTATTCACCCTTGTGCATTCCCTCAGTGCCCATTGTTCGTGCGCCTTTACCTATCCTAGTGCTCCTACGAGGTGCATCCCCAGTGGCTGGAGCATGGGTGGTGGGAGGCTGCTGACCTTCAATTGAGGAGAGAGCAGATGGCCGTGGAGGACAACCTCGAACAGCTCTGGGCCGAGAGGGCCCGGCTACAGACTGCACCATCTCGGCCTGTGCTGCAGCAGTCTGGCCTGGCTGGCTGACAGGCAACAACAAGGGCACTGGTGGAGTGTCAGGGGTGGGAGCAGAAATGCTGTCATCCTGAGAAAGGACAGCAGGTTCGTCTTCCATGGCGCCACTGCCACTCTCCCGGGCCGGCGCCTCAGCAATCCTGGTGATCTGCTGGAGAACGGATTGTTGTACTGCTGTGACGCCCTGGGAGCCCCGTTCCACAGTGGAACCCAGAGCCACGATAGCAGCAGTCTGAGCTCCAAACGCAGCAGTCAGACATAGGAACATAGGAACAGGAGTAGGCCATTCAGCCCCTCGTGCCTGCTCCGCCATTTGATAAGATCATGGCTGATCTGTGATCTAACTCCATATACCTGCTTTTGGCCCATATCCCTTAATACCTTTGGTTGCCAAAAAGCTATCTCTCTCAGATTTAAATTTAGCAATTGAGCTAGTATCAATTGCCGTTTGCAGAAGAGAGTTCCAAACTTCTACCACCCTTTCTGTGTAGAAATGTTTTCTAATCTCGCTCCTGAAAGGTCTGGCTCTAATTTTTAGACTGTGCCCCCTGCTCTTAGAATCCCCAACCAGCGGAAATAGTTTCTCTCTATCCACCCTATCTGTTCCTCTTAATATCTTATAAACTTCGATCAGATCACCCCTTAACCTTCTAAACTCTAGAGAATACAACCCCAATTTGTGTAATCTTTCCTCGTAACTTAACCCTTGAAATCCAAGTATCATTCTAGTAAACCTACGCTGCACTCCCTCCAAGGCCAATATGTCCTTCCGAAGGTGCGGTGCCCAGAACTGCTCACAGTACTCCAGGTGCGGTCTAACCAGGGTTTTGTATAGCTGCAGCATAACTTCTGCCCCCTTGTACTCTAGTCCTCTAGATGTAAAGGCCAACATTCCATTTGCCTTCTTGATTATTTTCTGCACCTGTTCATGACACTTCAGTGATCTATGTACCTGAACCCTTAAGTCCCTTTGGATATCCACAGGCCTTGGATGGCTGGTGTTTGTGCTGCAATGGAAGCTGAGACATCGGTCATCAGACGCTGCATCATGGTGGGTTCCACAGGTGCGCTGATGGAGGTGACCACCCGTTCCATGTGGGGAAGGATGGGCTCCAAGCTCCGTGCAAAGCCCTGTGCCAAGTTGGAGCTGCACTCCTCCATGCCCCTTGACATTGTGCGTAGGCTTTCTGGCAGGCTTTCCAGTGCACCAAGCATTTGGTTGTGTGCGCCCATCAGCCTTCTTCTGTAGCCTGGCCCATCGAAGTCATCATCTGACTTCTTGGCAGCAGAACTAGTGTGCGACCTCGCCCTCCGGCGAGCTGGCACCTGCGGTATCTGTTCCCCCTGCCCCAGTCCCTGCGCACTTGTGCCGGTGTCTCAGCACATGCAGATCCCTCCTCTATCCTAGCCTCTAAAGTACGTGCAGTGTCAGTGTCTAAGCTGGTGGCTGTGAGTGTGAGATCGAGTGATGGTGTGTCTGCATCATCGCTGTCATCTTCCTCTTCCTCCTCTGACTGGGCAGGTTCCAGATGTTGCGTATCTGAAATGACAAAGGGACAGGGGTTGAGTTGTGTTGAGGGGAGAGGAGAAAGTAAGACGTGCGTGCTCACACCATCTGCAGCACGTGAGTCAGAAAAGATTGTGGGAGGACGGAGAAGGAGGATTAGGTATGCAGAGACCCTCATCATCGATACCTCCAGCAACTGCCAATGGCCACAGCCTCAGCCATGTCCTGTCCAATGCTGTACAGCACTGTCTCCTCCATGGGAAATGTAGGCGCGCCTGTCCTACCCCCCCAGATCTTTCCTGCTGCCTGTTGTTAAGTGCCACCTTCTCCTGCAAGAAAGAGGGCAGTGTGTCAGTGAGCATCCTATGTGGCTGTCATGGTTGAATAGCTGCCAGTGTATGTTACCTGTGAGTTGTAGGTGTGCAGCTTGCCAGAATGGTAATGTGTGAGGGTGAGACGCAGCATGTGATTTGAAGGGTTGAGTAGTGATTGAAAGAGTTTATTGGTAGGTGGGTGATGGGGGGGGTGTAGTGCATCGAGCAGTGGATGAGGCTAGTGGTGCAGTTGGTAGGAGATGCAATTTGAAACTTGAACTCACGCACCTTGACCACTCGTGTCAAATCGTTGAACTTCTTCCTGCACTGCATCCATGTGCATGGTGCGACGTTCCAGGCATTGACCTCGTCCACCACTGCCTCTTGAGCATATGTCCGGAGGGCCTCCTGCCCCCCTGTGGATATAGGACGGCCCTCCGTCTGTCCACCTCTTCCACCAAGGCCTCTGGTGCACGGTCTGAGAACCTTGGTGCACGCTCTCTCCCAGACGCAGCCATTCTTCACTATATTCCACCACAGATTCACTTCCCAAAGCACTTCCAGTGCTCCCTGCAGCCACAGCGTACCTCCCCTTTAAGAGGTGCAGGCTTCCTTTACATAGTGCCAGCCACTCCCGATATCGGGGCCGCCTGCTGATGCGTGCAGCCAATCGACAGTGCAGGTAGCACTGGCTGCACACAGCAATCATTCAAATCATCAGGCAGCACGAATGTTACCTGCTGCCTGCGTCGCAACCAACAGGGGCGGCTTAATCGCTCATCGCGATCCCAGCGCCTGTTTTCTGCGGATATCCAATTTAACCCCCTATGCCTCTATTAATAAAGCCCAGGATCCCATATGCTTTTTTAACAGCCTTATCGACTTGTCCTGCTACCTTCAAAGATTTCTTTTTGAGCAGCTCCAGGTCTCTCTGTTTCTGCACTCATTTTAAAATTATACCATTTCGTTTATATTGCCTCTCCTCATTCGTACTACCAAAATGCATCACTTCACACTTCTTTCTGTTAAATTTCATCTGCCATGTGTCTGCCCATTTCACCAGTCTGTCTATGTCCTCCTGAAGTCTGTTACCATCCTCCACATTGTTTACTACACTTCCGAGTTCTGTGTCATCTGCAAATTTTGAAATTATACCCTCTATACCCAAGTCTGAGTCATTAGTATATATCAAAAAGAGCAATGGTCCTAATGCCGACCTCTGGGGAACATCACTGTACACTTCCCTCCAGTCTGAAAAACAACTGTTCACCACTACTCTCTGCTTTCTGTCCCTTAGCCAATTTTGTATCCACGCTGCCAGTGTCCCTTTAATCCTGTGGGCTTTAATTTTGGTAACAAGTCTATTGTGTGGTACTTTATCAAATGTCTTTTGAAAGTCCATATACACAACATCAACCACACTACCCTCATCAACCCTCTTCGTTACTTCATCAAGGAACTCAATCAAGTTAATCAAACACGATTTTCTTTTAACAAATCTGTGCTGACTTTCATTTATTAGCCCATACTTTTCCAAGTGCCAATTAATTTTGTCCGGGATTAATGTCTCTAAAAGTTTCCCCTCCACCAATGTTAGGATGACTGGCCTGTAATTGTCGGGTTTATCCCTCTCCCCTTTTTTGAACAGGGGTGTAACATTTGCAATCCTCCAGTCCTCTCGCACCGTCCCCATATCTAAGGAGGATTGGAAGATTGTGGCCAGAGCCTCCGTAATTTCCACCCTTACTTCCCTCAGTAACCGAGGATGCAACCCATCTGGATCGGGTGACTTTTCTACTTTGAGTACTGCCAATCTTTTAAGTGCCTCCTCTTTATCTATTTTTATCCCATCCAATTTCACCACTACCTCCTCCTTTACTGCTACATTGGCAGCATCCTCTTCTCTAGTGAAGACGGATGTGAAGTATTCATTCAGGACCTCAGTCATGCCCTCTGCCTCCACAAGAAGATCTCCTTTTTTGTCCCAAATCGGTCCCACCCTTCCTTTGACTACTCTTTTACTATTTGTATGTTTATAGAAGACTTTTGGATTCCCTTTTATGTTAGCCGCTAATTTATTCTCATACTCTCTCTTTGCCCCTCTTATTCCCTTCTTAAGACCTCCACTGCACTTTATGTATTCAGCCTGGTTCTCTATGAATGCTCTTATGTTCCAGAATGAGAAAAGAAAGCAATCCAGGAGTCTGAGTGAACTCAACAATCAACATGCCCAGCTAATGCAGAGGAACAATCAACAAGGCCTTTTTATAGGATGTTGAACTACAATTTGGTGTCAGCCGTGGCTCAGTTGGTAACACTCTCACTTCTGATTTATGAAGGTCATGGGTTCAAGCCCCACTCCAGGAGACTTGAGCACAAAATCTAGGCTGACACGCCCAACACAATAACAAGGCAGAGGTGCTGTCTCTTGGATGAGATGTTGTAACTGAGGCCCCGTCTGCTCTCTGAGGTGTTACATCGAGTTACATCGAATCTACAGCACAGAAACAACCCAACTGGTCTGCGCCAGTGTTTATGCTCCACACGAGCCTCCTCCTGCCCCTCTTCATCGAACCCTATCAGCATTTCCTTCGATTCCTTTCTCCCTCGTGTGCTTATCTAGCTTTCCCTTAAATGCATCTATACTACTCCTTGTGGTAGCGCATTCCACATTCTTACCACTCTTTGGGTAAAGAAGTTTCTCCTGAATTCCCTATTGGATTTATTAGTGGCTATCTTATATTTATGGCCCCTAGTTTTGGACTCCCCCACAAGTCTCCTTGTCTACCCTATCAAACCCTTTCATAATCTTAAAGACCTCTATCAGGTCATCCCTCAGCCATCTCTTTTCTAGAGGAAAGAGCCCCAGCCTGTTCAACATCTCCTGACAAGTATATCCTCTCAGTTCCGGTATCATCCTTGTGAATCTTTCTTTGCACCTTCTCCAATGCCTCTATATCCTTTTTATAGTATGGGGACCAGAACTGTGCACAAGTCAGATCTAAAAGATCCCACCGCACTATTCTAAGAAGAGCAGGGGAATTTTCCCCAGTGTCCTGGCCAATATTTATCCCTCAACTAACATCACTAAAAACAGATTATCTGGACAACGATCTCATTGCTGTTTGTGGGATCTTGCTGTGCTCAAATTGGCTGCCATGCTACCTACATTACAACAGTGACAACACTTCAGAAGCACTTCATTGGGGCATCCTGAGCTAGTGAAAGGCATAATATAAATGCAAGTCCTTTCCTTTCCTTTGATTGGATTAGGGACAAGGGTTAGGGAAAGTGGGGGGGTCAGAGAGGAATTTCCCAGAAGTTTTTCTGAAAATGGCCACAATCTATTTTCCTCTGTTGTTGTCCTCCCCAGGAGTTAGCATTGCAAAGGATTGGGAGGATAGTGAGCAGATTTCACCGTGTAATAGGCAGAGTGAGCACTGATGGGCCTGAAAGTCTTTACTCAACTTTCTTTTCATTTGTTTCAATGTTCCACATACATCAACCAATCTCTTTTACTCAGAAACCCACAGGGTCAGTGCTGTAGTAACCATAAAGGCCACCAGATGGAGCACAGATGTTCTTTTGCAGAAATCAGTCGGTGTTTTAGGAAAACAGATGCTCAGATTCAAAGTGAGCAGAATTTTTGGGGAGCTATTCTTCAATTTTATCCTTTCTTCAATCTCGTGCATAATTCATAGCCGAGAATATGAACAGGCTCCTCCTCTCAGACACTCACTGGGAAGTGCTTGATTGTGACCTGGATTTGATTTTTTTTATTCGTTCATGGGATGTGGGCGTCGCTGGCGAGGCCAGCATTTATTGCCCATCCCTAATTGTCCTTGAGAAGGTGGTGGTGAGCCGCCTTCTTGAACCGCTGCAGTCCATGTGGTGAAGATTCTCCCACAGTGCTGTTAGGAAGGGAGTTCCAGGATTTTGACCCAGCGACGATGAAGGAACGGCAATATATTTCCACGTCGGGATGGTGTGTGACTTGGAGGGGAACGTACAGGTGGAGTTGTTCCCATGTACCTGCTGCTCTTGTCCTTCTAGGTGGTAGAGGTCGCGGGTTTGGGAGGTGCTGTCGAAGAAGCCTTGGCGAGTTGCTGCAGTGCATCTTGTGGATGGTACACACTGCAGCCACAGTGCGCCGGTGGTGAAGGGAGTGAATGTTTAGGGTGGTGGACGGGGTGCCAATCAAGCGGGCTGCTTTGTCCTGGATGGTGTCGAGCTTCTTGATTGTTGTTGGAGCTGCACTCATCCAGGCAAGTGGAGAGTATTCCATCACACTCCTGACTTGTGCCTTGTAGATGGTGGAAAGGCTTTGGGGAGTCAGGAGGTGAGTCACTCACTGCAGAATGCCCAGCCTCTGACCTGCTCTTGTAACCACAGTATTTATATGGCTGGTCCAGTTAAGTTTTGGTCAATGGTGACCCCCAGGATGTTGATGGTGGGGGATTCGGCGATGGTAATGCTGTTGAATGTCAAAGGGGGGTGGTTAGACTCTCTCTTGTTGGAGATGGTCATTGCCTGGCACTTGTCTGGCGTGAATGTTACTTGCCACTTATGAGCCCAAGCCTGGATGTTGTCCAAACCCTGAGGTGCCTGGGCTTCTCTTATATAGAATAATGGATGCAAGGCAATGAATTACAGGCTGGAATCTAATCGAGGAGTTTGGGTGGTTTATATATGATGGACGTGCTCTCCAAAATGGGGTTTGGGGAGGGAATCCGCAATTGGATCAAACTGCTCTACAGAGACATCAATAGCGCCGTTTCAATCAACGGGTGGGAATCAGAAAGCTTTCCGATCAAATCTGGAATCAGATAGGGTTGTCCTCTCTCTGTCTTGTTCGTGTGCTGCATCAAACCCTTTGCCGAGTCCATCAAGAGAGATGCGGGCATAGGAGGGGTGACGATCCCAGGCAGCGGAGGCACTCAGGTCAAGGCCTCCCTGTACATGGACGACATCGCCGTCTTTTGCTCAGATCAGCCGTCGGTCCGCAGATTGATGAGCATCTGCGACCAGTTCGAACTGGCCTCAGGGGCCAGGGTAAATCGTAGCAAGAGCGAGGCCATGTTCTTTGGGAACTGGAATGACCGATCCTTTGTCCCTTTCACCGTCAGGTCGGATTACCTGAAGGTTCTGGGGATCTGGTTCTGGGGGGCCGGGGCGTGCACCAAAAACTGGGAGGAGCGTATTGCCAAGGTCAAGCAGAAACTGGGACTGTGGGATCGACGATCCCTCTCGATCGTGAGCAAGAACCTGGTCATCAGGTGCGAGGTGCTCTCGGTGTTGCTGTACGTGGCGTAGGTCTGGCCCATACCTCGCTCCTGCGCCGCGACAGTCACCCGAGCCATCTTCCACTTTGTCTGGAGATCAAAAATGGACCGTGTCCGCAGAGGCACAATGTACAAATCTCCAGAGAAAGGGGGGAAAGGCGTGCCCAACGTGGCCCTCATCCTGATGGCCACCTTTGTGTGCGGCTGCATCAAGCTGTGCATAGACCCTCGGTACGCAAACACAAAGTGTCACTACGTGCTGAGGTTCTATCTGTCCCCGGTGTTGAGAAGGATGGGCCTGGCCACGCTGCCACGGAACGCTCTGTCCAGTTGGACCGTTCCGTCCCACCTGTCCTTCGTCAAAACGTTTATGCAAAAAAACACCTTTGACCACAGGGTGATCAGCAAGTAGTCCGCATGTAACGTCCTCGAGACCCTGAGGGAAAAGGAGATGGTGGATCCTGTCGGTTGGTTCCCCGAGCAGACTGTCAATGTCATTTGGCAGAACGCCTCATTGCCAGAGCTTTCAAACAAGCACCAAGACCTAGCTTGGCTGGTGGTGAGAAGGGCCCTTCCCGTCAGATCCTTCATGCACTCCCGGGCTCTCAGCGCCACCGCGCGCTGTCCCAGAGGAGGCTGCGGTGGAGACGAGACCGTCACCCATCTCCTTCTGGAATGTGCCTTTGCAAAGAAGGTCTGGAGAGAGATGCAATGGTATCTGTCCAGGTTCGTCCTGAGCAGTTCCGTAACACAGGACTCTGTGCTCTACGGGCTGTTCCCGGGGACGCACACCGAGACGGACATCAACTGCTGCTGGAAGACCATCAACTCGGTGAAAGACGCCCTTTGGTCTGCCCGAAACTTGCTGGTCTTCCAGTGCAAGGAGCTGTCCTCGACCGAGTGTTGCAGACTGGCACATTCCAAGGTCCAGGACTATGTGCTCAGGGACGCACTCGATAGGTAAGGGGAACAAGGAATTATGGAGCTAAGGTGGGTAAATGGAGTTGAGGTGACCCTACCTGAATGGTGGAACAGGCTTGAGGGCAGAATGGCCTGGTCCTGTTTCTATCATCCTTTGTTCATGTCGTGTAAAAGGTCCTCAGAGAGTGGGAAATCAGGCAGGTTTCTCGGTCCTGATTTCTACCCGCTGTGGACATTGGGGTGCGACAGCGGCAGACTTGGCTATAATGCCCCATCCCCACCCCTTACCCACTGTCACAGTCGACTAACCTGATGGCCCTCACTGTACAGGCTCATCGGTGATGAGTTCTAATGAAGGAGTTAACCCAGAACTGTTAAACTGCCTCTCTTCAGCTGCTGATGGGCTGTGTGCTTCCAGCATTTGCTCTTAAAACATATTTGCTCTTAAGATGTTCCAAGGCAGCATTTATTGCCCATCCCAAGTTACCCCTCGGGTATTAAGAGTTAACCAGTAGCCTGCGAATTATTGGATTTATTGTATTCATTTTCAAAAACTTACCCTGGTGGGATTTAATCTCACAACCTGTGGATTGCTTATCCAGTAGCTCACTTTCAAAGATGTGGAGATGCCGGTGATGGACTGGGGTTGACAATTGTAAACAATTTTACAACACCAAGTTATAGTCCAGCAATTTTATTTGAAATTCACAAGCTTTCGGAGGCTTCCTCCTTCCTCAGGTGAATGTGGAAATGAAATCCACATTCATTTCCACATTCACCTTGTATAGTCATAGAGTCATAGAGTTATACAGCACGGATAGAGGCCCTTCGGCCCATCGTGTCCGCGCCGGCCATCAGCCCTGTCTACTCTAATCCCATATTCCAGCATTTGGTCCGTAGCCTTGTATAGTCATAGAGTTATACAGCACGGATAGACCTGAGGAAGGAGGGAGCCTCCGAAAGCTTGTGAATTTCAAATAAAATTGCTGGACTATAACTTGGTGTTGTAAAATTGTTTACACTTTCAAAGAGCCAGCACAGAAACAACGGGCTGAATTGCCTCCTTCTGTGCTGTACGAATCTATGATTCCCACTACACTACTCACCTGGGTGAGCTGTCAGAGGGTTGATGACCCGCTGCAAGTCATTAGGAGTTTAAAATCCCTCCATCTCACTGTGCTGAGAGCCCTCAGATTGACACGTTTCTGACTTAATTAGTAGCCGTTAACAGCCTTACCCCATTAACTAACTAACACTGACTGGAAATCATTCCCCTTCCATAGTCAATGCAGACCTTTGCACCCATTGTCTCCAGGCTCCCTCTCATCAGCTGTGAATGATGATATCTCCCTGACCATTATGTAAAGTGAATCGATTAGTTCACACTTTATCAGTGATTTAACTTCCGAGCAGGCAGACTTTAACATTTTGAAAGCTTTCGCATTTGTTACAGCATCAAGTTCAGGAATCAGTTCTCTTTTTCTCAGTTTCTCTTTCCTCCCCGGCAACAACTTGTATTTACATAGTGCCCATAACATCGAAAAATATCCCAGAGGTGAAATCAAAAAATGGGTGCCATGGCACAGAAAGAGATACAGCGCAAAAAAGATTCACAAGGATGATAGCAGAACTGAGAGGTTACACCTATCAGGGAAGGCTGAACAGGCTGCGGCTCTTTTCTCTGGAAAAGAGGAGGCTGAGGGGTGACCTGACGGAGGTCTTTAAAATTGTGAAGGGATTCAGTAGACGTAGAGAAGATGTTTCCGCTTGTGGGGGGGACCAAAACTAGGGGCCATAAATAGAAGAAAGTCACCAATAAATCCAATAGGGAATTCAGGAGAAACTTCTTTACCCAGAGAGTGGTTAGAATGTGGAACTCGCTACCACAAGGAGTAGTTGAGGCGAATAGCATAGATACATTTAATGGGAAGCTAGATAAACACGTGAGGGAGAAAGGAATGGAATGGCGTGCTGATAGAGTGAGATGAAGAGGGTTGGAAGGAGGCTCATGTGGAGCATAAATATGGTATAGATTAGTAAGGTGAATGGCCTCTTTCTGTACTGTAGATCCTATGTAATTCTATGTAGTCCCCACCACTTATAGCAGGCATGTTGGCGTTAACGGAATTTGGCCGATATACACGATGGGAGATAAAACCCAAAAGCGATGTGACCAGCATATTTTTTAAAAACAGGAAATCGCCACTTAGCAACTGCCTCTCGCAATTGTGAGCAGTTACATCCAGAATCTCATCACTTTATCGATCAGCTGATTGAAACTCCTTCAAACCCTGACTTTGCCTGAAATCAGCAGAGCTTTTTAAATGGGTAAGTACATATTGAACCGTCCGAAATAGTCGGCGTGTTTAACACCTTGGCAGCGGCACCTTTGTAATTGACTCCGATGATAATGCAAAATGGTTAGAGTCATTTGCCTGACAAGTTTGGTTGGTGTTCGTGGTGGGGACTGTATTAAGAGGGGTGCCCAAAAGCTTGGTCAAAGAGTTGGGTTTTAAGGAGGGACTTAAAGGAAAAGATGGAAATGGAGAGACAGTGAGGTTTAGGAAAGGAATTGCAGATCGCCAGTCCTGAGTGGCTGAAGGCACGGCCGCCAATGGTGGGGTGAAGGAAAGGGGAATGCGTAAGAGGCCGGAGACCATGGAAAGGAGAGTTCAAGACAGTTGTAAAGCTGAAGGAGGTTACAGGGATAGCGAGGTGCAAGGCCAGGAAGCGACTTAAGCATGAGGATGGGAATTGTAAATTGGAAGCGTTGAGGGACTGCGAGCCAATGTAGGTCAGCAAAGACTGAGGTGATGGGCGAGTGGGACTTAGTGAAGGGATAGGATACGGGCAGCAGAGCTTTGGAGGAGCTGAAGTTTACAGGGGGTGGAGGATGAGAGGCCAGCCAGTAGAGCATTGGAGTAAGCAAGTCTGGAGGTGACAAAGACATGGATGAGGGTTTCATTGACCGATGGATGGAGGCTGGCACAGAGGTGGGTGATATTATGGAGATGGAAGTAGGCAGGGAAGGAAACCTGCCGCCCTTACCCGGTCTGGCCTATATGTGACTCCAGACCCACAGCAATGTGGTTGATTCTTAATTGCCCTCTGAAATGGCCCAGCAAGCCACTCAGTTGTAAAATCTCGCTACGAAAAGTCATAATAAGAATAAAACCGGACGGACCACCCGGCATCGGACCACTAGGCACCGGACACGACAACGGCAAAACACCAAGCCCAGTCGACCCTGCAAGGTCCTCCTTACTAACATCTGGGGACTTGTGCCAAAATTGGGAGAGCTGTCCCACAGACTAGTCAAGCAACAGCCTGACATAGCCATACTCACAGAATCATATCTTTCAGCCAACGTCCCAGACTCTTCCATCACCATCCCTGGGTATGTCCTGTCCCACCGGCAGGACAGACCCACCAGAGGTAGCGGTACAGTGATATACAGTCAGGAGGGAGTGGCCCTGGGAGTCCTCAACATTGACTCTGGACCCCATGAAATCTCATGGCATCAGGTCAAACATGGGCAAGGAAACCACCTGCTGATTACCACCTACCGTCCTCCCTCAGCTGATGAATCAGTCCTCCTCCATGTTGAACACCACTTGGAGGAAGCACTGAGGGTAGCAAGGGCACAAAATGTACTCTGGGTGGGGGACTTCAATGTCCATCACCAAGAGTGGCTCGGTAGCACCACTACTGACCGAGCTGGCCGAGTCCTGAAGGACATAGCTGCCAGACTGGGCCTGCGGCAGGTGGTGAGCGAACCAACACGAGGGAAAAACTTACTTGACCTCGTCCTCACCAATCTACCTGTCGCAAATGCATCTGTCCATGACAGTATTGGTAGGAGTGACCACCGCACAGTCCTCGTGGAGATGAAGTCCCGTCTTCGCACTGAGGACACCATCCAACGTGTTGTGTGGCACTACCACCGTGCTAAATGGGATAGATTCAGAACAGATCTAGCAGCTCAAAACTGGGCATCCATGAGGCGCTATGGGCCATCAGCAGCAGCAGAATTGTATTCCAGCACAATCTGTAACCTCATGGCCCGGCATATTCCTCACTCTACCATTACCAACAAGCCAGGGGATCAACCCTGGTTCAATGAGGAGTGTAGAAGTGCATGCCAGGAGCAGCACCAGGCGTACCTAAAAATGAGGTGCCAACCTGGTGAAGCTACAACTCAGGACTACATGCATGCTAAACAGCGGAAGCAACATGCTATAGACAGAGCTAAGCGATTCCACAACCAACGGATCAGATCAAAGCTCTGCAGTCCTGCCACATCCAGTTGTGAATGGTAGCGGACAATTAAACAACTAACGGGAGGAGGAGGCTCTGCAAACATCCCCATTCTCAATGATGGCGGAGTCCAGCACGTGAGTGCAAAAGACAAGGCTGAAGCGTTTGCAACCATCTTCAGCCAGAAGTGCCGAGTGGATGATCCATCTCAGCCTCCTCCCGATATCCCCACCATCACGGAAGCCAGTCTTCGGCCAATTCGATTCACTCCACGTGATATCAAGAAACGGCTGAGTGCACTGGATACAGCAAAGGCTATGGGCCCCGACAACATCCCAGCTGTAGTGCTGAAGACTTGTGCTCCAGAACTAGCTGCACCTCTAGCCAAGCTGTTTCAGTACAGCTACAACACTGGCATCTACCCGACAATGTGGAAAATTGCCCAGGTATGTCCTGTCCACAAAAAGCAGGACAAATCCAATCCGGCCAATTACCGCCCCATCAGTCTACTCTCAATCATCAGCAAAGTGATGGAAGGTGTCGTCGACAGTGCTATCAAGCGGCACTTACTCACCAATAACCTGCTCACCGATGCTCAGTTTGGGTTCCGCCAGGACCACTCGGCTCCAGACCTCATTACAGCCTTGGTCCAAACATGGACAAAAGAGCTGAATTCCAGAGATGAGGTGAGAGTGACTGCCCTTGACATCAAGGCAACATTTGACCGAGTGTGGCACCAAGGAGCCCCAGTAAAATTGAAGTCAATGGGAATCAGGGGGAAAACTCTCCAGTGGCTGGAGTCATACCTAGCACAAAGGAAGATGGTAGTGGTTGTTGGAGGCCAATCATCTCAGCCCCAGGGCATTGCTGCAGGAGTTCCTCAGGGCAGTGTCCTAGGCCCAACCATCTTCAGCTGCTTCATCAATGACCTTCCCTCCATCATAAGGTCAGAAATGGGGATGTTCGCTGATGACTGCACAGTGTTCAGTTCCATTCGCAACCCCTCAGATAATGAAGCAGTCCGAGCCTGCATGCAGCAAGACCTGGACAACATCCAGGCTTGGGCTCATAAGTGGCAAGTAACATTCGCGCCAGATAAGTGCCAAGCAATGACCATCTCCAACAAGAGAGAGTCTAACCACCTCCCCTTGACATTCAACGGCATTACCATCGCTGAATCCCCCACCATCAACATCCTGGGGGTCACCATTGACCAGAAACTTAACTGGACCAGCCATATAAATACTGTGGCTACGAGAGCAGGTCAGAGGCTGGGTATTCTGCGGCGAGTGACTCACCTCCTGACTCCCCAAAGCCTTTCCACCATCTACAAGGCACAAGTCAGGAGTGTGATGGAATACTCTCCACTTGCCTGGATGAGTGCAGCTCCAACAACACTCAAGAAGCTCGACACCATCCAAGATAAAGCAGCCCGCTTGATTGGCACCCCATCCACCACCCTAAACATTCACTCCCTTCACCACCGGCGCACTGTGGCTGCAGTGTGCACCATCCACAGGATGCACTGCAGCAACTCGCCAAGGCTACTTCAACAGCACCTCCCAAACCCGCGACCTCTACCACCTAGAAGGACAAGAGCTGCAGGCGCATGGGAACAACACCACCTGCAGGTCCCCCTCCAAGTCACACACCATCCCGACTTGGAAATATATTGCCGTTCCTTCATTGTCGCTGGGTCAAAATCCTGGAACTCCCTTCCTAACAGCACTGTGGGAGAACCTTCACCACACGGACTGCAGCGGTTCAAGAAGGCAGCTCACCACCACCTTCTCGAGGGCAATTAGGGATGGGCAATAAATGCCCGCCTTGCCAGCGACGCCCACATCCCGTGAACGAATTTTTAAAAAGTCATTGTGATAGAGAGGCTATGGGAATGGAAGCTCAGCTTGTGATCAAATAGGATGCTGAGGTTGCAAACCAACTCAATAATATAAGAGTGCTTCTCCACAGATACCTGATGGGTCTCCAGTGCCCCGCCAATTGGCCATTCATAATGAGTGATCCTCGATACTGAGCACGGAGTCATCAAAGCCAACCCTGATCCTGCCGTTACCCAGTGTCCACACACCCGCACTTCATAGCAGAGGTTAAATCTTGCACATCACCGATTTCATTGGCGGCCGTGCCTTCAGCTGCCTAGGCCCCAAGCTCTGATATTCCCTCCCTAAACCTCTCCACCTCACTACCTCTCTCTCCTCCTTTAAGTCGCTTCTTAAAACCTACCTCTTTGTCCAAGCTTTTGGACACCTGTACTAATATCTCCTTATATGGTTCTGTCAAGTTCTGTTTGATAACAATCCTGTGAAGTGCCTTGGGTCATTTTACTACATTAAAGGCACTATATAAATGCAAGTTTTTGTGGCTGATCTAATTGAGATGATTAAAGGTCATCATAACAAGCTACATAAAAGATTATTACACAGGATAAGGGCTTGTGGGGTTGTGGGTAATATATTAGAATGGATAGAGGATTGGTTAACGGACAGAAAACATAGAGTAAGAATAAACGGGTAATTTTCAGGTTGGCAGGCTGTAACTAGTGGGGTGCCACAAGGATCAGTGCTTGGGCCTCAGCTATTTACAATCTATATCAATGGCTTTGATAAGAGGACCGAGTGTAATGTATCCAAATTTGCTGATGATACAAAGCCAGGTGGGAAAGTAAGCAGTGAGGAGGATGCAAAGAGTCTGCAAAGGGATATAGACAGGTTAAGTGAGTGGGCAAGAAGGTGGCAGATGGAGTATAATGTGGGGAAATGTGAGGTTATTCACTTTGGCCAGAAAAATAGAAAAACAGGATCTTTTTTAAATGGTGAGAAACTATTAGGGAATTCACAAGTCTTCTATAGGCATGTAAACAATAAACGGGTAGTAAGAGGAAGGGTGGAGCCGATTAGGGACCATAATGGAGATCTACTCATGGAGGCAGAGGGCATGGCCGAGGTACTAAATGAGTACTTTGCATCTGTCTTTACCAAGGAAGAAGATGCCGCCAGACTCTCAGTAAAGGAAGATGTCGTTGAGATACTGGATGGGCTAAAAGTTGATAAAAAGGAGGTACGAGAAAGACTAGCTGTACTTAAAGTAGATAAATCACCCGGTCCGGATGGGATGCATCCTAGGTTGCTGAGAGAAGTAAGGGTGGAAATTGTGGAGGTACTGGCCATAATCTTCCAAACATCCTTAGATACGGGGGTGGTGCCAGAGGAGTGAAGAATTGCAAATGTTACACCCTTGTTCAAAAAAGGGTGTAAGGACAAACCCAGCGACTATAGGCCAGTCAGTTTAACCTCAGTGGTGGGGAAACTTTTAGAAATAATAATCTGGGACAGAATTAGCAGTCGCTTGGACGAGTGTGGATTGATTAGGGAAAGCCAGCACGGATTTGTTAAAGGCAAATTGCGTTTAGCTAACTTGATTGAGTTTTTGATGAGGTAACAGAGAGGGTGGATGAGGACAATGCAGTTGATGTGGTGTATATGGACTTTCAAAAGGCATTTGATAAAGTGCCGCATGATAGGCTTGTCATCAAGATTGAAGCCCATGGAATAAAAGGGGGCAGTAGCAACATGGATACAGAATTGGCTAAGTATCAGGAAGCAGACAGTAGTAGTGAACGGTTGTTTTTCGGACTGTAGGGAGGTGTACAGTGGTGTTCCCCAGGGATCGGTACTAGGGCCATTGCTTTTCTTGATACATATTAATCACTTGGACTTGGGTGTACAGGGCACAATTTCCAAATGTTCAGATGACACAAAACTTGGAAGGGTAATAAACAGTGAGGAGGATAGTGATAGACTTGAAGAGGATATAGACAGGCTGGTGGCATGGGCGGACACAAGGCGGGGGGAGTTGAGGATGCGGCTGCTGGCTTGCTTCTGCGCCGGCACCAAGTGCCTGCCGGTGGAGTTGGCGTTGTTGGGGACCACGGGAACGGGCACCGGGATGGGAGCGCTGGGGGGCTTCTGCTGGGCGGGGAAGGCGTTGTGCTCGGGGCCGGGCTGGGGCTGGGGCTGGGGTTGGGGCGGGCAGGACTTCTTCAGGTTCTCGTTGTTGAGATGCTTCACCGGGTTGTTGTTATGGTTGAGCTGGCCGCCCGGCGTTGGGTTGACCTTCTTGGCGTTCTTCTTCTTGGCCGAAGCGACCACCGAAATGTGTGATACATTTCAGTAAGAAGAATGAGGAGAGGCAATATAAACTATAGGGCACAATGCTAAAAGGGGTACAGGAACAGAGAAATCTGGGGATATATGTACAGAAATCGCTGAAGGTGGCATGGCAGGTTGAGAAAGTGGTTAAAAAAGCATATGGGATCCTGGGCTTTACAAATAGAGGCATAGAGTATTCTTCAAGGAAGTCATGATGGACCTTTATAAAACACTGGTTCGGCCATAACTGGAGTATTGTGTCCAGTTCTGGGCACTGAACTTTAGGAAAGATGTGAAGGCCTTAGAGAGGGTGCAGAACTGATTTACTGGAATGATTCCAGGGATGAGGAGCTTTAGTTGCAAGGATAGACTGGAGAAGCTGGGGTTGTTCTCCTTGGAACAGAAAAGGTTGAGAGGAGATTTGATCGAGGTATTCAAAATCATGAAGGGTCTAGACAGAGTCGATCGAAAAACTGTTCCCCTTGGTGGAAGGGTCAAGAACCAGAGGACAAATCTTTAAGGTGATTGGCAAAAGAACCAAAGGTGACATGAGGAAAATCTTTTTTGCACAGCGAGTGGTTAGGATCTGGAATGCACGGCCCGAGGGGCTGGTGGAGGCAGATTCAATCATGCCCTTCAAAAGGGAACTGGGTAAGTACTTGAAAGGAAAAAATTTGCAGGGCATTGGGAAAGGACGGGAGAGTGGGACTAGGTGGATTGCTCTTCCATAAAGCTGGCACGGACTCGATGGGCCAAATGGCTTCCTTCCATGCTGTAGCCTTTCTTTGATTCTATGATTCTACAATAAGTCCAAACGGGACACAGGAGCAAAGGGATCTAGAGGTACCGATACATAACTCACTAAAAGTAGCGATGCAGGTTTATGAGGCTATAAAAAAGGCAAATCAAACACTAGGGTTCATTTCTAGAGGGATAGAATTGAAACACAAAGAAGTTATATTAAATTAGATAGAACCTTGGTTAGTCCACACTTGGAGTATTGTGCCCTATATTATGGAAGGGCTATAGAGGCAATGGAGAGGGTGCAAAAAGATTCACAAAGATGATACCAGAACTGAGAGGATATCCTTATTAGGAAAGGCTAAACAGGCTGGGGCTCTTTTCTCTAGAAAAGAGTTTGAGGGGTGACCTCATGGAGGTCTTTAAGATAATGAAAGGGTTTGACACGGTAGACGTAGAGAAAATGTTTCCACTTTTTGTGGGGGAGACTAGAATTAGGGGCCATAAATATAAAATAGTTGCTAATAAATCCA
The DNA here is from genome assembly GCF_035084215.1 of Heptranchias perlo. Classification (NCBI taxonomy): domain Eukaryota; kingdom Metazoa; phylum Chordata; class Chondrichthyes; order Hexanchiformes; family Hexanchidae; genus Heptranchias; species Heptranchias perlo. Next base: position 9,638,575 of record NC_090331.1, read on the forward strand.
AAGGGCATTCAGGAGAAACTTCTTTACTCATAGAGTGGTAAGAATGCAGAACTCACTACCACAAGGAGTAGTTGAGCAAATAGCATTTAAGGGGAAGCTGGATAAGCACATGGGGGAGAAAGGAATCGAAGGGTATCCTGATAGGGGTAGATGAAATAGGGAGGAGGAGACTTGTGTGGAGCATAAACACTGGTATGGACTAGTTGGGCCAAATGGCCTGTTTCTGTGCTGTAGTTTTAATGGAAATGCTTTGCAGCCTATTATATATTCACCATGTCAAGTATACAGACTCACAAATTGATTCAAGAGCCATAATTTTGCACTCAAGGGGCTCTATATTTTATGGAGATTAACACATTGGTTGCGAAATGTTTTGGGACATCACAAGGGTCTACATAAATGCAGGATTTTTTCTCCCATCCGTATTTTGTGGTCGATGCACTGTCTTGGTGACTCTGCCACCTAAACTGAAAGCTATTTTAACGCAAGCATTAACTCGGTTATTTTTAGGGGACTAATGCCCGTGCTCTATATATAAATGGACATAAACCTTTACTTTCCTCTAACATTGCTTAACTCATCGCCAGTAATCCTTTACCATGAACTTCTATAAACACATGCAGCAAAAAAAAAAGCCTCTTGCAGGAATCTAATGTAGAATTTTTATAATAATTGGTGCCTCTGCTGAAGAACTGCTACAGAAAACGCAATACATTCAGTCAATTGCATGCAGCCCCAAGCAATGTGTCCCGCCCCCGTCGCTTTGTAGTATTGGTCACATATGCTGCCAATCATCACAATCTTCTTCCTGATTGGTCACCTGTTGTCCCTTATAATAGTTCTTATTCTGGTTGGGTTTTTTTAACTGTTATTTATTTCTCATTTCAGATTGGCTGGTCACTTCTTCGCCCTCCTTAATTTGTGATTGGGTAGATGAAACATCAATCAGTCTAATCTCAGGGATTATTGGTTCCCTGTCGTGTCTGTCATTGTATCCTCTATTCTAATAGGTTGAGCTGCCTCCTAACGGGGAGTTTGGCCCAACCCTTGAGCCTGGTTTAAGTGATTGGCTCTGGGGGCTGCCCATCATTGTCCGTGCAGTCTGAAGGCCGGTTCGACGGGACAGTAAGCTGCCGAGAGGCTCGAGTTGGAGACTGGACCTCGGATCCAGAGACCCCGTTCCCCTTTTCGTTTTAGCCCACCCTTCCTTCCTTCCTTCCCTCCCTCCCTCCTTCCTTCCTTTCTTCTTCTTTCCTTCCCGCAGTCCCTGCCACACCTTCCCGGCTCCTTCGAGAGACCACAACAGCACCCAATGCGGCTCCTGGAGCTGTAAAATCCCCGGGAACCTCGCCTCCACCCCCCCCCCCCGCCCCCCCACGACCAGGGGCAACCTTCCTCCCAGATAAACAGGCTTCTTCGTCCGGTGCCGCAGTGAGAGATGGGGACGGTGCTGTCGTTGTCTCCGGAATCCAAGAGCAAAGTGGGCTCGGCGGAGGATGGGCAGCATGGGGGCAAGAATGTCAAAGAGAAGAGCCTGAAGAAGCATTCGGTCCTCATCTCCGCCCTGACCTGGAAGCGCCTGGTGGTCGCTTCGGCCAAGAAGAAGAACGCCAAGAAGGTCAACCCAACGCCGGGCGGCCAGCTCAACCATAACAACAACCCGGTGAAGCATCTCAACAACGAGAACCTGAAGAAGTCCTGCCCGCCCCAACCCCAGCCCCAGCCCGGCCCCGAGCACAACGCCTTCCCCGCCCAGCAGAAGCCCCCCAGCGCTCCCATCCCGGTGCCCGTTCCCGTGGTCCCCAACAACGCCAACTCCACCGGCAGGCACTTGGTGCCGGCGCAGAAGCAAGCCAGCAGCCGCATCCTCAACTCCCCCCGCCGGGTGGTCGTGCAGGCTTCAACCGGGGAGCTGCTCCGCTGCCTGGGCGACTTTTTGTGCCGGAGGTGCTACAGACTCAAACACCTCAATCCCAACGAGCCGGTTCTGTGGTTCAGGAACGTCGACCGCTCTTTGCTCATCCAAGGTTGGCAGGACCAAGGCTTCATCACCCCGGCCAACGTGGTCTTTGTCTATTTGCTCTGCAGGGAGGTGGTGGATGAGGAGATCGACAGTGACTTCGAACTGCAAGCCACTTTCCTTGCCTGCCTCTACCTCGCTTACTCTTACATGGGCAACGAGATCTCTTACCCTCTCAAGCCGTTCCTAGTGGAAGCCAACAAGGAGATCTTCTGGGAGAGATGTCTCTCCATCATCGGTCAAATGAGTGCCAAGATGCTGCAGATCAATTCAGACCCGCATTACTTCACTGAGGTATTCCAAGACCTCAAAATCGAATCCAACACCAGGGACTCCAATGGACAGTATATAATTAACCTGGACCGTTAGATAGTTCTTTTTGATATATATATATATATATAGTTGGAAGGGGTGGTCAAACGTCTAGTGTTAATCCCAATGGGAAGGGTTGCAGTCCTGGAGTCATGGGAATGGAGCGTTTATGAAAGGGCAAAAACTAAAATAAAACCGACCCGGAACCCTAAAACCGGACAAGATTTGGCAGATTTCAATAACAAGTTAACAAAAAAGAAATGGGGCGGGGGGGAGGGGAGTCCAAATGCTCACTGCAATGTGTTTTTTTTTTAAAATATGATTTGTTTTCCAATTGTACGGTGAATCACAGTGTCAAAGGTGATCATTGTTTATTTTTTAAAAGGCTGTTGGCGCGGGGCGGGGGGGGGGGGGGGGAGTGGGAATTAAAGCAAAGATGCATGCCAAAAAGAATTGTCCCTGTTGTATTCCATTGTGGCTGTACAGATCGGCGGCGCGGAGCTGCAGTCGAAGCCTGTCGAACAAGTGCTGTGGATAGGAGTGTGAATTTAAAATATATACATAAATTTATTTATTTACTGTCCCCATTTTGGGAAGAGATAATCGCAGCAGTATTTCTGAGCCCCTTGGCAGGGAGTGGGTGGGGTGTGTGTAAGACAGGGGCGGGGGGGGGGGGGGAAGAGAGAGAGCTTATGAAGGGCGACTGCTCTCCATGGTGCTGATGTTTTCAATCCAGCGTTTTATTTTTGCACATTTAATCAGCAGAATCTCATTCTGTCGTTATCTGAATGTACATTTTTCTCAGTAACAAGCAAACAAAACAAAAAAAAAGGGGGTTTTGACTAATTGTCAAACGTGCCAATTGTTGGGCTATTATAAATAATGTTTCGTTTTGTATTGTATACTGAACATGCAGGAACAACAAAAATATATATATCGAAATATGATCCGATTCTGTGTCTTGGTTATTTCAAATATGTTGAAAAAAGAAACTGGTTTGTGTGTGTGTGCAATTATAAGTGTATGTGTGTCTAGGGGTGTGCCATTGGTGTATTTGTGTGTGCATTTACTATGTATATATAATGTGAGTATGCGTTTGCAATGAACATGCGCATGTGCAGGTGTGTGCAATCATTATAAATATAAGTCTATATGTGTACCATTTTGTTATATACATGTGCTATCACTAAACAAATTGTGTGTTCAATCACCGGGAGAGTGAGTTGGGTCTTAGGGGCGGGAGATGTCTGCTGTAAGTGACTGGAGAGCGGCCTTCCACTCCCGTTTCCTTTCGCCCCCATGTCCTTGTGTACTGATTACTGATAGCAGATTTAGCTCTAATCCTTAGCCCTCTGTAATGGAATGAGATTGGAGCTGCATGCAGTGCATTCGGGATGACGTCTATATTCCTTCACACCGCTGCTCTCGGGGAAGGGCACAGCTTTCAATGAAGCGAAGGCGGCGCAGCTTAACATCACATCAAGATTGTGGCTGAGTCTTTACACTCCCACTGGGAAGCTATGGGGGCGGGTGGGTTTTATAAGATTTTGACCGTGGTTAATTCGGAGTATCCTGAGCCTTGGTAGTTCCCCCACCCCCTCCAAAAATACTGGTGCTGTGCACCGACAGGACAGGATACCTCTCAAACTGAGTACAAGTCATTGCCCACCGGTATATCACATGCAGTATCCTTTTCTTCAACGTGAGTGAAACATGGTCGTGTGTGCGCGTGTGCATATAATGTATGCTCAATTTTTACTTGAATTTTACCGAACATTCACCTTAAAATCAATGGTAAACTTTGTTGGTGATCTTAATGATGCTGTCTGTCTATCTATCTGTATCTATCTACCTGTCAATTAATTACTCTGTCTTTCCATTAATTAATCTAGCTATCGTCTATTAATGACGATTTATCATCCCTCTATCGTCTATTAATTATTTAATTATCTATCTACCGTCTATTAATGACTCTAGTCATCATCCACCGTCTATTGATTATCTATCTATTTATTTTTCTTTCGTCCATTAATAACTATTTATCATCTATCGTCTGCTAATTATCTATCTATCTATCGTCTATTAATTACTCTATCTGTCTATTGATTATTCTATTTATCGTCATCTTTCTCTCTGGGGCGCCGGTTCACACAGATGTGCAAATGGTTGAAAAGTGTGTATACAGCTGTTTTGGGAATCATTAGGCGCCGAGTTAGATTTGCATGCAAGCACGTAACTGAATGCCGCAGCAGGTTGGGGCTGTCTGATTACAGTGCTGGTACCGGACATCTACTTAGGACCTGAAAAGCCTCATTCGTAACACACTCCCTTTTTGACTCAGCCAACTAGAAATTGCTTTCAGAGAAGTGACTGCAGTGAAGGTGAACGCTCTCCAGGGTGCTGAAAATCATGTTTGGGCGCAAAGCAAACGGGTTCAGCGGGGTTCGCTGTCCATTGTGCTGAACGGTGAATCATGAATTTTTCAACATCCTAATTTAGCTCCCCCGCCCCAATCTCCTTCCCCCGTGGCTCACAAAGCTTATTCGGTGGACAATTCAGCTATCCAGACCAGGAAAGACCCGGGTGTCGTTTATGCCGGGTTAGGTCATTTCAGCTGGGACGATGGTAGGTGCAGTACAATTGGCTCCAGACTGCTGACCAGCAAATCCTGCTGGCAGTACATGTGTGTAGACAATGGGTGAATTCATGCTGGAAATACATGTGTGTGGACATTGGTTAATCCTTGCTGGAAATACACACACATGGATATTGGCTGCAGTGTCCACTGTGGTTAAATAGTCTGCCAATACTAACACAGACTATTCATACAAAAAGAATGACCACTTAGTGGTATTAGAAGAGAGCAAACACATAAATGGAGCTATAAGGGCCAATTTTACAAAGTTATGATTTGATCAGGAAGTCTCTTTTACCAGGAGCGTATGTTAGTTAATTGCAGGCGCACTCCCCTGTGATTTTTGATCCATTTGGAAGGAAAAATGTGGAGGAAGTGCCTGTGAATTCTCAACATTTTCCCTCAGCGGGTGAGGCTCTTGCCAGAAGCACTATTCATGAAATCAGCCCTTTAATGTCAGCTTGGCTCTGTTAGTAGTTCTCTTACTTCTGAACCAGAATGTTATCGGTTCAAGCCTTACTCCAGATCTTCAGTCCAGTTCTGAGGGAGTGCTACATTGCTGGAGGTGCTGCCCTTTCGTTCAGACAGTAAAAGTGAGGCCCTGTATACCTGTTCAAGTGGATGGCTATGTCGGAAAGAAAGAAGGAACTTGCATTTATGTAGCTCCTTTCATTACCTCAGGATGTCCCAAAGCACTTTACAGCCAATTAAGTACTTTTTGAAGTGTAGTCACTTGTGTAGGAAATGCAGCAGCCCATTTCTGCACAACAAGGTCCCACAAACAGCAATGAGATAATGACTAACTCATCTGTTTTAGTGGTGTTGGTTGAGTGATAAATATTGGCCCCAGGACACCAGGGAGAACTCCCCTACTCTATTTCGAAGTAGTGCCGTGGGATCTGTTGCATCCACCTGAGAGGACAGATGGGTTAACTTCTCATCTGAAAGACAGCACCTCTGACAGTGCAGCACTCCCTCAATACTGCTCTGGAATGTCAGCCTAGATTATGAGTTCAAGTCCCTAGAGTGGGACTTAAACCCACAACCTTCTGACTCCGAGGCGAGAGTGCTACCAACTGAAAGAAGGGCAAGAAGTTCTCCTGGTGTCATGGCCAGCATTCCTTCCTCAACCAATACCACCAAAAACAGGTTAACCAGTCATTCACTTTATTGCTGATAGTGGGACCTTGTATGCAACAAGGCTGCCATGTTTGCCCATATAACAGTGACAATATTTTTAAAAGTAATTAATTAGATATAAAGTACTTGGAAACATGCTGAGTTGTCATAAGGCACTATATAAATATACATTCTTCCTTACCCCAGCAAAGAAGTCATCGCCTACATGAAAAAAAAACTGCTTAATTTTTGCACTTACTTTTTTTCTCTTACAGTGGATTTTTCTTAAGGCTTTCATGGCCCGAATGCGAATTTCAATTGTGTAAAACAATTGAATACTGTCCTGTAATTAATACCAGTCTTTGAGGTAGCCACAGTTTTAGAATATACATATATAATTTATATGCAAACAGTACCATTTCTTTCTTAACATTGTCAGTCGACGGACGGAAAGCTAAGGGAAACAAAACAGTTTTAAGCTGAACTGGCATTTGCGTTTTCAGGGTTTGATTTTAAGGCAATTGTAAGCTGAATCATTTTGAAAAGAAGTGGGGGCTCTTTTGATGTTTTTCTTCCCATGATATGTTATTTAAAAAAAAACACCACAGGCTGGCATAAAAAAAAGTTTTCATTCTCAGGATGTGGGCATCACTGGCAAGGCTGGCATTTATTGCCCATCTCTAGCTGCCCCTGTGAAGGTGGTGGTGGGTGTTCTTCTTTGTAGCAGTTTGATACAACCGAGTGTTACCAGGCCGCATAGGTCAGACCAGGTAAGGACGGCAGGTTTCCTTCCCTAAAGGACATTAGTGAAACAATTGTTTTTTACAACAATGTGACAGCTTCATGGTCACTTTTGCTGATACCAGCTTTTTATTTCCAGATTTTTTAATCTGAATTCAAATTCTGAAACTGCCATGGTGGGATTGAATTCATGTTCTCTGGATTATTAGTCCAGGCCTCAGGATTACTAGCCCAGTCACATGACGGGTATGTGGTCATGCATTGAGGACCCTATGAGTAATAGGGTAGGGAAATAATTACAAAATGAGCTTTTTTTTGAAGCACCTGTCAATCATATTGAGATGACAACATGCTGCTGTTACCATGGTGTGCTTAAGCAAAGTGACCATCAAGGAATATGCAGACAGTTGTGTACAGGTGCTTGATTCTCTACTGTATTATGATCTAGACATTTATTATAAGCCTCCTATTTCTGTTTCATTTTAATCTCTGTTCCTTTAGTCATCCAGGGAGCTTGAACTTTGGACGCCCTTCTTTTCCCCCGCATAGGAATGTGTCTAGTCCGTAACCAAACTTTCTCCTCCTTGAAGGCCTCCCATTGCTCATAATATGATTTTGCATGGGTCTCCGATACATAAAAAGGGTATAATCTACAACTCATTTCATTATGGAATCTTAATCAGGATATTTCCCAAAGGTTCTTTTTCTTTTACAAAAGCGGTTTGTAAAATTAATAGAAACCAAATGATTATCCATAACTGTACACAACTGTCTGCATATTCCTGAGTGGCCACTTTGCTTAAGCGCACCATGGTAACAGCAGCATGTTGTCATCTCAGTGATTGATAACCTTTCTTTCCATTCCACCACTACTGGGTCAGATCCCTTTTCAACTCCATGAAATTAGCCCTTTTCCAGTTGAATATCTTCCACCTTTGATTGTTCCTTGTCCTTTTCCGTAGATACGCTAAACCTAATGATATCGTGATCACTGTTTCCCAAATTCTCTCCCAATGAAGCATGGTCCACTTCATTCCCCAGAACTAAATGCAGCACTGCCTCCTTCCTCATTGGGCTGGAAACACACTGATCAAGAAAGTTCTCTTGAACACATTTCTGGAATGCCTCCCCACCCTTGCCCTCTCGACTGTTTTTTTTTTCCATGATGGTGGCATTTGAACTCACGTTCTCTGGATTACTAGTCCAGACCTCTGGATTACTAGTCCAGTATCATAATGGTTTTGCGGTTGTTCATTGAGATTATCGTCCCACTGCGAGGATCCTATAAGTAATGGCAAAGGGAAACAATTACAAAATGAGTTTTTTTTTTGCAGTGCCTGTCAATCACTGAGATGACAACATGCTGCTGTTACCATGGTGCGCTTAAGCAAAGTGGCCACTCAGGAATATGCAGACAGTTGTGTACAGTTATGGATAATCATTTGGGTTCTATTAATTTTACAAACCGCTTTTGTAAAAGAAAAAGAACCTTTGGGAAATATCCTGATTAAGATTCCATAATGAAATGAGTTGTAGATTATACCCTTTTTATGTATCAGAGACCCATGCAAAATCATATTATAGGGAGTAAAAAAGGGGGGGGTTTTAGAAGCTCTCAATTAATGAGCAAGGCGACACTAGGGATTAACACTGTGAATAAGTGCTTAACCTTACATTTGTCCAGTTATTTAAAGAATCCCCTCATCAATGCTCCTTTATCCTTGCATAATCCTCCATTCTAGAAATCAAACAGTGAAGCCAACACATTGAGGTGGTATCAGGAAAGAGGATATTCTTCCTGACATTGCTATATACAGGATAACACAATCTCGTGCTTGCAAAAAGGCAATGATACGTCTCAGGGAAATAAGCCAAAAGAACAAAGACTAAGCGTTTTACTGAAATGCTCATCCCCACCCTATCGCTTCCATTCAACCTCTGGAGTTTGTGAGGGAGGGCAATATTCCATTGCTTTTTTTTTGTAGGGTGGGGCGGTGGTGAAAGGGTTTATGATAATCAGCAGGCTCCGTGACTGAATAAGAACATAAGAAATGGAAGGAGAAAAGGCCATTTGGCCCACCTCTGATCACTGTGTGTAGCAACATCTTTTTGAACACATTTGCAACAGCTAAATAAAAGACTTGCATTTATACCACATCTGCCATGAGGTCCCAAGGTGTTTAACACACAATGAATTGCTTTGAATTGCCACTACTACTGTTATGTCGGTAGAGTCACTACCTCAGTGTCACCATATGCAGCCAGCAGAGGAATTACTCCCCCCACCAATCTTATTTAATCTCTGGAAGAAAAACGCATCAAAATTTCTTTCAGATGCACAAAAATAATGCAGCAAAACTCAAGACCATTTAGCAACACTTACACCTCCCTTATTCAAGCCTACCAGTTGTGTTCCCTAGATGACATTCCCATGGTCCCACCATCACATAAACCTTCATGTTCCATGGAGTGTATGGAGAGTTTGATCATTTATGTTGATAATCATTCCTTTTTTTCTCTCTTAAAGTCAGTGACCCATGCAGGGGTTCAGTGCCACAGAAATCAGACACCTTCTGGTTCTTCACCCAAATGAACATGTTTCACGTGTAAAAGAGAAAGAAAAGAAAGACTTGCATCTATATAGCACCTTTCACCACCTCAGGATGTCCCAAAGCGCTTTACAGCCAATGAAGTACTTTTAAAATGCAGCCACTGTTGTAATGTAGAAAATGTGGCAGCCAATTTGCACACAGCAAGGTCCCATAAACAGCAATGTGATAATGAGCAGATAATCTGTTTTAGGTGTTGGTTGAGGGATAAACACTGGCCAGGACACCAGGGAGAACTCCCCTGCTCTTTTTTCAAAATAATGCCATGGGACCTGTTACGTCCACCTGAGAGAGCAGACGGGGTCTCAGCTTAACGTCTACATCCAAAAGACAGCACCTCGAACAGTGCAGCAACTGGAGTGTCAGCCTAGATTTTGTGCTCAAGTTTCTGGAGTGGGAATTGAACCCCTGACCTTGTAACTCTGAGGTGAGAGTGCTACCACTGAGTCACAGCATAAGCCTCAGCAGTAAGTGTCACCAGGCTATTTGGTGGTGGGTGTAAACCACAGTCAAACCCACCCTCCCCTCACCCCAAGGATTGAACATGGGATCTTCCTACTCTTACTGGCTTAGTATCACAGTAGATAGTGCATTTATCAACTGACCTATCGAGGAGGTACACCTTGTCCTATATTTTTTAATTGCATTCACAACTGGATATTCATGCAGATCTTTTTTGGAAGAGGTATTTAATTTAACATTGATTGCTTTTGCTGGAAGTCTGCACTACGTTATGTAAGCAGAGGTGCTTTGTTCCGAGGGATTGGCTCTGCAGTGATATTGGATTTCATATTATTGCATGTTACATAAGAAGCAGCATACCATCTACAAGCTATTCTTAGGTATTAGCATGGCTTAGCTGGTAGCACTCTTGCTTCTAAGTTAAGAAGATTGTTTGGTTCAATCCCCAAGAATCATACAGCACAAACTGGAGGACATTGTGCCTGTGCTGGCTCTTTGAAAGAGCTATCCAATTAGTCCAACTCCCATGTTCTTTCCCCAATGCCCAGCAAATTTCTCTTTTTCAAGGATATATCCAATTCCCTTTGAAGAGTTACTATTGAATCTGCTTCCACCACCCTTTCAGGCAGTGCATTCCAGATCATAACAACTCGCCGCATAAAAAAAATTCTCCTCATTCCCCCCTGGATTTTTGCCAATTATTTTAAATCTGTGACCTCTGGTTACTGACCCTCCTGCCAGTGGAAACAGTTTCTGTCAAAACCCCTCATGATTTTGAACACCTCTATCAAATCCCCCCTTCATTTTCTTAAGCTGACTTGAGCATGTAATCTAGGCTGACATGTCAGTGCGGTACTGAGGGAATACTGCAATGTCGGAAGTGCCGACTTTCGGATGAGATGCTAAAATGAGGCTATGTTAGCCTGTTCAGATGGACGTAAAGGATCCTGTGGCACTATTTGAAGAAGAACAGGGAATTGTCCTGGTAAACATTCCTGCCTCAACCAATACCTCCAAAAACACACTGTTTGTGGGACCTTGCTGCACGCAAATTGGCTGCTGTGTTTGCCTACATAAAAACAGTGACTGTGCTTCAAAGTTAGTTCAGACGTATTAACTACGAGTAAAGGCTGCACCGTAGTTTCATTAAAGCACTCAAGCAGTGCTCTCAGAGTTTACAGTATAATTAGGATTGATTGATTGAATTGCAGACTCAAAATAGTCTCCTAAACATTGATTATTGAATATACCAAATTGTTGTAGTGAAATTATATATACTGAGTATTCATTTTTTTTTATGTTCACAGTGGATCTAAGGCGCAGTGAAACAATATTAACAAAACATTAACAAAACAGTCTGGAAACACATCAAAGAAATATTTAAAATTTAACCATAGCTTGCAGTTACAATACAGACTAAACTCATTGCTTCAATATTGACAATACCACCAGGCCACTTTGTCATCTAGATTCAATAGTCTAGACTTGTATTCTCTTGAGTACACAAGATTAAAGGGTGATCTAACTCATAGAATCATAGACACGGAAGGAGGCCATTCAGCCCATCAAATCCACGCCGGCTCTAGCATGTGTAATCCAGCCAGTCCCATTCCCTCGCCCTATCCCCGTAGACTTGGAATTTTTTTACTTTCAAGTATTTATCCAATTTTCTTTTGAAGGCCATGATTGAATCTGCCTCCACCACCCCCTCGGGCAGTGCATTCCAGATCCTAACCACTCACTGTGAAAAAAGTTTTTCCTCATGTCACCTTTGGTTCTTTAGCCAATCACCTTAAATCTATGTCCTCTGGTCCTTGACCCTTCTGCCAATGGGAACAATTTCTCTCTATCTACTCTGTCTAGACCCTTCATGATTTTAAATATCTCTATCAAATCTCCTTGCACCCTTCTCTGTTCCAAGGAGAACAACCCCAGCTTCTCCAGTCTATCCACGTAACTAAAGTCCCTCATCCCTGGAATCATTCTAGTAAATCTCTTCTGCACCCTTTCTAAGGCCTTCACATCTTTCCTAAAGTGCGGTGCCCAGAACTGGACACAATACTCCAGTTGTGGCCGAATCAGTGTTTTATAAAGGTTCATCATGATTTCCATACTTTTGTACTCTATGCCTCTATTTATAAAGCCCAGGATCCCATATGCTTCTTTAATCACTTTCTCAACCTGCCCTGCCACCTTCAATGATTTGTGCACACATACCCCAAGATCTCTCTGTTCCTGTACTCCTTTTAGAATTGTGCCCTCTCGATTATATTGCCTGTTCTCATTCTTCCTACCAAAATATATTAATTCGCATTTTTCTGCGTTAAGTTTCATCTGCCATGTGTCCGCCCATGCCACCAGCCTGTCTATATCCTTTTGAAGTCTATCACTATCCTCCTCACTGTTTACTACCCTTTCAAGTTTCATGTCATCCGCAAATTTTGAAATTGTGCCCTGTACACCCAAGTCCAAGTCATTAATATATATCAAGAAAAGCAGTGGTCCCAGCACTGACCCCTGGGGAACACCACTGTACACCTCCCTCCAGTCCGAAAAACAACCATTCACCACTACTCTGTTTCCTGTCACTTAGCCAATTCTGTATCCATGTTGCTACTCCCCCCTTTATTCCATGGGCCGCAATCTGGATGACAAGCCTACCTTACTGTACTTTACAAACGCCTTTTGAAAGTCCATATACACCACATCAACTGCATTAACCTCATCCACCCTCTCTGTTATTTCATCAAAAAAATTCTATCAAATTAGTTAAGCACGATTTACCTTTAACAAATCCGTGCTGGCTTTCCCTAATCAATCCACACTCGTCCAATTGACTGTTAATTCTGTCCCAGATTATCATTTCTAAAAGACTCCTCAACACCGAGGTTAAACTGACTGGACTATAGTTGCTCGGTTTATCCTGACACCCTTCTTTCAACAAAGGGGTAACATTTGCAATTCTCCAGTTCTCTGGCACCACACCCGTATCTAAGGATGTTTGAAAGATTATGGCCAGTCCCTCCGCAATTTCCACATTTACTTCCCTCAGCAACCTAGGATGCATCCCATCCGGACCGGGTGACTTATCTACTTTAAGTACAGCCAGCCTTTCCAGTACCTCTTGTTTATCAATTTTTAGCCCATCTAGTATCTCAACTATATCTTCCTTTACTGAGACGCTGGCGGCATCTTCTTCCTTAGTAAAGACTCATGCAAAGTACTCATTTAGTACCTCGGCCATGCCTTCTGCCTCCATGAGTAGATCTTCTTTATGGTCCTAATCAGCCCCAACCCTCCTCTTACTACCCGTTTACTGTTTACATGCCTGTAGAAGGTTTTTGGATTCCCTTTTATGTTAACCGCCAGTCTATTCCCATATTGTCTCTTTGCCCCTCTTATTTCCTTTTTCACTTCTCCTCTGAACTTTCGATATTCTGCCTGGTTCTCACTTGCGTTATCAACCTGACATCTGTCATACGCCCCTTTTTCTGCTTCATTTTACTCTCTATCTCTTTTGTCATCCAGGAAGCTCTGGCTTTAGTTGCCCTACTTTTCTGCCTCGTGGGAATGTGCCTAGACTGTACCCAAACCATCTCCTCTTTAAAGGCTGCCCATTGTTCAATTACAGTTTTGCCTGACAATCTTTGATTCCAATTTACCCGGGCCAGATCCGTTCTCATCCCACTGAAATTGGCCCTCGTCCAATCGAGTATTTTTACTTTAGAGTGATCAGTGTCTTTTTCCATTGCTATTCTAAACCTTATGATATTATGATCACTGCTCCCTAAGGGTGTTTAAGATGATTGAAGGAATTGATAGGGTAGCTAGAGAGAAACTAGGATGTGATAACAGGACACTTAGAAAATATCAACGGGATTAGACTAAGTCAACATGGATTTATGAAAGGGAAATCGTGTTTGACAAACCTACTGGAGTTTTTTGAGGATGTAACTGGTAGAATAGATAAGGGAGAACCATTGGATGTGGTTTATTTGGATTTTCAGAAGGCCTTTGATAAAGTTCCCAAATAAGAGGTTAGTGTGCAAAATTAAACAAAACGACACAAAGCTGGGGTGGAATGTGAGCTGTGAGGAGGATGCAAAGAGGCCCCAGTGTGATTTAGGCAAGTTGGGTGAGTGGGCAAGAACATGGCAGATGCAGTATAACGTGGATAAATGTGAGGTTATCCACTTTGGTTGTAAAAACAGAAAGGCAGATTATTATCTGAATGGTGATAGATTGGGAAAAGCGGAGGTGCAATGAGACCTGGGTGTCCTTGTACACCAGTCGCTGAAAGTGAGCATTCAGGTGCAGCAAGCAGTTAGAAAGGCGAATGGTATGTTGAGTTCATTGCAAGAACAGGGTACAGGAACAGGGATGTCTTACTGCAGTTGTACAGGGCCTTGGTGAGACCACATCTGGAGTATTGTGTGCAGTTTTGGTCTCCTTATCTGAGGAAGAATGTCCTTGCCATGGAGGGAGTGCAACGAAGGTTTACCAGACTGATTCCTGGGATGTCAGGACTGACGTATGAGGAGAGATTGGGTCGACTAGTCCTATATTCACTAGAGTTTAGAAGAATGAGAGGTGATCTCATCAAAACATATAAAATTCTAACAGGACTACAGACTAGATGCAGGGAGGGTGTTCCCGAAGGATGGGGAAATCCATAACCAGGGGTCACAGTCTCAGGATACGGGGTATGCCATTTAGAACCGAGATGAGGAGAAATGTCTTCACTCAGAGGGTGGTGAACCTGTGGAATTCTCTACCACAGAAGGCAGTGGCGGCCAAGTCATTAAATATATTCAAGAAAGAGATAGATATATTTCTTAATGCTAAAGGGATCAAGGAATATGGAGAAAAAGCGGGAACGGGGTCCTGAGTTTGACGATCAGCCATGATCATTTTGAATGGCGGAGCAGGTCCGAAGGGCTGAATGGCCTACTCTTGCTCCTATTTTCTATGATTCTATGATTCTATACAGTACATGGGATTGGTGATAATATACTGGCATGGATTGAAAATTGGTTAACAGACAGGAAACAGAGAGTAGGAATAAATGCGTCTTTTTCGGGGTGGCAGGCAGTGACTAGTGGGGTACCGCAAGGATCAGTGCTTGGTCCCCAGCTATGATTTGAATGAGGGAACCAAATGTAATATTTACAAGTTTGCTGACGATACAAATCTAGATGGGATCGTGAGTTGTGAGGAGGATGCAAAGAGGCTTCAAGGCGATTTAGACAAGTTAAGTGAGTGGGCAAATACATGGCAGATGCAGTATAACGTGGATAAATGTGAAGTTATCCACTTCGGAAGGAGAAACAGAAAGGCAGAGTATTATTTAAATGGTGATAGATTGAGGAATGTCGATGTACAAAGGGACCTGGGTGTCCTTGTACACCAGTCACTGAAAGCAAATATGCAGCAAGCAGTTAGGAAGGCAAATGGCATGTTGGCCTTCATTGCAAGAGGATTTGAGTACAGGAGCAAGGATGTCTTACTGCAGTTATACAGGGCCTTGGTGAGACCACAGCTGGAATATTGTGTGCAATTTTGGTCTCCTTACCTAAGAAGGATATACTTGCCATAGAGGGAGTGCAGCGAAGGTTCACCAGACTGATCCCTGGGATGGCAGGACTGTCGTATGAGGAGAGATTGGGTCGACTCGGCCTGTACTCACTCGAGTTTAGAAGAATGAGAGGGAATCTCATTGAAACATGTAAAATTCTGACAGGGCGAGACAGACTGGATGCAGGGAGGATGTTTCCCCTGGCTGGGGGCTCCAGAACGAGGGGTCACAGTCGTAGGATACGGGGTAGGACGTTTAGGACTGAGATGAGAAGAAATTTCTTCACTCTGAGGGTGGTGAATCTGTGGAATTCTCCACCACAGAAGGCTGTGGAGGCCAAGTCACTGCGGAAGCAACATGCTATAGACAGAGCTAAGCGATTCCACAACCAACGGATCAGATCAAAGTTCTGCAGTCCTGCCACATCCAGTCATGAATGGTGGTGGACAATTAAACTACTAACGGGAGGAGGAGGCTCTGCAAACATCCCCATCCTCAACGATGGCGGACTCAAGCACGTGAGTGCAAAAGACAAGGCTGAAGCATTTGCAACCATCTTCAGCCAGAAGTGCCGAGTAGATGATCCATCTCGGCCTCCTCCCGATATCCCCACCAGCACAGAAGCCAGTCTTCAGCCAATTCGATTCACTCCACGTGATATCAAGAAACGGCTGAGTGCACTGGATACAGCAAAGGCTATGGGCCCCGACAACATCCCAGCTGTAGTGCTGAAGACTTGTGCTCCAGAACGAGCTGCCCCTCGAGCCAAGCTGTTCCAGTACAGCTACAACACTGGCATCTACCCGACAATGTGGAAAATTGCCCAGGTATGTCCTGTCCACAAAAAGCAGGACAAATCCAATCCGGCCAATTACCGCCCCATCAGTCTACTCTCAATCATCAGCAAAGTGATGGAAGGTGTTGTCGACAGTGCTATCAAGCGGCACTTACTCACCAATAACCTGCTCACCGATGCTCAGTTTGGGTTCCGCCAGGACCACTCGGCTCCAGACCTCATTACAGCCTTGGTCCAAACATGGACAAAAGAGCTGAATTCCAGAGGTGAGGTGAGAGTGACTGCCCTTGACATCAAGGCAGCATTTGACCAAGTGTGGCACCAAGGAGCCCTAGTAAAATTGAAGTAAATGGGAATCAGGTGGAGAACTCTCCAGTGGCTGGAGTCATACCTAGCACAAAGGAAGATGGTAGTGGTTGTTGGAGGCCAATCATCTCAGCCCCAGGACATTGCTGCAGGAGTTCCTCAGGGCCATGTCCTAGGCCCAACCATCTTCAGCTGCTTCATTAATGACCTTCCCTCCATCATAAGGTCAGAAATGGGGATGTTCGCTGATGATTACACAGTGTTCAGTTCCATTCACAACCCCTCTGATAATGAAGCAGTCCGAGCCTGCATGCAGCAAGACCTGGACAACATCCAGGCTTGGACTCATAAGTGGCAAATAACATTTGTGCCAGACAAGTGCCAGGCAATGACCATCTCCAACAAGAGAGAGTCTAACCACCTCCTCTTGTCATTCAACGGCATTACCATCGCCGAATCCCCCACCATCAACATCCTGGGGGTCACCATTGACCAGAAACTTAACTGGACCAGCCATATAAATACTGTGGCTACAAGAGCAGGTCAGAGGTTGGGTATTCTGTGGCGAGTGACTCACCTGCTGACTCCCCAAAGCCTTTCCACCATCTGCAAGGCACAAGTCAGGAGTGTGATGGACTACTCTCCACTTGCCTGGATGAGTGCAGCTCCAACAACAATCAAGAAGCTCGACACCATCCAGGACAAAGCAGCCCGCTTGATTGGCACCTCATCCACCACCCTAAACATTCACTCCCTTCACCACTGGCGCACCGTGGCTGCAGTGTGTACCATCCACAGGATGCACTGCAGCAACTCGCCAAGGCTTCTTCGACAGCACCTCCCAAACCCTCGACCTCTACCACTTAGAAGGACAAGAGCAGCAGGTACATGGGAACAACACCACCTGCGCGTTCCCCTCCAAGTCACACACCATCCCGACTTGAAAATATATCGCCGTTCCTTCATCGTCGCTGGGTCAAAATCCTGGAACTCCCTTCCTGACAGCACTGTGGGAGAACCGTCACCACACGGACTGCAGCGGTTCAAGAAGGCGGCTCACCACCACCTTCTCAAGGGCAATTAGGGATGGGCAATAAACGCTGGCCTTGTCAACAACTCCCACATCCCAAGAATGCAAAATAAAACCCATAATTACCCCTAAAATCTACTGCTATTCACAAAACTGCAGGGGGAAGAACTCCTCTGGTCACTGAGTATGGGGCACTGTAAATGTATTTTTGAAGGTTTCCTCTGTTTCGAGTAAAGTCCTGACCATGTTTTAAAAGATTTCTCTCTCTCCACGTACCAAACACAGGAGATCTTCACAAACATATTTACGCTGTCCCAGCACTCAGCAATCAGAGGAATGCCATTTCGATTCAAAGTGTCAGTCTTGGCTCAGTTGATAGCAGTCTTGCCTCTGACTCAAACAGTTCATGGGTTCAAGTCCCACACCAGCATCTGAACTCAGGTCTGAGGCTGTACGGAGGGAGTGCTGCACTATCGGCAGGTGCTGCATCTGATATTACAATGAGGATCTGTTTGCCTGCTCAGATGGATATAAAAGGTTCCATGGTACGATCCAAGCAGGAGCAGATGAGTTCTCCTGATGTCTGGCCCAACATTTATCCCTTAACCAAAGCAGGTTAGTATCACTGGAAATCTGAGAATGACCACAATTTAAATTTCCATACTGCCTTTAACTGGCAAAAATGTTGCTTCACAGGGGGGGTAATCAGAGAAAAATGGACATGGTGCCAAAGAAAAAGATATTAAGAGGACTGAGCAAAAAGCTTAGCCAAAGAGGAGAGGGAGGTGGAGAGACCCAAGGGTTTTGGGGAGGTAATTTCAGAGCATAGGGCAGAGATGGCTGAAGACACTGGCTGTTTGCCTATACAACAGCAGTGACTACACTTCAAGAAAAATTCACTTAAGGATGTGACAGCTGCTTTGTGAGGTCAAGCTCCGTCTTTCGATATGTAACACTTAGGAAATAAGGCAGCAGAAATAAAATCGTATTTGCGATGGTTAGGAGTCAATTTTCTGCCCTGCATGAATACCAGGGTCGCCAAGTCTGGTTGGGTGTATTCCTGGGGGTTTCATCACATGACCTCCTGCCTCCAACCGCCCCGCCCCCACACTCCTGCCATTGGTCACCCAAAACGCCCATCCTCACGCTGCCCCGCCTTCTCACGGCCAATCGGAAGGCAAACAGGCTCTTCGTTAACCAATTGGATGATTCTTGACTGTCAGTCAAACAGACTTTCTTCCCCATGTTTGATATTTTTATAATGAGTAAACAAAAGTGTTCAAAGAATTTTTTTTTTAAAAACACCATTTATTTAATGCCGCAATGATTTTTCTCCCGGGTTTTGCTCGCAGCGGTGTCCTGGAGATTAATCTTTAATTCCTGGCAACCCCTATCATGGTATCACAGTAGGTACAGCACAGGAGGAGGCCATTCGGCCCATTGTGCCTGTGCCGGCTCTTTGAAAGAGCTATCCAATTAGTCCCATTCCCCTGCTCTTTCCACATTACCCTGTAAATTTTTTCCCTTCAAGTATTTATCTACGTCCCTTACGCAAGTTACTATAGAATCTGCTCCCACCTCCCTATCAGGCAGTGCATTCCAGATCATAACAACTCACTGCGTAAAAAAATGTTTCCTCATGTCGCCTCTGGCTCTTTCGCCGATCACCTTAAATCTGTGTCCTCTGGTTACCAACCATTCTGCCCATGGAAAGAGTTTCTCCTTATTTACTCTGTCAAAACCGTTCATGATTTTGAACACCTCTATCAAATCTCCCCTTAACCTTCTCTGTTCTAAGGAGAACAACCCCAGCTTCTCCAGTCTCTCCACGTAACCGAAGTCTCTCATCCCTGGTACCATTCTACTAAATCTCCTCTGCACCCTCTCTAAGGCCTTGACATCCTTCCTAAAGTGCGGTGCCCAGAATTGGACACAATACTCTGAGGCCTAACCAGTGTTTTATGAAGATTTAGCATAACTTCCTTGCTTTTGTACTCTATGCCTAATAGAGGGATACAGGGAGGTAAAGGTTGATTCAGCGACTCTGCACACCCAACAGGGAGCCGGACTCAAATGGGAATTCAGGACGGAATATTTGGTGTTCCATTGTTGTAAACCTATCTATGACTCACTTCACTTTCCCACAGGTGATCAGTGAATTCATCGACAACATTTATATGCATTTATATAGCGCCTTTAACGTAGTAAAATGTCCCAAGACACTTCACAGGGGCGTTATAAACAAAATTTGACACCGAGCCACACAAGGAAATATTAGGACAGGTGACCAAATGCTTGGTCAAAGAGGTAGGTTTTTAGGAGCATCTTAAAGGAGGAGAGAGAGGTAGAGAGGTTTAGGGCCTAGGCAGCTGAAGGCACGGCCGCCAATGGTGGGACGATGAAAATCAACCCTTGCGCAAGAGGCCAGAATTGGCGGAGTGCAGAGATCTCAGAGGGGTGTAGGGCTGGAGGAGATTACAGAGATGGGGAGGTGCAAGTCCATGGAGGGATTTCAGATACAGGGAGATTGACGGCAAAGAGATCTCTATGCACTTGCACTGCAAGCCTTGTTCAGGTCTCCAGGTACACCCGGACACCAGCCTGAAGTGAGGGATGGGAAAGGATCTTATCATAGTATCATAGTAGGTACAGCACAGGAATAGGCCATTTGGCCCATCGTGCCTGTGCCGGTTCTTTGAAAGAGCTATCCAATTAGTCCCATTCCCCTGCTCTTTCCCCATAGCCCTGTAATCTTGGGACAATACATCATGATACACAGTGGGAGAACCTTCACCACACGGACTGCAGCAGTTCAAGAAGGCGGCTCGCCACCACCTTCTCAAGGGCAATTAGGGATGGGCAATAAATGCCGGCCTTGCCAGCGACGCCCACATCCCATGAACTAATATTTAAAAAAAGCAGTGGACAGATCAAGGAACGTGAGGCTGAGCTGGCCCCCTGTCTCGGTGCGTTGGTACTTTTCAGGAGCAGAGGAGGGAGAAAATTAGGGAAAGGGAAAAAAAATTTGAAGGGGCAGGGATGCTAAAGGATGGGAGATGAGATTGCTCCAATGCACAAAAAAATTCTAAACCGTGAGGAAATCAGTAACACAATCATCGGTTTGCGTTTCTCCTTTTATAAATGGAAGCCTGCGTTTAAAATATGGAGATAACAAAATCCAGCCTCTGATTTCTTGCAGCTTTTATCTTCAACTGACAAGTACATCTTGAACGAATGTTTTGAATTCCAGAGAACAGGTTACCATGGAAACAAGTTTTCAAAGTCTGAAGAAAGAAGGTAAAGGCACGAGCGAGAGATTTATCTGCACAGTCCGGACCCAAAAGGCCCATTTCCCGCACCAGGCCCTTACAGCATTTGGATTCAGTCCAATCTCTGTAACCCTAGTGCTGGCCAAATCACTAACCTAGAGCCACTGAATGTCCTTTGTCGCTTCCATGTCCCACGATCAAGGGAAGGAAAAAATAGTGAACCGTGCTTCTCATCACCATTCAGTGGGGGTAATTTTGACTCTGCGAATCGGCGGCCCTTTTTACATCTCTCCCGATTCCTATTCCCATTGACTTCTGACGGCTGATTCGAAAGGTCGCTTGACTGGGCGGGGCGGCTGGATGGGGGTGATCACGTGATGACACCTCCAGGAATATGTCCGACCAGAGTTTGCAACCCTAATCGATTCCCATATATAAAAAGAAGAGAATTGGACAGCAGCTCACAGGACCTGGGAGAAATTGGATCTCTGATATTCTCGGAAGCTTGGGACGTTTTGGAAATTCCGCCCGCAGCTGCTGAACATCTGATTGGCAACACAACAAGAATTAGCATTTATAGAGCGCTTTTAACATTGTAAAATGCCCCAAGGCGCTTAACATGAGCGTTATCAGACAAAAATGGATGCCGAGCCAAAGACGGAGACATTAGGACAGGTGACCAAACGCGTGGTCAAAGAGGTAGGTTTTAAGGAGCGTCTTAAAGGGGGTGGAGAGACAGAGGGGTTTAGGGAGGAAATTCCAGATCTTAGGACCTAGATGGCTGAAGGCACGGCCGCCAATAGTGCGGCGAAGGGAGTAGGAGATGCACGAGAGACCAGAGTTGGAGGAACGCAGAGATCTCAGAGGGATTCAGGGCTAGAGGAGGTCACAGAGATAGGGAGGGGCAAGACCATGGAAGGTTTTGAACACGAGGAGGAGAATTGTAAATTTGTGGCATTGTTGGACCAGGAGCCAATGTAGGTCAGCGAGCACAGGGGAACTCCTGCAATGTAAAATAGCTAAAGTCAACAGATGTGTAAACAGTGGAGATGACTACATAGTGCAAGAAACCCGAAAAGTGGGTTTGCAGGACAGAACACTTTCAAACTCTGCTCTTTGTGATGGATGATCCCCATTCATAGCTTCTAATGAGAAAGGGTGGACTCATCATCCATAATTCAATTCCACAGTCCTCTTGTGCAAATGCTGGCAGGGCTGAATGGGATGTAGTTACCATTTGTAATGGGGAAAAGTCAGAGCCATTGCCTACAGTTACAATCCAGTTACATGTGAATGCAGTAACAACTTACATTTCTATAGCACGCCTCGGGTACAGAGAGAGACGTCACAGAGCACTTTAATTAGCTCGTTTTTAAAATTCTCATGCTTGTTTTTAAATCCCTCCATGGCCTCGCCCCTCCCTACCTCTGTAACCTGCTCCAGCCCTACAACCCGCCGAGACCTCTGCGTTGCTCAAATTCTGGCCTCTTGCGCATTTTCATCGCTCAACCGTTGGCGGCCGTGCCTTCAGCTGCCTAGGCCCTAAACTCTGGAATTCCCTCCCTAAACCTCTCCGCCTCTCTATCTCTCTCTCCTCCTTTAAGACAGTCCTTAAAACCTACCCCTTTGACCAAGCTTTTGGTCACCTGTCCTAATTCCTCATTATGTGGCTCGGTGTCAAATTTTGTTGGATAACCGCTCCTGTGAAGTGCGTTGGGGTGTATTACGACGTTAAAGGCGCTATATAAATGCAAATGTAAGGAATCTTACAACACCAGGTTATAGTCCCAACAAATTTATTTTAAAATCACAAGCTTTCGGAGATTATCCCCTTCGTCAGATTCTCCAGTTGTTCCTGTATCTTGCTCTGTGCCAAATATTTATTGGCATAGCCCTTAAAAGGTTCACTGGGCTCTGCCTCAACCTGTGACAAAGTGTTCGACATTCAGGGTATGGTAGCGCAGTGGTTATGTGACTGAGACTAGTAAGCTATGGGGTAATAATCCAGAGGATATGTGAGTTTGAGTCACTACCATGGCATTTTGAGAATTTAAATTCAGTTTAAAAAAAAAATCTGGAAGTAATAAGCTGTGATCGGTAGAAAAGTGATCATGATGGTGAGAAACTATTTCCGCTGGTTGGGGAGTCTAGGACTAGGGGACATGGCCTTAAAATAGAGCCAGGACTTTCAGGAGTGAAGTTAGGAAACACTTCTACACACAAAGGGTGGTGGAAGTTTGGAACTCTCTACTGCAAACGGCAGGTGATGCTAGCTCAATTGTTCATTTTAAATCTGAGATTGATAGATTTTTGTTAACTGAAGGTATTATGGGATATGGGGTTAAAGCAGGTATATGGAGTTAGGTCACAGATCAACCATGATCTCATTGAATGGCGGAACAGGTTTGAGGGACTAAATGGCCCACTCGTATTCCTATATTCCGATAATAAAGTTTCAATACTCTACAGGGAGTGGGCTGGCTAGCTGACAGGCAACAGCAAGGGCACTGGCAGAGTGGCAGGGTTTGACAGGAATGCTGTCATCCTGAGAGAGGACAGTAGGTTCATGTTCCTTGGAGACACGGTGTGGGCTTCATTTCACCAGGCCCGAGACACACCAGAACTGATCGCAGGGTGACTCGGGCTGTGAGAGTGAGAGAATGAGAGAGAGAGAGAGAGAGATAGAGAGAGAGAGAGAGAGTGTGTGTGTGTGTGAGAGAATGAGAGAAAGGGTATGTGTGTGAGTGTGTGTGAGAGAGTGTGTATGAGAGTGTGTGTACAAGGAATGTGTGAGAGAGTGTGTGTGTCTGAGAGTGTGTGAGAGAAAGTGTGCGAGTGTGAGAGCGTATGTGTAAGCGTGTGTGTAAGAGAGTGTGAGAGTGTGTGTGAGTGTGTGTACAAGAGTGTGTGAGTGTGTGTGTGAGAGAGTGTATGCGTATGAGTGTGTGTATCAGAGAGAGTGCATGAGAGTGTGAGTGTGTGTGAGTGGGTGTGTGTGAGAGTATGTGAGTGTGTGTGAGAGCATGTGTGTATGAGTACGTGTGTATGAGAGAATATATGAGTGTGTGTGTGTGTGGGTGTGAGTGTGTGTGTGTGAGCGTGTGTGTGTGTGTGAGCATGCATGTAAGAGAGTGTGAGAGTGTGTGTGAGTGGGTGTGTGTGAGTATGTGAGTGTGTGTGAGAGCATGTGTGTATGAGTACGTGTGTATGAGAGAATATATGAGTGTGTGTGTGTGTGGGTGTGAGTGTGTGTGTGTGAGCGTGTGTGTGTGTGTGAGCATGCATGTAAGAGAGTGTGAGAGTGTGTGTGAGTGGGTGAGTGTGAGTATGTGAGTGTGTGTGAGAGCATGTGTGTATGAGTACGTGTGTATGAGAGAATATATGAGTGTGTGTGAGTGTGTGTGTGTGAGCGTGTGTGTGTGTGTGTGTGAGCATGCGTGTAAGAGAGTGTGAGAGTGTGTGTGTGTGTGTGTGAGCGTGTGTGTAAGAGTACGTGTGTATGAGAGAATATATGAGTGTGTGTGAGTGTGTGAGCGTGTGTGTAAGAGAGTGTGAGAGTGTGTGTATGAGAGAGAGTATGTGAGTGTGTGTGGGTGAGTGTGAGAGAGTGTGTGAGTGTGTGTGTGAGAGAGTGTGTGAGTGAGAGAGTGTGTACATGTGTGTGCGAGTGAGTGTGTGGGCTATAAATTGGGCCGCGTAGCGCCCATTTTGTAGGTGCTATGCAGCCTCCTAAGGAATCAAAATGGCATCCGGAATGCGCACGCACACTTCTAGCCTGACGTGCGCCGGATGCCATCTTGGTAAAGGCGTTTACGCAGGCGCAGATAATGAATGCCGGCAGTATGTAAAGTAGGGAGAATATGCGGTCGGTCAGTTTGCAACGCTGATTTAAAGGGTTAGATGCGATTTTGGAAACTCAATGCTCCAACCAACGCACTGTCTTAACCTCGCACAGCTGAATGGGTCTTAAACAGCATGGAGGTCCCCCACCAGCGCTATTTAAAGGGATCATGCAGGATTTACAGGTTAGTTGCTGGATTATTGCTTCTGGCTATTTGTATCTGTTTTTGGAGGTCTCCTTTACTTGAATACTAGGACTAGGGGACATAGCCTAAAAATTAGAGCCAGGACTTGCAGGAGTGAAGTCAGGAAACACTTCTACACACAAAGGATGGTAGAAGTTTGGAACTCTCTACTGCAAACGGCAGGTGATGCTAGCTCAATTGTTCATTTTAAATCTGAGACTGATAGATTTTTGTTAACCAAAGGTATTAAGGGATATGGGGCTAAGGTGGGTATATGGAGTTAGGTCACAGATCAGCCATGATTTCATTGAATGGTGGAACAGCCTCGAGGGGCTGAATGGCCTACTCCTGTTCCTTTCTTCCCACGTTCCTACTTGTCATAAAAACCCAACAGATTCACGAATGTCAACAGCAAAATCTTTTGTTTCTTAACCTGTCCCATTACCACCTTCCTTGCCTTGCACCATCATCCCTTTTGTCATTTAATCACTCCTGCCCTCCACCCTATCACAGACCTCCCCTTTTGTTCTTTCCTCCCCTCCCCTCCCCCCTCCCTTTCCCCGGCTCTGTACTTGCTCAAAAACTTTAACTCTTTTAACATCTTCCAGTTCTGACGAAAGGTCTTCAACCCGAAACGTTAACTCTGTTTCTTTCTCGGCCGATGCTGCCTGACTTGCTGAGCTGCTGCAGCATTTTCTGTTTTTATTTCAGGTTCACTAATGTCCTTTATTGAAGGAAACCTTGCAGTTTTTACCCGGGCTGGTCTATATGTGACTCCAGTCCCACGCCAACGTGATTGACTCTTAACCGCCCTCTGAAGTGACCGAGCACGCCACTCAGTTGTAGCCAACCACTTAACAGCATTGACAGCAGCAGTTCGGAGTGGCGTCAAAGCCAAACTCAATTCAGTCTTCACCCAATGTCCAAGCACTCACTGGACGGCAATCAGAGAGAGGCACTCTGGATCAATTTTTTTATTTCTCTCAGCTCAGTGCTGCTGAAGCCAGTTTTAGCTATTCCATCCTTCCCTGTTTTTAAGAAGAGTTTTCAAAAAATCACCAACTTTTCTGTTGAATTTCTCCCCTACCCTCACTTCCCAGAGTGTGTTGATTCCTTGCTGGAGTATGGCTCCATGGCACTGGCTGGCCTTTGGTAACTCGTTCTGTTGGTCAATTTTCATGTGTCGACCAAAACGTCTCAAAGCGCTTCGCAGAAGCGCAATCAGACAAGAATTAACACCGAGCCACATAAGGAGATATTAGGACAGGTGACCAAAAGCTTGGTCAAAAAAGTAGGTTTTAAGGAGCGTCTTAAAGGAGGAGAGAGAGAGGCGGAGAGGTTTAGGGAGGGATTTCAAGAGCTTAGGGCCTAGGCAGCTGAAGGCACGGCCGTCAATGGTGGGGCGATGAAAATCGGGGATGTGCGAGAGGCCAGAATTGGAGGAGGGCAGAGATCTCGGAGGGTTGTAGGGCTGGAGGAGGTTACAGAGATAGAGAGGGGCGAGGCCATGGAGAAATTTGAAAACAAGGATGAGAATTTTAAAATCGAGGCCTTGCCGGACCAGGAGTCAATGTAGGTCAGAGAGCACAGGGGGTGCGAGTTAGGATATGGAGCAGCAGAGTTTTGGATGAGCTCAAGTTTACAGAGGGTAGAAGATAGGAGGCTGGCCAGGAAAGCATTGGAATAGTCGAGTCTAGAGGTAACAAAGGCATGGATGAGGGTTTCATGGACAGTGAGCTATTCAACTGCGGAAAGAGTCAGAGCTGAGCACCAAGACTCACCGAGATAGATGCAGAAACTCTAGCTGATTTTTTTTAATTTGTTCATGGGATGTGGGCGTCACTGGCGAGGCCGGCATTTATTGCCCATCCCTAATTGCCCCTTGAGAAGGTGGTGGTGAGCCGTCTTCTTGAACCGCTGCAGTCCGTGTGGTGAAGGTTCTCCCACAGTGCTGTTAGGAAGGGAGTTCCAGGATTTTGACCCAGTGACGATGAAGGAATGGCGATATATTTCCAAGTTGGGATGGTGTGTGATTTGGAGGGGAACGTGCAGGTGGTGTTGTTCCCATGTACCTGCTGCTCTTTTCCTTCTAGGTGGTAGAGGTCGCGGGTTTGGGAGGTGCTGTCGAAGAAGCCTTGGCGAGTTGCTGCAGTGCATCCTGTGGTTGGTACACACTGCAGCCACTGTGCGCCAGTGGTGAAGGGAGTGAATGTTTAGGGTGGTGGATGGGGTGCCAATCAAGCAGGCTGCTTTATCCTGGATGGTGTCGAGCTTCTTGAGTGTTGTTGGAGCTGCACTCATCCAGGCAAGTGGAGAGTATTCCATCATACTCCTGACTTGTGCCATGTAGATGGTGGAAAGGCTTTGGGGAGTCAGGAGGTGAGTCACTCGCCGCAGAATACCCAGCCTCTGACCTGCTCTCGTAGCCACAGTTTTTATATTTCCTCCTCCCTCCCTCGACAGAGGTACTGAGGCCAGCGGGAGGATTCCAATCACTATCCTGATTGAGACTGGAAAACTTGGCACAGACCAGGGATTGAACCTGGGACTTGTCTGGTGTGAATGACTCAAAGGCTGTGACATTCACAGTCAACTCTCTGCTGTCCCATATCTGGGCTCGAAATAAAAACTTGATATATGTACCATACAATATATATAATGTGGAAGGCCCCTTGACTAAAATGTTCATCAACATTTGAAGTAGAACAGTAATGTTCTCCCCGGTGTCCTGGGCCAAAATTTATCCCTCAACCAACATAACCAAAAACAGTGATGCCCTCTGCAGTCGAGCAGCTTGCCGACACTCACCGTTGTCTCTCACACATGAAGAATGATCTCCTGGTGGTGGTATCGGAGGGTGGTTCGACAGTGATGCACTCCATGGTGGAACAGCTCGCAAACACTGACCGTCGATGCTCGCAGGTGAAGATTGGTCACTTGGTTGCGGTATCTGGGGAGGGGGTGGAAGGAATACCGCAGTGAGATCCAGCGTCATCGGGAAAGGGGAGGAAAGAGTTGGGGTGGGGGGTGGGGGGTGAAGAGGAGAAAACGAGTGGATGAAAAGCATTAAGATTTTCTCCAAAATACAATTGCTTGAGTCAGCTCAGGTGTCGGTGCCTCGCAAAGACAGGAAAGAAAAGTCATTATCTAAAGAGCATCGAGGAAAAGAAAGAAATCAGGAAAGTCAGAGAGCTCAATGCAGGTCCAAAAAGGGTTTTGGCCATGCTCTGCCCGTCTCTCTGTGATGTGTTCTTTGGCTACGACCCAGACAGTGCATTATAGTGAAGGGCTTTCTGCTTTTCTCATAGCCCAGCATTTGTCCTGACATCACTGAACTAAATGCCCTGCCTCGCCAACCTTCAGCTCTTAATGGAACCTCCCGCAGGGGAATCTGCAAACTGCACAGAGCTTAATGAATGCCCCTGCCGCTCTCCTCCTGTCTGCTCGATAATTTAACTCAACTCACAAAGCGTACGAGACATGAATTTCTATCTCTGTCTGCCTGCCCCTCTTTCTCTCCACCTCTGTGTCTGCGTCTGTATTAGTCTATCTCTGTCTGCCTGTCTGCCTCTATCCATGTTTCTTTCTCTATATCTGCTTCTTCCTGTCCCTCTCGTTTTCTGTTTCTACCCTTATCATCAACAACAACTTGCATTTATACAGGGCCATTAACGTAGTAAAACGTCCCAAGGCGCTTCACAGGAGCGATTATCAAACAAAATTTGACACCGAGCTACATTAGGAGATATTAGGACAGGTGATCAAAAGCTTGGTCAAAGAGGTAGGTTTTAAGGAGCGTCTTAAAGGAAGAGAGAGAGGTAGAGAGTCAGAGAGGTTTAGGGAGGGAATTCCAGAGCTTGGGACCTAGGCAGCTGAAGGCACGGCCGCCAATGGTGGAGCGATTAAAATCGGGGATGTGCAAGAGGCCAGAATTGGAGGAGCGCAGAGATCTCGGAGGGCTGTCGGGCTGGAGGAGGTTACAGAGATAGGGAGGGATGAGACCATGGGAGGATTTGAAAACAAGGATGAGAATTTTAAAATTGAGACTTTCCCGGACTGGGAGCCAACGTAGGTCAGCGAGCACAGGGGAAATGGGTGAACGGGACTTGGTGCAGAGTTTTGGATGAGCTCAAGTTTATGGAGGGTGGAAGATGGGAGGCCGGTCAGGAGAGCATTGGAATAGTCAAGTCTAGAGGCAACAAAGGCACGGACGAGGGTTTCAACAGCAGTCGAGCTGAGCCAGGGGCGGAGACGCGCAATGCTACAGAGGTGGATGTAGGCGGTCTTGGTGATGGAACGGTTATATCAAATAGGGTTAGGGTTAGGGTTGCAAACAGCCTGGTTCAACCTCAGAACCTCAGTGGCCAGGGAGAGGGATGGAGCTGGTGGGAAGGGAATGGAGTTTGCGCCGAGGACCGAAGACAATGGCTTGTCTCTCTCCATCTGCATGTGTCTCTCCTTTTGGGCGTCAGCTATGGCTCAGTGGGTAGCATTCTTGTCTGAGTTCGAAGGTCGTGGGTTCAAGCCCCACTCCAGGGACTTACGCACATAATCAACGTCAGAAATTCAGTACTGAGGGAGTGCTGCACTATCGGAGGTGCCGTCTTTTGGATGAGACTTTAAACCGAGGCTCCGTCTGCCCTATCAGGTGGACGTAAAAGATCCTATAGCACTATTTCGAAGAAGAGCAGGGGGAGTTCTCCCCGGTGTCCTGGACAATATTTATCCCTCAACCAACATCACTAAAACAGATTATCCGGTCATGATCTCATTTCTGTTTGTGGGAGCTTGCTGTTTGCAAATTGACTGCTGAGTTTCCCTACAGTGATTACATTTCAAAAGTACTTCATTGGCTGTGAAGCGCTTTTACGTGTGGGCTTTGCTGGCGGGCTATTCAACCATGGGTGGCATCACGGTTGAGCTCAATCAAGTTCTCGCCCGAAACCCACACAAGCGACCTTCACCAGATAATATTCCAAAGCAGAAACCCTGACTAATTTTCCCCTTCAGTAACTCAGGGCAACTGAAGTGAATTTTAATACTCCTCATCTGCTGGTTCAGTTGAGATAAGCTAAATCAGCACAGACACCGAGTTTGTCTGCCTCTGGTGCTTCTAGTGTGTCAATAGTGGCTCGGTGGGGAGCATTCTTGCCTCTGAGCTAGCCGGTTGTGGGGTCACAGTCCCACCCCGGAGACTTAAGTACAAAATCCGGGCTGACACTGCAGCGCAATACTGAGGGAGTGCTGCACTGTCGGCAGGTGCTGTCTTTCAGATGAGACGTTAAACTGAGGCCCCGTCTGCCCCGTCAGATGGACATAAAAGTTCCCATCACACTATTTCGAAGAAGAGCAGGGGAGTTCTCCCCAGTGGCCCTGGCCAACATTTATCCCTCAACCAACGTCACTAAAAACAGATTATCTGGTCAGTATCACGTTGCTGCTGGTGGGATCTTGCTGTGCGCAAATTGGCTGCTGGGTTTCCTATATCACCACAGCGACTACAAAAAGTACTTCATTGGCCGTAAAGTGCTTTGGGGCATCCTGAGGCCGTGAAAGGCGCTGTATAAATGCAAGTTCTTTCTTGTTGAACTATAAAGACAGCTAAAAAAACCCCAAGATTTTCATCTATTTTCTGCTTTGCCCGATTGTGATCTCCAGCTGAGAGGGGAGGAAGCTGATCGGCTCTCAGGATGTTTGGGAAGCAGCTGTTAGCAGATCTGGATGAGCAGCCCAAGGTGACTTACTTTTTGATATTTCTTTCTCTCTTTCCCCGTGTCGAGCACCTGGTCTCTGCTCGGCCCTTTCCCAAAATCAGGCCTTCAGGGGAATCAAGTGTGTGAACTTGTAGCCTACCAGTCTAGGGTTTCATGTGTTGCATTCATAGGAACATAGGAAACAGGAGTAGGCCATTCAGCCCCTCGGTCCTGTTCCGCCAATCAATTAGACCATGGATGATCTGTACCTCAACTCCATTTACCTGTCTTTGCTCCATATTCCTTGATACCCCTTACCTAACAGAAATATATCCATCTCAGTCTTGAAAGCTCCAATTGTCCACAGCCTTTTGGAGGAGAGAGTTCCAGATTTCCACTACCTTTTGTGTGAAAAAGTGCTTCCTGATTTCGCTCCTGAATGGCTGAGCTCTAATTTTAAGATTGTGCCCCCCTTGTTCTGGATTCCCTCAGTAGAGGAAATAGTTTCTCCATATCTACCCTATCCACTCCTTTTAACATTGCAAACAACTCAATCAGATCACCCCTCGATCTTCAAGGGAATACGAGCTAAGCTTATCTAACCTCGGATACAGGTTGGCAAGAGACAAGACTTAAGGAGCCCAGGTGTGACAGGGGGCTACTGCTTGAGTTTAACCAGCTGAAACCATGCTGCTTACCAGCACAGAGGACAGGAGTATCTCCCATTGCTCATCCAGTTCAGGTCACCCTACCTCGGGCACCGGCTTGCAGTGCTCTTCAGAGTCGGGTGCGAAGAATCCCAGCTCCTGGTGACAGCTCGGCCCCTTCAGGTCCCATCAATGGTCAATCATCAGCAGTGCCCTCGAGTACTGCAGACTTGAGGTTATCAGATTATTGAGTCCGCAGGGGAAGTTCGACTCATGCAACCTCCTGTCACCAAGTCATATCAGAGCCACAGAGCTCACAAAGAGACCCTGCTTACTACTACTACTACTACTACAACAACAACAACAACAACAACAACAACAACAACAACATATAGCACCTTTACCGTTGTGAAATGTCCCAAGGCGCTTCACAGGAGCGATTATCAGACAAAATTAGACACCGAGCCACATAAGGAGATATTAGGTCAGGCGACCAAAAGCTTGGTCAACGAGGTAGGTTTTAAGGAGCTCCTTAAAGGAGGAGAGAGAGGTAGAGAGGTTTAGGGAGGGAATTCCAGAGCTTAGGGCCTAGGCAGCTGAAGGCACGGTCATCAATAGTGGAGCGATTAAAATCGGGGATGGGCAAGAGGCCAGGGTTGGAGGAGCACAGAGATCTCGGAGGGTTGTAGGGCTGGAGGAGGTTACAGAGATAGGGAGGGGTGAGGCCATGAAGGGATTTGAACAAATCGGAGCCAAAGAGCTCGGAAAGAGACCCTGCTAACCTCACTCCCAAGGAGAGTAGTCAGTAACCGATCGTTATATAACATGAACTATTGATAGGAAAAAAATGGACTTTGATTGATTCTATTATTCGTGTGTTCAAAAGTTATTACTCAACAGAGAAAGTCATTGTACAGCAGGGAACAGTGAGATCTGCAGCTTATTTCAGAGATGTGTAGAATGACAAATTTCCTGTCCCAGGTTTGATGAAATGACATTTGTGTAATATTAAGGGATGTTGTGAAGTTACATGGGCTGTGGAGGTCATTGCAAATTGCATTTTGCTGCACATTCTTCTCTCAGTAATATTGTTCCAGTGAGATATTGCCGGCGCCTCACAGGACTGAAACAGCGATGACTCAGCTGGGATTTCGAATAATAAGAAATCCTTCATATTTATTAGCGTGTCATCCCACCAAAATTAAATACGTTCCTCCGCAAACGGAACTCTTTCCAAATAAGGCCACTTACTGTGAAGAAATGGCTTTTCACCATTCGTCAGACAGGGTTTTCCAAGAGGAATTCTGTTCCTGCCATACTTTGGCTGGTTGAACATGAGAGAACAGACACGCACCTATTATATCACCTTTCATGTCTTCGGGACGTCATAAAGTGCTTCACCATGAATCTTGTACTTTTGAAGTACAGCCCCTTATCGGCATGTAGGCAAACGTGGCAGCCAATTTTGCGCACAGCAAGGTTCCACAAACAGCGATGAGATAAATGACCAGACGATCTCTTTAGGTGGTATTGATTGAGGGATAAATGTTGGCCAGGACACCAGGAGAACTCTCCTGCTCCTCCTCAAACAGCTGGGCTGTTTATATTTATATAGTGGCTTTCACAACCTCTGGACATCCCAAAGTGCTTTACAGTCAATGAAGTACTTTTGCAGTCTAGTCACTATTGTAATGTAGCAAACATGGCAGCCAATTTGTGTGTAACAAGGTCCCACAAAAGGCAATGTGATAATGACCAGATTATCTAGTTTTTAGTGATGCTGGCGATTTTGGGATAAAGATTGGCCAGTACATAGGGGAGAACTCCTCTTCTTCGAAATAGTGCCATGGGATCTTTTATGTCCACCATGATAGGCTAGACAGGGCCTCGGTTTAAACTCTCATCTGAGAAACAGCGCCTCAGACAGTACAGCATTCCCTCAGTACTGCATTGGAGTGTCAGCCTAGATTACGTGCTCAAGTCCCTGGAGTGGGATTTGAACTCACAATATTCTGACTCAGAGGCAAGAGTGCTGCCCACTGCACCCAGCCTATGGGGCAAGAGCAATGGAATGGGACTAATTGAATAGCTCTTTCAAAGAGCCGGCACAGGCATGCTGGGCCGAATGGCCTCCTTCTGTGCTGTAAGTGTCTATGATTCTATGAATAGTGCAATGGGATCTTTTACGTCCACCCGAACAGGCCTCAAGTTAGCATCTCATCTGAAAGACAGTACCTCCGACAGTGCAGTGCTCCCTCAGCAATGGAGTGTCAGCCTAGATTACGTGCCCAAGTCTCTGGAGTAGGACTTGAACCCACAACCCTCAGACTCAGAGGTACAAATGGAGTGAGAAAGAGACATTAAGAAACAGCTATGTGCTGTGTGACTTTCAATTATTAAAATTACCAAGCCACCGCCCCCAAAACCCATTGCTCAATTTGAAACCATATGGCTCCTCCAGATGACTCTGCAAACTTATGCAATGAGCAGCAAAGCCATCCAGGCCAGAAAGGTTTTAAATTTGACTCCCTGCCTGATCTCAGCTGGGGCAGCGTTGGACGCTGCACAATTGGCCTCAGTGCCCCAGGTTGAGGGAACATGCCCAGGATTCCCTCTCCTGGTCGCTATCTAGCTGTCCCGGCTGGAAGTCCATGTGCTTCCTCTCAGAGTTGAACAGCCTGCAACACATCCAGGACGAAGCAGTCTGCTTGATCGGCAGCCCATCCACCATCTTAAACATCCACGCCCTCCACCACCGGCGCATCGTGGCTGCAGTGTGTACAATCTACAGGATGCACTGCAGCAACTCACCAAGGCTTCTTTGACAGCACCTCCCAAACCCGCGACCTCCACCACAAAAGGCAGCAGGTGCATGGAAAACCATCACCTCCAAGTTCTCCCTCTAAGTCACGCACCATCCTGACTTGGACATATACCAGCTGTTCCTTCATGGTCGCTGGGTCAAAGTCCTGGAACTCTGTATCTAACAACACTGTGGGAGCACCTCCAGCACACGGACTGCAGCGGTTCAAGAAGACGGCTCACCACCACCTTCTCAAAGGGCAACTAGGGATGGGCAATAAATGCCGGCCTCGCCAGCGACACCCACATTCCGAGAATGAATGAAAAAAAAAACACATTGTTAAAAGATTTCAGGAGAGGAAGGGGCGGGGAGAAATTCAGCAGAGAAAATTGGCGAGAGAGAGAGAGAGAAAAAAAACTACAGGGATAATTTTATGAATTTGCACTCCCGCTGCAGGGCATCACCCATTGGGAGCACATTCCGTCCATGATTCTCCATTCAATTAAAATTGATAGAAAATCCTGGGAGGGGGTGGTGGGGGGGTGGAAGGGGGCAGAGCTGAGCTCGCAATATATGCCGCAGGAGGGCGAAGCTTATTAAACCACATGGGTGGTTAACCTAGTGAGAGCAGGTATGTGACCAGCATTTTAACCCCTTAGGAACTGAACAAGGTGAATGCACCCAGAAGGGGCAGGATTTTAACCTTTCAGCTGCTTTTATTTTTTTTCTTTTATTCGTTCACGGGATGTGGGCGTCGCTGGCGAGGCCAGCATTTATTGCCCATCCCTAACTGCCCTTGAGAAGGTGGTGGTGAGCCGCCTTCTTGAACCGCTGCAGTCCATGTGGTGACGGTTCTCCCACAGTGCTGTTAGGAAGGGAGTTCCAGGATTTTGACCCAGCGACAATGAAGGAATGGCGATATATTTCCAAGTCGGGATGGTGTGTGACTTGGAGGGGAACGTGCAGGTGGTGTTGTTCCCATGCGCCTGCTGCCCTTGTCCTTCTAGGTGGTAGAGGTCGCGGGTTTGGGAGGTGCTGTCGAAGAAGCCTTGGCGAGTTGCTGCAGTGCATCCTGTGGATGGTGCACACTGCAGCCACAGTGCGCCGGTGGTGAAGGGAGTGAATGTTTAGGGTGGTGGATGGGGTGCCAATCAAGCGGGCTGCTTTATCTTGGATGGTGTCGAGCTTCTTGAGTGTTGTTGGAGCTGCACTCATCCAGGCAAGTGGAGAGTATTCCATCACACTCCTGACTTGTGCCTTGTAGATGGTGGAAAGGCTTTGGGGAGTCAGGAGGTGAGTCACTCGCCGCAGAATACCCAGCCTCTGACCTGCTCTCGTAGCCACAGTATTTATATGGCTGGTCCAGTTAAGTTTCTGGTCAATGGTGACCCCCAGGTTGTTGATGGTGGGGGATTCGGCGATGGTAATGCCGTTGAATGTCAAGGGGAGGTGGTTAGACTCTCATTAGTCTTAGATCGCAAGATAATTATGGATGAGGCAGGACATTCAGCTCACCCAGAATGAGCCTCAAGCTCCCCCATTGCTGCATCCAGTTGTTTCCTCAATGATTCACAGAATGATTCAATGACGGAACGCTTGTGCCCATTTCGTTCCTTAGCCTCTTTAAGGTCGCAGATGTGAGGGGTTTTGATAGCGCAAGTAAGGAGGAACTGTTTCCACTGGCAGGAGGGTCGGAAACCAGATTTAAGCGGGGGAGATGAGGAGACATTTGATTTTTTACGCAGCGAGTTGTTATGATCTGGAATGCACTGACCGAAAGGGTGGTGGAAGCAGATTCGATAGTAACTTTCAAAAGGGAATTGGATAAATACTTAAAAAGCAAAAACGTTGCAGGGCAAGAGCTGGGGTAGTGGGGCTAATTGGTAACTCCTACAGAAAGCCGGCACAGGCACGATGGGCCGAATGGCCTCCTTGTTTGCTGTACGATTCTGTGATTCCAGGGGTTTTCGCCTCCACCACTGCACCTGATCCAAGTGTCGATCAATTTTGAATTTGAATAAAAGTTTAAAACATCTAGGTGCCTTGATGCTTCAAGGAGTTAAATCACACAGACCAGGAAGGTCCCAGTTCAATCCACGGTCCACATTGAGTCAACTGATCTCAGTTGGAAAGATGGTACCATTGAAACAGCTCATGTCAGCTTACAGCAGGACCTGGACATCACACTGGCAGCTTCGGATACAGACGGCAGAGTTTTGAATGACCTGTCATCACCAAGACATGGAAGCTGACCCTATGTCTATGGGTGACGTGGTGAAGGGATGGTGTATAGATGAGGAAAAGGAGGGGGCCAAAGATAGATTCCAGAGGGACTCCAGAGGTGACAATGTGGGGATGAATGTAAGGAATCTTACAACACCAGGTTATAGTCCAACAGTTTTATTTGAAAATCACAAGCTTTCAGAGATTATCTCCTTCGTCAGGTGAGTGAGTGAATGAGAGGTTCTCAAATCGCATATCTTATATTAGGTTGGGACACGATCACACCAATCAAAAGGTGTCATTGGTGTTCAGACAGGTTAGCCACGGAAAACAGTACGTCCCAGTATAGTGAATACACAATGGGTCAAATTACACAGAAAAAGAGAGAAAGAGACCCGAAAGGCAGAGAGAGAGAGAGAGAATGTCGAGTTGTATTAAAAACAGATAACTTTTTTTTTTCCCTGCTGGTGGGGTTACGTGTAGCGTGACATGAACCCAAGATCCCGGTTGAGGCCGTCCTCAAGGACGGAGAAGCGATCGCTGAAGATGCTCTGGCCACAATTGGATAGTTAAGAGTGGAACTAAGTGAGGGCAGTCTCACGAAGTAGGACCAAGAAGAGGCACTGGAGGAGCACGGTGTGGTTGCCCATGCCAAAGGGTGTAGTCAATGTGGATGATGAAGGATAATGCACCGTGGGCACATTCACAGCGAGTGTCTGATTTAATTTAGTACAACTTGTGGGCGATGCCCCAGTTTGAATACAAGGGCTTCCTCAGAGTAGCATAATGCTAAAAAACAGGAGGCAATGCACTGCAATAAGATGTCTTGTCAGTGGGCTCGGCCCCTGACTGATGAGGTAATGTGAGGTGCACTGATATTTTAACTCTTGCCTGAATAGGGTCTTCATACACTTTAAGGTGTCATCCATGGATCAGTGTGTAACATGCTCGCCTCTGAGGCAGAAGATTGTGGGTTCATAGTCCCACTCCAGAGACTTGAGCACATAATCTAGGCTGACACTCCACTGCAGTACTGAGGTGAGTGCTGCACTGTCAGATGTGCTGTCCTTTGGATGAGACGTTGAACTGAGACCCTGTCTGCCCTCCCAGGTGGGCCTGGAAGACCCACAGCTCTATTTCAAAGAAGAGCAGGGGAGTTCTCCCTGGTGTCCTGGGCCAATATTTGTTCTTCAACCAACATCACTAAAAAAACAGATTATCTGGTCAATATCACATTGCTGTTTGTGGGACCTTGCTGTGCGCAAATTGGCTGCTGGGTTTCCTACATTACAACAACAGTGACAACACTTCACAAAGGACTTCATTGGCTGTAAAGCACTTTGGGGCATCCTGAGGTCGTGAGAGGCGCTATATAAAAGCACGTTCTTTCTTGAACAGTCCACTGAACACATTAAAATGGCTGGCACTACAACCTGTACTGACTAAACAGGCACTCCACACAGTTACATTTTTCCACTGAAAATGCAGCACTAAAAGCTATTGCAGATGCAGTTAAGTCGTGAGCAACAGCGTAATGTGGCAACAGCAGCACAGGACATGTGAGGCACCCCGTCGAGCTCACTGTAAGGACGTTGGATCGACCTTTATAAATCTTTGCCGTGTTCCCGAGCAATCAGTGGAACATCTCAAGCCTCAGATAGAGATCTCAACTCGCCGAGCATGGAGTGTGTCTGCTGTTGCCATAACAACACTCTTTGGATTTTTTTTCTCCCTCTTAAGAAATTTTTAAAAAGGAAATTTCAAGCTTTATCAAGCTGGTAACAAGAAGGATGCTTAGGAACTTAAAAGCCCGTTTTGTCCAAAAAAGCCCATTCCCTTTTACGCAGATCGACTCCACCTTCTCATCGTGGGGGCTCATTTTCAAGTGTTTGCACTTAAACACAGGGTGGTAGTGGGGCTGAAAATAAATTGGTGGGTAGTCGCGCTGACTTACTGCTATCTTGCCGCCCGTCCTGATTTTCAGTCGGACCTCCGTCCTGGGGGAGTGGGGAAAACGGAGCTCCTGTTAGAAACAGACGGGACGTTCATACGTAGATGCAAATCGGGGTTCCAATGACACAGCTAAGACCACGACGCCATTTCTATCCCAGCCCTCCTGACTGCCGCCAGTTCCTGCTGCCTCCCACCCACCAACCATGGGCGGTACGGTCAGGAGTTGGCCGTAATTAACGGGATCATCAGCCACAGTCAGGGAAAGCTGGATGGATCTTTCGGAGACATTTTTATGGCATTTGCTTGTGGATTTTGCACCTTAAAGGTATTTAAGGTATCTGCTGCTGCAGGTTTCTGAACACATGTTTCCTGCTGCTCCGAAGTCCTGCTCCTTTTTAATCCCGATGCTAATACCCATCCCCCTTTAAGGTGATGCTGCAGACCCTTCACAACCAGATCGGTGAGGTCCCTATTGGGAAACGAGTTTTGCGATGGCAGCTCACCGATTGCACTATAATGAGCACCCAAGTCCAAAATCAATGGGGTCCCATGCTGACTCCTCCGAGGGACCGCCTGTCCACCTGGCCAAATAACGCTCAACATTAAAATCGCCCATCGTGTCTCTCCATCTGTTCCCTCACCAGCAACGCATCCGATTGCCTCTTGAACCGCTCGTACTGTCCACTTCAACAAACGTATGCCACAACTCTATTACCCTTGGGGTGAAAACCATTCCTACGTTAATGCACATAGGTTTTATGCTCATGTTCCCAGGTACTTTAGCTCTTCATCAACAAAATACGTCAGCCGTGGCTCAGTGGGTAGCACTCTCGCCTCTGAGTCAGAAGGTCATGGGGTCAAGTCCAGAGACTTGAGCACAAAATCTAGGCTGCCACTCCTGTGGAAGGACTGTCAGAGATGGCGTCTTTCAAATGAGATGTTAAACCAAAGCCCCTTCTGCCCTTTCAGGTAGACATAAATGGTGCTGTGGCACTATTTTGAAGACAAGCAGAGGAGTGTTCCCTGGTGTCCTGGCTGATATTTATCCCTCAACCAACATCACTAAAAGACAGATGACCTGGTCAATATCACATTGCTGTTTGTGGGATCTTGCTGTGTGCAAATTGGCGGGTGCATTTCCAACATTACTCCAGTGACTACACTTTAAAAAGTACTTCATTCCAAAACGTTTTGGGACATCATGAGGTCGTGAAAGGCGCTATAGAAATGCAAGTCTTTCTTTCAAAGTTTTCCAAAGAAAATAAGGCCAACTCCTTGAACCTTTCCTGTATGTTGCTACCTCTGTACCTGCTCAAGGTACATCACCCTATGATTGGAATATGGAGCCTGGCATCTCATACAACAACAGCAGAACCTCTTTTGATCTCTGCTATCTTCTCAGCAAAAGTAATCTACCTCCTCACTGCTTGTTTGTTTGACTACAGCTGAGCATGGGCTGATGGGTTCATCGACACACCCACTATGACCCTTCGATCTCCTCCCTGGTCAGCAGACTCTAGGGCTGTTTCATTCAGCGCACATTTCTGCTTTTGGCTCCTTGCTCCCGATAAATTATTTTACAATTATAGGAACAGGAGTAGGCCATTCAGCCCATCGAGTCTGTTCCCCCATTCAATTAGATCACAGCTGATCTGTACCTCAACTCCATTTACCACCTTTGCTCCATATCCCTTGAAACCCATAACTAACAAAAATCTCTCGACCTCGGTCTTGAAATTTTCAATTGACCTAATATCCACAGCCTTTTGGGGCCCGAGTTCCAGATTTCCACTATCTTTTGTGTGAATAAGTGTTTCCTGATTTCACTCCTAAATGGCCTAGCTCTAATTCATAGAATCATACAGCATGGAAGTAGGCCATTCGGCCCATAGTGCCTGTGCTGGCTCTTTGAAAGAGCAATCCCATTGGTGCCACTCCCCTGCTCTTTCTCCATAGCCCTGCAAATTGTTCCTCTTCAAGTATATATCCAATTCCCTTTTGAAAGTTACCACTGAATCTGCTTCCACCACTCTTTCGGGTAGTGCTTTCCGCATCATAACAACTCACTACTTAATAAAAATTCTCCTCACCTCCTCTCTGGTTCTTTAGGCATTAACTTAAAACTGAGTCATCTGGTTACCGACCCTCCTGCCACTGGAAACAGTTTCTCCCTATCTACCCTATCAAAACCCTTCATAATTTTGAACACCTCTATCAAATCTCCCCTTAACCCTCCCTGCTCTAAGGAGAACAACCCCAGCTTCTCCAGTCTCTCCAGATAACTGAAGTCCCTCATCCCTGGTATAACTCTAGTAAATTTCCTCTGCAACCTCTTCATTCTTCCTAAAGTGTGGTGCCCAGATTTGGACATAATACTCCAACTGAGGCCTAACCAGTGATTTATAAAGGCTTACCATAACCATACTATAATTTAAAGTTTATGCCCTCTTGTTCTGGATTCCCCCACCAGTGGAAATAGTTTCTCTGTATCTACCCTATCGAATCCCTTTATCATTTTAAATGCCTTGATTAGATCGCCCCTCAACCTTCCAAATTCAAGGGAATACAAGTCTTACAGTGGAGGGGGGGTCCTAGGTTGGCTTGTATTCCCTATGTTTGATTCCTGGCCTGTGCTAAGTGAGGTTGATCTCAGCCAGGGTCGTCGTAGGAGTGTTGCAACTGGCCTCTCAATGTTATATTGGCGAAGGAAGGGGAAAAAAAATCAAACACCAGCCAGCGAGCCCCGCGGGAAGGTGAACTAGTGCGCACGCTGGGAACGCGTAGGAACGGACCCGGCCGTGATGATGGGTTCAACGGCCAAACTAATACTCACTGGAGGTCATTTTGACTTTGGGCGATAGCATTAAACGGGCGTTATTGGGTCAGCCGCCCCTTATGCACCTCTCCCGGTTTTCCAGAGGTTAAGTCTTTCTGCCTTAGTAGGTGAGGTGTTAATGGCTGGAAGTTGCTGCTTGCTTCATATATTTCCCTCCCAGAGAGTGTTTCACACCTTATAATGGGTTTTCATAATGATGTGGTGCTCAAGGCCCATTTTGGCCTTCCAGGTCACTGTCTGTCAAGTTGTATACGTTATCATCTGCAGACTCCTTATCACAGCCATTGATCCGAAATCATGCGTTTTAACACCATCGCCCAAAGTCAAAATTTACCCCCACCGTCAATGATTTGATTGGGTGAGGGCCTACAATCTGGAACAAAACCTGAGCAACAGCTACAGGAGAAGACGAGAGAAAATTGAAAAGGAAACACTTTCGGACAATGGTTGTGCCTTGGATGATTTCGCGACAGAGGTGGGTTGCTCTGACACATTGGGCTGAGTGACCTTCCTCTGTGCTCTAAATGTCTATGGTTCTCTGATTCTGAACAAAAGGTATGACTTTATACTTGTCTTACTTTACTTCTCAAGCATTTTATCCTTGGATCAGTCAGCAGGCATGTTCCCAAATCAGGCAACACCATAAGGTCACCAATAGCTTCTGAATGAATAGGATGAACCATGTGACTGTTCTGAGACAGACAATAAGCTGAGAAGGTTCTTCTGAAATGCTTTGAGCCCAGAAACACATTGAAGTTAAACACAAAGGCCAACTGCATTCTCAGGAGTGAGTCACAAACCTCCAATTCAACAACAACAACTTGCATTTGTATAGCACCTTTAACATAGTAAAATGTCCCATGGCGCTTTACAGGAGTATTATCAAACAAAATTTGACACCAAGCCATGAATTAGGACAAAACTTGGTCAAAGAGGTAGGCTTTAAGGAGCACCTTAAAGGAGGAGAGGTAGAGTGGCGGGAAGGAATTCCAGAGCTTAGGGCCATAGCCAGCTGAAGGCACGGCCGCCAATGGTGCATCGATTTCCCTAAGCGCTTTACAGCCAATGAGGTACTTTTGAAGTGTAGTTACTGTTGTAGTGTAGCAGCCAATTTGTGCTTAGCAAGGTCCCACAAACAACAGCGAGATAATGAGCAGATAATCTGTTTGTAGTGATGTTAATTGAGGGTTAAATATTGGCCCAGGATATTGGGGAGACCTCCCCTGCTCTCCTTACTTACTAGTGGCTATGGGATGTTTTACATCCACCTGAGAGGGCAGACAGAGCCTCGGTTTAAGGTCTCAATTGAAAAACCGCACCTCCAGACAGTCCGGCGTTCCCTCTGTACTGACGCCGGAGTATCAACCTAGATTATGTGCTTAAGTCTCTGGAGGGGGACTCAGGGGCAAGATTGCTACCAACTGGGCCAAAGCTGACAGCTTAAAGCAAGCAGATGATGCAATGGGAGTGACTCTGGGATCTCTGTAGCTGTCTGAATTGCGATGGACTTCCTTATCCATAATCATCTAGTGATCTCATGAACTATATTGAAGTGTCTACTGGGCACCATCAAAGGTTACCAGGAGCTCAAGTAAATTGTGGGCATCGACTGAACTTCTAGGTGTCTCCTTCCTGGCCTTTATTAGAGTACAGAGTTCAGCTGTTCCCTTGCATTGTGAGGGGAGGCGAGTTTGTTCTGTGTGCTAGTCCTTCCTCTCCCCCCTGTCACATTGTCACATCCTAGCAGCCAGGCTGAGAACTGGTAATCACTAGATGCTCAAAAATTCCAGACAGATGCGTGAGAGATGGCTGCATGTAGTGACACCATTATTCCCAGCCAGGATGGAGATGACTGGGTAAATCCTCCGTCAATCTTGCCTGGAGAATGCACTTTAGTAAGTGACTGGGATTGATTTTACGCACATAATTTGCATTATGTAACTATCCTCCACTCACTGCATTTTGCTGGAGAAATAATCAATTTGTATTATGTAACTGTCCTCCACTCACTGCATTTTGCTGGAGAAATAATCAATTTGTATTATGTAACTGTCCTCCACTCACTTCATTTTGCTGGAGTAATCACCCTGCTTTTATCAGGAGGCTCTGCTGTAGCTTCAGTCATGAATTCTGTTTGCTGTAGTTCGTAGAGACTCTTTTTAAATAGATTCTGTAGACTGTTTGCTGCATTGCACTGTTTAAATTGGCTCTGTTTGCTGAGTAGTTGGACTTTGTTTGCTCCAAAATAGACTGTTCACTGTGAGTCCTGCCGTAAGTCCAGCCACACTGCCAACTCATTGGCTGACACAGTGCATCTCGTTGGCTGACATAGTGGCGTCAATAGACACTCTGATGTTAGATAGTCACCTTCAATTCAAAGGGACAACATTCCCAATGGCCACTCCTGGCGTGGAGCTTTGCCCACCAGGAACGCACGTTGTGGAGTGTGCCAGCAAATTCCTGATGTGTTCTCCCATGAGTGAGACTCCTCACTGGGAGCAGGAACATTAAGTTGGACCTCAAGTGCCCATTTTTTTCTAAATTACTCAATTATAGTTGGTAAAGCCTATAGCCACTCTCTGGGCTTCAAATGACGTCGTGTGGTAATAGGCTGAATGTGTTCATCTGAAATTCTTCACTTTGCTTAAAATAAATGGGTTAGTGCCTCCTCTAAAAGAGCATAGAGAGGAACTTCAGGTATAAATGCTCATGCCTACAACCTTAGCGTAATTTCAAAGCCTCAAAACCCACGATATAACATGTACCAAATCAGACTCCGATCCTCTGTTCCAATTATCCTTGGATAAGGTGTTCCTCCTTCACTGCTTCAGACACTTTCCTTAAATCAGTCTGTTTTCAGACACTTACTTGGATATTGCAGTAAATATCCATCTTTGGTTACAAACTCAGACAATGGCTTGCCATTACTACTTCATTGGCTGTAAAGCTGTACGACGTCCTGAGGTCGTGAAAGGTGCTGTGTAAATGTAAGTTTTTTCTTTCTTTTATTGGATGGATGTTCTGAATTTAGTACCTTTGGTAGAATTTACTATCCCCGTGTTTACATCCTTCCCTGCCGGAGGTGCTGACTCAGGCTGGGATACGGTTCTCTTGCCTTCAAGTGGGAGCTGGACTGGTCTTTGACTGGGTCAGAGATCGCATCATATAGAAGGAAAGTGTCATTATAGATAACGTTTGGTCCATGTGATCTCCTGAACTGCTTTCGATCGCCTGTGGGGGGGACAGAGAGGAATTTTCCAAGTATTTGTTTTCCTTTATTGGCCCTGGGTTTTTTTTTCTCTTTTTTTTTGCCTCTCCCAGGAGATTACATGCATGGCGGGGTGGGGGGGGGGAGGGGGGGGGGGGGTGGGGAGGACGTGGGTGGGGGGAGGGAAGGAAGAAGTGTTTAGTCACGATGCTTTAGTCATCATGGCGTGGGGCAGGCATTGGGCTTCCTTCAGTATCTTGGCCAAGTGGACATCCTTTGTGTCAGCCTGGGTAATGACTGTTGGCAGGTTATTTATCCAGAGGGAAACGTCACAGTCACATCCAATCCCATTCTCATCTGGCGCACA
Organism: Heptranchias perlo; assembly: GCF_035084215.1. Lineage (NCBI taxonomy): Eukaryota > Metazoa > Chordata > Chondrichthyes > Hexanchiformes > Hexanchidae > Heptranchias > Heptranchias perlo. The sequence continues at coordinate 9,683,204 of NC_090331.1, forward strand.
CATGTGCAACAACAACAACAACAACAACTTGAATTTATATAGCACCTTTAACATAGTAAAATGTCCCAAGGCGCTTCACAGGAACGATTATCAAATAAAATTTGATACTGAGCCACATAAGGAGATATTAGGACAGGTGCCCAAAAGCTTGGTCAAAGAGGTAGGTTTTAAGAAGCGACTTAAAGGAGGAGAGAGAGTCGGAGAGGCAGAGGGGCTTGGGGGGGATTTCCAGAGCTTAGGGCCTAGGCAGCTGAAGGCACAGTCGCCAATGGTGGAGCAAAGGAAATCGGGGATGCGCAAGAGGCCAGAATTGGAGGAGCGCAGAGATCTCGGAGGGTTGTAGGGCTGGAGGAGGTTACAGAGATAGGGAGGGGCGAGGCCGTGGAAGGGTTTGAACACGAGGATGTGAATTTTAATTTCGAGTTGCTGCCGGAGTGGAAGCCAATGCAGGTCAGCGAGCACAGGTGTTGTAGGAAAAACTCCCAGGCTGGTACAAAAGCTTCTTTATTCAAGCATGCAGGGGAGAACCCTTGGCGTACCGAGGTTCTGTCTCCGATTAGACAATTAGTTTAGGCTTTAGACACAACTGGTCCATTGGTCTTACACATGTGATCGATTTGGTCCTGCCTACACCTTGTCCATAGCCAATGTACGTGCTCAGGAGCAGATGTTTTCCTGTTATCTTAATTGATTTAGGTTCTTACTTCTGCTTTCCTATGGAATACACCCCCCCCCCCACCCCACCCTGCCCCTTGTCTGGCCTCCAAGGTCTCCATTTATTCAATTATCGTTATCTTAGTTCATTGTCCTTGTTTCATTCTGATTTAACAGTTACTATGGTTAGACTGCTGACACTATGCTTTAGTCTGCTTTTGGTCAAGCTTCCCATTATGCCTTGCGGTTCCACAGCCGAGGCTTTATACATTTAAAGATTATATAGCCTTACTCATTGAGCTGTTCTACCCTATCTAAGCACTATAAACCTCCCACTTCAACAGGGGTGACAGGTGAACGGGACTTGGTGCAAGTTAGCATACGGGGCAGCAGAGTTTTGGATGAGCTCAGGATTATGGAGGGTGGTAGGTGGGAGACCTGCCAGGAGAGCTTTTACACATGCACACACTTAACATCTGGGGTTACTAGATAACATTTCCCCTCCGTAGCTCAAGAGTGCTGAGGCCAATCATGGTGCGTCAACCATTATCAAACGTGCTAACCAAAGCCCTCTGCAGGGCACAATTTTTGCAACCTAAATCTTGTGGATTAATATAATACATTATAGTCATTCCACTAATGAAAGTGAGTAGGTTGGAGGTTTGAAATATAATTAAAATTCCTCCTGGCAACATTTTTTGATTCAGCACTTTCTGCAATGTCAGAGTGAGTCAAGCTGCCCGTTTAACATTGCTGGGTCTCGCACAGGCATTTGGCTTTGGCTAGAAAGGGGGATAAATCAGCCAGGATTCCTACTCTTTATCGCTATTGAGTGCCCTCTACTGAGCAGCGCACATATATCCATCGAGGACTGGATCAGGCCTGGCTGCGATCATAGAATAATACAGCACAGAAGGAGGCCATTTGGCCCATCGTGTCTGTGCCGGCTCTTTGAGAGAACTATCCAATTAGTCCTATTGCTCTTTCCCCATAGCCCTTTTCAACTATTTATCCAATTCCCTTTTGAAAGTTACTATTGAATCTGCTTCCACCGTCCTTTCAGGCAGTGCATTCCAGATCATAACAAATCACTGCTTAAAAAAATGTCTCCTCATCTACCCCACCCCCCCCCAAACCCGGTTCTTTTGCCAATTATCTTAAATCTGTGCCATCTGGTTACCAACTCTCCTGCCAGTGGAAACAGTTTCTCCTTATTTGCTGATGCATTTTGGAAGGAAAAATGAGGAGAGGCAATATAAATTAAATGGTACAATTCTAAAGGGGGTGCAGGAACAGACAGATCTGGGGGTTCACGTATACAAATCTTTGAAGTTGGCAGGACAAGTTGAGAAGGCTGTTAAAAAAGCATATGGGATCCTGGGCTTTATAAACAGAGGCACAGAGTACAAAAGCAAGGAATTTATGGTAAACCTTTATAAATCACTGAAGGTTACAAACAATTTTAGAAGTATGCTGTACAATACATAGCCAAGATCCTCAATTTGCAGATTCTGATCAACTCAGTTGAGCTTTTAATGAACAGCTTGTTTTGAAAGTACTTTACAATAGAACAATTCTGGGCACCACACTTTAGGAAGGATGTCAAGGCCTTGGAGAAGGTGCAGAGGAGATTTACTAGAATGGTACCAGGGATGAGGGGCTTCTGTTATGTGGAGAGACTGGAGACCTGGGATTGTTCTCCTTAGAGCAGAGACGGTTAAGAGGAGATTTAATAGAAGTGTTCAAAATTATGAGGGGCTTTGATAGAGTAAATAAGGAGAAACAGTTTCCACTGGCAGGAGGGTCGGTAACCAGAGGACACAGATTTAAGATAATTGGCAAAAAATCCAGGGGAGATGAGGAAACATTTTTTCAACACAGCGAGTTGTTATGATCTGGAATGCGCTGCCTGAAAGGATGTTGGAAGCAGATTCAATTGTAACTTTCAAAAGGGAATTGGATAAATACTTGAAAAGGAGCAATTTGGAGGGCTTTGGGGAAAGAGCAGGGGAGTGGGACTAATTGCATAGCTCTTTCAACGATCCTGCACAGGTCTTCTTCTGTGTTGTACGATTTTATGACTCTTTGATTATTTCCTTTATCAAAATCTATCATAATGTAGAATTTTTTAAAAATATGCTCCCCATAGTTGAATAGCTTGCTGTATCTTATTGTCCGGGCTTATATGTGACCAACAGCCACTTGGGTGAGGTGACAGAGAGGTGCTGCCACCCACCGAACCATCTCCAGCGTGAGTGAAATTATAATAAAATAATAATATTTAGCACATAACATTCGCTCTTGGCAAAGAGTAAGCACAGACACGATGGGCAAAATGGCCTCCTTCTGTGCTGTAAACATCCATGGTTAACCTTCTGTTTCAGCATGCTTCCCTCAGTGAATTAATTTGTCGTTATGTAGCTAAACAGATGTAGGATTCTTCACAAGAGCAGAGGACAAAATTAGCTATGCTAACAAGCTATATGTCACCTTGGCTCAGTTGGTAGCTCCCTTGCTGCTGAGTTTGAAGGTTGTGGCTTCTCTCCGAGACTTGAGCATGTAATATAGACCAGCCCTTCAATGCAGTACTAAGGAAGTATTCTGCCGTCACCTGGCTGTTTAGTTAGATGCAAAAGATCCTATGGTGTTTTTTAAAAAAAAATTATTCTGGGCGTGTGGGCAAAATTGTCAAGGCTACAATTATCGTCCTCCCCAGTTGCCCTGAGAAGGTGATGGTGAGCCTTCTTCATGTCACCCATTGCAGTCCTTGTGGTGATGGTGTTAGGAAAGGAATTCCAGGATTAAGGTACAGCGATATATGTCCAAGTCGGGACGGTGTGTGACTTGGAGGAGAACTTGGAGGTGATGGTGTCCCCAGTGGCTTCTGCTGCTCTATTTCTTGACGACAGAGGCTGTGGCGCTGGAAGTTGCTGTTGAAATAAGCTTGGCGAATTACTGCAGTGCATCCTATCGATGTAGCTGGCAAAGTGAGCCGGTAACGACGGAGACGGATATTGAGTGCAGTGACAGGGGCGCACAATCAAGTACTTTGTAGGGATGGACGATAAATAAGGCTACGCCAATGTTGTGTACATCCCGAGAACAAATCTTTAAAAAGTAGCCATTGGATAATGACCAGGAAAAGGAAGCCTGGGTGATTTTCTTTTTTCTCATCCCTCAGTAACATTCTGCATTGATTGGGGGTCATTTTGACTTTGTGCGATAGCGTAAAACGGGCGAAAACAAATCATTGACTCGCTATCACCAATTTTACACTATCGCCTAAAGTCAAAGTGACCCCCACTCTGTTTAGGTTACTGAACGGCAAGGGAAAAAGGTTAGTTGAGGAACATCTTATATTTGAATCAGCATTCTATGCTATGTGTAGTTAGAAATTCTGTGGGAGTAGATGGGAAGGGGCTCAGTACATTCCATCTTGTCAGCAAGTTCAAGAGGGAGCCGGGTGAATTTTGAGAAAAGAATTGTTTGAAGTATCGAAGAGACATAGTAGAGTATAGAAAGAAAGAACATGCATTTATGTAGCACCTTTCACATCCTCAGGACTTCTTAGGCAATGAAGTAGTTTTGAAATGTAGTTACTGTTGCACTGCAGACAAATATGGCAGCCAAGTTGCGCACAGGAAGATCCCACAAGCAACATTGAGACAAATCATCTGTTTTTAGTGGTAGTGGCTGAGGAATAAATATTAGTAGAACAACTCCCCTATTCTTCTTTATGGGAACTTTTATAACCATCTGAGAGGGCAGAGAAGGCAATAGATCTCTGGGGTCCTCCAATTCCGGCCTCTTGTGCATCTCCGATTTTAATCGCTCCATCATTGGCGGCCGTGCCTTCAGCTGCCTAGGGCCCAAGCTCTGGAATTCCCTCCCTAAACCTCTCCACCTCTTTACCTCTCTCTCTCTCCTCCTATAAGACGCTCCTTAAAACCTAATTCTTTGACCAAGCTTTTGGTCACCTGTTCTAATATCTCTTTATGCTCGGTGTCAAATCTTGTTTGATAAGAGCTCCTGTGAAGCGCCTTGGGACATTTTACTCTGTTAAAGGCGCTACATAAACGCGCGTTGTTGTTTGTTTGTTTGTTTGTTTGTTTGTTGTTGTTGTTGTTGTTGTTCAACATCTCATCTGAAAGACGGCACCTTTGACTGTGCAGCACTCCCTCAATATTGCACTGAAACGTCAGCCTAGATTTTGCACTCAGGTCTCCGGAGTGGGGCTTGAACCCACAATTTTCTAATTCAGAGGCAAGAGTGCTACCACTGAAACAGAGCTGAAACAATTGCTCATTTTCAAGGTGTTGACCAACCAGATTTACAGCAATGGTCTTTTCCAGCCCTATTTTTAAAAATTCATTCGTGGGATGTGGGCATCGTTGGCAAGGCCAGAATTTATTGCCCATCCCTAATTGCCCTTGAGAAGGTGGTGGTGAGCTGCCTTTTTGAACTGCTGCAATGTGTGTGGTGAAGGTTCTCCCACAGTGCTGTTAGGAAGGGAGTTCAAGTTCCTATATATCTCGATGTCCATTGGGATTATATAGAATGGGAGTGAATGGTAAACAGTTGGAATGACTGAATGGGAAGAAGTCCAATCTACTGGCATTCTGAACAACAGCAGAAAATGCAAATGGGTTTGGTACATTGTAATTCTGTACAATGGGAGCGAATGGGAAAGAGTTTGGTACTTTGGAATTCTATGCAATGGGAGCGAATGGGAAAGAGTTTGGTACATTGGAATTTTGTACAAGAGTTAATTTTTATTGCTGCTATAGTTTATCTGCTATTTTAAATGTGAGATAGATAGCTTTTTGGCAACCAAAGGTATTAAGGGATATGGACCAAAGGCAGGTATATGGAGCTACATCACAGATCAGCCATGATCTTATCAAATGGCGGAGCAGGCACGAGGGGCTGAATGGCCTACTCCTGTTCCTATGTTCCTATGAGTTGCTCGCAGCGGTGCCCAGGAGATTAATCTTTAATTCCTGGTGACGCCAGAGCAACCCTGGAAGATGGGTAACCCTGCTATCAATTGCCACAGGAAGTGCCTCCCGGCACCTCTTAAAGTTGTATCGCCCTTTCTGTCAGATTCAGCCTACCTGTTTCCTATTTTACTACTTCCCTTCCCGTTTCTCTATCACCCTGTCAGTACAGACCGATCTATTCCCTATTTTGCTACCTCCCTTCCAGGTTCTCTATCACCTTGTCAGTATGGAACGACCCGTTGCTTATTTTGCTATCTCCCTCAGTGTTTAAATGTCTCAGCCTGTTCCTGCCTGTCTTTTTTTCTCCGTGTGAGTGGTACTGAGAGGAGAGAGAAAAGAACTTCAAGCTTTGCAGTGTGAGAGCATTCAAGTTTTCCCCATCACTTGAAAAAATTGTTCTGGGCAAATTGAATTTATTCGTTTCTTGGGAACAAGGCTGGCTGTGTCACAACAAGAGAAGGAGATGCAGTGACATGATTGCTAATTCCTTTGCATAAAAAGATAAATAAATTCCTAATAGCGCTCAATGTCCAATAGACACGTGCAGTCAGGTTTTAAAGGGATCTTTGCGCCCTTAGCAACCCATTGCAGCCAGTAGCATGTCATTAGAAATTCCTGAACAATTTATGAATTGGGCTCTGGGCTCAGGGCTCAGGCTCTCCCGGAGCCGATTGGCTGGATTTTGGTGCAGTACGTTAGTGCTGTCAGTTATTGGTTTGACAGATCGAGCTTCTCAGGGAAAGAAAAATCTTTTGCGCTAAGCTGCCTGGAGCTGCTTTTGAAATGGATCGCAGGCCACAGGCTGTGTCGAACAGCATTTGGCAGCAGATTTGCTCGCTGCTTCTAAGAATTCTCATTTGCCCAAGAAAAAAAAAGAAAGAACTTGCATTTATATCACGCCTTTCACAACCCCAGGACGTCCCCAAAGCGTTTCACGGCCAATTAAGTATTTTTTTTGAAGCATAGTCACTGTTGTAATGTAGGAAACACAGCAGCCAACATGTGTGCAAGGTAACACAAACAGAAATGTGATAATGACCAGATCATTTGTTTCTAGGTGTTGGTTAAGGGATAATTGGCCAGGATACTGGGAAGAACTCCCCTGCTCTTCTTCCAAATAGTGCCATGGGATCTTTTACACTCACCTGAGGGGGCAGACGGGGGCCTCGGTTTAACGTCTCATCCGAAAGACGGCACCTCCGACACTGCAGCGCTCCCTCAGTACTGCACTGGGAGTGTCAGCCTGGATTTTGTGCTCAAGTCTCTGGAGTGGGGCTCGAACCCACGACCTTCTGACTCAGAGATGATATTCCTACGGACTGATCCCCGGCTGACACCTTCTCCTTTGTCCGAGCGAACATTCAGCAGTTCTTTCCCCTCCCCGCCCCCGCCCCCCTCCCTTCTCTCATTGAGACACTGGTTCGCCCCTGCTACCTTGCCCAAATGGTTCCGAGTATCAGTCTAGGCAATGAGCTATTCGACCGTGGAGGTAACTCTACTGTTGTACCACAGACCCCAGCAAAAAGATTAAAATCGATCACTGCCAAGCACACTCCCTTGCTGGGGAGATCACTGGACAGTTATCAGAAGGGGGGACCTTGGCCGATTTTTCAACCTTCCTTGTCTAGGCTCACTAAGGATATTTTAGTCTCTTCTCCAGGCTGAGATCAGCTAACTCAGCCGGAGTTAGGGGTTGCCAACTCTGGTTGAATGTATTCCTGGAGGTTTCAACACATGCCCCGCTCCACCACGCTCCTGCCATTGGTCACCCAACACGCTCATCCTCACGATGCAGCGCCTTCCCACGGCCAATCGGAAAGCGAATACAGTCTTCATTACCCAATTGGATGATTCTTGACCGTCAGTCAAACAGCTTTCTTTCTCCATCTCCAATAATTTTATAACTAATAAACAAAAGTGTTCAAAGAAAACGAAAAAAAATACACAATTTTTTTTAAGGCCCCTATGATTTTTCTCCCGGGTTTTTTTTTGCTCGCCGCAGGGTCCTGGAGATTAATCTTCAATTCCTGGAGACCCCAGGTCAATCCTGGAGGGTTGACAATGCTAGGCGGAGTGAATGTTTCTGCTGGGCTATGTTTCCTCAGGAGTAGAAATGGAGTGAACTTAGGCAAAGATGGCACGGTGACATGGCACACCCCAACACCCTTAGCCATGGATGATGGGTGAGGTATCCTGGAGAGATGAAGGGGTCCAGTGATGGGGTGGGTAGAGCTCCTTTGCAGAGAGGAATGGGACAATCCTAGTGTAAGTTAGGGTTTTCTCCTCCTACAGGGCACTGGAAGTGGGGCAATGGCCTATGGTGCAGGTTGCCTGGCAACATTCAGTTGCGGGATGGGGGGGTGAAACTAAAGATTGGGAAAACTTTTCCCCCTTCTCCTGAAGATGAGTACTCAAGAGGGAATAGTTACAGAGGCCCTGTCGCCCTATCGTACCTTGCACAGGAAGCCTTTTATTTTGTGGGAATTTAAATTCAATTAATTAAATAAAAATCTGGAATAAAAAAAAGACTAGTATCAGTAATGGTGGCCATGAAACTACCGGATTGTCGTAAAAACCCATCTGGTTAACTAATGTCCTTTAGGGAAGGAAACCTGCCGTCCTTACCCGGTCTGGTCCTATATGTGACTCCAGACCCACAGCAATGTGGTTGTTTCTTAATCGCCCTCTGAAATGGCCAAGCAAGCCACTCAGTTGTTCAAGAAGGCGGCTCACCACCACCTTCTCAAGGGCAATTAGGGATGGGCAATAAATGCTGGCCCTGCCAGCGACACCCACATCCCATGAACAAATAATTTAAAAATACGATAAGTTCCAGGAGGCTATTATACCATGTAGGCATCACCTCTGAATATGATTGTGTCCTCACTCAATGTCCAGATACTTGCACTTTCCAACAGAAGTCACTGCATAATGATCAGGTGCAGCATCCCTGGTTGATTATCCCCTCCCTGGCCCATGGATGCTGCAATGTACATTGTAATCCATTCACAGCCACCCCCAGTTGACCCAGTGCCACAACACATGATGCATTTACCAGCCTTCGGTTTATCGTTTCAACCAAAAGACAGCACCTCCAACAGTCCCTCGGCAGTGTGTCAGCCCAGGTTTGGTCTCAAGCCTCTGGAGTGGGACCTGAACCCACAACCTTCATGAACTCAGAAGTGAGCGTGCCACAGCTGACACTGTTAGCTCCCATAGGCAGCCCAGAGTACACAATGGAGCTCACAGGGACTAGAAAACTTATTCAAAGTGAGGATGTCTGGCAGGAATGGCCGTGTGCTAATATTCGGGGATGTCTCCCGTATTGTACCATTCTCAGTAGAACCTCACACAAGCAGGAATTTCGATTCTATTACTTCGTATCTGTCAGCTAGTTTTTACAAGATCACGAGATGGGTTTGGAATGATGGAACCTCTCGAGCTCTGCAATCTCCTCCAGCCCAATGTCCCCAGTGTAAATCCTCAGCTCTTCCGACTCTGGATTCCTTCGCATTCTCACTCCTCCCCGTTCCACGTTCAACAACGATAAAAACTTGCATTTATATAGTGCCTCTAATGTAGTAAAACATCCCCAAGGAGCTTCAGAGGAGCGTTATCAAACAAAATTTGACACCGAGCCACATAAAAGTGATATTAGGACACGGAGGGTACGGTAGCATAGTGGTTATGTTACTGGGCTAGTAATCCAGAGGCCTGGACTAAAATCCAGAGTCATGAGTTCAAATCCCGCCATAGCAGCTGGCGAATTTAAATTCAATTAATTAATAAAATTCAATTAATTAAACAAAAATCTGGAATTAAAATACTAGTATCAGTAATGATGGCCATGAAACTACCGGATTGTCGTAAAAGCCCATCTGGTTCACGAATGTCCTTTAGGGAAGGAAACCTGCCGCCCTTACCCGGTCTGGCCTATATGTGACTCCAGACCCACAGCAATGTGGTTGATTCTTAATTGCCCTCTGAAATGGCCTAGCAAGCCACTCAGTTGTAAAATCTCGCTACGAAAAGTCACAATAAGAATAAAACCGGACGGACCACCCGGCATCGGACCACTAGGCACCGGACACGACAACGGCAAAACACCAAGTCCAGTCGACCCTGCAAGGTCCTCCTTACTAACATCTGGGGACTTGTGCCAAAATTGGGAGAGCTGTCCCACAGACTAGTCAAGCAATAGCCTGACATAGCCATACTTACAGAATCATATCTTTCAGCCAACGTCCCAGACTCTTCCATCACCATCCCTGGGTATGTCCTGTCCCACCGGCAGGACAGACCCACCAGAGGTGGCGGTACAGTGATATACAGTCAGGAGGGAGTGGCCCTGGGAGTCCTCAACATTGACTCTGGACCCCATGAAATCTCATGGCATCAGGTCAAACATGGCCAAGGAAACCTCCTGCTGATTACCACTTACCGTCCTCCCTCAGCTGATGAATCAGTCCTCCTCCATGTTGAGTACCACTTAGAGGAAGCACTGAGGGTAGCAAGGGCACAAAATGTACTCTGGGTGGGGGACTTCAATGTCCATCACCAAGAGTGGCTCGGTAGCACCACGACTGACCGAGCTGGCCGACTCCTGAAGGACATAGCTGCTAGACTGGGCCTGCGGCAGGTGGTGAGCGAACCAACACGAGGGAAAAACTTACTTGACCTCGTCCTCACCAATCTACCTGTCGCAAATGCATCTGTCCATGACAGTATTGGTAGGAGTGACCACCGCACAGTCCTCGTGGAGATGAAATCCCGTCTTCGCACTGAGGACACCATCCAACGTGTTGTGTGGCACTACCACCGTGCTAAATGGGATAGATTCAGAACAGATCAAGCAGCTCAAAACTGGGCATCCATGAGGCGCTATGGGCCATCAGCAGCAGCAGAATTGTATTCCAGCACAATCTGTAACCTCATGGCCCGGCATATTCCTCACTCTACCATTACCAACAAGCCAGGGGATCAACCCTGGTTCAATGAGGAGTGTAGAAGAGCATGCCAGGAGCAGCACCAGGCGTACCAAAAAATGAGGTGCCAACCTGGTGAAGCTACAACTCAGGACTACATGCATGCTAAACAGCAGAAGCAACATGCATGTAGTCCTGAGTTAAGCGATTCCACAACCAACGGATCAGATCAAAGCTCTGCAGTCCTGCCACATCCAGTCGTGAATGGTGGTGGACAATTAAACAACTAACGGGAGGAGGAGGCTCTGCAAACATCCCCATTCTCAATGATGGCGGAGTCCAGCACGTGAGTGCAAAAGACAAGGCTGAAGCGTTTGCAACCATCTTCAGCCAGAAGTGCCGAGTGGATAATCCATCTCAGCCTCCTCCCGATATCCCCACCATCACGGAAGCCAGTCTTCGGCCAATTCGATTCACTCCACGTGATATCAAGAAACGGCTGAGTGCACTGGATACAGCAAAGGCTATGGGCCCTGACAACATCCCAGCTGTAGTGCTGAAGACTTGTGCTCCAGAACTAGCAGCACCTCTAGCCAAGCTGTTCCAGCACAGCTACAACACTGGCATCCACCCAACAATGTGGAAAATTGCCCAGGTATGTCCTGTCCACAAAAAGCAGGACAAATCCAATCCGGCCAATTACCGCCCCATCAGTCTACTCTCAATCATCAGCAAAGTGATGGAAGGTGTCGTCGACAGTGCTATCAAGCGGCACTTACTCACCAATAACCTGCTCACCGATGCTCAGTTTGGGTTCCGCCAGGACCACTCTGCTCCAGACCTCATTACAGCGTTGGTCCAAACATGGACAAAAGAGCTGAATTCCAGAGGTGAGGTGAGAGTGACTGCCCTTGACATCAAGGCAGCATTTGACCGAGTGTGGCACCAAGGAGCCCTAGTAAAATTGAAGTCAATGGGAATCAGGGGGAAAACTCTCCAGTGGCTGGAGTCATACCTAGCACAAAGGAAGATGGTAGTGGTTGTTGGAGGCCAATCATCTCAGCCCCAGGGCATTGCTGCAGGAGTTCCTCAGGGCAGTGTCCTTGGCCCAACCATCTTCAGCTGCTTCATCAATGACCTTCCCTCCATCATAAGGTCAGAAATGGGGATGTTTGCTGATGACTGCACAGTGTTCAGTTCCATTCGCAACCCCTCAGATAATGAAGCAGTCCGAGCCTGCATGCAGCAAGACCTGGACAACATCCAGGCTTGGGCTCATAAGTGGCAAGTAACATTCGCGCCAGATAAGTGCCAGGCAATGACCATCTCCAACAAGAGAGAGTCTAACCACCTCCCCTTGACATTCAACGGCATTACCATCGCCGAATCCCCCACCATCAACATCCTGGGGGTCACCATTGACCAGAAACTTAACTGGACCAGCCATATAAATACCGTGGCTACGAGAGCAGGTCAGAGGCTGGGTATTCTGCGGCGAGTGACTCACCTCCTGACTCCCCAAAGCCTTTCCACCATCTACAAGGCACAAGTCAGGAGTGTGATGGAATACTCTCCACTTGCCTGGATGAGTGCAGCTCCAACAACACTCAAGAAGCTCGACACCATCCAAGATAAAGCAGCCCGCTTGATTGGCACCCCATCCACCACCCTAAACATTCACTCCCTTCACCACTGGTGCACTGTGGCTGCAGTGTGCACCATCCACAGGATGCACTGCAGCAACTCGCCAAGGCTTCTTCGACAGCACCTCCCAAACCCGCGACCTCTACCACCTAGAAGGATAAGGGCAGCAGGCGCATGGGAACAACACCACCTGCACGTTCCCCTCCAAGTCCCGACTTGGAAATATATCGCCGTTCCTTCATTGTCGCTGGGTCAAAATCCTGGAACTCCCTTCCTAACAGCACTGTGGGAGAACCGTCACCACACGGACTGCAGCGGTTCAAGAAGGCGGCTCACCACCACCTTCTCGAGGGCAATTAGGGATGGGCAATAAATGCCGGCCTTGCCAGCGACGCCCACATCCCGTGAACGAATAAAAAAAAAAAGGTGACCTAAAGCTTGGACAAAGAGGTAGGTTTTAAGGAGCGTCTTCAAGGAGGAGAGAGAGGTGGAGAGGTTTCGGGAGGGAATTCCAGAACTTAGGGCCTAGGCAGCTGAAGGCACGGCCGCCAATGGCGGAGCGATGAAAATCAGGGATGCACAAGAGGCCAGAATTGGAGGAGAGCAGAGATCTGGGAGGGTTGTGGGGCTGGAGGAAGTCACAGAGGTAGGGAGGGGCGAGGCTATGGAGAGATTTGAAAACAAGGATGAGAATTTTAAAATCAAGGCTTTGCCGGTTCAGTAGCAGAAAATTTAGCTGGTTTGATGCCACACTCTGGAATTCTCTACCCGAAATCCCCCAACTTTGCTACCTCCTTTCCCATCCTCAGAACCTACCTCTTCACCCGTGCCTTCAGTTACCCTCCCTAGCTCTTCTACTGAAGCTCGCTGTCTGCTAAGAAGACAAGCAGTTTGGTACACGCTGAGGGAATGATAAGGCACTATATATATAAATGTAAGATCTTCCTTTAGATCAAAATGTTGGAAGAAATAACTCAAAGTTAGTCACCTGAATAAAACAATGGCCCGATCTTAGAATGGAGGTGGGATGGCTGCGGGGGGGGGGGATGATTGGGTGCGTAGGTAACCCAAACAATAAAAAATATCCGTTTCCCACGCAATCGCAATTCAATTGGTGCCATTTAACGTGGATTCCGGGTTTGTCGTCCGAAAGCTGCGCAGTGGGCGGACTGCACACCCGCATCACAGGCTGTCGGCTGGAGGAGCTCTATTTAAAGGGCCATTGCTCCAAAGGCTTTTGCTGGAGCAAAGACCCAGAAATCACAATGGAGCAGCACAGGGGCAAGGCTGCTCCAAGGTTTAACGCTGCCTCCCTCCAGGTGCGACTGGATGGGGTGAGGAGGAGGAGGGATGTGTTCTACCCGTTGGACGGGAGGGAGTGGCCTGTCTCTGCCACCAAGAAGGCCTGGCTCGAGGTGGCAGAGGAGGTCACCAGCAGCAGCAACATCTCCTGCACCTGGATCCAGTGCAGGAAGCGTTTCAATGACCTAACTAGGTCAGCAAAAGTGAGTACACTCATTGATTCTCCTGCATTCCGTGGTGCATATCACTCCCCCCACAACCCCAACTCATTCAGCACTGCCAAGACTACTCCATCACAAAGCTCATCCTCAACTTACCTGCACTTCCACAGCACTTCCTCACCTCCCCATTAGTCACCCCATCACTACCACTCATCCCAATCCATATACAATGTGATGCCTCTGTCTCATACTCACCCTCTGATGCATCTCTTTCACGGTCAGCCTCACCCAAAGCAATGCATTCATCGGTTGGCCACTTCACCGTCACTCACTCACACGTCTGCTCTTTGTCCCCTTCTAGGAGAAGAGAGCGCAAAATGCACGCAAGAGGGCGAGGACTGGTGGGGGGCCTTCACAAACAGACGCGGAGCAGGAGGCGCTGGAGCTGGGCCACACCCTCGAGTGCCTGTCTGTCGGGAATTGCGACTGGCACCCCACAAACGTCTGGTGACATAACTTTAACATTCATCACGTGCAATATGAATTGATGTTAATGAGAATCCCTGTGTGGTCAGTGTCCAGTAAAATATTAAAATGCCTACGTGGCAAAATAGCAGAATGCAAAATGGTTAGGAAAGGGTTAATAAGTTGATAGCTGGGGTTGGTAAAGGGCCCCCCACCTGCTGGGCCATATGTTTGCTTAGTCAGCAGGCCTGCATTGTCTTATCAATGAAAAGTCTTTGATGTGATTCAAGGACTGGTCTGAATGTCTCCATGTTTATGGAAGATCAATATAGGTAACGAGCTTAGTCAAAGTTGAAAGACATTCCAAGTTGGGAGATAAGGAACAGAAGGAACAGGGAAGAACATTCCAAGTTGGAAGCTGAGGAAGTATCCCCTTTGATGTCTAACAGCAGCATGATCAGCACATGGATTATCTATGATTGGCCGGAAATAATGTAACCCCGCATGGCAACCTGTGCCCGGCTTATGATTGGTGTTGACTCTTCTGTTAACGATGTTCCAACCCCTACTGATCTGTATAAAGGTATGAGTTTTTGCATATGTCTTTGTCTCCTTAGAATCGTCCGGACTCCCTCAGGAATCTGAATTGAAGCTACAGACTAAGATCTGCTATTAAAGTTGTGTTGAACCTTAAAGGTGTATTCGACTCAGTTCTTGCTGAACCAGACTGAGGGAAAGAATCCGGTTCGTCATTAACAATGCCTTGCCATCTTCAACACCTCAGTATGCTCATCGTAACATGACACGTCTATGATGATGCTTAATATTGCCTTCTGTTCTCACAGGGCATTCAGCAACCACAGTGACGGCAGAGGGCGATTCCTCAGAGGACCCGAGCATGAGCAGACACTGGTGGCAGGGGCAGCCGTGGAGAGTCCGCGTCAGTGGGAGCACTCTTCTCCAGGCTCTGCTCATTTGGACACGGATGCTGAACCCTGGGGGCCATCCATTAAAAGGACAGTAGCACATTTGCGAGGTACTGGAACAGATGCCACGCGCACTCTCCACAATAGCGCAGAGGATGGAGGAGTCCAACTCCTGCATGAGTGGAATGGTGGCACAGGTGCGGGAGGGAATCTCTGAGATAGTGTCAGGGTAAGTGTGGGAATGTCTGCAATGGAGAGAAGGCTAGTCTCCATTGAGCTTCAAGCATGGCTCAAAAATGAGTCCATTCAGGCTCTGACAATGGCCATTCGGACTCAGGGTGAACAACATTCTGCCGCCTTAAACAGGCCGACAGAAACATTACAACTGGGCTTCCAAGGCATCATACATGTCCTCCAAACTGTTGTCCAGCGGGGTGGTAGGAGTGATGAGGGCCTTGTCCAGGAGAGGGATTATGGCAAAAGGGGACTTGGAAGTGGGGACGCCACTCAAAGCGCTCCCATGTCTCACCCATTGCCCCCCTTTCAACCAGTACCCGCAATGCTGCCTCCTCTCCAGGTGGCCGAGTCTGCCCCTGCACAGGTGCAGGTGGAGCAGTCTTTGGAGGGGCCCTCACGGGCTCCAAAACCCAAAGGGCATAGGCTGAAAGCATCTAAGTAGTTAAAGCATGAACATGAACAACCTGCCACTATCTCTGCTGCAGCCAAAGGGGATGCACCACGTAGAAGTAGTCGTAAGAGAAAGGCAAAGGTTTTGAGAGCACGAAGGGGGCACAAGGGTGTTTGACAGACTGTCATGTTTTTCATTTATATTTGCTTTTTGTTAAAGTCACATTAAATGTTATCATTCTCACCACTACTTGCCCATTCTTGACTGCCTTTTGTGATAGGGCCCTTTCATGAGGTTAACCATGAACGGTGACACTTGATGCCACCCATTGGGTCACTTTACACTGGGTGTTTGTGTGTAGTTGCAGGACTGTTTTGTGCAGGGAGGGGTGGGCGGCATGGTGCGGGCGCTGCTCTTTCCAGGTGGTGTGACGACTGGACTCTTCACACTTTCTGATGTTAGCAGAACCGTTCACATATCAGTGAGTCCCTGGCCTCACGAGCAGCCAGGTGAGCCGCTGCTCTGCCCATGGGATCCCCCTCCTCCTCCACCTCCTCCTCAACGTGGATGGTAGATGTGGATGGGGCCTCCTCAAGCAGCACCCCTCTCCATTGTGCCATGTTGTGCAGGGCACAACACACTACTATAATGCGTCCCGCTCTGTCTGGTGCGTATTGAAGTGCTCCCCCAGAACGATCAAGACACCTACATCGCATTTTGAGCAGCGCTATAGCATGCAGAACTGAGTGCCCTGCAGCAAGAATTCCTTTACTCCCCACCTGTAAAACAAGCATTTGAATGTGCAACTGGCTGCTGGCTGAAACACGTCTGACAGAACATGGAGTGTTTCCCGCAGCACGAGAAACACGCTGAGGATGTTTCAAAATCCGACCCCTGCCTTAATGTGGAGAAAATTAAGTACTTTAAGAACTTTAAGTATCTAAATAACTCTCTTAACTATCATTCCGCCGACTTTAATTGCCGGTGGGACTTCCTCATTCGGGAGGCGCGCGCACACCCAGGCACGTCAATGGGGAACACGGAAGTCTGCGGGTGGGAGCCGAGTTCCGAACCCGCTCGGGATTTCCGTGATTTTCGGAGCCCCCCCGCTCCCAACGCACCCACTGCTTCATTCTAAAATCAACCCCAATGTGTTTTTTCCCTAAAGAGAATTTCCTGAAGCTCTGTAATCACATCCCATTGATAGTGTTGGGTTTATTTTGAAAACTGTCTGGTTCTCACAATAAGCTCTTCAACATAATGTTAATAATTGATCTTCGCAAACAAGTGTGAAGTGATATATTTTGGCAGGAAGAACGAGGAGAGGCAATATAAACTAAATGGTACAATTCTAAAGGGGGTGCAGGAACAGACAGACCTGGGGGTATATGTGCACAAATCTTTGAAGGTGGCAGGACAGGTTGAGAAAGCGGTTAAACAAGCATGCGGGATCCTGGACTTCATAAATAGAGACATAGATTACAAAAGCAAGGAAGTTATGTTGAACCTTTATGAAACACTGGTTCGGCCACAGCTGGAGTATTATGTCCAGTTCTGGGCACCACACTTTAGGAAGGGTGTGAAGGCCTTAGAGAGGGTGCAGAAAGAAGCCCTAGTAAAATTGAATTAGGGGGAAAACTCTCTAGTGGCTAGAGTCATACCCAGCACAAAGGAAGATGGTAGGGTTGTTGGCGAGCAATCATCTCAGCCCCAGGACATTGCTGCAGGAGTTCCTCAGGGCAGTGTCCTAGGCCCAACCATCTTCAGCTGCTTCATCAATGACCTTCCCTCCATCATAAGGTCAGAAATGGGGATGTTCGCTGATGATTGCACAGTGTTCAGTTCCATTCGCAACTCCGCAGATAATGAAGCAGTCCGAGCCCGCATGCAACACGACCTGGACAACATCTGGGCTGATAAGTGGCAAGTAACATTCGCACCAAACAAGTGTCAGGCAATGACCATCGCCAACAAAAGAGAGTCTAACCACCTCCCCTTGACATTCAACGGCATTACCATCGCCGAATCCCCCACCATCAACATCCTGGGGATCACCATTCACCAGAAACTTAACTGAACCAGCCATATAAATACTGTGGCTACAAGAGCAGGTCAGAGGCTGGGTATTCTGCGGCGAGTGACTCACCTCCGGACTCCCCAAAGCCTTTCCTTCTACAAGGCACAAGTCAGGAGTGTGATGGAATACTCTCCACTTGCCTGGATGAGTGCAGCTCCAACAACAATCAAGAAGCTCAACACCATCCAGGACAAAGCAGCCCGCTTGATTGGCACCCCATCCACCACCCTGAACATTCACTCCCTTCACCACCGGCGCACCGTGGCTGCAGTGTGTACCATCCACAGGATGCATTGCAGCAACTCGCCAAAGCTTCTTCGACAGCACCTCCCAAACCCGCGACCTCTACCACCTAGAAGGACAAGGGCAGCAGGTACATGGGAACAACACCATCTGCATGTTCCCCTCCAACTCACACACCATCCCGACTTGGAAATATATCGCCGTTCCTTCATCGTCGCTGGGTCAAAATCCTGGAACTCCCTACCTAACAGCACTGTGGGAGAACCTTCACCACAAAGACTGTAGCAGTTCAAGAAGGCGGCTCACCACCACCTTCTCAAGGGCAATTAGGGATGGGCAATAAATACTGGCCTCGCCAGTAATGCCTACATCCAATGAACGAATTAAAAAAAGTAAAGATTTACTAGAATGGTTCCAGGGATGAGGGATTTCAGTTACATGGATAGACTGGAGAAGCTGGGGTTGTTATCATTAGAGCAGAGAAGGTTAAGAGGAGATTTAATAGAAGTGTTTAAAGTCATGAAGGGTTTAGATAAAGTAAATAAAGAAAAACTGTTCCCATTGACGGAAGGGTCGAGAACCAGAGGACACAGATTTAAAGTGATTGACAAAAGAACCAGGGCTCGATGGGCCGAATGGCTCCTTCTGTGCTGCAACCATTCTATGATTCTATGACTTGTCCATTCCTACATTACAACAGTGACTGTATGTCAAAAGTGCATCATTGACTGTAAAGCGCTTTGGGACGTCCTGAGGTCGTGAAAGGCGCCATAGGAATGCAGATCTTTCTTTCTTTCTTTCCTCTTCTCTCTTTTCTTTCTTTACATTTTCCCTCTTTATACCTTACATTACCTGCCTATTTTGGTCACACAGTATAGTGCAGTTAATAGGAGACTACTTCAAATCTCCACCTGTACTAGTACAATCAAAATCCATTACAACACAAGGCTCTGCGTTAGGAAATGTTATATCGAAGGAATTCCAAATAGTCTCAATTCCTAGCAATCATTAAAAGCAGACAAGAGGAACAGCTACTGATGAAAATCATTCTGCTCTTAACATAATGGTACAGTCAGATTTCATTATATTCTCAATCACGGCCTGTGTGATTGATTAAACATTCATTTTAAATAAAATTGCCTTTCCTGAACTATTGACCCACAGGTAAAATGTCGACGTTGTATAGCATGCAGTGGTTTAATTATTTTGGGAATGAGCATTGATTCCTGTTTAATAGAGGATTTGATACAGAATGTATATTCACTTGTAACTTAAAGAGTGCATTTTCACAGAATTTTTACGAATTTGCAATCCCGACATGGCACATTGGATGCTGGGAGCGCACATCGAGAATTTGGGCATGGTTGTCATGGGGCCTTGCAGGATTTCATGTCCATTGGCTTTGACATCATGGGAACTGTAACTTCAGTGGGATGCCATAAAGTGTCCAAAGGAGTCCCTTGGTCCTACTGTAACCTCCCCCAGCCCTACAACAAAGCTGCTCCACACCCCCCGCCCTCAAATTCTCCGCTTCTCTGACTCCAGGCCTCTTGTGCATCCCCCTGCCCTTTACCCCACCATTGGCGGTCGTGCTTTCAGCCCGGGCTCCAGGCTCTGGATTCCCTCCCTGACTTGCTCCACCCCTCCACTTTCCTCTCCTACTTTAAGACTCTCCTTAAAATCCGTCTCTTTGTCCAAGCTTTTGGTCACCTCTTCTAATATCTCATTCTTTGACTCGGTCTCCATTATTTGTTTTTTTTGATTTTGCCTCTGTGAAGCGCCTTGAGACATTGTTCCACCATAGAGTTGCTATAATGTGCCAAAGCTCATTCACCTCAGTGTGATCTTAGTAAAAGTGTTTCTGGTTCAGTTTTTCTTGTGAAATCACAGAGTTTGTGGGGTGACTTTAATCTAACCCGCCTGGTGGAAAATCACCAGGATTGGTTCAACCGTCCGTTTTACGCCCACCCGTTGTACTTTCCACTGAAGAAAAGCCTGGCGGCCAATCTGATCCTGGTGGGTTAGGTTGAAATTACCCCCCTCCCTCCCTCACTGCCCCTTAAAACTACTGAACAGAGGAAATCTGCGTCCACACATTTATGATGTCGCTACAGACAATGACCAGAAGAATTCGTAGGACCCAAGTTATTACATAGAATTTACAGCACAGAAATAGGCCATTCGGCCCAACTGGTTTATGCCGGTGTTTATGCTCCACATGAGCCTCCTCCCACCCCTCTTCGTCTCACCCTATCAGCATATCCTTCTATTCCTTTCTCCCTCATGTGTTTATCCAGATTCCCCTCAAAGCCATCTCTGCTAGTCGCCTCAACTACTCCATGTGGTAGCAAGTTCCACATTCTAACCACTCTCTGGGTAAATGAATTCCCTACTGGATTCATTAGTGACTATCTTATATTTATGGTCCTTAGGGTTATTCGACTGTGAAAGTCATCAGAGCTGATCCTCATCCGCACACACGCACAGACTTTCCAGCGGGAGTCAGTGGATAGCGATCAGGAGAAGGAACTCCAGTTAAAAGGGTTAAATTACGAGGCTAGGTTGAATAAACTAGCCTTGCTTTCCCCTCGAGTATAGAAGATTAAGGGATGATATAATCAAGGTGTTTAAGATGATTAAAGGATTTGAAAGGGTCGATGGAGAGAATCTATTTCCTCTGGTGGGGGAGTCCGGAACAAGGGGACATAACCTTAAAGTTAGAGCTCGGCCGTTCAGGGGTGATGTCAAGTCAGGAAGGGGTGTGGAACTAAATTGGATAATTCTTTCACAGAGCTGGCACAGGCACGATAGGCCGAATTGCCTCCTTCTGTGCTGTAAGATTCTATGATTCTATAAGTAGGGCAACATTTCAGTTTAATTTTTTATTTCCTCAACAATTTTCTCCCCTCCCCTCCTGAGGGTGCTGACTCACAGAAGGAGGCCATTCAGCCCATCGTGCCTGTGCTGGCTCTTTAAAAGAGCAATCTGATTAGCCCCTCTCCCCTGCCCTTTCCCCATGGCTCTGCAAAATTTTTCCCTTTAGGTATTTATCCAATTCTCTTTCGAAAGTTACTATTGAATCTGCTTCCACCGCCCTTTCAGGCAGCGCATTCCAGATCATAACAGCTCACTGCGTAAAGAAAATTCTCTTCATCTCGCCTCTGGTTCTTTTGCTAATTAGCCTATCTGTGTAAACATTGTCACGCTCCAGCCTGCTCCCTTTCCTTCCTCTGACTGCAGATTACTGCTTCACCCCTTGCTTTCAGTCAACTTCACCGCTGCACTCTGGAACTCTCTGTGAAAGCCACTTCCCCTTGCTACCTCTTCCCCTTACCTTAAAAAGCCTCTGGAAAATCTATTGTTTCAGCTGCACACCTGGCTTCCCTCCTCTATTCCTTGTTTGGTGTTGCGTCTGCCCCTTGTTAAAGTGAGGTGTTCTTCTTTATGAGAAAAATGGTTGTGGATGTGGATCAACTTTCATTGAGGACCCCAATACCCAACAGCTCGACATTAAAAGACACAGAACTACATCGAGTCTACAGCACAGAAACAGGCCATTCGGCCCAACTGGTCGATGCCACTGTTTATGCTCTGCACGAGCCTGATCCAACCCCTCTTCATCTAACCCTATCAGCGTAACCTTCTATTCCTTTCTCCCTCATGTGTTTATCTAGCTTCCCCTTAAAAATATCTATGTTATTCACCTCAACTACTCCTTGTGGTAGCGAGTTCCACATTCTAACCACTCTCTGGGTAAAGAAGTTTCTCCTGAATTCCCCATTGGATTTATTAGTGACTATCTCATATTTATGGCCCCCTAGTTTTGGACTCCCCCACAAGTGGAAACATTTTCTCTACGTCTACCCTATTGAACCCTTTCATAATCTTAAAGACCTCTATTAGGTCACCCCTCAGCCTTCTCTTTTCTGGAGAAAAGAGCCCCAGCCTGTTCAGCCTTTCCTGATTAGTTTATGTATAGCCTCTGAGTTCTTAAGTATAAATTACAAGACACGGAACTAAATGGGGGAGAAAAGTGCAGAAAACGTGTATAGAACCTTGGTTAGACCATACTTAGAGTATTGTGCACAGTTCTGGCCTCCATATTACATATAGGATATAGAAGCACTAGATGAAGGTGCAAAAAAGATTCACAAGGACGATACCAGGAATGAAAGGTTATAACTATTAGAAAAAGCTGTGGCGCTTCTCTCTAGAAATAAGAACGATGAGGGGTGACCTGATAAACGTGTTTAAAGTTCTGAAGGGGTTCAATAGGGTAGACGTAGAGAAGATGCTTCCACTTGTGGGTGGTCCAAAACTAGGGTCCATAAATATAAGATAATCACTAATAAATCCAATAGGGAATTCAGGACAAACTTCTTTACTCAGAGAGTGGTTAGAACGTAGAACTCTCTACCACAAGGAGTAGTTGAGGTGAATGGCATAGATGTATTTGAGGAGAAGCTCGATAAATACATGAGGGAGAAAGGAATAGAAGGATATGCTGATAGGGTTAGATGAAGAGTGATGGGAGGAGGCTCGTGTGGAGCATAAACACCGACATGGACCAGCTGCAAATTCTATGTAAGTTTTTTTACACTCTAGAAATTTCCAAACGGTCCATTTGAAAACTGGACCATCCAGTCCAAAAACAGACAGGTGGCAGTTGAGAGGTCTACCTTGTACGGTGGAACTGTTCCTGCATTGTGGAGGAAGCACTGCTTTCTCTGGTGTGAGTCTGCAGCTCTGTCAGAGAAGGAAATTTGCAATTCCTTGCCCACATAAACAAAAAAAAACTATCGTCTCTAGAATCCCCGTGTGATCGCATTAAAATTGATTCCGCTTTTTAGTCCTCTTTCTGACTCAAAAGGCTTTGGCTGTGACCCAAAGGACTTACTTCAATGAGGAGGACGAACACCCTTGTGTCAACCCACGTTAAGTCACCATATATGAACTCTGCCAGCCACACATACAGTTTGTCCCGGTAATTTACGCACAAGCTAACATAATAGAATCTGCGAGAAACTTTTAATAATTCATGCTGGATCTCGGCTCCCTCAGGCCAGCAAACAGACGCGACTAAATTTCATCATCCCCTGTGCTCTCTGACCTCAGTGCCCGAGTATCATCCCACTGCAGGCAGTTTGAGCTAGAATTCATTAACCTTTATGGTAATCTAATTATACAGTGCTAGGAGTGTTAGGAGTAATTTATTTTATGGCCTTGCTTCTCTTGAAGATTGTTTCTCTCTCTCTCTTTGGCTGTCAGTCTATCGCGTTCTCTCTGAGGGACTTGTCTACGTTCACTGGTGGTTTGGGAAGATTGATCTGCTCATCAGATCAAATTGACTTTGAAGATTTTTCATCACACCAGACTGAAATATTAGAATTTTTAAGCTAAGGAAACAGGAAAGTGATCCTCAAGGCACTCTTTTATCCAATGCAGTGGCAATTTTAGGAAAAGATAGAGTATACGATACATCTTAGGAAAGTACCTCAAAAAGGTTTTATTTTCTGATACTTCATTTGGTGCAATTTGGAGTGGAGTTATTTTTACAAGTAAATATTTAAATAAACCTAGAAGATTTGGCAGATGCAATACAATATTGGAAAATGTGAGGTTATGCACTTTGGCAGGAAAAATCAGAGAGCAAGTTGTTATCTTAATGGCAAGAAACTGGAAAGTACTGCAGTACAAAGGGATCTGGGGGTCCTAGTGCAAGAAAATCAAAAAGTTAATATGCAGGTGCAGCAGGTGATCAAGAAGGCCAACGGAATGTTGGCTTTTATTGCTCGGGGGATAGAATATAAAACCAGGGAGGTATTGCTGCAGTCATATAAGGTATTGGTGAGACCGCACCTGGAATACTACATACAGTTTTGGTCTCCATACTTAAGAAAAGACATACTTGCTCTCGAGGCAGTACAAAGAAGGTTCACTCGGTTAATCCCGGGGATGAGGAGGCGGACGTATGAGGAGAGGTTGAGTAGATTGGGACTCTACTCATTGGAGTTCAGAAGAATGAGAAGCGATCTTATTGAAACATATAAGATTGTGAAGGGGCTTGATCGGGTGGATGCGGTAAGGATGTTCCCAAGGATGGGTGAAACTAGAACTAGGGGGCATAATCTTAGAATAAGGGGCTGCTCTTTCAAAACTGAGATGAGGAGAAACTTCTTCACTCAGAGGGTAGTAGGCCTGTGGAATTTGCTGCCCCAGGAAGCTGTGGAAGCTACATCATTAAATAAATTTAAAACAGAAATAGACAGTTTCCTAGAAGTAAAGGGAATTAGGGGTTACGGGGAGCGGGCAGGAAATTGGACATGAATTTAGATTTGAGATTAGGATCAGATCAGCCATGATCTTATTGAATGGCGGAGCAGGCTCGAGGGGCCGATTGGCCTACTCCTGTTCCTATTTCTTATGTTCTTATGTAAGATTGAGGGGTGATTTGATCGAGGTATTTAAAATGTTAAAAGGATTTGATAGGATAGATACCAATGGTGGGGGACTCAAGAATGTTAAAATTAGACCTCGGCCATTCAGGAGCGAAATCAGGAAGCACTTTTTCACACAAAGTGCGGTAGAAATCTGGAATTCTCTCCCCCTAAAGGTTGTGGATGTTCGGAGATCAATTGGAGCTCTCAAGACTGAGGTCGATAGATTTTTGCTAGGTAAGGGGTATCAAGGGATATGGAGCAAAGGCGGCTAATGATCATTGAGTATATTCAAGGCTGGGATAGTTGTTGAGTATATTCAAAGCTGAGATCGACAGATTTTTGGACTCTAGGGGAATCAAGGGATATGGGAATCAAGCTGGAAAGTGGAGTTGAGGTTGAAGATCTTATTGAATGGCTCGAGGGGCTGTACGGCCAACTCCTGCTCCTATTTCTTATCTTCTTCTTATGTTCTTGAATGGTTTTATTTGAAAGACACAAGCTTTCGGAGGCTTTCTCCTTCGTCAGGTGAAGGAGAAAGCCTCTGAAAGCTTGTGATTTTCAAATAAAACTGTTGGACTATAACCTGGTGTTGTAAGATTCCTTATATTTGTCCACCCCAGTCCATCACCGGCATCTCCACATCACCGGTCCTTAAATGGAGTTGAGGTACAGAACAGCCATGATCTAATTGAATGGCGGAGCAGTCTCGAGGGGCTGAATGGCCTCCTGTTCCTATGTACCTGTGAGAGAAACGGAACTGAACAGGAAACAACTAGAATGAAAAACGGCCAGTTTCCAAAATGGCCCAGTGATCCTCTCTGTTTTTTAGTTCCAGCCATCTACTGGGGTGGGGGGGGGGGGGGTAGATTATAGATGGAAATTTACCCCAATTTATGTGTTTTTTTTTTACTCTTGTTTCAAATTGTTTCCATTTATCTTCTCTTTGAACCAGACATGACTGCTGAAGATTAGCAGACCAAGATTTGATGGGCCCTGGCAAGAAATCCCAACATTGAGTCAGTTATCAGCTGTGGCTCAGTGGGCAGTGCTTTTGCCTCTGAGTCAGATGGTTAAGGGTTCCAGTCCCCGTTCCAGGGGCATAGAATCATAGTAAAAGTTACAACACGGTAGGAGGCCATTTGGCCCATCAAGTCTGTGCCGGCTCTATGCAAGGGTAATCCAGCTAGTCCCACTCCCTTCCTGTAGATCTGCAAATTTTTTCCTTTCAAATACTTATCCAGTTCCCTTTTGAAAGCCATGATTGAATCTGCCTCCACCACCACCTCGGGCAGTGCATTCCAGATCCCAACCACTCACTGCGTAAAAAAGATTTTCCTCATGTCACCTTTGGTTCTTTTGCCAATCACCTTAAATCTATGTCCTCTGGTTCTTGACCATTCCACCAATGGGAACAGTTTCTCTCTATCTACTCTGTCGAGACCCTTCATGATTTTGAATACCTCTATCAAATCGCCTCTCAATCTTCTCAGTTCCAAGGAGAACAACCCCAGCTTCTCCAGTCTATCCATGCAACTTAAGCCCCTCATCCCTGGAATCATTCTAGCACATCTTTTCTGCACCCTCTCCAAGGCCTTCACATCTTTCCTAAAGTGCGGTGCCCAGAACTGGACACAATACTCCAGTTGTGGTCGAACCAGTGTTTTATAAAAGGTTCATCATGACATGAGCGCATAATCTAGGATGTCACTTCAATGCAGTACTGAGGGAGTACTGCACTGTCGGAGGTGCCATCTTTCAGATGAGATGTTAAACCCAGGCTCCGTTTGCCCTCTCAATATCCACGTAAAAGTTTCTTCAGTACTGCACTGGGAGAGTCAGCCTAGATTTTGTGCTCAAGTCTCCAGAGTGAGGCTTTGAACCCACAATCTTCTGGCGTCAGAGGTGAGAGTGCTACCCACTGAGCCACGGCTGACACCTAATAGACTGTTCCCAATGTCAGGAACACACCTCGTGAATGTTCCTACCCCCAAACTCAAAGTAAACTTTTAGGATTGGCCACCGAATGATGTGGGGGCACGCAAACACATGATGCGGCTGTGACTCACGAGTGTTAACATTGCACAACCCCCGGTCTCATTCTGTGCTGCACATTTTATAAAAAATCATCCATGGGATGTGGGCGTCGCTGGCAAGGCCAGCACTTGTTGCCCGTCCCTAATTGTCCTTGAGAAGGAGGTGGTGAGCCGCCTTCTTGAACCGCTGCAGTCTGTGTGGTGAAGGTTTTCCCACAGTGCTGTTAGGAAGGGAGTTCCAGGATTTTGACCCAGCGACGATGAAGGAACGGCGATATATTTCCAAGTCGGGACGGTGTGTAGAGGGGAATGTGCAGATGGTGTTGTTCCCATGTGCCTGCTGCCCTTGTCCTTCTAGGTGGTAGAGGTCGCGGGTTTGGGAGGTGCTATCGAAGATGCCTTGGCGAGTTGCTGCAGTGCATCCTGTGGATGGTACACACTGCAGTCACGGTGCGCCGGTGGTGAAGGGAGTGAATGTTTAGGGTGGTCGATGGGGTGCCAATCAAGCGGGCTGCTTTGTCCTGGATGGTGTCGAGCTTCTTGCCAGAGTCACAATTGAGGCTTGCTTCATTGCAGAGTTTTATTTCAGCTTATGTGCTGGCGAATCCGAACAATGTTTTGGTACGGTCTATCGTGCCAAAGACGAGCTCCACCCACTCTTACCAGAATGAGAGCAGGCAGTGGCACACACTGCGCTTATAGAACAGGCAGCGTGACTCAAACAAGTGGGGAGGGGGAGGACAAAACAGACTGCTGGAACCGTTCCCTTTTTCAATCTGCTTTCACTTCAGTGCAGTCAGAATAGGAGACGCTGATGCAAAGCATTCATTTGAAATTCTCTTTGAAAGAGGAACTCTCACCAACAGCACTCTTTCAAAAGCTAGAATAAGGGATTAACCCTTCAAGCAACGTGGAGTGGTTAACATAGTCCTGGGCCATCAAAGCTGGTGAGGAATCTATGTCTCGGCAGCAGCGCTCCTCAGTTTGGACAAGATTTTGGCGTCAAAGATTTACTTGATTGTACTATGGTTGCCAACCCTCCAGGATTGCCCTGGAGTCTCCAGGAATTGAAGATTCATCTCCTGGACCCTGCTGCAAATGACCCGGGAGATCAATCTTGGGAAATTTGCACCTTCCCCCTTTGCAGCCGCATTAAATCCCTTCCATGCCCAAAGCAAACATCGAGCAGCGTCCGGCACACTTTCGAAATGAATGATTTTTGCATCGCTCCGCATTGAATTTATTTCGGAGTAACTCAGTCGTTAGAGGCTTTACTTCATTTGATGAAACCTCCAGGAATACGTCCATCCAGAGTTGGCAACCCCCAGGTTGTACCCACGATGTGATTCTTCCCTATCTGGGCTTTCGATTGGCTGGAAAAGCAGCCAATGAGAAACCTTTTAACAAAAGGCAGCTGCTTCCCCATTCTAAAATGGAGAGTTGGAGGAGGGATGGAAAAGGAGAAAAGGTAAAGACCTTCTCAAATTGCAAAAGAGCATTGTAAAGAAGGGGTAGAAGAGAATGTTTTACTGAGGAAAATAGGAGAAGTAATGTTCAAAAAAACGCCGTCAGGGCAAGCATAGGCAAAATGTTTAATCTCGTCATTTACAGGTAAAATTGGGTCCCAACTGTGTAGTTCAATGGCTAATGATTAATATAAAGCTACTCTTTTATTACTATGATGTTAGCTGTATGAAACCTGATTGCTCCTGAGCTATTGGGACCATAGAAGTGTCATGTCAAAGAAAGCTCAGGAGTGAATAACAATTGGACATAAGGTTCAAGGGGTTACAATTGGATGTAAGGTTCAAGAGGTTACAATGGGATGTAAGGTTCAAGGGTGATAATTGGGTGTAAGGTTCAAGGGTGACAATTGGATGTAAGGTTCAAGGGTGACAATTGGGTGTAAGGTTCAAGGGTGACAATTGGGTGTAAGGTTCAAGGGTGACAATTGGATGTAAGGTTCAAGGGTGACAATTGGGTGTAAGGTTCAAGAGTGACAATTGGGTGTAAGGTTCAAGGGTGACAATTGGGTGTAAGGTTCAAGGGTGACAATTGGGTGTAAGGTTCAAGAGTGACAATTGGGTGTAAGGTTCAAGGGTGATAATTGGATGTAAGGTTCAAGGGTGATAATTGGGTGTAAGGTTCAAGGGTGATAATTGGATGTAAGGTTCAAGGGGTCACAATTGGGTGTAAGGTTCAAGGAGTAACAATTGGATATAAGGTTCAAGGGGTAACAATTGGATATAAGGTTCGAGGGGTAAACAATTGGATATAAGGTTCAAGGGGTAACAATTGGACATAAGGTTCGAGGGGTAACAATTAGATATAAGGTTCAAGGGGTAAACAATTGGATATAAGGTTCAAGGGGTAACAATTGGACATAAGGTTCGAGGGGTAACAATTGGATATAAGGTTCTAGGGGTAACAATTGGATATAAGGTTCAAGAGTAACAATTGGATATAAGGTTCAAGGGGTAACAATTGGATATAAGGTTCTAGGGGTAAACAATTGGATATAAGGTTCAAGAGTAACAATTGGATATAAGGTTCAAGGGGTAACAATTAGATATAAGGTTCAAGGGGTAAACAATTGGATATACGGTTCAAGGGGTAAACAATTGGACCGAAGGGTTCAAGGGGTAAACAATTGGATATAAGGTTCAAGGGGTAACAATTGGATATAAGGTTCAAGGGGTAACAATTGGATATAAGGTTCAAGGGGTAACAATTGGATATAAGGATCAAGGGGTAACAATTGGACCGAAGGGTTCAGGGGGTAAACAATTGGATATAAGGTTCAAGGGGTAACAATTAGATATAAGGTTCAAGGGGTAACAATTGGATATAAGGATCAAGGGGTAACAATTAGATATAAGGATCAAGGGGTAAACAATTGGATATACGGTTCAAGGGGTAAACAATTGGACCGAAGGGTTCAAGGGGTAAACAATTGGATATAAGGTTCAAGGGGAAACAATTGGATATAAGGATCAAGGGGTAACAATTGGACCAAAGGGTTCAAGGGGTAAACAATTGGATATAAGGTTCAAGGGGTAACAATTGGATATAAGGTTCAAGGGGTAACAATTGGATATAAGGATCAAGGGGTAACAATTAGATATAAGGATCAAGGGGTAAACAATTGGATATACGGTTCAAGGGGTAAACAATTGGACCGAAGGGTTCAAGGGGTAAACAATTGGATATAAGGTTCAAGGGGTAACAATTAGATATAAGGATCAAGGGGTAACAATTGGATATAAGGTTCAAGGGGTAACAATTGGATATAAGGATCAAGGGGTAACAATTGGATATAAGGTTCGAGGAGTAACAATTGGATATAAGGTTCAAGGGGTAACAATTGGATATAAGGATCAAGGGGTAAACAATTGGATATACGGTTCAAGGAGTAACAATTGGATATAAGGATCAAGGGGTAAACAATTGGATATACGGTTCAAGGGGTAACAATTGGATATAAGGATCAAGGGGTAACAATTGGATATAAGGTTCTAGGGGTAACAATTGGATATAAGGTTCAAGGGTAACAATTGGATATAAGGTTCAGGGGTAACAATTCGATATGAGGTTCAAGGAGTAACAATTGGATATCAGGATCAAGGGGTAACAATTGGATATAAGGATCAAGGGGTAACAATTGGATATAAGGTTCAAGGGTAACAATTGGATATAAGGTTCAAGGAGTAACAATTGGATATAAGGATCAAGGAGTAACAATTGGATATAAGGTTCAAGGGTAACAATTGGATATAAGGTTCAAGGGTAACAATTGGATATAAGGTTCAAGGGGTAATAATTGGACCGAAGGGTTCAAGGGGTAAACAATTGGATATAAGGATCAAGGGGTAAACAATTGGATATACGGTTCAAGGGGTAAACAATTGGATATAAGGTTCAAGGGTAACAATTGGATATAAGGTTCAAGGGGTAACAATTCGATATGAGGTTCAAGGAGTAACAATTGGATATAAGGTTCAAGGGGTGACAATTGGATATAAGGTTCAAGGGGTAACAATTGGATATAAGGTTCGAGGAGTAACAATTGGATATAAGGATCAAGGGGTAACAATTGGATATAAGGATCAAGGGGTAAACAATTGGATATACGGTTCAAGGGGTAACAATTGGATATAAGGTTCGAGGAGTAACAATTGGATATAAGGATCAAGGGGTAACAATTGGATATAAGAATCAAGGGGTAAACAATTGGATATACGGTTCAAGGGGTAAACAATTGGATATAAGGTTCAAGGAGTAACAATTGGATATCAGGATCAAGGGGTAACAATTAGATATAAGGTTCTAGGGGTAACAATTGGATATAAGGTTCAAGGGGTAACAATTGGATATAAGGTTCAAGGAGTAACAATTGGATATAAGGTTCAAGGGGTAACAATTAGATATAAGGTTCTAGGGGTAACAATTGGATATAAGGTTCAAGGGTAACAATTGGATATAAGGTTCAAGGAGTAACAATTGGATATAAGGATCAAGGGGTAACAATTGGATATAAGGTTCTAGGGGTAACAATTGGATATAAGGTTCAAGGGTAACAATTGGATATAAGGTTCAAGGAGTAACAATTGGATATAAGGTTCAAGGGTAACAATTGGATATAAGGTTCAAGGGTAACAATTGGACCAAAGGGTTCAAGGGGTAACAATTGGATATAAGGTTCATGGGGACGCATTACTACTCCTACATTATATAATTCCTACATTACACAGTGACTACTGTTAAACACCCTGCCCGCCCCCCAACTATTAATTCAGCTCCCACATACCATCCACAAATCTCACTGAACAAACTATTCAAAAATCAACGAGATAAATAGAAAGATAGTTCATTACCTTACCATGCATTTACATACCCAGTCTGATTAAGGATCACACATTACCCTACCCGTCTATCAGACACTGGTCAACCTGCTCTGCAGTCAGTTTTCATTAGGACTGATTTCTTCCATCCCTAACTCAGGGACACAGAGGGCAATTGTAAATGCCCCCATTACCCACCCCACCCCCCAGCCAAATTCATTTTGGGATACAGTATATGAGAAATTAGAGACATGACAAGTGGTAAGAGTAGCATTGCTTGGGAGCACCTGTGCTTCCCATGGCTGTCCACCACTGGGGGTTTTCTTCACCTCATGTCTGGATCTGTTGTAGACTAATTGATAAACAACTCCATTATATCGTTGCGGCTCCCAGGATTATAGAAGGCGAGCTCGATGGACCTTTGTCTTTTCTCATCTAGCAGTTCCTATGTTCCTATTTTCAGCTAACTCAGCACATGGTGGGCAATCAACCCACCACAGGTCAGGATATTAATAATGAGCTGTCATTTGTCTGAGCCATTCTTTTTGCAGCCTGCTGGTAAATATTGAAGTTACTCCAGCCTAGTGTGGGTAGTTGGAGCAGCAGAAGGCCCCCATTAACAGGCCGCAATTTCCTCCTGCCTGTCTGTTCTCTGATGGCGTTAGGGTCAGGTGCATGGGGGTCAGGAAGCAGGGGATCCCTGGGGACGATGCTTTGGTAAATATTCATCGCCCGCAGACAAAAGACTTTGGCATAGCAGTGCAGCGGATAAGCCCTCGCTGCAGTTAAAGCGAGAACCAGGTGGACGATTTTCAGGCACTGATGGCGTGCGGCGCTTATGCGTGGCTGGTGAATGAGGGTCCTGGCTACAGCACAAAGTCTCAGTGGGTAGCACTCTCACCTCTGACTCAGAAGGTTGTGGTTTCATAGTCCCACTCCAGAGACTTGAATACAAAAATCCAGGCTGACACTCCCAGTGCAGTACTGAGGGAGCGCTGCACTGTCAGAGGTGCCATTTTTCAGATGGGACATTAAACTGAGGCCCTATCTGCCCTCTCAGGTGGATGTTAAAGATCACATGGCAATATTTGAAGAAGAGCAGGGGAGTTCTCTCCCCGGTGTCCTGGCCAATATTTATCCCTGAACCAACATCACTAAAAAAACAGATTATCTGGTGGTTATCACATTACTATTTGTGGGATCTTGCTGTACCCAAATTGGCTGCTGCGTTTCCTACGTTACAACTTCAAAAGAAGTACTTCATTGACTGTAAAGCGCTTTGGGGCGTCCTGAGGTCGTGAAAGGCGCGATAGAAATGCAAGTCTTTCTTTGTTTCTTTTAAATCAGTCCCTCAGGTGGCATTCCGACTGTCCTGAATTCCGTCTTTTTCTGTCAAGCAACAACCTAAAATGAAAAAAAAAAGCAGGAAGCATCCAGAAAGGGAAAAGACAGGATACTGAGGGTAAGGCTTCATCTGGTCACTACTACGCGATGGGAGGTCGCAAGCAAGTTGGGGAAAGGGCAACTGCGGTTTTTACTACAAGGTGCTGCATGCAAATCTGGGGTTAAAAATTCCGCTGCGCCGTCCGTCGACGCACACCGGGAGCGCGTATCGCGAAACTGCGTGCTCGCAGCCCGTGATTTCCGGTCCAAATCGCGGGCTGGGTGTGCGCCATTTTGTGACACACTCTCCCGGTGCAGGTCAATGAGCCAAACTTTTAACCCATAGCGAGCAGAGGGATTCCAGCATGCTCTGTTTCTAATATCAGATCTCCCGCACACTCATTTTTTATTCTTCCGTCTCTTATTTTTAAGCTGAGTTTGGGTCTTCAGAAGGGGAAGTTTTTTATTTATCCTCCCAACAACTTGCATTTATGTAGCACCTTTTAATGTGGCAAAATGTCCCGAGGCGCTTCACAGGAGCGTTATCAAACAAAATTTGACACCGTGCCACATCAGGCGATATTGGCCCAGAAATTACTCACCCGAGGATGCCGTTCATCAATGGCGTCCTCTCTCTCCGCCGGCGAATCCAGGGAGCAAGTTCGCGAGTGCGCACATCACTAAATCCAGGAAATCGTCAACTTGCTCTCCATTGATTCGTCGGCGGTATGACAGTTCCGAATTAAAGGGCCGCCTACGCTACACGGGATAAAATCATTAAACATTCGTAAACTTACCCATCTGCCCAGCTGGAACGAAGATACTTACGCCACCAAAAGGTACGCTGGAAAATACCAGCTCTCCACTACTTTTTAAAAGGGCGATGACTGTTAATGACTGAGAAACAACAAAAAATTACATTTTAAAAGTGTGGAATGTCAAACTACTCTTATTTTAATATTTTTTGATCATTAAAATCATTTTAAAAATTATTTTTTAAAACTTTTAACTCTAAGTTTCATTACATTAAACCATTTGTTTGGTTTTTCATAATAAGATATGTTAAATTTATTTTTAAATTATCAATGAAGTTAACTGTGAAGGAATGATTTCTACTCGCCTGCTTGTGGGTGTGACTTCTCTTCTTGGCAGATTCTGTGGGCGAGGCTTCCAGTCCCACAGTCTCTATCGGTTCCGAATGAACCTGCACCGAATTCACAGCGCTGAACTTAAAAAAAAAAAATTGAAAAGGGAGCAAGTGCACGTCGGAGACCACGAGGTAAGTTTTCTCGTGGTGTTTGCCTGCAGGATGTGCGGACAGCCTTGCCACGCCGGTCGGAGTAAGTTCCGGCCCATTAGGACAGGTCACCAAGAGTTTGGTCAAAGAGGTAGGTTTTAAGGAGCATCTTAACGGAGGAGGGAGAGGTAGAGAGACGGAAAGGTTTAGGGAGGGAACTCCAGAGCTTATGGCCTAGGCAGCTGAAGGCACGGCCGCCAATGGTGGAGCGAGGAATGCGCAAGAGGCCAGAATTGGAGGCCAGCCAGGAGAGCATTGGAATAGTCGAGCCTAGGGGTAACAAAGGCATGGATGAGGGTTTCAGCAGCAGATGAGCTGAGGCAGGAGCGAAGATGGGCGATGTTACGATGTTACACTCCAGTACCGTGTGTGCTTTCATTATTCGTTCTTGGGATGCGGGCGAGTGCTACAGCAATCCAAAACTAATGCGTCTGACCAGCGATCTGCTGATCTCCACTGCACTGCCTCAACTCCGAACATCTGACTTGAACATAGTTCATTCATCATCACTGGGTCAATGTCCCGGAACTCCCTACCTAACACTACCGTGGGAACGCCATCACCACACGGGCTGCAGCAGTTCAAGGAGGAGGCCCACCACCACCTTCTCAAGGGGCAACCAGGGATGGGCAATACACGCAGCTTTACCATCGACGCCCACACCCCACAAACAATTTTTAAAAAATAGTGATCAGGAGTGGGATCTCTGGCTGATTTATTTTTCCTCTCCCTAGCCAAGGGGTGCAGCGGCCAACAGTGGGATCCCAGTGACTCTCCCGGCTGAAATCAGATCAAACCTGGTACCTTCCTCCCCTGTTTGCCTCAGGTCCATACTGGGCAGTGCATGTATCAGCCGAGGAGAGCAGCAAGCGTACTCAGAAGAGGAGAATAAAAACGGATACACTGCAGCGGTTCCAAGGCAATAATCCAATGGAAGGGCTTTCAGATAACGCTCTGAACAGCGAGAGTAAAGCTTGAGTGATTTATAACTGTTATATAAACCAGGACGTTAGATTAAAGCAATGAAACAACTCCCTCATGACCATTTTCCTTCCTAATATATACTTTTAATTTTATGTCGGGTTTTACAGTGTTTGGCGTTGAGCCGTAGCAGTGGGATTCTGCAGATCGTGGGTTTGTTCCTGTGCCCTGTGTTATGGGTCCATGTTATTTTCATACCGCCTGGATTAATGATTGTGACGTAAGTGACACAGATCGAACGAGCTTTAAACTCACAGCAGAGACAACGGTGTTTGCTTAAAAGGAGGCACATTGTCAAATTGCAATCAAGGACATCAGGATACACTGCCTCCGGGCTGAATTTCACTGCCTTTGTCTAAATATCACTGAGATGAAGGGTTTTGCTTTAATTAGCTGTAGATAGAAAGAAAGGCAGAAAGACTTGCATTTATATAGCACCTTTCATGACCTCAGGACGTCCCAAAGCGCTTTACAGCCAATGAAATATTTTTGAAGTGTAGGTACCGTTGTAATGTTGGAAACGTGGCAGCCAATGTGCGCACAGCAAGATCCCACAAACAGCAACGAGAAAATGTCCAGATAAGCTGTTTTAGTGATGTTGGTTGAGGGATAATTGTTGGTCAGGGGAGAACTCTCCCTCTCTTTTTCGAAATACTGGCACTGGGGTCATTGGCCAAAGAGGTAGGTTTTGACCACATAATCCAGGCTGACACTCCCAGTTCAGTATTGAGGCAGTATTACAATGTTGGAGGTACCGTCGTTCGGATGAGACGTTAAACTGAAGCCCCGTCTGCCCTCTCAGGTGGACATAAAAGATCACATGGCCATTGATGAAGATTAATGTTCTCAATGGGATGTCAGAATCTATTATGCACTTTTTCGAAATAGTGCCATGTGATCTTTTACGTCCACCTGAGAGGGCAGAGGGGGCTTCAGTTTAATGTCCCATCCGAAAAACGGTACCTCCAACAATGTAATACTGCCTCAGTACTGCACTGGGAGTGTCAGCCTGGATTATGTGGTCAAAACCTACCTCTTTAACCAAGCTTTTGGTCACCTGTCCTATTACCTCGTTATGTGGCTCGGTGTCAAATTTTGTTTGATAATCGCTCCTATGAAGCGTCTTGGGACGTTTTACTAGGTTAAAGCTGCTATATAAATGCAAGTTGTTCTTGAGTGGGGCTTGAGTCCACAGAGGCGAGAGTGCTACCAACTGAGCCAAGGCTGACACCAAATTTCCACATTTATTGACTTCACTTTCATAATTCATCACAGCGGGATTTGAACTCTGTAATCTCTAGGTTGCCAGTGCCAGTATCGTAACCATTACACCACCATTTAACGCAAGTAATCTCCTTTTCAATAATGTACTGCTGGGGGCAGGTAAACAGCAGAAAAATGAAATTGCCTCTCATCTGCTCAGTCACTTCACCTTCAGTAGGATTGGAAGAGTCCATCAGAAGTCCCACAGAGCCAACCCAGTGTGTAACTGCTCAGGCAGTTAATGAATTGATGAAGATTAATATTCTTGATGAGACGTCACAATCTATTATGCACTTTGTAGAGTAAAAGGCCCAGCGAGCAGCTCCTTAAATTGGACGTCAAACACCTTAGAAGCCTCCTCATTCTATAACAGACATTTCAGCTCCATTGATCTCCCCTCCCCCAAAATCATTTGCCTATTCTGCCTGATATAGTTTCATAATTAAAAGTTGGAATATTTGCATAATTATGTATCTTTACATTACTTTGCCTTCATAGAATCATAGAATGGTTACAGCACGGAAGGGGGCCATTCGGCCCATCGAGTCCGCGCCGGGTCTATGCAAGAGCAATCCAGCTGGTCCCACTCCCCCGCCCTATCCCTGTAGCCCTGCAAATTTTTTACTTTCAAGTACTTATCCAGTTCCCTTTTGAAGGCCATGATTGAATCTGCCTCCACCACCCCCTCGGGCAGTGCATTCCAAATCCTAACCACTCGCTGTGTAAAAAAGATTTTCCTCATGTCACCTTTGGTTCTTTGCCAATCACCTTAACTCTATGTCCTCTGGTTCTTGACCCTTCCTCATGGGAATAGTTTCTCTCTATCTACTCTGTCTGGACCCTTCATGATTTTGAATACCTCTATCAAATCTCTTCGCACCCTTCAATGTTCCAAGGAGAACAATCCCAGCTTCTCCAGTCTATCCACGTAACTGAAGTCCCTCATCCCTGGAATCATTCCAGTAAATCTCTTCTGCACCCTTTCTAAGGCCTTCACATCTTTTGTAAAGTGCGGTGCCCAGAACTGGACACAATACTCCAGTTGTGGCCGAACCAGTGTTTTATAAAGGTTCATCACGATTTCCATACTTTTGTACTCTGTGCCTCTATTTATAAAGCCCAGGATCCCGTATGCTTTTTTAACCACTTTCTCAACCTGCCCTGCCACCTTCAACGATTTGTGCACATATACCCCCAGATCTCTCTGTTCCTGTACCCCCTTTTAGAGTTGTGCCCTCTAGTTTATATTGCCTCTCCTCGTTCTTCCTACCCAAATGTATCACTTCACATTTTTCTGCGTTAAATTTCATCTGCCCATGCCACCAGCCTGATTATATCCTCTTCAAGTCTATCACTATCCTCCTCACTGTTTACTACTCTTCAAAGTTTTGTGTTATCTGCAAATTTTGAAATTGTGCCCTGTACACCCAAGTCCAAGTCATTAATATATATCAAGAAAAGCAGTGGCCCCAGCACTGACCCCGGGGGAACACCACTGTACACCTCCCTCCAGTCTGAAAAACAACCGTTCACCACTCTTCTGTGTTTCCTGTCCCTTAGCCAATTCTGTATCCATGTTGCTACTGCCCCCTTTTATTCCATGGGCCGCAATCTTGATGATAAGCCTACCGTGCGGCACTTTATCAAAGGCCTTTTGAAAGTCCACATCAACTTCATTGCTCTCTGTTACCTCATCAAAAAACTCTATCAGGTTAGTTAAACATGATTTGCCTTTAATAAATCCGTGCTGGCTTTCCCTAATTAATCCACACTCGTCCAAGTGACTGTTAATTCTGTCCCGGATTATCATTTCGAAAAGTTTCCCCACCACTGAGGTTAAACTGACCGACCTATAGTTGCTCGGTTTATCCTTACACCCTTTTTTGAACAAGGGTGTAACATTTGCAATTCTCCAGTTTTCTGGCATCACCCCCCATATCTACGGATATTTGGAAGATTATGGCCAGTACCTCCGCAATTTCCACCCTTACTCCCCTCAGCAATCTAGGATGCATCCCATCCAGACCAGGTGACTTATCTACTTTAAGTACAGCCAGCCTTTCTAGTACTTCTTCTTTATCAATTTTTAGCCCATCCAGTATCTCAACTATATCTTCCTTTACTGAGTCTGTGGCAGCATCTTCTTCTTTGGTAAAGACAAATGCAAAGTACTCATTTAGTACCTCAGCCATGCCCTCTGCCTCCATGAGTAGATCTCATGTATGGTCCCTAATCGGCCCCACCCCTCCTCTTAATACCCGTTTACTGTTTACATGCCTGTAGAAGACTTTTGGATTCCCCTTTATGTTGGACGCCAGTCTATTCTCATACTCTCTCTTTGCCCCTCTTATTTCCTTTTTCACTTCCCCTCTGAACTTTCTATATTCTGCCTGGTTCTCACTTGTGTGATCAACCTGACATCTGGCATACGCCCCTTTTTCCCATTTCATCTTACTCACTATCTCTTTTGTCATCCAGGGAGCTCTGGCTTTAGTTGCCCTACCTTTCTGCCTCGTGGTAATGTACCTTGACTGTATCCGAACCATCTCCTCCTCAAAGGCTGCTCATCGCTCAATTACAGTTTTGCCTGCCAATCTTTGATTCCAATTTACTCGGGCCAGATCTGTTCTCATCCCATTGAAATCGGCCCTCCTCCAATTGAATATTTTTACTTTAGAGTGGTCTGTGTTCTTTTCCATAGCCATTCTAAACCTTATGACATTATGATCACTGCTCCCTAAATGCTCTCCCACTGACACTTGCTCCACTTGACCCACCTTATTCCCTAGAACCAAGTCCAGCAATGTCTCCTTCCTCGTTGGGCTGGAAGCGTACTGGTCAAGAAAGTTATCCTGAACACATTTCAAAAATTCCTCCTCCTCTGTGCCCCTTATATTATTATTGTTATCGCAGTTTATATTAGGATAGTTGAAGTCCCCAGTTATCACTACTCTATAGTTCTTGCACCTCTCTGTAATTTCCCTGCAAATTTGCTCCTCTATATCCTTCCCACTAGTTGGTGGCCTATAGAATACACCCAGTAGTGTAATGGCACCTCTTTTATTTCTTAACTCTTACCAAATAGATTCCTCTCTGCCCATCTCTCCTTCCTTACTCTTAGCATGGCCAACATTTATCCCCCAACCAAAACCACCAAAAGCAGATTACCTGTTCGTTATCTCATTGCTGTTTGTGGGATCTTGCTGTGTGCAAATCGGCCGCCGCATTTCCCTACATTACAACAGTGACCGCATTTCAAAAGTACTTCACTGGCTGTGATGCGCTTAGGGACATCATGAGGTCATGAAAGATGCATAAATGCAAGTTCTTTCATCTTTCTAGGTGATTAATTTACTAACTAACCAGTAGCTCTGCTGTAATCCAATTAGCTGTTTGTGTGTCAGTAATAATACATAGATGCTAAAATGAATGAGACCGAGGAAACTGTGCACTAAGGCCCACAGATGACTTGAGCCACACACCCACAGACATTCACAGTGACAGATCTTGACAACAACTTCTACTTAAATAACACCTTTAACGTAAAAAAATTCTCAAAGCCTTTCAGACAGGTGTAATCAGACAAAAATGGATGCTGAGACAGGGAAGGTATGAAGAGGGGGGTCAGCAAAAGCTTGGCCAAAGAAGTGGGTTTTAAGGCAGGTCTTAAAGGAGGAGAGGGAGGTGGAGAGGCAGAGGGGTTTGGTGAGGAAATCCCAGAGCTTTGAGAGCTGAAGGCACAGCTGTCCATAGAGGGGTGAAGTGAGGGGGTGCACAAGAGGAATGGAGAATGCTGGCAGCGGGGGGAGGGTCCGGAGGTAGTATTGTGGGTCTGGAGGAGGTTACGGAAAATACACCACCCTCACAGTCATAGAGGATGTAATTTGTAAATTTGATTAGAGTCCTTCCAGTGCCATGCCAGGAACAGAAACCTGATGGGAGAGATTCAAGCACGGAGTTGCAGAAGAGATGGGCATGGATGTATGAGGCAACAACATATTGCATAGAATTACATAGAACCTACACCACAGAAACAGGCCATTCGGCCCAACTGGTCCATGCCGATGTTTAAGCTGCATACGATCTTCCTCCCTATTTCATCTCACTCTATCAACATATCCTTCTATTCCTTTCTTCCTCGTGTGCTTATCTCGCTGCCCCTTAAATGCATCTATGCTATTTAAGAACAAAATTTAAAAATTGCACATGTCACTCCGCTTTTAAGAAAGGAGAGAGAAGGAAACCAGGGAATTATAGACCAGTTAGCCTAACATCTGTTGTGGGGAAAATGCTGGAGTCTATAATTAAGGATAGGGTGACTGAACACCTCGAGAATTTTCAGTTAATCAGAGAGAGCCAGCATGGATTTGTGAAAGGTAGGTCGTGCCTGACAAACCTGATTGAATTTTTTGAAGAGGTGACTAAAGTAGTGGACAGGGGAATGTCAATGGATGTTATTTATATGGACTTCCAGAAGGCATTTGATAAGGTCCCACATAAGAGACTGTTAGCTAAGATAGAATGGAATCGAGGGAAAAGTATGGACTTGGTTAGGAAGTTGGCTGAGCGAAAGGCGACAGAGAGTAGGGATAATGGGTAGGTACTCACATTGGCAGGATGTGACTCGTGGAGTCCCGCAGGGATCTGTCTTGGGGCCACAATTATTCACAATATTTATTAACGACTTAGATGAAGGCATAGAAAGTCTCATATCTAAGTTTGCCGATGACACAAAGATTGGTGGCATTGTAAGCAGTGTGGATGAAAATATAAAATTACAAAGCGATAGTGATAGATTAGGTGAATGGGCAAAACTGTGGCAAATGGAATTCAGTGTAGACAAATGTGAGGTCATCCACTTTGAATCAAAAAAGGATAGAACAGGGTACTTTCTAAATGGTAAAAAGTTAAAAACAGTGGATGTCCAAAGGGAATTAGAGGTTCAGGTACATAGATCATTGAAGTGTCATGAACAGGTGCAGAAAATAATCAAGAAGGCTAATGGAATGCTGGCCTTTATATCTAGAGGACTAGAGTACAAGGGGGCAGAAGTTATGCTGCAGCTATACAAAACCCTGGTTAGACTGCACCTGGAGTACTGTGAGCAGTTCTGGGCACCGCACCTTCGGAAGGACATATTGGCCTTGGAGGGAGTGCAGCGTAGGTTTACTAGAATGATACCCGGACTTCAAGGGTTAAGTTATGAGGAGAGATTACACAAATTGGGGTTGTATTCTCTGGAGTTTCGAAGGTTAAGGGGTGGTCTGATCAAAGTTTATAAGATATTAAGGGGAACAGATAGGGTGGATAGAGAGAAACTATTTCTGCTGGTTGGGGATTCAAGGAGTAGGGGGCACAGTCTAAAAATTGGAGCCAGACCTTTCAGTAGCGAGATTAGAAAACATTTCTACACACAAAGGGTGGTAGAAGTTTGGAACTCTCTTCTGCAAACGGCAATTGATACTAGCTCAATTGCTAAATTTAAATCTGAGATAGATAGCTTTTTGGCAACCAAAGGTATTAAGGGATATGGACCAAAGGCAGGTATATGGAGTTAGATCACAGATCAGCCATGATCTTATCAAATGGCGGAGCAGGCACGAGGGACTGAATGGCCTACTCCTGTTCCTATGTTCCTAA
The DNA here is from genome assembly GCF_035084215.1 of Heptranchias perlo. NCBI lineage: Eukaryota > Metazoa > Chordata > Chondrichthyes > Hexanchiformes > Hexanchidae > Heptranchias > Heptranchias perlo. The sequence continues at coordinate 9,725,107 of NC_090331.1, forward strand.
GAAATAGGAACAGGAGTTGGCCATACGGCCCCTCGAGCCAGCTCTGCCATTCATTAAGTTCATGGCTGATCTTTGACCTCAACTCCACTTTCCCACCCGATCCCCATATCCCTTGATTCCCTAGAGTCCAAAAATCTATCTATCTCAGTCTTGAATATACTCAACGACTCAGCATCCACAGCCCTCTGGGGTAGAGAATTCCAAAGATTCACAGCCCTCTGAGTGAAGAAATTCCTTCTCATCTCAGTCTTAGTCTTATCCTAAGACTATGTCCCCTAGTTCTAGACTCTCCAGCCAGGGGAAACAGCCTCTCAGCATCTACCCTGTCAAGCCCTCTCAGAATCTTATATGTTTCAATGAGATCACCTCTCATTCTTCTAAACTCCAGAGAGTATAGGCCCATTCTACTCAATCTCTCCTCATAGGACAACCCTCTCATCCCAGGAATCAATCTAGTGAACCTTTGTTGCACCGCCTCTAAGGCAAGGAGGTAAGGAGACCAAAACTGTAAACAGCACTCCAGGTGAGGTCTCACCAAAGCCCTGTACAATTGTGGTAAGACTTCCTTACTCTTGTACTCCAACCCCCTTGCAATAAAGGACAACATGCCATTTGCCTTTCTAAATGCTTGCTTCACATACACACCTTCAGACACACCTTCACAGACACACACACACACAGACACACCTTCACATACACACACCACACACACCTTCACAGACACACACACAATCACACCTTCACACATGCACACACACAGGCACACACGGACTGCAGCGGTTCAAGAAGGCGGCTCACCACCACCTTCTCAAGGACAATTAGGGATGGACAATAAATGCCGGCCTAGCCAGCGATGCCCACATACCAAGAACGAATATAAAAAAACACACATGGACACAGACACACATGAAAAGACACACACACACATACGCAGACACACACACATGAAAAGACACACGCACATACGCAGACACACACATGAACAGACACACACATACACACGCCTACACACTTTCCAGCTCGAGCCCACAGAAATAGTGATAATTCAACAATAACAACTTGCATTTAATGTAGTGAAATGTAGTAAAAATCAAACTAATTTCTCCTCTCCCTCACCCAGGGTAGCTTGTGGAATTTAAAATAAATTTGTTGGACTATAACTTGGTGTTGTAAAATTGTTTACAATTGTCACCCAGGGTAAGTTGACAAGACATCGAGCTCCTCCCATCGGTCTGGTAGAGATCAGCTAAAATAGCCCAATTAAACCAGGATTAATGCGTACTGTTTAAAATGAGCTCAAAACGCACTGACACATAGGAGAGCTGGGGATTTGCTTGACTGAGCAATTCCCATAGGCGCTCACTAAAATAAAAAAATTTCTGCTCCCAGATTTCAAATGGACTAATTCAACATGTGCGTGGGTGTACTATGTAACTGTCCTATGGAGGTTGGTGTGGTGAAGAAATATGGCCCTGAATTTCAATGTTTCTCTGAATTCTTTAAAATGGATGAACGAGGAATTTCTGAGGAATGTGCTAATGGTGCAGGTGCAGGGCTTCTGTCAGCTGTGGTTCAGTGGGCAGCACTCTTGCTTCTGAGTCAGAAGGCTGTAGGTTCATAGTCCCACTCCAGAGACTTCAGACTAGGCTGATACTGCAGTGCAGTGCTAAGGGAGTACAGAGCCAAGGGAGTGCTGCATTGTCGGAGGTGCCGTCTTTTGAATGAGATGTTAAACCGAGACCCTGTCTGCCCCCTCAGGTGAACATAAAATATCCCACGGCACTATTTTGAAGTAGAGCAGGGGAGTTCTCCCTGGTGTCTTGGCCATTATTTATCCCTCAACCAAAATCGCTAAAACAGATTATTTGGTCATTATCACATTGCTGTTTGTGGGAGCTTGCTGTGCGCAAATTGGTTGCCGCATTTCCTACATTATAACAGTGACTGCACTTCAAAAGTACTAAATTGGCTGTAAAGCGCATTGGGACATCCTGAGGTCGTGAAAGGCGCTATATAAATGCAAGTTCTTTCTTTTCATATAAAAAGAGAAAATCAGCCATTTTGTTGGGCACCTATGTGTTAATTTGACAAGGTCGGATACTGGGAGTTCAAGCACGGAGGTAATCTTAATGTTTGGAAAATGTGCTCTGTCTCAATTTACGATATGCACTCCATACGGGTGAAGCTCTTGTGGCAGGAGCACTAGGTCATAAAGACTATCCCTTAGAAAAATTGAAGTTTCAGCATGGCTGGAGGCCATTCAACCCATTGTCCCTGTACCAGTGCTGGTTCCCGGTCAGAATGATCCACTCTAAATCAGGGGGTGAGAATGGAACTAGAGAAAATAAACTCAAAAAGTTTATTGATAAACAAATAAATAGAACAGCAGCGGGAAACATTTAAAACGGTGATCAATAGAGTCCAGGAGAAATATATCCGACTGAAAAGCAAGAACAAACTAACAAGTAATGATGCACCATGGATGAATAAAGAAATAAGGTCAAAATTGAAACTAAAGTAAAAGGCACTCACTGAGTACATAAACAAAAAAGGAGAGGATGACAAAAGGGAATATGAAAATCTTAGGAAAGAAGTTTTAAAAAAACAATTAGGAAAGAAAAGAGAAACTATGAAATTAAATTATCAAGGAATATAAAAAGAAATACTAAAGTATTCTACAGACACATCAACAAAAATCAGGATAGGGATAGGGCTACTAAGGGAGCCACACAATAAACTTACAGGTAATGACAGCAAAATGGCAGAAATATTAAATAATTACTTTGCCTCAGTATTTACCAGGGTGATTAACAAGGTGGGCAGGACATTAGAAGAAGAGATCAAAATAGATATAAAGACATTTAAGATAGAAAGGTGGAAGATAATTGGAAATATATCGCCGTTCCTTCATCGTTGCTGGGTCAAAATCCTGGAACTCCCTTCCTAACAGCACTGTGGGAGAACCTTCACCACATGGACTGCAGCGGTTCAAGAAGGTGGCTCACCACTACCTTCTCAAGGGCAATTAGGGATGGGCAATAAATGCTGGCCTCGCCAGCGATGCCCACATCCCATGAACGAATAAAAAAAACTAATCAAACTTAGAGAGGATAAAACCCCTGGTCCAGATGGATTGTATCTACGCATATTAAAAGAAGTTAGGGATGAGATAGCAGAGGCACTGTTGCATATATATAAAAATTCATTAGAAAAGAGAATGGTGCCAGAGGACTGGTGGACAGCTAATGTTATTCCTATATTTAAAAATAGAAAAATAGAATCAGTCCAGGGAACTATAGACCAGTTAGCTTAATGTCGGCGGTAGGAAAGATAATGGAATCTTTACTCAAAGATGTAATGGAAAAACATCTAGAAGCCAAAAATATAATAAAGAATAGTTAGCACGGATTTCAAAAGGGAAGATCATGCTTGACCAACCTTATTGAATTCTTTGAAGAAGCAACAGATACAATAGACAAGGGTAATGCTGTAGATATAATATATGTGGATTTTCAAAAGGCCTTCAATAAGGTACCGCATAATAGACTCATTACTAAGGTCAGAGTATGTGGAGTCAGGGGACAAGTAGCAGAATGGATAGCAAGCTGGCTACAAAACAGAAAACAGAGAGTAGGGGTTAAAGGTGGTTACTCAGACTGGCAAAAGATGGAAGTGATGTTCCCCAAGGATCAGTGCTGGGACCACTGTTGTTCACCATTTACATAAACAATTTGGAATCGGGGGTAAAATTTCAAAATTTGCGGACGACACCAAATTGGGGGATATGGTTAATACAGAGGAGGAATGCGACAAAATACAGGAAGGCATTAATAAACTTGCAGAATAAGCGTGTAATTGGCAAATGGCTGTGAAGCTACAACTCAGGACTACATGCATGCTAAACAGTGGAAGTAGCATGCTATAGACGGAGCTAAGCGATTCCACAACTAACGGATCAGATCTAAGCTCTGCAGTCCTGCCACATCCAGTTGTGAATGGTGGTGGACAATTAAACAACTAACGGGAGGAGGGGGCTCTGTGAACATCCCCATCCTCAATGGTGGCAGAGCCCAGCACCGAAATCCCCACCATCACAGAAGCCAGTCTACAGCCAATTCGATTCACTCCACATGATATCAAGAAACGGCTGAGTGCCCTGGATACAGCAAAGGCTATGGGCCCCGACAACATCCCGGCTGTAGTGCTGAAGACTTGTGCTCCAGAACTAGCCGTGCCTCTAACCAAGCTGTTCCAGTACAGCTACAACACTGGCATCTACCTGACAATGTGGAAAATTGCCCAGACATGTCCTGTCCACAAAAAGCAGGACAAATCCAATCCGGCCAATTACCGCCCCATCAGTCCACTCTCAATCATCAGCAAAGTGATGGAAGGTGTCGTCGACAGTGCTATCAAGCGGCACTTACTCACCAATAGCCTGCTCACTGGTGCTCAGTTTGAGTTCCGCCAGGACCACTCAGCTCCAGACCTCATTACAGCCTTGGTCCAAACATGGACAAAAGAGCTGAATCCAGAGATGAGGTGAGAATGACTGCCCTTGACAACAAGGCAGCATTTGACCGAGTGTGGCACCAAGGAGCCCGAGTAAATTTGACGTCAATGGGAATCAGGGGGAAAACTCTCCAGTGGCTGGAGTCATACCTAGCACAAAGGAAGATGGTAGTGGTTGTTGGAGGCCAATCATCTCAGCCCTAGGACATCGCTGCAGGAGTTCCTCAGGGCAATCTCCTAGGCCCAACCATCTTCAACTGCTTCATCAATTCATTCTCCTTACCTCCATCATAAGGTCAGAAGTGGGGATGTTCACTGATGATTGCACAGTGTTCAGTTCCATTCGCAACCCCTCAGATAATGAAGCAGTCCGAGCCCGCATGCAGCAAGACCTGGACAACATCCAGGCTTGGGCTCATAAGTGGCAAGTAACATTCGCGCCAGACAAGTGCCAGGAAATGACCATCTCCAACAAGAGAGAGTCTAACCACCTTCCCATGACATTCAACGGCATTATCATTGCCGAATCCACCACCATCAACATCCTGGGGGTCACCGTTGAACAGAAACTAAACTGGACCAGCCACATAAATACTGTGGCCACAAGAGCAGGTCAGAGGCTGGGCATTCTGTGGCGAGTGACTCACCTCCTGACTCCCCAAAGCCTTTCCACCATCTACATGGCACAAATCAGGATTGTGATTGAATACTCTCCACTTGCATGGATGAGTGCAGCTCCAACAACACTCAAGAAGCTCGACACCATCCAGGACAAAGCAGCCCATATGATTGACATCCTATCCACCCCCTTAAACATTTACTCCCTTCACCACCGGCGCACCGTGGCTGCAGTGTGTACCACCTACAAGATGAGCTCCAGCAACTCGCCAAGGCTTCTTCGACAGCTCCTTCCAAACCCGCGACCTCTACCACCTAGAAGGACAAGGGCGGCAGGCACATGGGAACAACACCACCTGCACGTTTCCCTCCAAGTCGCACACCATCCTGACTTGGAAATATATCGCTGTTCCTTCACTGTCGCTGGGTCAAAATCCTGGAACTCCCTTCCTAACAGCACTGTGGGAGAACCTTCACCACGCGGACTGCAGCGGTTCAAGAAGGCGGCTCACCACCACCTTCTCAAGGACAATTAGGGATGGACAATAAATGCTGGTCTTGCCAGCGATGCCCACATCCCATGAATGAGTATAAATGTTAAAAAATGAATTTCAACATCGATAAGTGTGAGCTATTTCATTTTGTCAGGAAAAATAAGGGGGCCACGCTCGGATAATAAGTCCAAATGGGGTAGAGGAGCAGAGGGATCTGGGGTGCAGATACACAAATCATTAAAAGTAGCAACGCAGGTTAATAAGGTCACAAAAAAAGCAAACCAAGCACTGGGGTTCATTTCTAGAGAGAGAGAATTGAAAAGCAGAGAAGTTATGTTAAACTTGTATAGAATCTTGGTCAGACCACACTTAGAGTACTGTGCATAGTTCTGGTCTCCATATTATAAAAAGAATTTAGAGGCACTGGAGAAGGTGCAAAAAAGGTTAGTAGGATGATACCAGAACTGAAAGGTTATACTTACCAGGAAAGGTTGAGCAGGCTGGGGCTCTTTTCTCTAGACAAGAGAAGACTGAGGGGTGACCTGATCGAGACCTACAAGATTATGAAAGGGTTTGATAGGTTAGACGTAGGGAAGATGTTTCCACTCACGGCGGAGACCAGAACTAGGGGGCCACAAATATAAGATGGTCACTAATAAATCCAATAGGGAATTCAGGAGAAACTTCTTTATCCATAGAGTGGTTAGAATGTGGAACTCACTACCACAAGGAGTAGTTGAGGCAACCAGCATAGTTTAAGGGGAAGCAAGATAAACACATGAGGGAGAAAGGAATAGAAGGAATAAAAACAGAAAATGCTGGAGAAGCTCAGCAAGTCAGGCAGCATTTGTGGAGAAAGAAAGAGAGTTAACGTTTCAGGTCGAAGACGAATAGAAGGACATAGGGTTCGGTGAAGTAGGGAGGGAGGAGGCTCGTGTGGAGCATAAACACCGGCATGGACCTGTTGTGCCGAATGGCCTGTTTCTGTGTTGTACATTCTATGTAATTCTATATAATTCAATGTTTATCCCATTCCCTCTTACTGGCTCAGTTGCAATAACGACTTGTGGTAATTGTAAACAATTTTACAACACCAAGTTATAGTCCAGCAATTTTATTTTAAATTCACAAGCTTTCGGAGGCTTCCTCCTTCGTCAGGTGAACGATGTGAAAATGACCTGACGAAGGAGGAAGCCTCCGAAAGCTTGTGAATTTAAAATAAAATTGCTGGACTATAACTTGGTGTTGTAAAATTGTTTACAATTGTCAACCCCAGTCCATCACCGGCATCTCCACATCATGACTACTTGTGGTAAAGCATTCTGTATTCTGAAAAACTTGGTATGTTCACCGATCACCCCCTGTGCTCGCAGACCCACATTGGCTCCTGGTCCGGCAATGCCTTGAAATTAAAATTCTCATCCTTGTTTTCAAACCCCATCATGTCTTCGCCCCCTCCCTATCTCCAGTCCTACAACCCTCCGAGATCTCTGCATTCTTCCAATTCTGGCCTGTTGTGCAGCCTCGATTTATATCGCCTCGCCATTGGCGACCGTGTCTTCAGCTGCCTAGGCCCTCAGCTTTGGAATTCCCTCCCTAAACCTTTCGGCCTCTCTACCTCTCTCTCCTCTCCTTGGTCAAACCTACCTCTTCGACCAAGCTTTTGGTCGCCCGTCCTGATATCTCTTTTTGTGGCTCGGTGTCAAGTTTTGTCCGATGACACTCCTCTGAAGCGCCTTGGGACGTTTTACTACGTTAAAGGCGCTATTTCAATGCAAGTTTTTGTTGAAAATGTGTTCAGAATGATTTTACCACTATTCCTAGGTCTATGCTCCATGGAGGAGTTTCCTTATGGGTAATTCTTGGTTCAAGGCCAAGGCCATACAACAATGCTACCATATGGAGTATGGTAGCCTAGTGCTTCTGGTATTGGATTAGTAATGTGACGTTTATGAGTTCAAATCCTACAATTGTGAAACTGAATTCAATAAATGCAGCAATTTATAAGTTAGTATTAGGAACAGTTGCCATGAAAGCTGTGGATTTCTGTTAAAAAAAAAACTGGCTCGTGGATGTTTTTAGCAAAGGTAACCTCCCATTCAATTTTGAATTGAAAATTTCAAAACTGAGATTGATAGATTTTTGTTAGGCAAGGGTATTAAGGGTTTCAGAACCAAGGTGGGTCGATGAAGTAAAGTTACAGATCAGCCATGATCTAATTGAATGGCGGAACAGGCTCGATGGGCTGAATGGCCTACTCCTGTTCCTATGCTGCAATCTCAGAACCCAGCAATTCACCGAGGAGCAAGACATGCTTTCCAGCCTATTATATATTCGCCATGTCAAGGAAGCAGATTCACAAGTTGATTGAAGAGCAATATGCCATGATTTTTCACTCAAAGGGCTCTATATTTTATGGAAGGGCTGAATGGCCTACTCCAACATCCTGTAAATACCTGGTCTGGGCTGCATGCCACTCCAATTCCACGCTATGTAGTTCACTCATAATGCCCTTAGGGATGAGCAATAAATAGGACCTTGCCAGTGTTGCCCTCGTCCCAGGATAAATGAAATAAAAAAGACGCAAGTAATGTAAAAATAATTTAAGATTAATTCATAAAATCAGTTGCTTCACAGTAAACTGTGGAAGGGGGAGGGGAGAGGCAAAGGAATTGCTCAGAGGCAAATTTAAGCCTCAATGTCAGGGCTTTCGCATTCACACTTCGGGCAGTGCAGGCCAAAGAGTTGGGGGGGGGGAGAGGGGTGAATTTCCCAATCGTTCAGTGAAACCCCGGAGAGATGGCGCTTTGTGCTTCCCGCTGCCTCCGGGCCCGAGGGAGAGCACACGCGTGCCACTCGCCTGCTTTTACCCTCGGAATCGGGTGCCAGCCTTCACAGGCTCGCTCGGCCAGGCTTTCAGCATGGCGACGCACTGGCCGCAAGGGCACGGCGGAGGGGAGGAGACAGGGGTGACTCCCTGCCTTCACGGGCAGCCATTTTTCCGCAGGTCTGCAGGGCGCCCATCTCCTGGAACCTGGGCTTGTTTTATCCCCGCAGAGTGTAGCCAACAGAGGGAGATTCACATGTTTGGATTGGAGCCGACTTCATAGTATGAGAGCATCTTAAGAGATAGTTGGATACTGCGACAGGGGAACTGTGGGGTTTTCTATTTTGATGAGCTAAGATGCAATGAATTGCCTTCTTTATCCGTCTGCATCTTACTCTGTGAATTGACTATTACTACATAGGAACTTTAGGAACAGGAGTAGGCCATTCAGCCCCTCAATTTGATCATGACTGATCTGTACCTCAACTCCATTTTTTTTTGATGTGGAGATGCCGGTGATGGACTGGGGTTGACAATTGTAAACAATTTTACAACACCAAGTTATAGTCCAGCAATTTTATTTTAAATTCACAAGCTTTCGGAGGCTACCTCCTTCCTCAGGTGAACGATGTGGAAATGAAATCCTCGAAATGAAGTCGCATTTATAATTCACAGAACAATGCTTGGTGATTACAGACAGTTTTTTCAACTGCCCGTTGCCAAGGCAATCAGTGTGCAGACAGACAGGTGTTACCTGCCAGGTCTCAGAATATACAAATCACCAAAAAAAACAACAAACAAAAAAAAACAGAGATAGAGAGGTAGAAACATAGAAAAGACAGCAACTGACCCGTTATATTAAAAACAGATAACATTTGTTCGCTGGTGGGGTTACGTGTAGCGTGACATGAACCCAAGATCCCGGTTGAGGCCGTCCTCATGGGTGCGGAACTTGGCTATCAATTTCTGCTCGACGATTTTGCGTTGTCGTGTGTCTCGAAGGCCGCCTTGGAGTACGCTTACCCGAAGGTCGGTGGCTGAATGTCCTTGACTGCTGAAGTGTTCCCCGACTGGGAGGGAACCTTCCTGTTTGGCGATTGTTGCGCGGTGTCCGTTCATTCGTTGTCGCAGTGTCTGCATGGTCTCGCCAATGTACCATGCTCTAGGGCATCCATTTTTTTTTATTCGTTCATGGGATGTGGGCGTTGCTGGCGAGGCCGGCATTTATTGCCCATCCCTAATTGCCTTTGAGAAGGTGATACCCTTACCTAACAAAAATCTATCCATCTCGGTCTTGAAAGCTCCAATTGTCTCCCAGCCTTTCGGGCGAGAAAGTTCCAGATTTCCACTACCCTTTGTGTGAAAATGTGCTTCCTCATTTTGCTCCTAAGTGGCCTAGCTCTAATTTTAAGATTGTATCCCCTCAGAGGCAATACTTTCTCCATATCTACCCTATCGAATCCTTTTAGCATTTTAAACACCTTGATCAGATCACCCCTCAACGCCACCAAGGTCGAACGGATTCCGAGATAGGATGAGCTAAATCAGGCCGTGGTGACTGGGCAATAGCGAGCTTGGGTTTTAAAAGCCTGGAGACTATTGGAGAAAGGAAAGACTGTGGGAGGTAATGAGTTAAATTAAAGAGGGCACTCAATGGGGAGTCAGAAGATCCTATTTATCTGTTGAGAGACACCTAAAGAGTTATGAATGATTTATGAAGGCCTCCTACAGGAGCAGGACCAAAATAACGTTCTATATTTGCTCACTGATCGCTCTATATACTTTGTGATTCATTTCCCACCCCCCATTGCTGAGTAACCTTTTTCTCCTTCTATGGATTTCCCTTGCCCTCTCTCAACACCGCATAAAAAGAAAAAGAAAGACTTGCATTTCAACAGGGCCTTTCACGACCACAGGGCTTCACACAAAGCACTTTACAGCCTATGAAGTACTTTTGAAGTGTAGTCGCTGTTGTAATGTAAGGAATGCAGCAGCCAATTTGCTCACAGCAAGGTCCCACAAACAACAATGTGATAATGACCAGATAATCTGTTTTTTAGTGATGTTGGTTGAGGGATCAATATTGGCTCAGGACACCAGGGAGAACTCCCCAGCTCTTCCTCGAATAGTGCTATGACATCTTTTACGTCCACCTGAGAGGGCAGACGGAGCCTCGGTTTAACGTCTCACCCGAAAGACGGCACCTCCGACAGTGCAGCACTCCCCCAGTACTACACAAGGAGTGTCAGCCTTTTTTTTTATATTTCAAAATATACTTTATTTCATAAAATTTAAAGGTACACAATTTTAAGCAATGCAGTTCAAACCAATACAATGCAGATCACACACACTATGATCCTATTATTACAATTCAAAACACAGTACATATCTCCGAATAGATTTTGTACAATACAAGGGCGGGATGGCCTTACGTGGTGGCCTTTCCCCATGGAGCCTTTGTGTAGGCTGCGCCTCACTTCAGTGCGTCCCACAACACCTACTCCTGGACCTTGGAGTGTGCCAGTCGGCAACACTCGGTCATGGACAGCTCCTTCAGCTGATTTCGGGCAGACCAAAGGGCCTCAATCACCGAGTTGATGCTCTTCCAGCCGCAGGTGATATCTGTCTCGGTGTGCGCCACGGGGAACAGCCCGTAGAGCACTGCGTCCTGTGTTACTGAATTGTTGGGGATGAACCGGAAAAGATACCAACGCAACTCTCTCAAAACCTTCTGCGTGAAAGGGCGGTCCATCAGGAGGTGGACAACATAGAAACATAGAAAATAGGAGCATGAATAGGCCATTTGGCCCTTCGGGTCTGCTCCGCCATTCAAAATGATCATGGCTGATCGTCTAACTCAGTACCCTGTTCCCGCTTTTTCCCCATATCCCTTGATCCCTTTAGCATTAAGAAATATATCTATCTCCTTCTTGAATACATCTAATGACTTGGCCTCCACTGCCTTCTGTGGTAGAGAATTCCACAGGTTTACCACCCTCTGAGTGAAGAAATTTCTCCTCATCTCGGTTCTAAATGGAATACCCCGTATCCTGAGACTGTGACCCCTGGTTCTGGACTCCCCAGCCATCGGGAACATCCTCCCTGCATCTAGTCTGTCTAGTCCTGTTAGAATTTTATATGTTTCGATGAGATCACCTCTCATTCTTCTAAACTCTAGTGAATATAGGCCCAGTCGATCCAATCTCTCCTCATACGTCAGTCCTGCCATCCCAGGAATCAGTCTGGCAAACCTTCGTTGCACTCCCTCCATGGCAAGGACATCCTTCCTCAGATAAGGAGACCAAAACTGCGCACAATACTCCAGATGTTGTCTCACCAAGGCCCTGTATAACTGCAGTAAGACATCCCTGCTCCCGTACTCAAATCCTCTTGCAATGAAGGCCAACATACCATTCGCCTTCCTAACTGCTTGCTGCACCTGAATGCTCGCTTTCAGCGACTGGTGTACAAGGACACCCAGGTCTCATTGCACCTCCCCTTTTCCCAATCTATTACCATTCAGATAATAATCTGCCTTTCTGTTTTTACAACCAAAGTGGATAACCTCACATTTATCCACATTATTATGCATCAGCCATGTTCTTGCCCACTCACCCAGCTTGTCTAAATCACATTGGGGCCTCTTTGCATCCTCCTCACAGCTCACATTCCACCCCAGCTTTGTGTCGTCTGCAAACTTGGAAATGTTACATTCTGTTCCCTCATCCAAATCATTGATATATATTGTGAATAGCTGGGGCCCAAGCATTGATCCCTGTGGTACCCCACTAGTCACTGCCTGCCATCCGGAAAAAGACCCGTTTATTCCTACTCTCTGTTTCCCGTCTGTCAACCAATTCTCAATCCATGCCAGTATATTCCTCCCAATCCCATGTGCTTTAATTTTGCACACTAACCTTTTGTGTGGGACCTGATCAAAAGCCTTCTGAAAATCCAAATACACCACATCCACTGGTTCTCCCCTATCGATTCTACTAGTTACATCCTCGAAAAACTCCAGTAGATTTGTTAAGCATGATTTCCCTTTCATAAACCCATGCTGACTTTGTCCAATCCCGTTAATGCCCTCCAAGTGTTCTGTTATCACATCTTTTATAATAGACTCTAGCATTTTCCCCACTACTGATGTTTGGCTAACTGGTCTGTAATTCCCTGTTTTTTCTCTCCCTCCTTTTTTAAATAGTGGGGTTACGTTTGCCACCCTCCAATCTGTAGGAACTGTTCCAGATTCTATCGAATTTTAGAAGATGATCACCAATGCATCCACTATCTCCAGGGCCACTTCCTTTAGTGCTCTGGGATGTAGATTATCAGGCCCTGGGGATTTGTCAGCCTTTAGCCCCATTAATTTCCCTAGCACTATTTTTTTACTAATACTGGTTTCATTCAGTTCCTCCCTCTCACTAGACCCTTGGTTCCCTAACATTTCTGGCAGGTTATTTGTGTCCTCCTCTGTGAAGACAAAAGCAAAGTATGTGTTTAATTGTTCTGCCATTTCTTTGTTCCCCATTATAATTTCCCCCATTTCTGACTGTAAGGGACCTACATTTGTCTTCACTAATCTTTTTCTCTTGACATATTTATAGAAGCTTTTGCAGTCAGTTTTTATGTTCCTTGCTAGTTTACTCTCATACTCTATTTTTCCCCTCTTAATCAATCTCTTTGTGCTGCTTTGTTGAATTCTGAATTGGTCATAATTCTCAGGCTTGCCGCTTTTTCTGGCAATTTTATATGCCTCCTCTTTGGATCTAATACAATCCCTAATTTCTTTTGTAAGCCACGGTTGAGCCACTTTTCCTGTTTTATTTTTGTGCCAGACAGGAATGAATAATTGTTGTAATTCCTGCACACGTTCTTTAAATATTAGCCATTGCCTATCCACCGTCATCCCTTTTAGTAAAGTTCCCCAATCTATCATAGCCAACTCGCACCTCATACTTTCATAATTTAGATTCAGGACCCTAGTTTCGGATTCAACTACTTCACTCTCCATCTTAATGAGTAATTCTATCATGTTATGGTCACTCTTCCCTAAGGGCCCCCGCACAACAAGATTGTTAATTAATCCTTTCTCATTGCACAATACCCAGTCTCGGATCACCTGTTCTCTAGTTGGTTCCTCAACGTATTGGTCTAGAAAACTATCATGTACACACTCCAGGAATTCCTCCCCCACAGTATTATTGCTAATTTGGTTTGACCAATCTATATGTAGATTAAAGTCACCCATGATTATAGTTGTACCCTTCTTGCATGCGTCTCTAATTTCCTGTTTAATGCCCTCCCCTACATCTCCACCACTGTTTGGGGGCCTATAGACAACCCTCACCAACGTTTTCTGCCCCTTGGTGTTTCTTAGCTCCAGCCCCACCACAGCCTCGAGGGCAGTTCGTGGTGGTGCTGAGATTCTGTGCACGTTGGAAGGACCGTACTGGGGGGGGGGGGGGCCTTTCTCATCACCATCCAGGCTGCTTCTTGGTGCCTGTTGGTCAGTTCCGGCGATGAGATGTTCTGCCAAATGGCATCGACCATCTGGTCGGGGAGCTGCCCTATCGGATCCACCCTTTTCCTTTCACTGCCGGACTCCCAGAACGTTTCGTGTCAGCCACTTTCTGACGGCCTTGTGGTCGAAGGGGTTCCTCATCAGGAACTTCTCCACCTGGGACAGGTTTGGGTGGGGGTACGGTGCAACTGGACGGGACGTCCTGCGCCTGCTCGACCAGCATGGCCAGACCCAGTCTTCTCAATGTGGTAGACAGGTGGGAATTCAGCACGTAGTGACACTTGGTGTTTGTGTACTGGGGCTCTACACACATCCTGAGGCAGCCACACACAAAGGTGGCCATCAGGATCAGGGCGGCATTGGGGACACCCCTCTCCCCTTTGACTGGGGGCTTTTATAAGGTGGCCCTCCAGACACGTTCTACCTTGGGCCTCCAGACAAAGTGGAAGTTAGCTCGGGTGACTGTGACGGCGGAGTTGTGGGGAATGGGCCAGACCCTGGCCACGTAGAGCAACACTGCCAGCACCTCACATCTTATCACCAGGTTCCTGCCGGTTATGGAGAGGGAGCGTCCCACCCACATACCAAGCTTCTGTTTGGCTTTGGCGACCCGCTCCTCCCAGATCTTGGTGCAGGCCTGGGGCCCCCCCGAACCAGATCCCCAGCGCCTACTGGTAGTCGGACCTGACGTTGAAGGGAACAAAGGATCGGGTCTCCCACCTGCCAAGGAACATGGGCTCCCTCTTACTTCAGTTCACTCTGACCCCCGAGGCCAGCTCAAAACTGTTGCAGATGTCTGTGTACTGACCGCAGATCGGAGCAAAAGACATTGTCCATATACAGGGAACCATTAACCTGAGAGCCTCCGCTGCCTGGGAGCATCACCCCCCCTGATACCTGTGTCTTTCCTGATGGACGCGGCAAATGGCTCGATACAAGACACGAACAAGACCGTGGAGTGAGGATATCCCTGCCTGACTCCAGATCTGATCGGAAAGCTCTCTGACTCCCACCCATCGATTAGGACTGCACTACGGATGTCCGCATGGAGCAGTTGGATCCAATCGCGGATTCCCTCCCCAAAACCCATTTTGGAGAGCACGTCCATCATGTATATGTGGGATAGCCTGGTCCAGGCTGATGAGGCAGGTGTTCACCCCCCACTGTCCTGCACGTAGGCGATCATATCCCTGAGCAGTACAAGGCTATCAGAGATCTTCCTGCCGGGTACAGTACAGGTCTGATCCGAGTGGATCACTCGCTCCAGAGCAGACTTGAGCCTGTTGGCGACGGCCTGGGACAGAATCTTGTAGTCGACATTTAGCAAGGAAATGGGTCGCCAATTTCTGATTTCTTCCCTCTTCCCCCTTCCGCTTGTAGATGAGGGTGATGGTGCCTTTCTTCATGGACTCTGACATGGTGCCTGCCAGAAGCACACCCTTGTACAGTTCCAGTAGGTCTGGGCCTATCCAGTCCCACAAAGCCGAGTACAACTCAACCGATAAGCCATTGCTTCCGGGAGTTCTACTCTTCTCGAAAGACTGGGCCGTCTTCGTCAGCTCGGAGTGTCAGCCTAGATTCACTGAAGTGGGACTTGAACCCACATCTTTCTGACTCAGAGGCAAGAGTGCGACTGCTAAGCCACCTATAAAGGCTAGTGTGGCTTATTGAAGAAGAGTAACATGAGTTGACTGAATATCACTGCCCAGTCTTTCATGCAAACTCATGTCCAGGTCGTAATGAGAACTAAGACGAGACAAATTTAGAAATTTAAAAAAGATTATACGGACAATCTGGCAGACGATTAGGTTTAGATTTAGGATATGACAGCGCAGTGGTTATGCGATTGAGCTGGAGACCTGGGCTGCTAATTCAGAAAATATTAATTCAAATCCCACCATGGCAGTTTGAGAATTTGAATTCATTTAAAATAAATCTGGAAATAAAAAGCTGGTATCAGTAAAAGTGACCATGAAGCTGTTGGATTGTTGTAAAAACCCAACTGGTTCATTAATGCCCTTCAGGGAAGGAAACCTGCCGTCCTTACCCGTTCTGGTCTATACGTAACTCCAGTCCCACAGCAATGTGGTCACTTGAAGAACAAATAAAATAAGTAAAAGTCCAATACATTTTGTATCTTAGAAAGACAGAGAAAGGGAGATATAGAGATAGAGAGACAGACAGAGAATTACATATATAGTTAGGTAGATTGATGGACAGACAGACAGAAAGATCGGTACATAGATAGATTAACAGATAGATAGATAAATAGAGAGATAACCGCATAAGCAGATTAAGAAGGAGATATAACAGGAAAGATATTTAAATAAATACATGAAGGGAAGGAGAGATCAATTCAGAAAAAGAAGATAGGAAGAAAAGAAGAAAGAAAGTGGATCGCATAAATAGTAGATCATTACAGATATATATAGATAGAGAAAGAGGGGAGGGGGGGAAGATACCATTTTGTTTGTGTGTACTGTTCTGTGGAGGCCCATGTTACCACTGGATGTTTGAATGGCCTTAACAGTGGTCCTTGGCTCCCTCATGTGTAGGATACATGTAAAAGCAGCCAGAATCAACAGGGGTAATTTTAACCCCCCAAGATGGGCGGGAGAGGGACGTGGGGTGTTTAAATTTCAAAAATAGCAAACCCGACCCCATCCTGCCTCCAGCGCACCCAGTTCCAGTTTTAACAGAGGCGGGTTGGGGGACGGGCAACTAACCCGCACTCCAGAGGCAGGTCCCTAATTTAAATATTTTAATGAGACTGAGGTCTCGCTTCAGCTGCCGGCCATCCTGACGGGCAAACCGTCAGCTGAAGGGAGGAGAGATTGGCCGGATCCAACAGGTAAGTGCCTTTCCAGCACTGCTTGTGGGACAGGAGGAGTAGGAGTGTTCCCCCCTGGACCCCCCAAGCAAACCAGCTTCCATCCCGGCGATCGGACCCCCCCCCCACAACCAGACCCCCCCCACAACCAGACCCCCACGATTGGACCCCGCCGATTGTATCCCCGCAATCGGATCCCCGCGATCAGACCCCACGATCAGACCCCCCACGATTGGAGCCACTCCCCCACGATCATATACCCCACCCGCGATCGGACCCCCACGATCAGACCCCCCACGATTGGAGCCACTCCCCCACGATCATATACCCCACCCGCGATCGGACCCCCGCGATCGGACCCCCCCGCTCACGATCGGATCCCCGCGATCGGACCCCCCACGATTGGAGCCACTCCCCCACGATCATATACCCCACCCGCGATCGGACCCCCACGATCGGACCCCCACGATCAGACCCCCCACGATTGGAGCCACTCCCCCACGATCATATACCCCACCCGCGATGGGACCCCCACGATCAGACCCCCCACGATTGGAGCCACTCCCCCACGATCATATACCCCACCCGCGATCGGACCCCCGCGATCGGACCCCCCCCCCCCGCTCACGATCAGACCCCCCACGATTGGAGCCACTCCCCCACTATCATACACCCTACCCACGATCGGACCCCCACGATCCAACACCCCCCCGACTCACGCGAACCCTCCGACCCCCAACTCGCAAGCTCTCCGGGCCCCCCCCACCACCTCCCTGTAAGTATCGGGGCCATGACGGCACATAGATAGTAATATGGGCCCCTACCCCCAAAACTGTAGGTGCAGATTAATGCCCCCTACCCTGGCAGTGACACGACTCCTTCATCCTATGCTAATGGGGTTCCACTATTATTTCAAAGGCCAAGAAGACTGGATGCTTGGCAGCAGGGGGACCAAGCCTATCCTTTGCATGCATGGCTCTTTACTCCACTAAAGCACCAGTGCTGTACTGAGGGAGCGCAGCACTGTCAGAGGTGCCGTCTTTTGGATGTGATGTTAAACCAAATCCCCGTCTGCCCTCTCAGGTGGATGTAATAGTGGCACTATTTTGAAGAAAGAAATTCCCCTTTCTTTTCACGGAGGGGCATCGACCTTTGGATCAAGTTGCATTTAAGGGGAAGCTGGATAAGCACATGAGGGGGAAAGGAATAGAAGGGTTTGCTGATAGGGTTAGATGAAGTCGGGAGGAAGGAGGCTCGTGTGGAGCATAAATGCTGGCAAGGACCAGTTGGGCCGAATGGCCTATTTTTGCACTGTAGTCTCGATGTAAGAACAGGGGAGTTCTTCCCAGTGTCCTGGCCAATATTTATCCCTCAGCCAATACCACTAAAACTGATTATCTGATCATTAATCTCATTGCTGTTTGTAGGACCTTGCAGTGCACAAATTGGCTGCTACCAATTTAACAGAAATCAGGAGGGAGTTTAACAGAAATCAGGAGGGAGTTTAATGACAAACAGGAGGGAGTTTAACAGAAATCAGGAGGGAGTTTAATGACAATCAGGAGGGAATTTAACAGCAATCAGAAGAGAGTTTAACTATAATCAGGAAGGAGTTTAACTACAATCAGGAGGGAGTTTAACAGAAATCAGGAGGGAGTTTAATGACAATCAGGAAGGAGTTTAACTATAGACAGGAGGGAGTTTAATAGAATTCAGGAGGGAGTTTAATAGAAATCAGGAGGGAGTTTAACAGAAATCAGGAGGGAGTTTAACAGAAATCAGGAGGGAGTTTAATGACAATCAGGAGGGAGTTTAACTGCAGTTGGGGAGGGGGGACTATAATAGCAAGCAGGGAGAGGTACAATCACCATCTCATTCACAGCCAGGGAACTTTAAGTTCCCATTAGTTTACATGGCTGCCTCCATACAGATAAACAGTGTAGTGTTGAATTATTCATGTCGATCATTAATTATTCATCAGGTAATTAATATTGCACTGCAGTGGCTGTTTCCAGCTCGGTAAATTCAGGGCAGATGTCAGAATGACAGTTCCTGACTCTTATAGGTAATATCCTGTTGGAGGGAAGAGACCTGATGTGTTCTGATTATTTTCCCAGATAAGCAGCGATTGCAATTATTACAGAGCAAGTGAATGGCAGCTCAGATTGGGTCACTGGCTGCAGGCAGTCGAAGGGCCAGAAATGGCTGGGAAAATAATGGCGCATTAAAGGCCCTCGCCATTATTAATTTGTAAAAGAAAATCCAGCAATTGCGCCGTAAAAGAGATACACGACTTCTTTTCTTCCAACCTGTTTCCCCACCTTTCCTGAAGACTTTGATTCCTCCCTGGGATATAGAAAGAAAGAAAGGAGGGAGAGAGGAAAGAAGGAAGGAAGGGAGAAAGAAAGAAAGAATCATAGAAAGTTATGGCACCGAAAGAGGCCATTCGGCCCATCGTGTCCGTGCCAGCCGAAAAAGAGCTATCCAGCTTGATCCCACTTTCCAGCACATAGCCCTGTAGGTTACAGCTCTTCAAGTGCACATCCAAGTACTTTTTAAATGAGTTGAGGGTTTCTGCCTCTACCACCCTTTCAGGCAGTGAGTTCCAGACCCCACCACCCTCTGGGTGAAAAAAATTCTCCTCAGCTCCCCTCTCACCCTTCTGCCAATTACTTTAAATCTATGCCCCCTGGTCACTGACCCCTCTGCTAAGGGAAATAGGTCCTCCCCATCCACTCTATCTAGTCCCGCCATAATTTTATACACCTCAATTAAATCTCCCCTCAGTCTTTTTTATTATTCGTTCAAGGGATGTGGGCATTGCTGGCAAGGCCAATATTTATTGCCCATCCCTAATTGCCCTTGAGAAGATAGTGGTGAGCCGCCTTCTTGAACCGCTGCAGTCCGTGTGGTGATGGTTCTCCCACAGTGTTGTTTGGTAGGGAGTTCCAGGATTTTGACCCAGCGACGATGAAGGAAAGAAAACAACCTCAGCCTATCCAATCTTTCTCCATAGATAGAATGCTCCAGCCCTGGCAACATCCTCGTAAATCTCCTTTGTACCCTCTCTAGTGCAATCACATCTTTCCTGTAATGTGGTGACCAGAACTGTACTCAAGCTGTGGCCTAACCAATGTTTTATACAATTCTAGCATAACTTCCCCGCTCTTATATTCTATGCCTCGGCTAATAAAGGAAAGTATTCCTTATGCCTTTTTAACCACCTTATCTACCTGTCCTGCTACCTTCAGGGATCTGTGGACATGCACTCCAAGGTCCATTTGTTCCTCTGCACCTCTCGGTATCTTCCCATTTATTGTGTACTCCCTTGCCTTGTTTGCCCTTCCCAAATTCATTACCTCCCATTTCTCTGGATTGAATTCCATTTGCCACTTTTCTGCCCACCTGACCAGTCCATTGATACCTTCCTGCAGTCTACAGCTTTCCTCCTCACTACCAACCACACGGCTAATTTTTGTATCATCTGCAAACTTCTTGATCAAGCTCCCAACATTCTAGTCCAAATCATTAATATATACCACAAAAAACAAGGGACCTAGTACTGAGCCTTGTGGGACCCCCACTGGAAACAGCCTTCCAGTCACAAAAACACCCGTCAACCATTACCCTTTGCTTCCTGCCACTGAGCCAATTTTAGATCCAACTAGCGCTTTCCCTCGGATCCCATGGGCTTTTACTTTTATGACCAGTCTGCCATGTGGGACCTTGTCAAAAGCCTTGCTGAAATCCATGTACACTACAGCAAACGCGTTACCCTCATCGACCCTCCTTGTTACCTCCTCAAAGAATTCAAACAAGTTAGTAAAAAACAACCTTCCCTTAACAAATCCATACTGACTGTCCTTGATTAATCCTTGACTTTCTAAATGACGATTTATGCTGTCCCTCAGAATCAATTCCACTAATTTACCCACCACCGAAGTTAGACTGACTGACCTATAATAACTCGGTCTATCTCTTTCTCCCTTTTTAAACAACGGTACAACGTTAGCAGTCCTCCAATCCTCCGGCACCACGACTGTAGCCAGGGAGGATTGGAAAATGATGGTCAGAGCCTCCGTTACTTCCTCCCTTGCTTCTGAAGAAAGAAAGGAGGGAGGGAAGAAGGAAGGAAGGAAGAAAGAAAGAAAAATATGTCTAAACGGCTGGGGTAAATCACACTGCAATAAATTATGGATGATGTTGTGTTATTTTACTGAAGTTCTGGGAAATGCTCATTTCCATACTGGTTAAATAAATTATAATTTCTTGGAGATTTGTCAGCGCAGAAAGTTCTTGTTGATCATAGTCTCAATTTAACCCTTCCTGTACCATGCACTAGTTGCCTTGTCCAGTTGCTGCAGTTGATATAATGAGCCCCATGGTACCAGGCCATACTTTAAAACGTGTCAGAGATTGTCCTACTCCTGTCAGAGACGTGGTCATGTCAATCCTTAGGATTCTGTCATTGGATTGGCTGAAAATATGGCCCTTGGTGCCAGCTTTCAGCCAATGAGAGGGCAATATATTTGATGTGTATCCTATCTAAGAAATGGACAGTGGGATCTCGGAAATTCAGAACTTTGAACGAAGAAGCATTTTGTGTTTGTCTTAATTGGTAAAAATGGTCGGTTAATGGTTTATTAGTTATAGAAAAGTAAAATTAAAATAATAAAAGTAGTAAAGAGAATGATGGAAACAAAGAAATGGAAGCAAATGAAAGTTAGGGCAAGCAAGAGGAAAGCATTGGCATTTTTTTGTATGAAATTGCTTTCTCAATCTATATTTTTATAATATAGGGTTATTATAACAGTAATAAGGCTACTTCAGATATTTGAGTAGCTTTATTACTGTTTCAGAGTCGCAGTATGTAAGGCTGAAAAAATTAAGGTATGGCCAGCCCAGGGAGACTGCACTCTCACCTCTGGGTCCAAGTCCCACTCCAGAGACTTGAGCACAAAATCTAGGCTGACACTACAATGCAGTACTGAGGGAGTGCTACATTGTCGGTGGTGTCGTGTTTCACATGAGATGTTAAACCTAGGCCCCGTCTGCCCTCTCAGGTGGACGTAAAAGATCCCATGGCCACTATTCGAAGAAGAGTAGGGGAGTTCTGGCCAATATTTATCCCTCAACCAACATTGCTAAAGAAATAAATTATTAGGTCATTTATCTTATTTGCTGTTTGTGCGCAAATTGTCTGCCGCGTTTCCTACATTACAACAGTGATTACACTTCAAAAAGTACTTCATTGGCTTTAAAGCGCTTTGGGTCTCGTGAAAGGTGTGATAAAAGTGCAAGTTCTTTCTTTTGTTCGTAAGGATGTTCCCAAAGATGGGTGAAACTAGAACTAGGGGGCATAATCTTAGAATAAGGGTCTGCACTTTCAAAACTGAGATGAGGAGAAACTTCTTCACTCAGAGGGTAGTAGGTCTGTGGAATTTGCTGCCCCAGGAAGCTGTGGAAGCTACATCATTAAATAAATTTAAAACAGAACTAGACAGTTTCCTAGAAGTAAAGGGAATTAGGGGTTATGGGGAGCGGGCAGGAAATTGGACATGAATTTAGATTTGAGGTTAGGATCAGATCAGCCATGATCTTATTGAATGGCGGAGCAGGCTCGAGGGGCCGATTGGCCTACTCCTGCTCCTATTTCTTATGTTCTTACGTTCTTATGTTCACAACAGCCTGATCTTCACACTAAACGGCTGCATTTAGTGACACCGCTCGTGTAGTTAACAAGACTTTGTATTGGCACTACCGGGAAGTGGCAGGACAGTAATCATCTAACACTTTGTTCCTGGAATGCGTAACTTGATCCAGTCAGGCTGTGGACTCACCGCACTTCATTGAGGTTTTGTACATGGCTGGGTTCAGTGTGTGATTTAAGCCTCCACGTAAGTTATGTTTGCAATTTCAATTTTATTTAAATTGTGATTGGGTAGCAACAGATATCTCCCCACTGACGTGACGTCCATGCTTGTGTTGCAGGAGCTGGCCGTCAGCACAAGGCTGAGAACCTCTTCTATTTGGAGCATGTAATGACTGGTGCCTTTCATCCCCCTCTACCACCTGAGTCCAACGCAGCGAAGCCTCTCATCTCCAGGGATGTTGAACTGGCTGTTTCCCCATTTAGTTCAAAGACAATTCTACATTTGATCGCTGAGGTGAGGGATGCCTTATAAATGGCAACTCGTAGGAATATAGGGACATAGGAACAGGAGTAGGCCATTCAGCCCCTCGAGCCTGTTCCACCATTCAATTAGATCATGGCTGATCTGTATCTTAATAGAACCATAGACCCATAGAAAAGATACAGCACAGAAGGGGGCCATTCAGCCCATTCTGTCCGCGCCGGCTCGAAGAACAACCAGGTGCCCATTCTAATCCCACCTTCCAGCACCCGGTCCGTAGCCCTGCAGCTTACAGCACTTCAGGTGCAGGTCCAGGTACTTTTTAAAAGAGTTGAGGGTCCCTGCCTCTACCACCAATTCAGGCAGCGAATTCCATACACCCACCACCCTCTGGGTAAATAAGTTTTTGCTCGTATCCCCTCTAGGCCTTCCGCCAATCAGCTTAAATCTATGTCCTCTAGTTCTTGAACTTTCCGCTAGGAGAAACAGGTACTTCCTGTCTACTCTATCTGGGCCCCTTATCATTTTGTACACCTCAATCAAGTCTCCCCTCAGCCCCCTCTGCTCCAAGGAAAAACAACCCCAGCCTATCCAATCTCTCCTCGTAGCTGCAATTTTCAAGCCCTGGCAACATTCTTGTAAATCTTCTCTGCACTCTCTCCAGAGCAATTACATACTTCCTGTAATGTGGTGACCAGAACTGCACACAATACTCCAGCTGTGGCCTTACCAGCGTTTTATACAGTTCCATCATTACATCTCTGCTTTCGTATTCTATACCTCGGGTAATAACGGAGAATATTCCGTATGCCTTCTTCACAACCTTATCTACCTGTACTGTCACCTTCAGGGACCTGTGCACATGCACTCCAAGATCTCTCACTTCCACTACCCCTCTCAATATATTCCCGTTTACTGCGTATTCCCTTTTACTGTTTGCCCTCCCTAAATGCATTACCTCACACTTCTCCAGGTTGAACTCCATTTGCCACTTTTCCGCTCACTCCACCAACCCATTGATATCTTCTTGGAGTCTACACTTATCCTCATCACTATCAACTACACGGCCAATTTTCGTGTCGTCTGCAAATTTGCCAATCATGCCCCCTACATTCAAGTCCAAATCATTAATATAAACCACAAACAGCAAGGGACCCAACACTGAGCCCTGTGGCACACCACTGGAAACGGATTTCCATTCGCAAAGACATCCATCGACTTTTACCTTTTGTTTCCTGTTACTGAGCCAATTTTGGAGCCAATTCGCCACATTTCCCTGTATCCCATGGGCTTTTACCTTTCTGACCAGTCTGCCATGTGGGACCTTGTCAAATGCCTTACTAAAATCCATGTATACAACATCCACTGCACTACCCTCATCAATCCTCCTTGTCACTTCCTCAAAGAATTTAATCAGATTTGTAAGGCATGACCTTCCCTGAACAAATCCATGCTAACTATCCCTGATTAAACCATGCCTTTCCAAGTGACAGTTTATCCTATCTCTCAGTATTGTTTCTAATAGTTTGCCACCACCAAGGTAAGACAGACCGGCCTATAATTGTTCGGCCTTTCCCTCGTACTCTTTCTAAACAATGGTACTATGTTTGCAGTCTTCCAGTCCTCCGGTACCTCCCCTGTATCTAGTGAGGATTGGAAAATGATCCTCAGAGCATCCGCTATTTCCTCCCTGGCTTCCTTCAATAGCCTAGGAAACAATCCATCCGGCCCTGGTGATTTATCAACTTTCAAGGATTCCAGTCCCTCTAGTACTTCCTCTCTCGTAATGTTTACCTTATCCAATATTTCACACCTCTCCTCTTTAACTACTACGTCCGGATCATCCCTTTCCTTTATGAATATGGAGACAAAATATTAATTTAAAACCCTACCCACATCCTCTGCTTCTACACACAAGTTACCCTTATCATCCCTGATAGATCCCACCTTTTCCTTAGCTATCCTCTTGTTCTTAATGTACTGATAAAACATCTTTGGGTTTTCTTTAATCTTACTAGCTAATATTTTTTCATGCCCTCTCTTTGCTTTCCTTATTTCCTTTTTTACGTCATCCCTGTACTTTCTATACTCCTCTAGGCTTTCTGCAGTCTTTAGTTTTCTGTGACAGTCATAAGCTTTCTTTTTCTGCGTTATCTTGCCCCGTATACTTCTAGACAACCAGGGGGCTCTAAATTTGACAGTACCACCCTTTTCCTTTGAGGCGATGTGTCTGCATTGTACCTGTAGAATTTCACTTTTTATTGCCTCCCACTAATTTGCCACTGATTTCTCCTCAAGTAGTTGTGTCCAGTCCACTTCTGCCAAATCACCTCTTAGTTCTGTAAAATTTGCCTTCCCCCAATTTAAAATGTTTACTCCTGATTTAACTCTGTCCTTTTCTATAATAATGCTAAAACTAACTGAATTGTGGTCACTATCCCCAGTATGGTCACCCACTGTCACTTCACCCACTTGCCCGTCTTCATTTCCCAGGACTAAATCTAGAATTGCATCCCCTCTTGTTGGGCTTGTCACGTACTGGCTAAAAAAGTTCTCCTGGACACCGATCAAGAATTTTGCGCCCTCTGTGCCCCTCACACTGTTTGAATCCCAGTTGATGTTAGGGTAGTTGAAGTCCCCTACTATTATTGTCCTCTTATTTTTGCACTCAGAAATTTGCCTACATATTTGTTCTTCTATCTCCCTTTCACTATTCAGGGGTCTATAGTACACTCCTAGTAGTGTGACTGCCCCTTTTTTATTTCTTAGCTGAACCCATACGGCCTCGATTGATGATCCATTTAGCATATCATCCCTTCTCACAACTGTAATTGATTCTTTAACCAATAATGCTACCCCTCCTCCTTTTTTATCACCCACTCTATCCTGCCTGAAAACTCTATATCCAGGGATATTGAGCTGCCAATTATCCCCCTTTTTAAGCCAGGTTTCCGTTATAGCAATGATATCATGCTGCCATGTGTCTATCTGTGCCCTTAGCTCATCTGCTTTGTTTGTCATACTTCTTGCATTGAAGTATATACCCTTTAACCCCGTCAAATTCCTGTGCTGAACACTATTTGACCTTTGCTTCTTTTGCCTTTCTTAGTCGCTAACTACGTCACTAACTGCTTTTCTATTTCCCGTTTCCTGGTCTGAATTTGTCCTCTCTGTACCTGCCCTTTGGTTCCCATCCCCCTGCCATACTAGTTTAAACCCTCCCCAACAGAACTAGCAAATGCACCCATGAGGATATTGATCCATCTTAACTCCATCTACCCGCATTGGTTCCGTAACCCTTCATACCCTACCCTTGCCTAACAAAAATTGATCAATCTCAGTTTTGACATTTTCAATTGACCCCCAGCCTCAACAGCTTTTTGTGGGAGAGAGTTCCAGATTTCCACTACCCTTTGTGTGAAGAAGTGCTTCCTGACTTCATCCCTTGAATGGCCGAGCTCAATAGTATATTTGACTCCAATTCTGGGGACTTAAAGGGGTAATTCTCTTGACTGTTTGTTTCTGGCAAGGAGCCTCACCCACCGGGATCGTGATTTTTTTTTTAGCTCATAATATTGAATAGTCAGAACACCACACGCAGCTCACTCCCGAATTCCCAAAATACCCACCTTTGACGGATGTGGCTTCACAACAGCTAGGGGTTGCCAACTCTGGTCGGACGTATTCCTGGAGGTGTCATCACATGACCTCCTGCTTCCAACCGCCCTGCCCCCACACTCCCACCATTGGGCGCCCAATACGTCCATCCTCGCGACACATCACCTCCCCACGGCTAATTGGCCGACTCTTCATTACCCAATTGGATGATTTTTGACTGTCAGTCAAACAGCCTTTCTCCCCATCTGAGATATTTTTATAATGAGTAATCAATGTGTTCAAAGGATTTTTTTTGTAAAAACACTATTTCTTAATGCCCCTATGATTTTTATCCCGGGTTTTTGCTCACAGCAGTGTCCTGGAGATGAATCTTTAATTCCTGGACAATCCTGGAGGATTGGCAACCCTACCAACGGCCGTATCATCAATTATCCCTTCGGTATCCGCATCAAGCACTCCATGTTTAGGTATGACATCAGTTAGATACAGAGTAAAGATCCCAGTACATCGTCCCATTCAACACTCTGGTTTGTACAATAGGGGCGATTCTCTAGTCCAGGGTTCCCTTCAAGCACACTCCTCGTTGGGAGCGCTGGATCTCAGAATTACCCTTAACATTAGAGGCACTATAAAGCTCCAACTACCAACCATCAAACACCCCAGATTAGGTGCAACATAGGATGCTTTGTCAAGCTGCGATTACACTCCCAGGTAAAGAAAGACTTGCGCCTTTCACGACCTCAAGACAGCCCAAAATGCTTTATAGCCAGTGAAGTACTTTTGAAGTGCAGTGACTGTTGTAATGTAGAAAAGGCGGCAGCCAATTTCTGCACAGCAAGCTCCCACAAACAGCAGTGTGATAATGACCAGATAATCTGTTTTAATAATGTTAGTTGAGCGATAAATATTGGCCAGGACACCGGAGAGAACTCCCCTGCTCTTCTTCGAAATAGTGCCATGGGATCTTTTACGTCCACCTGAGAGGGCAGACGGGGCCTCGGTTTAACATCTCATCCAAAAGATGGCACCTCCAACAGTGCAGCACTCCCTCAGTATAGGGCTGGAGTGTCAGCCTAGATTTTGTGGTCAAGTCTCTGGAGTGGGATTTTGAACCCATAACCTTCTGACGTAGAGGCGAGAGCATTACCGCTGAGCCATAGCTGACATCCCATAGGTAATAAATAGGATAGATGTTCATCCCACTACATTGCCTTAAGTATAATATGGGAGAATTACACAGTAAAGATTCTGTTAATTTGGCCCCTCAAGAATTCCCAAATTAGAAATGAGTGAGATACATAGTAAGATTTGCAGGGCTATGGGGAAAGGGCAGGGGGAGTGGGACTAATTTGATAGCTCTTTCAAAGAGCTGGCACAGGCATGATGGATATAATGGCTTCCTTCTGTGCTGTATGAATTTATGATTCTATAAAGCTCCTGTTACTCTGCCTCTTCAGCATTCCCTGGTTAGATATAACATGAGATAGTTACACAGTAAAGATCCCTTTAATCTGGCCCCTCAAGCAACCCCAGATTAAATATGAGTGAGAAAAACAGTAAAACTCCTGGTTCTCTGCCCCCTCAAGTTCACCAAGGTTAGTCAAACAACAACCACAACAACTTGCATTTATACAGCGTCTTTAATGTAGTAAAACGTCCTAAGGTGCTTCACAGGAGCGATTATCCATAGAACCATAGAAAAGATACAGCACGGAAGGGGGCCATTCGGCCCATCGTGTCTGCGCCGGCTCGAAGAACAACCAGGTGCCCATTCTCATCCCACCTTCCAGCACCTGGTCCGTAGCCCTGCAGCTTACAGCACTTTAGGTGCAGGTCCAGGTACTTTTAAAAAGAGTTGAGGGTCCCTGTCTCTACCACCAATTCGGGCAGCGAGTTCCATACACCCACCACCCTCTGGGTAAATAAGTTTTTCCTCGTGTCCCCTCTAATCCTTCCACCAATCAGCTTAAATCTATGTCCTCTAGTTCTTGAACTCTCCGCTAGGAGAAACAGGTACTTCCTGTCTACTCTATCTGGGCCCCTCATAATCTTGTACATCTCAATCAAGTCACCCCTCAGCCTCCTCTGCTCCAAGGAAAACAACCCCAGCCTATCCAATCTCTCCTCGTAGCTGCAATTTTCAAGCCCTGGCAACATTCTTGTAAATCTTTTCTGCACTCTTTCCAGAGCAATTACATACTTCCTGTAATGTAGTGACCAGAACTGCGCACAATACTCCAGCTGTGGCCTTACCAGCGTTTTATACAGTTCCATCATTACATCCCTGCTTTTGTATTCTATACCTCGGCTAATAACGGACACCATTCCTTATGCCTTCTTCACAACCTTATCTACCTGTACTGTCACCTTCAGGGACCTGTGCACATGCACTCCAAGATCTCTCACTTCCTCTACCCCTCTCAATATATTCTCGTTTACTGCGTATTCCTTTTTACTGTTTGCCCTCCCTAAGTGCATTACCTCACACTTCTCCAGGTTGAACTCCATTTGCCACTTTTCTGCCCACTCCACCAACCCATTGATATCTTCTTGGAGTCTACAGCTATCCTCTTCACTATCAACTACACGGCCAATTTTTGTGTTGTCTGCAAATTTGCCAATCATGCCGCCTACATTCAAGTCCAAATCATTAATATAAACCACAAACAGCAAGGGACCCAACACTGAGCCCTGTGGCACACCACTAGAAACGAATTATCAAACAAAATTTGACACCGAGCCGCATAGGGAGATATTAGGATAGGTGACTAAAAGCTTAATCGAAGAGGTAGGTTTTAAGGAATGTCTTAAAGGAGGAGAGAGAGGCGAAGAGGTTTAGGGAGGGAATTCCAGAGCTTAGGGCCCAGGCAGCTGAAGGCACGGCCGCCAATGGAGGAGCGATTAAAATTGGGGATGCGCAAGAGGCCAAAAATTGGAGGAGCGCAGAGATCCCGGAGGGTTGTAGGGCTAGAGGAGGTTACAGATATCGGGAGGAGCGAGGCCAAAGAGGGATTTGAAAACAAGGACGAGAATTTTAAAATCAAGGCGTTGCCGGACCGGGAGCCGATGTAGGTCAGCGAGCACAGTGGGGTGATGGATGAACGGGACTTGGTGCGAGTTAGGATACGGGCAGCAGAGTTTTGGATGAGCTCAAGTTTATGGAGGGTGGAAGATGGGAGGCCGGCCGGGAGAGCATTGGAATAGTCAAGTCCGGGATGGTGGGGTATATTTTGCAAATAAGTGTTCCCGGCCCATAGCTTGACGCGCTGGGAGCACATTTCAGGAATCCAGGTGCAGATTTCAGAGTGCCTTCCACAATTTCTGGTCCGTTAAAGTGAATTGGTAAACTTTCCCACCATGTTATATTGTCCGGTCAAGCATTGCCTGTTTGGTACAACATAGATGCTGAATGGGACACTCCTTGGGTTTGGCTGCAGTGCCACCTGCTGGTTCCTGCAACAAACGGCTTGTTCAGTCCGACAGAGGAACGGATGTACTTTTATTACCAGCTGCTTAAAATTTCCTCCTGATCTTGTAGCGTGTACAATACTAAAGTGGGCACTGGTCTGAATTCAGAACCAGAGTCAGAATTCAGCATTTACCATATCGCCTGTGACTTTCCTGGAGGTAGAGAATGAAATCAAATGACAAAGAATAGAGGATGCCGAGAATAACAAAAAGCAAAAGAAATAACTTGCAATTTATATAGCGCCTTTCACGACCTCGGGATGTCCCAAACCGCTTTACAGCCAATGAAGTACTTTTTGAGGTGTAGTCACTGTTGTAATGTAGGAAACGCGGCAGCCAATCTGCGCACAGCGAGGTCCCACAAACAGCGATGTGATAATGACCAGATCATCTGTTTTTAGTGATGTTGGTTGCGGGATAAATATTGGCCCAGGACACCCTGGAGAACTCCCCCTGCTCTTCTTCGAAAATAGTGCCATGGGATCTTTTACATCTACCTCAGTGGGTAGAGAGGACCTTGGTCTAGCCTCTCATCCGAAAGGCAGGAACCTCTGACAGTGCAGCACTCCCTCAGTACCGCATTAGAGTGTCAGCCTAGAGTTCTTTATGCTCAAGTCCCTGGATTGGGACTCAAACCCACAACCTTCAAGTGACTTAGAGGCTACAGCTGACAACAACAACAATAACTTGCATTTATATAGCGCCTTTAACGCCACAAAACATTCTGCGGTGCATCACGGAACTATAATAGACACTGAGGCAAAGAAGGAGATATTAGGAGGGGTGACCAAACGCTTGGTCAAAAAAAGGGTTGGTAGGAGGGTCTTAAAGGAGGAGAGAGAGTTGGAGGGGCGGAGAGAATTAGGGAGGGAATTCCAAAACACGGGGCAAATCGTAGCGTGAAGGGGGGAGTGCATGAGTCAGAGTCGGAGGAATAGAGAGTACTGAGAGTGGGGCTGGAGGTAGCAGTACTGGAGGAGGTTACAGCGATATGGAGGAAGTCACACGTGGGCCCCACCAGTAGGGTCCAGGCTAGGCATGCGACTCGGACCCCTGAAAAGGCGGGCACTTTTTTTTTTAAAATGCCTGCTTTGGCCTACTTGCTCGGGGGTCAATTGAAGGGTGCCGGGCTCTGGGAGGGGTCCCGGGCGACAACCCAGCCCCACCCCCCCCCAACCCTACCCTGCTCTGGCAGTCGCTGGAGTTCCCAGCAGAATGGGGCAAGCGGGCCTCATAGATGCGTCTGAAGTGGCGTTTCCACCTGCCTGGCCCTGTGTAAGTGAGGTGCCCCCTTATTGACCCCTCAGCCTCCGGGATCACGGCCCGAGCAAATTCGGCACCTTTATCTAGTTGAATAAATGGTACGTTGATACAAACTGCTGGTAAATTCAACAAATTCCTCCTGTAACATGTGGTGTTGATCAGATAGATGCAATTCAGTTTCCCAAGGGCTTAGAGCGGGAGGAGGGTCTAACTCGTGGGCCTGGGCCCACACACAACCCCGAGCCCTGGCAATCCAGCTCTTGAAGCCCAAACAACTCCGTCCTATTTACGCTCATATTTCTTATTCACTACTTCATCCTGCTCCGTCAGAGGCGCCGTCTTTCAGATGAGACGTTAAACCGAGGCCTCGTCTGCCCTCTTTTTTTTTTTATTCGTTCATGGGATGTGGGCGTCGCTGGCGAGGCCGGCATTTATTGCCCATCCCTAATTGCCCTTGAGAAGGCGGTGGTGAGCCGCCTTCTTGAACCGCTGCAGTCCGTGTGGTGAAGGTTCTCCCAGGTGGACATAATGGATCCCACGGCCGCTATTTCGAAGAAGAGCGGAGGAGATCTCCCCAGGCCAACATTTATCCCTCAAGCAACAATACTGAGAACAGATCTAGTCATTATCACATCGCTGATTGTGGGATCTTACTGTGCGCAAATTGGCTCCTGCATTTGTCTACATTACAACAGTGACTACACTTCAAAAGTACTTCATTGGCTGTGATGCGCACTGGGACGTCCTAAGGATGTGAAAGGCGCTAGATGAATGAAAATTCTTTTTTATGCTGCCAACACCCATCTCTACTGCTCCAGCACCTCGGGTGTTACGGACGGTCAGCCAAACGGGGGAAGGTGTATTCCAATGAGGCATTACTGACGGGAAACTGTCACACAATGTACTTCCCACCATTAACGCCATAGCAACGCTAGATGCTAGGAACACTGGTGAATTCCAGTCATCCATCACTGTGATCATGGGGTGATCAATCACGTTCCCTCTGCCTGGGAATTATGAAATTATTAATAAATAAATACAATTTCCGCCAGAGCGCAGGAGGCAGCCAGTCACTTTTAAAGGTGCTAAAGTGATTCCCCACTCTCTCTCCCAAGGCAGATCCCCCACCCACCCACCCACGCCCTCTGTGCAGGTGGGAAACACAATAGAAGCAGGAAATGCAAAAAAAAAAGTGCAGAGGTATTCTGTATATAAAAAAAATTGTTAGTATTGGAGAAAAATGGTGCAGTGGTTATTGTATTCACGGGGCAGCTGGATGTCCCGCCCCACGGAAGTTGCGGCATCACCGGGCCTGGGAAGGAAACCCTGGCCCTTCTCAAAACCCACCTTTCCAACCAAGCTTACAGTCACCCCTCCCGGTTTCTCCACCCGTGGCTCACCGTCCGTTCCCTTCCTCCCTGTGAAGTGCCTTGAGACGTTCTCTATGTTGAAGGCACTGTTGTAAATGCAAGTTGTTAGCATTTTTGATTAGCTAAAAATGTAGGAGTTCTGCCTACTGCCTCGGAAGCGAGTATCCACCTTCTTGATTCTGTGTTACTCACGCTGGCCACCTGCCCACTGACGCAGTGGAAGCCCCAGTTACTCATGAGAGCCATGGCGCGATGATCACGTGGGTGACATCAGTAGAGCCCTGTACTTTGGGGGAAGCCTGCGGTACAGACACACTGCAGTGCCTTCTCATTCCGCTGCCAGTCTTGCTTAGGGAGATTGGCAGATAATACATCAGTGACTCACTTTATTCACCTGTGCAGTGCGGATTGACTAATGTTGCGGATGTCCCCATGTGGTCGCTTGGAATGAGCCTGAGGCATAAAAATTCAGGGATGCGGTGGCCTGCGCTGCTACTGGCAGTGCCATCCCTATGGTGGAGGTTGTCTGCTAGCCACATTCCAGCAGACAGCCCAACTGTGCGTCATTGCCTCTAAGGTGAGGTGGAGGCCCTGAAGGCAGCTGTCTTTGAACATTCCCAGCTGGGTGTATCAGTCTCTGTACAGACAGCTGCATTGGGTAAAGGTAAGTGCTCAGCAGTTCACCTCTCGTGGAAGCAAACCTGCCATACATCCTTCCTTTCTTCTTCTTCTCCATACTCCTTGAAGTATAAGTAGATAATAGCACCCATAGCAAGGCCAATATTCCTGTTGAGCAATCAAAAATCCCGCAAACAAAAATTCAGCAATGAAAAATGCAGAAATTCGATAAAGAAAATTCAGAAGTCGGAAAACAAACAGTGAAATTCCAGCAATCAGAAATCCAGCTATGCGAATCCAGCAATCAGAAATGCAGCAATCAAAATTCAGCAATCAGGAATTCAGCAATCAAAATTCAGCAATCAGGAATTCAGCAATCAAAATTCAGCAATCAGGAATTCAGCAATCAAAATTCAGCAATCAGGAATTCAGCAATCAAAATTGAGCAATCATAAACCCAGCAATGAAAAATCCAAAGAAAATTGACATTATAAACATCCTCTCATAAGAAATCCTGCAATTCAAGCTTTAACAATAAGCCCAGGCATGCCTGACCTTTCACCTCCATAATATCGCTCGTCACTGTTCCTACCTCAGCTCATTTGCTGCTGAAACCCTCATCCATGCCTTTGTTACCTCCAGACTCGACTATTCCAATGGCCTCCTGACCAGCCTCCCACCTTCCACGCTCCATAAACATCAGCTTGTTCAAAACTCTGCCGCCTGCATCCTAACTCGCACCAGGTCCCGCTTGCCCATCGCCCATCAATGTGCTAGCTGACCTACATTGGCTCCAGGTCCGTCAATGCCTCAGATTTAAAATTCTCATTCTTGTATTCAAATCCCTCCATGGCCTCGCCCCTCCCTATCTCTGTAACCTCCTCCAGCCCTACAACCCTCCGAGATCTCTGCGCTCCTCCAATCCTTGCCTCTTGCACGTTCCCGATTTTAATCACTCCATCATTGGCGGCCGTACTTCAGCTGCCTAGGCCCGAAGTTCTGGAATTCCCTCCCTAAACCTCTCTACCTCTCTCTCCTCCTTTAAGACGCTCCTTAAAACCTACCTCTTTGAACAAACTTCTGGCCACCCGTCCTAATGTCTCCTCACGTGGCTCGGTATCACATTTTGTTTGATAATCGCTCCTGTGAAGCGCCTTGGAACGTTTTACTACATTAAAGGTGCTATATAAATGCAAGTTGTTGTTGTTGTTGTTGATCTTCATCGCCTATTTTATGGAGTTGAGTTGAGTGCACAAGGCAGTCCTTGTAATAAAATCAGGCGGTTGGAGAGCTTTGATGGACTGGAGAAGCTGGGGTTGTTCTCCTTGGAACAGAGACGGTTGCGAGGAGATTTGATCGAGGCATTCAAAATCACAAAGGGTCTAGACAGAGTAGATAGAGAGAAACTGTTCCCATTGGTGGAAGGGTCAAGGACCAGGGGACATAGATTTAAGGTGATTGGCAAAAGAACCAAAGGCGACATGAGGAAAAACTTTATTACACAGCAAGTGGTTATGATCTGGAATGCACTGCCCGAGGGGGTGGTGGAGGCAGATTCAATCATGGCCTTCAAAAGGGAACTGGATAAGTACTTGAAAGTAAAACATTTGCAGGGCTATGGGGATAGGGCGGGGGAGAGAGAATAGCTGGATTGCTCTTGCATAGAGCCGGCGCGGACTCGATGGGCCGAATGGCCTCCTTCCATATTATAACCTTTCTATGATTCTCTGGGCACTTGGATACGCGTGCACGTTTCCGGCGTGACGTGCGCCAGACGCCATCTTGGTATAGGAGTTAGCGCAGGCACAGATAACGAATGCTGGAATCATGTAAAGTGGGGAGAAAATGGCTTCAATCAGTGTGCAACGCTGATTTAAAGTGATAGACACCATTTTGGGACTTAACGCTCAAAGCAATGCACAGTCTTAACCCCGACCATCTGAATGTATTTTAAAGTGCCTGGAGGACCCCCCACCAGCGCTATTTAAAAGACCATGCAGGATTTATAGGCTAGTGGCTGGATTATTGCTTCTGGCTGCCGAGACGTTTGTAACTGTTTTTGGAGGTCTCCTAGACTTGAATACTAGGACGCGGGGACATAGCCTAACATTTAGAGCCAGGATGTGCAGGAGTGAAGTTCGGAAATGCTTCTACATGCAAAGGGTGGGAGACGTTTGGAACACTCTTCTGCAGTTGATGCTAACTCACTTGTGAATGTTAAATCTGAGATTGATAGGTTTCTGTGAACCAAGGTTATTAAGAGTTATGAGGCTAAGGCAGGTATATGGAGTTAGGTCACAGGTCCTTTATTCAAAACTCATCAATGTGTAAACATAGGGATGGGACCTGCATCTGTGTTTTACTATGTGCGATTTCTGATCTCCGTTCAGACTCCATGCAGACAGTAGACAGTTATTTTCAGCAAATAACAGGTACCAGCTACCTTTAAGAGATTTCTAAAAACCATCCTCCCTTTACGAGATTGAACTCTCCCTGGTGGTGGAATGTGAAAATTGCATTGATTCCACGTGCAAGGCCCAGAACAGAACGTTGATTGCAGGTGAGTCCTCGAGCCGGCTGAAACTTGCGTCCTGCCTGCGCAGGGGTCAATGGGCGCGGGGTAATAGCGCATCACGCTACCTGCGCCCAAAAATGGCCCTTATCCAATTTTCCCCCCCCCCCCCCCCTTTGATTCTAGAGCGCAAAGGAGATTTACTGGAATGGTACCAGGGATGAGGAACTTCAGTTATGTGGAGAGACTGGAGAAGCTGGGGTTGTTCTCCTTAGAGCAGAGAAGGTCAAAGGGAGATTTAATAGAGGTGCTCAAAATTATGAGAGGTTTTGATAGAGTAAATCAGGAGAAACTGTTGCCACTGGCAGGAGGGTCGGTAACCAGAGGACACAGATTTAAGATAACTGGCAAAAAAGCCAGGGGGGGGAGATGAGGTGAATTTTTTTTTACGCAGCGAGTTGTTCTGATCTGGAATGCACTGCCTGAAAGGGCGGTGGAAGTAGATTCAACAGTAACTTTCAAAAGGGAATTGGTTTTTTACTTAACAAGGAAAAATGTGCAGGGCTATGGGGAAAGAGCAGGGGCAGTGTGATTAATTGGATAGCTCTTTCAAAGAGCCGGCACGGGCACGAATGGGCCGAGTGGCCTCCTTCCGTGCTGTCTGATTCTATGGTTTTCAAAGTTAAAATGAAGTTCTCAGACAGAACTTAAGTGCTCCACAGTTCAGATGTGGATAGGCCAATATGATTCACCACCGGATTTCCTGGCCAACATGAACAATACTGACACCTGGATAATGGACTCCGCGGAGTGTTTACTGTGTAAAGGAACTGTGATTTGAGTCTGATAAAAGGGGGTTAAAGAAAGCCCATCGACAACCTGTCACTTCTTTTATTTCAAAACAGTCAATCAAGCACATAAAACGACATAAATATGTACAAATAACTTAGCACACACCTCTAAGTTAGCCACTTTCTGAAATAACTTAAACACTTAAAGAAGGATTGTTGCTGCAAAAGGCAGTGAGGGATGGAGAATCCTCTGTGTACATTTCAATAACACTGTGAACTGAAACCGTACTGAGAGATCTTCAGTGTTAAGCTGTTGCCCGCTGGGTTACAGAACGAACTTAGAGATAGTTTCCCCTTTCCCCCGTCCCCTTCCTCCTTCCCCTGGTCTTTTCTCCTCTCCTGAAGACGCCAGCTCTTAGTGAGATACACTTCCACGGGCACCGGCCGCCCTCCGCCACCTCGCCCGATTGGCCATCCTTCACGTGTGCGAGCCCAGGCGGGTGCGGATCGGCAGGACGTGCGACCAGTGGAGACCTCACGGCCCGCCCAGACCCTGTCCTCCTCCGGTGTCCACACGCACACGCACTTTCCCCTCGGAGTGACCAGCTTGTGATCCGGAGTAGGCTGATTTCGCCAATCCCCAGCCCAGAGGTGTTAAGACCAATTGGAATGTACCAACCATTGCCCTTCTTCAGCTCAGCTAGCCCAATACAGACCAGGAATCGAACCTGTGAACTTCTGGTCAACGCCACACTCCGCGGAGCATTTACATCGAAACTACAGCATAAAAACGGGCCATTCGGCCCAACTGGTCCATGCCGGCATTTATGCTCCTCACAAGCCTCCTCCCTCCCTACTTCATCTCATCCTATCAGCATATCCTTCTATTCCTTTCTCCCTCATGTGCTTATCCAGCTTCCCCTTAAATGCATCTATGCTATTTGTCTTGTGGTAGCGCATTCCACATTCTCACTATTCTTTACCCACTGAGCCTTCAGGGTTGAGGTGGGGGGTGTTGGGGAGAGTCCAAGGGGGTGTTAGAATATCTGGGGCTAAAATTCAAGGAAATCAACGCACCTTCCAAGTCACTCCTGCAACCCAAGGTGCAATCGCCTACTTTACACCACAAAATTATGTTATATAAGATAAGTTTGTTTTTTGTAAATTTTTTTACCTTTATACCGTAATGTGGAACTAGGAGGAGCAAGAGTGTTCTTCCTGCCACCACAGCAATACTGTGGACCGCTGCCAGCCCTCGCTAGGCTCCCCTCCCGATCGCCGCCCCCCCTCCCCCACAAGGACCTACCTGAGGGCAGCAGCTGGCAACGCAGCAGCCCGACATTCATCTCCGCCTCGCGGGCGAGCTGCCCGGGAACGCGCGGCAGGCGTTCGCAGCTCACCAGACTTTATTAGAATGAGCCCGAGGCCCAATAACGATCGGGCCTCAGGCCTCGGGCCTGCCTGTTCTGGTGCAGGGATCGTTCCCCGCACCCAGTTCGCCCTGAACTAGAACAAATTTCCAACCCGTTGTTCTAAAGATTAGAATCTAAACCGTTCAAAACCCCAGGCCTTTTAACGCTCGGAAAAAGCAGCATTACGAGGGTGAAATGGATCTTGGCCAATAGCGCAAGAAAGGGCGATAGCGAATGGGCAAGAGAACCGGACAGGGTGTCAAACGGGCTGCCGATTCGCTATCGCCCGTTTAGTCCTTCCGCCACAAGGCCAGCAACTCCCCGGGTAGTCGGTTATTCTTTTATCACATTTTTCCCGCAGCAATCAAACACAGTACGAGAAAGTATCTGAACCCTGGTAACCTTTTACAAGAGCTGCTAGCTTCAGGGAAAATGTTAGGAGTGAGTTTACAAACCCGTTTAAAGGTAGGAGAGCCTCAAAATTACCTCACGGTATTCGCGCTCATGCTCGTGTAACATTCTTCTGCCTGCTAGTTTAACACAGGCGTTAATCCATGTCTTTTGAATGGGTTAACGCCACCCACCCCGCACCCCATTAAAACAATGGACAGAGGAACATCATAGGCACACATTAAACATTTGGTCACTAATGCTTAATTTGTGCCTATGCAAAGGTGACTCTCAAGCAATGGGGGTTTAATTGATGCATTTGTGAACATTTCTTTTTATACTAACAAGATTGTGAAACCAATGGTCAACGTGTTGAAAAATGACATAAGGAGATTTTACCCAGTGCTTTAAGTAGGGCAATACTGGAGAAAATTAACCCCTCCTTTCCCCCACAGAGCTGGACTTGTCTCAGAGTGAGAAGTGCCAAATAAGTGACATTCTTAAACCAAAACAAGAGAGTCTCGCTCCAAATGAGTAGAACTTGATAGATCTGCCTTTAGGATCATTCAGCGTTATTACTGTGTAATTCTGGGCACCACACTTTAGGAAGGATGTCAAGGCCTTAGAGAGGGTGCAGAGGAGATTTACTAGAACGGTACCAGGGATGAGGGACTTCAGTCACGTGGAGAGACTGGAGAAGCTGGGATTGTTCTCCTCAGAGCAGAGAAGGTTAAGGGGAGATTTGATAGAGGTGTTCAAAATCATGAAGGGTATTGATAGAGTAAATAAGGAGAAACTGTTTCCTGTGGCAGGAGGGTCGGTGACCAGAGGACACAGATTTAATTGGCAAAAGAACCAGAGGCGAGATGAGGAGAAATATTTTTACGCAGCAAGTTGTAATGATCTGGAATGCACTGCCTGAAAGGGTGCTGGAAGCAGATTCAATAATAACTTTCAAAAGGGAATTGGATAAATACTTGAAAGGGAAACATTTGCAGGGCTATGGGGAAAGAGCAGGGAAGTGGGACTGATTGGATAGCTCTTTCAAAGAGCCAGCCCAGGCACGATGGGCCAAATGGCCTCCTTCTGTGCTGTATCATTCTATAATTGTAAAGGAGGCTCACAGTAATAAAGCTGAATGCTCTGATTGCCAATTGGTCAGACTGTCATGAGACTGACTGGAGAAATTTAGGAGGCAGCAGTGTAAGGGTTAAGATCTTTGTGCAGCTTTGGCGTGCTGAGGGTTTTCAGCTTGCAAGCCATTAATCAGTGGCCTTTCTTCTTTCGAGATTTGATCAGGATTAACAGCTCCAGTGCAAATGAGGCTTTGGTAGCCTTGTACATCCCACCCAGTGAAGCATCATTCAGTGATAGTGGTTGCTAATGTTGTTGAGGCTGGTGATGTTACTGATGCTGCCAAGGTGCGACGTGCTGACCGGACTGAAATGGGTCGGGGGCTGGAGACCGTGGCCGGGGTAAAGGGTCGGGGTCGACCCCGGCCAGTAGGAGAATCCCGAGGGAGAGACGTTGGACGTCACGAGGTTGAGCTTGGGGATCCCAGAGAACGGGATGTGAGCCAGGTTGCTCTGGAATTTGTACAGTGCGTGCTCGGTGGCAGAGGGCTGGCAGACCTGTGCCAGCCCATGGAAGTCGAACTTGTAGGCGTAGCGCTTGCCGTGGACTTTGGTCATGATGTTCTTGTCGTAGTAGTAGCGCAGCGCCCGGCTCAGCTTGTCGTAGTTCATGTTGGGCTTGCTCTTCCTTTCCCCCCACCGCCTGGCCACCTCGTCGGGGTCGATGAGCTTGAACTCACCGTTGGTCCCTTCCCAGGCGATGCAGTTGGCGTTGGAGCTGTCAGACAGCAACTCTAAGAGGAACTGCCACAGCTGGATCTGTCCACTGCCTACGAGAACAAATTAACTTAGTTAAAAAAGAAAGACTTGCATTTATATAACTCCAACCTCAGGACGTTCCAAAGCACTTTACAACCAAGGAAGGACTTTTTTGAAGTGTAGTCACTGTTGTAATGTAAGGAAATGCAGTAGTCAATTTGCACACAACAAGGTCCCACAAATACCAATGTGATAACGACCAGATAATCTGTTTTAGTGATGTTGGTTGAGGGATAAATGGTGGCCAGGACACCAGGGAGAATTCCCCTGCTCTTCTTTCAAAATAGCACCATGGGATCTTTTACATCCACCCGAGAGGGCAGACAGGACCTCAGTTTAACATCTCATCTGAAAGACGGCACCTCCAAAAGTGCAGCACTCCCTCGATCATGCACTGGAGTATTTGCTCAAATTCTGGAGTGGGACTTGAACCCACAACCTTCATGACTCAGAAGGCGAGCATGCTACCACTGAGCCACAGCTGACATAGTTAGTTAGAGATGGACCTTCATCAATGGCCCAAACCCCTCTTCCAAAGCTTCTCCCCATTGACCCAGTGGGTAAAAGCACTATCTAATGTGGTACTGAGCATAGAGACCAGGAAAGTGCCCCGTTCATTCCTTGGTCTGTGCTGGCTTAG
The DNA here is from genome assembly GCF_035084215.1 of Heptranchias perlo. Lineage (NCBI taxonomy): Eukaryota > Metazoa > Chordata > Chondrichthyes > Hexanchiformes > Hexanchidae > Heptranchias > Heptranchias perlo. The sequence continues at coordinate 9,766,020 of NC_090331.1, forward strand.
TTAATTTCAGTACAATTGGCCTTAGTGTCCATAGGTTAGGGAGCGTTTACAATAAACACCTCACTTTTGCAGGAGAAAGAAAGAAGAAATCTTTGCATTTCTACAGTGTATTATTATGTCAAAACATCCCAAAGTGTTTCACGTACAATGAATTACTTTGAAGTACAGTGAATTGGAAAGGCTATTCAGCAGCCAGACAGCACACAATGGTGCATGTCTTACACAATCAGTGGTTTTAAAGGAGCAGGATACAGTAACAAAAACTACTAATAATGAAAAATCTCCACTTACAAACTAAAAAGGAGATTCCCTGCAGTATGTTGATTCTCTGAGTCACTCCTAAATCTTGGTTATCTTGGGTCCGTACTGAGGACACTGCAGTTACATGTTTCAGACATCTCCCCCCATCCCCCCCGCTTCCCCCCTCCCCCCACCACCTAGCATCCTGATCCTGTTACCATGACACTGAATTGTGCAGAAATGAATTTAGAAAGAGATAAAGGTCCATTGTCACATCTCCGACTGCACCTCAACCAGACACCACACAGGGGTCACGGCGGCCAAACCTTGCCCCAGCATCCCTGACCCCGTTTCCATGACGCCATATTGCACACAAATAGATTTAGATGTAGAAATAGATAGATTCCTCATTGTCACATGACTGACAACAACAACAACTTGCATTTATATAGTGCCTTTAACGTAGTAAGATGTCCCAAGGTGCTTCACAGGAGCGATTCTCAGACAAAATTTGACACCGAGCCACATAAAGAGATATTAGGACAGGTGACCAAAAGTTTGGTCAAAGGGGTAGGTTCTACGGAGCGACTTAAAGGAAGAGAGGTAGAGAGGCGGAGTGGTTCAGGGAGGGAATTCCAGAGCTAAGCAGCCGAAGGCACGGCCGCCAATGGCAAAACGAAGAAAATCATGGATGCGCAAGAGGCCAGATTTGGAGGAGTACAGAGATCTCGGAGGGCTGGAGGGCTGGAGGAGGTTACAGAGATAGGGTGGATCTATCTCCGGGTCACAGTGGGTCCCACCCGAAACAGTTTGAAATAGCTCTTAAACTGAAGGAGTAACCAGATGGTCCAATGAGGCAGTGTGGATCTGTGTCTCTGCTGCGAAAAGCCAGGATTGCCCAAAGGCAATCCTTGTAACAGTGTGGCAAACACTGCACACTGTCCCTAGGCCCGACTCTCCCCTCATAAGAAGATACTTATGCTCTGCTCTTAGCCCCATGTGAATCAAACAAATGGGGAAAAAAAATCCCCCTGGGAAGGAACGATGAATCCTGCTGGGAAATCAAACCCAGGGCCTCCAGCACTCAACCAACTGAGCTACTGACTCCATCTGATCTGGATGATGGTGAGATCAATAGTAGGATGCACAACTTAATTACTGAAATATTAATGAAAAGAAATTGTATTGCCAGTGGCTCATTGGTTGATTAAATTGCCCTACCTTGTGTGATACTGGGCCGGATGGTCTCGGAAGTTGCCAGCTTCAATGCTTCATTAACATTGAGTCAGCCACAATTCTCTGGGCCAGGATGCAGATAAATTAGCCAGCATCTGCTCTGATGATCACTGTCCATTGTCTAGCTCAACCAATGGAATGTGCACCCATGTGACTGTCAATTAAGGATAGAATTGAGCTAGACGGTTAACTATCCTCTTGACATTCACTGTCTAGACACGCATACAAAGAGTCCCTTACCCTTCCTTTCTTTCTTATCTAGCTATCAACCTACCTACCCACCTATCTACCTACCTACCTACATATCTACTTTACTTCTGTTCTTATGATTTTTGGTACAGCTTTTATGTCAACATTTAATTTTGAGACTGTCTATCTAAATATTTTATAATGGCATTTTCCCGAGTAAACAGTTGCCTGTCATTATTTGTTGATGAACCAATTGAATCACTAAAATGCCTTTGTGAAAATTTTCAGCTGCCATTTTTTCTCAGTAACTGAAATTTCTAATGTCTAGAAAAAGGTTATAATCAAAATAAAAAGAAATTTAAAAATACATGTTTCTCAATAATATGATTAAATTTAGCCTTTTTTTGCATCTCTTGATACTTTCATCAAAGTTTTTACTTGAAGGCCTCAGCCTTTCCTAAAAGCCTGGGCTCGGACCTGCTATTTTCGCACAAAATGTGGATCTTTGAATGTTCCAGGCCACAAATCTGTGGGGACCACTTCCACCACTCCATTCTACTGAGCATGAGTAACTTGCTGGTGTCCAGAACATTTGGGAAAGAGGAGGTGGGAGCAGTGAGAATTCCAGCAGATGGTGCCACCCCACTGATCCCATCAGACTGCAAGTGGCCAGATTAAATGTCAGCTTGTCCCCAATTCCTGTGGCTTTCTCTTCAAGGAGGAAACCCTGGTACATTACCAGGTCCTAGCCCATTTCCCACCCCCCCACCCCACCCGCCTAGTTCTCCACCACCTCCCCCCGCCACCACTCCTTAATGCTGGTACTCCTTTCCAGGCCACAAGGAAATTAAAGCCTCAGTCTCCAAAAAAAATTTTTTTTTTCCTTTTCAAAATTAAAGAAAAGATAGAGGACAAATTTCAAAAGCTTTATTCAGGTAAAATTTATTGTATGTGTTTTTAATATGGAAAGTGTGTGTGTGTGTGTGAGAGAGAGAGAGACAAAAAGAAAAAACATGACAGACTATATTGTTTACACATGTTGTAGCTTTAGAAATTGTCCAAATTAGAAATACTCTATAAATTTAAAAAAGCATATTAACCTGAGAGAGAAACACACACTTACATTTTCTGATCAAAATGCCAAAATTGACTCAGCGGGTTATTGTCAGTATTATGGTCAATAAATATATGCTAGAGTGCATTTCTTCATCCTAATTTGAATTCTTTTGTTAAAAATTGACATGAATTTTGAAAGGAAACAGAATACTTCTGATTATCACCTGATTATCAACTGTGCTTTGTTGATAGTTACAAAATGTAAATATTTTCATGACTGACACCTGTTGAACGGAGAGAGGCAGAGAGACAGCACAGAAAGAAACGTAGATATAAAGAGAGCAGGGCAGACAGACCGAAACAGAGAGAGACACACACAGAGATACACTTCCAAGAACCAAGCACAAAGCACCAAATTTAATGTTTATTGAGTTCCCTTAGAAAATGATAAGCCAGTGCTGCCGGAGCTGGAAACCAACCCCAGTGCAGCTAAACAATACTCTCCCAAACCCAGTACTGCTAAACGTTAGTATCTAACTCCAATTGGTATATCTTGCAAACCATCTTTGCTGCATATTCTCAACCTTGAAACTGGCAAGGGATTAAAAATTAAATAAATTGTTGCAGGACTAAATCGATAAAATGCAGGTCATTGATTGACAGCTTTCACAGAATAATGGATAGAGTCAATCTCAAAGCAGCAGGAATCCTCCCAGAATATCATTTAATTACAACGGAATTTGACTTATTCAGTCACTGTAAATCAGTGGCCCGGATGTCATCCCTTGCCTGGCATAAACAACCGTATTGTTCTAAAAGAGTGTATTCTCTGACTCACTGTGAGCAATGCCAGGGACGATCTGCCTGTACATATGAAGGAGAATGGAAGGACTGAGCTTGGGAAACCTTTGTTATTTAAAGTACATTAGGTCCGATTCCATAATTAACAACTATGGTAATACACACACACAAAGGGCAGAAACAACCTGAAGCGTGTTCATGGTCACCATTGAAAATTCAGTTTGTACAGTGCACAACTGGGGGGAAAGGTTAGGGCACTGGGAGAAGCAGGATGGAGAAGGTAAAGGTAAAGGCCTTCTTAGGAGTAGGGGGCAGGGCAAGGGTGGCTTGGTGCTCAGGGCAGTGGGAGAGACGGAGAAGAGGCAGCAGAAAGGATCCAAGTGAACAATCATATTCATGACTATCCATCAATTATGTTATGGTTATTGCAGCTATTAGTTGGTAAAGTGATTTGGAAGCTGCCATTTAGAATAAACCTAACCTTAATCTTAACTCATGCTAACCCTTTCTATTAACCCCATCTATGACTACTCCTGCCAAATCTGTCAGAAATGGTAACTGTTCCTGCTAATCATAACGAACTCCATTCATAATGATGACTACTGCTGCTAACTCTAACTAATCCTATCCCTAATGGTGACTGTTCTGGCTAACCTTAACTATTCCTATCCCTAATGGTAACTGTTCCGGCTAACCGTAACCATTCATATCCCTAATGATGGCTGTTTTGGCTAACCTTAACTAATTCTATCCCTAATGGTGACTGTTCTGACTAACCTTAAGTAATCCTTACCCTGATGGTGACTGTTCTGGCTAACCTTAAATAATCCTATCCCTAATGGTGACTGTACTGGCTAACCTTAACTAATCCTATCCATAATGGTTACTGCACTGGCTAACTTTAACTAATCCTATCCCTAATGATGACTGCTCTGGCTAACCTTAACTAATCCTGTCCCTGATGGTGATGTACTGGCTAACCTTAACTAATCCTATCTCCAATGGTGACTGTTCTGGCTAACCTTAACTAATCCTATCCCTAATGGTGACTGTTCTGGCTAACCTTAACTAATCCTATCCCTAATGATGACTGTTCTGGCTAACCTTATCTAATCCTATCCCTGATGATGACTGTTCTGGCTAACCTTAACTAATCCTATCCCTAATGGTTACTGTTCTGACTAACCTTAACTAATCCTATCCCTAATGATGACTGTTCTGGATAACCTTAACTAATCCTATCCCTAACGGTGACTGTTCTAGTTAACTTTAACTAATCCTATCCCTAATGATGACTGCTCTGGCTAACCTTAACTAATCCTGTCCCTGATGGTGACTGTTCTGGCTAACCTTAACTAATCCTATCTCCAATGGTGACTGTTCTGGCTAACCTTAACTAATCCTATCCCTAATGGTGACTGTTCTGGCTAAACTTAACTAATCCTATTCCTAATGATTACTGTTCTGGCTAAGCTTAACTAATCCTATCCCTGATGGTGACTGTTCTGGCTAACCTTAACTAATCCTATCTCTGATGGTGACTGTTCTGGCTAAACCTAACTAATCCTATCCCTAATGGTGACTGTTCTAGTTAACCTTAACTAATCCTATCCCTAATGGTGACTGCTCTGGCTAACCTTAACTAATCCTATCCCTGATGGTGACTGTTCTGGCTAACCTTAACTAATCCTATCCCCAATGGTGACTGTTCTGGCTAACCTTAGCTAATCCTATCCCTAATGGTGACTGTTCTGGCTAACCTTAACTAATACTATCCCTAATGGTGACAGTTCTGGCTAACCTTAACTAATCTTATCCCTAATGGTGACTGTTCTGGCTAACCTTATCTAATCCTATCCCTGATGATGACTGTTCTGGATAACCTTAACTAATCCTATCCCTAATGGTTACTGTTTTGGCTAACCTTAACTAATCCTATCCCTAATGATGACTGTTCTGGATAACCTTAACTAATCCTATCCCCAATGGTGACTGTTCTAACTAACCTTAACTAATCCTATCCCTAATGGTGACTGTTCTGGCTAACCTTAACTAATCCTATCCATAATGGTGACTGTTCTGGCTAACATTAACTAATCCTATTCCTAATGGTTACTGTTCTGGCTAACTTTAACTAATCCTATCCCTAATGATGACAGCTCTGGCTAACCTTAACTAATTCTATCCTTGATGATGACTGTTCTGGCTAACTTTAACTAATCCTATCCCTAATGATGACTGCTCTGGCTAACCTTTACTAATCCTATCCCTAATGGTGACTGTTCTGGCTAACCTTAAATAATCCTATCCCTAATGGTGACTGTACTGGCTAACCTTAACTAATCATATCACTAATGGTTACTGTTCTGGCTAACTTTAACTAATCCTATCCCTAATGATGACAGCTCTGGCTAACCTTAACTAATCCTATCCCTAATGGTGACTGTTCTGGCTAACCTTAACTAATCCTATCCCTGATGGTGGCTGTTCTGGCTAACCTTAACTAATCCTATCCCTAATGGTGACTGTCTAGCTAACCTTAACTAATCCTATCCCTAATGGTGACTGTCTAGCTAACCTTAACTAATCCTATCCCTAATGGTGACTGTTCTGGCTAACATTAACTAATCCTATCCCTAATACTGACTGTTCTGACTAAACCTAACTAATCCTATCCCTAATGGTAACTGTTCTAGTTAACCTTAACTAATCCTATCCCTAATGGTGACTGTTCTGGCTAACCTTAACTAATCCTATCCCTGATGGTTACTGTTCTGGCTAACCTTAACTAATCCTATTCCTAATGATGACAGTTCCGGCTAACCTTAACTAATCCTATCCCTGATGGTGACTGTTCCGGCTAACCTTAACTAATCCTATCCCTGATGGTGACTGTTCTGGCTAACCTTAACTAATCCTATCCCTGATGGTGACTGTTCTGGCTAACCTTAGCTAATCCTATCCCTAATGATGACTGTTCTGGCTAACCTTAACTAATCCTATCTCTAATGGTGACTGTTCTGGCTAAACCTAACTAATCCTATCCCTAATGGTGACTGTTCTAGTTAACCTTAACTAATCCTATCCCTAATGGTGACTGCTCTGGCTAACCTTAACTAATCCTATCTCTAATGGTGACTGTTCTGGCTAACCTTAGCTAATCCTATTCCTAATGATGACGGTTCTGGCTAACCTTAACTAATCCTATCCCTGATGGTGACTGTTCTGGCTAACCTTAACTAATCCTATCCCTAATGGTGACTGTTCTGGCTAACCTTAGCTAATCCTATCCCTAATGGTGACTGTTCTGGCTAACCTTAACTAATACTATCCCTAATGGTGACTGTTCTGGCTAACCTTAACCAATCCTATCCCTAATGGTGACTGTTCTGGCTAACCTTATCTAATCCTTTCCCTGATGTTGGCTGTTCTGGCTAACTTTAACTAATCCTATCCCTAATGATGACAGCTCTGGCTAACCTTAACTAATCCTATCCTTGATGGTGACTGTTCTGGCTAACTTTAACTAATCCTATCCCTAATGATGACTGCTCTGGCTAACCTTAACTAATCCTATCCCTAATGGTGACTGTTCTGGCTAACCTTAAATAATCCTATCCCTAATGGTGACTGTACTGGCTAACCTTAACTAATCATATCACTAATGGTTACTGTTCTGGCTAACTTTAACTAATCCTATCCCTAATGATGACTGCTCTGGCTAACCTTAACTAATCCTATCCCTGATGGTGACTGTTCTGGCTAACCTTAACTAATCCTATCTCCAATGGTGACTGTTCTGGCTAACCTTAACTAATCCTATCCCTAATGGTGACTGTTCTGGCTAAACTTAACAAATCCTATCCCTAATGGTGACTGTTCTGGCTAACATTAACTAATCCTATCCCTAATGGTGACTGTTCTGGCTAACCTTAACTAATCCTATCCCTGATGGTGGCTGTTCTGGCTAACCTTAACTAATCCTATCTCTAATGGTGACTGTCTAGCTAACCTTAACTAATCCTATCCCTGATGGTGACTGTTCCGGCTAACCTTAACTAATCCTATCCCTGATGGTGACTGTTCTGCCTAACCTTAACTAATCCTATCCCTGATGGTGACTGTTCTGGCTAACCTTAACTAATCCTATCCCTAATGATGACTGTTCTGGCTAACCTTAACTAATCCTATCACTAATGGTTACTGTTCTGGCTAACCTTAACTAATCCTATCCCTGTTGGTTACTGTTCTGGCTAACCTTAACTAATCCTATCCCTAATGGTGACTGTTCTAGCTAACCGTAACTAGTCCTATCCCTAATGGTTACTGTTCTGAATAACCTTAACTAATCCTATCCCTAATGGTGACTGTTCTAGCTAACCTTCACTAGTCCTATCCCTGATGGTGACTGTCCCTGCTAACCTTAACTAATCCTATTCCTAGTGGTGACTGTCCCTGCTAACCTTATCTATTCCTATCCCTAATGGTGACTGTACCTTAACTAGCTCTATCCCGGCTGTTGATAACACCAACTCGAAACCCGGTGGCGAGGCTGTACGGAATGAAGAGGGAGTAGATACAGCAGAGCCCACTAGCAGAGCTGCAGACACGCGTGTCCTATCGGTGCCCCGGGCTCTCTCGGTCCCGAATGCTGTTGGTTCCCTTACCTTTCTGCACTCCGGGGTTAAGGGCTCCCCAGGTCCCGTGCTTCCCTTCCTTCAGTAGGTTGTCGTGCGCTGTATCTGGGAGAGAAATAGAAAGCAGTTCATAAAATGAGCGCCAAAAAAAGGTCAAAACCCTAAAAATAATATTGGCATTCCCGGATATCTGTATAATTTAATCATTTTCCACAATCTCTTCCTTAAAGTTCTGGGTACGACTTACTTGTCAAAATATAAAATATAGTTCAACACTTTACTAATGTACAGCAAAGGCTGGACTGTCTCTACCTATCTCTCTGTCTCTCTCTCACACACACACACCGATATTCTCCTGACTTTCAATCTCTGGAGTTTGCCTTTCCCGAATCCAGGAAACACGTTCAGGAAAAGACGGCAAACTCACTTCCGACAGCAGAAGCCTTTTTCTTTATAAAACGGCTGAAGCGAAAGAGAGAGGGAGAGAAATCAATTTGAGAGGAAAGACACGTGGAGCGCTTTGGTACAAGAAAGAAATCGAGAACTGGAGGCGCAGAAAGAGAGGGAGAACGAACTTCAGACAAAGGGGAGGATAAACTTAGAGGAAGCAAAGGAGAGGGAGAGAGAGAATTCAGGACTGCGAAGGAGAGAGAGAGAGAGAATTCAGGACTGCGAAGGAGAGGGAGAGAGAGAATTCAGGACTGCGAAGGAGAGAGAGAGAGAGAATTCAGGACTGCGAAGGAGAGGGAGAGAGAGAATTCAGGACTGCGAAGGAGAGAGAGAGAGAATTCAGGACTGCGAAGGAGAGAGAGAGAGAGAATTCAGGACTGCGAAGGAGAGAGAGAGAGAATTCAGGACAGAGAAGGAAGGAGAGAGAGAATTCAGGACAGAGAAGGAAGGAGAGAGAGAATTCAGGACAGAGGAGAGAGAGATCGATCTCAGGCAGCGGGAGAGAGATCTCTGGACAGCGAAGGAGAGGGAGAGAGATCTCAGGACAGCGGGAGAGAGGGAGAGAGATCTCAGGACAGCGAAGGAGAGGGAGAGAGACCTCAGGACAGCGGGAGAGAGGGAGACCTCAGGATAGCGGGAGAGAGGGAGACCTCAGGATAGCGGGAGAGAGGGAGAGAGACCTCAGGACAGCGGGAGAGAGGGAGAGAGACCTCGGGACAGTGGGAGAGGGGGAGAGAGATCTCAGGACAGCGGGAGAGAGGAAGAGAGATCTCAGGACAGCGGGAGAGAGGAAGAGAGATCTCAGGACAGCGGGGGAGAGGTAGGACAAGGAGCGAATGAGACAGGACCATCGCCAACGATAGAGAGACAGGACCAGAGACAACGAACAAGTGAGAGAAAGGACCAGTGACAGTGAGATGGAGAGAGAGGGGATTAGTGACAGCGAATAAGAGAGGAAGGACCAGAAACAGTGAGTGAGCGGGAGAAAGAATTCAAAATAGCTAAAGGAAAGAGACAGGACTAGAGATAGTGAAGGAGAGAGAGAGATAGATAGGAGAGACAACGGAGGAGGAGAGAGCTATGACTAGGGACATGGAAAGAGCGAGGGTTGGGGCCAGAGACAGCAAGGGAGAGAAAGGTGACTGGAGACAATGGAGAGAGAGGCAGAGAGGGAGAGAAAGAACTTAAGACAGCTAAAGAGAGAGAACGAAATAGGACTGCAAACAATGAAAAGAGAGAGACAAGACCAAGGACAGTGAAGGGCAAAGAGAGAAAAAATAGAGACAGGAAAGGGGAGAACTAGAGGCAGAGAAGGGGAGAAACAGTTAGAGACAGAGGAGAGAAAGGGATACATAGAGAGAGGGAAAGAGAGTTAGAGAGAGAAAGAGATAGAGAGGGGGAATGAGAGAGAGAGTTAGAGAGGGAAGGAGAGAGTTAGAGACGGGGAATGAGAGAGAGAGTTAGAGAGAGGGAAGGAGAGAGTTAGAGACAGGGAATGAGAGAGAGAGTTAGAGACAGGGAATGAGAGCGAGAGCTAGAGAGGGAAGGAGAGAGTTAGAGACAGGGAACGAGAGAGAGAGCTAGAGAGGGACGGAGAAAGTTAGAGACAGGGAAGGAAAGAACGAGATAGACAGGGAAGGAAGGAGATAGAGAAGAGGGAAGGAGAGAGTTGGAGACAGGGAATGAGAGAGAGAGTTAGAGAGAGGGAAGGAGAGAGTTAGAGACAGGGAAGGAGAGAGTTAGAGACAGGGAAGGAGAGAGTTAGAGACAGGGAATGAGAGAGACAGTTAGAGACAGGGAATGAGAGAGAGTTAGAGTGAGGGAAGGAGAGAGTTAGAGACAGGGAATGAGAGAGAGAGTTAGAGAGGGAAGGAGAGAGTTAGAGACAGGGAATGAGAGAGAGAGTTAGAGACAGGGAACGAGAGAGAGAGTTAGAGAGGGAAGGAGAGAGTTAGAGACAGGGAACGAGAGAGAGAGGGAAGGAGAGAGTTAGAGAGGGAAGGAGAGAGTTAGAGACAGGGAATGAGAGAGAGAGAGTTAGAGAGAGGGAAGTAGAGTTAGAGACAGGGAACGAGAGAGAGAGGGAAGGAGAGAGTTAGAGACAGGGAATGAGAGAGAGAGGGAAGGAGAGAGTTAGAGACAGGGAATGAGAGAGAGAGGGAAGGAGAGAGTTAGAGACAGGGAAGGAGAGAGTTAGAGACAGGGAATGAGAGAGACAGTTAGAGACAGGGAATGAGAGAGAGTTAGAGTGAGGGAAGGAGAGAGTTAGAGACAGGGAATGAGAGAGAGAGTTAGAGACAGGGAACGAGAGAGAGGGAAGGAGAGAGTTAGAGACAGGGAATGAGAGAGACAGTTAGAGACAGGGAATGAGAGAGAGAGTTAGAGTGAGGGAAGGAGAGAGTTAGAGACAGGGAATGAGAGAGAGAGTTAGAGACAGGGAATGAGAGAGAGAGTTAGAGAGGGAAGGAGAGAGTTAGAGACAGGGAACGAGAGAGAGAGGGAAGGAGAGAGTTAGAGAGGGAAGGAGAGAGTTAGAGACAGGGAATGAGAGAGAGAGAGTTAGAGAGAGGGAAGTAGAGTTAGAGACAGGGAACGAGAGAGAGAGGGAAGGAGAGAGTTAGAGACAGGGAATGAGAGAGAGAGGGAAGGAGAGAGTTAGAGACAGGGAATGAGAGAGAGAGTTAGAGAGGGAAGTAGAGAGTTAGAGAGAGGGAAGGAGAGAGAGAGTTAGAGTGAGGGAAGGAGAGAGTTAGAGACAGGGAAGGAGAGAGAGAGTTAGAGTGAGGGAAGGAGCGAGTTAGAGAGAGGGAAGGAGAGGAAGAGGGAGTCACAGGGTAGGAGAGGAGGTGCTGTACCTGGCAGGTACATGTTTAACATCAGATTATATCCGGCGGGGTTGAGAGCCGATCCGCAGTTTGCTGCTTGTTTCATGGCGAGTCTGGGATCAAAAGCGGTTCCCAAACATCATCGGGAGGCTTTTAATAAATTAAAAAAATACTGATTCACCCTCCCCTCCCGATCTGGTGTGAAATGTAAGGCTCGGAGAGAGTTGCGAGGCAACAGTCTGGATATCAGGAGTACAGAACAATGATCAGAGAGTAATTTCCTGAAAGATTGAGACTGGCTGGATGGTTTAATTAAAACAGCAATTCAACATTGTCAGAGAGACGCGTCTCGGCAATAAAATCTCCAGTCCCGATCGCTCGGCTCCACCGAAGAATTAAACCCTTATCAAAACTCCATCGCCTTTTAATAAAACTCTCGTTCTGGTCGCGCTGATCTGCCCCGTTTCTATGAAGTGCTGAAGTACCAGCTTTGGGTCCGCTGCACTTTCCGCTCCTTTAACTCTCTGCAAACAGATTCGCGTGTCCCAGCCTCTCCCTCCCAATATTGACTCTATTCCGGATCCCTGAACCTGGGAAAACAAACCAGGGCCCGAAAGCAAATGAGCCAGAAACGTACTTTCTTATTTCATTACATATATTTCCACCCTTAGCTGTTTGCAAGGACGCTGTGTTTCAGGGGGTGTTTTCTCTTTAAGTGGTAAAGGGGATGGAATGGTAGAATTAGATTCCCAAATATCAGGTACAAATCCATGAGGCCATTCTAATGAAAATCGAATCTGATTCATATATATATAAACGCTATAACCATGTGACTCTGGTTATAGGGACTAGCAGCCCCCCTTTGCTCCCCTGGCCGGCCTCCCATCTTCCACCCTCGGTAAACTTGAGCTCATCCGAAACTCTGCCGCCGGTAACCTAACTCGCACCAATACCCGTTCACCCATCACCCCTGTGCTTGCTGACCTACATTGGGTTCCTGGTTCCCAATGCCTCAAATTTAAAATTCTCGTCCTTGTGTTCAAATCCCTCCATGGCCTTGCCCCTCCCGATCTCTGTAACCTCCTCCAGTCCTACAACCGTCCCCCAAACACACCCCCTCCCCAACCCCAGATCTCTGCGCTTCTCCAATTCTGGCCTCTTGCCCATCCCCGATTTTAATCACTCCGCCATTGGCGGCCATGGTTTCAGTTGCCTAGGCCCCAAATTCTGGAATTACCTTCCAAAGCCTCTCCGCCTCTCTACCTCTCTCCTCCTCCTTTAAGATGCTCCTTAAAATCTACCTCTTTGGCTAAGCTTTTGATCACCTGTCTTAATATCTCCTTATGTGACTCAGTGTCAAATTTTGTTTGATAATCGCTCCTGTGAAGCACCTTGGGATGTTTTGCTATGTTAAAGGTGCTATATAAATGCAAGTGGTTGTTGGTTTGTACCTTATAGGTGAGGCCAGTGGCATTATAGTCCCTAAAACTGCCATAAAATTCCTGGAATGGTATGTAATTAAAAACTGAGCTTGAATTATTCAGTCAGCCTAAACCTCGAAACCTAACCATGCCCATCCCACTTAATTAAACAGGAAGGGATCCATTCATATGAGATAGGGCTGATGCTAAAGTGCAATAGGTAGAAATTAGACACAATAATTAATATTGATCAATGGTTGATGGATCTGGCTAGTTACAGGAAATAATCAATAGAATTTTAGTTTTAAATCCTTTCCTCGGTTCATGCTAAAACGGGGCTTAGAGGGTTAAATTATGAGGACAGGTTGCATAAACTTGGTTTGTATTTCCTTGAGTTTAGAAGATTGAGGGGTGATCTGATTGAGGTGTTTAAAATGTTAAAAGGATTTGATAGGGTAGATATAGAGGAACTATTTCTTCTGGTGGGGGAAATCAAAAACCAGGGGACATAATCTTAAAATTAGAGTCAGGCCACTCAGGAGGGAAATCAGGAATTTCACACAAATGGTAGTGGAAAGCTGGAATTCTCTCCACTATGGATGCTGGAACAATTGGAGCTTTCAAGACTGAGATTGGTAGATTTTTGTTTGGTAAGGTTACTAAGGGATATGGAACAAAAGCAGGTAAATATGGATGAGGCACAGATCAGTCATGATATAATCGAATGAAGGAACAGGCTCAAGGGGCTGAGTGGCCTACTCCTGTTCCTATGTTCCTATGAATATTGTATGGTTTGGTGTCATTTTTTGGTAACATCTGTTGGGCACATTTCATATTTGGTCTGTCAGTTGACATGTATTGTAGACGGTTTGTCTAAAGACATCCGCACAGTGAAATTAAACCGAGCTGAATATTGGTCAATGAACTGACTTTAATGACTAAGGTCAGGGCATGTGGAGTCAGGGGACAAGTAGCAAAATGGATGGCAAGCTGGCTAAAAAAAAAGAAAACAAAGGGTAGGGGTTAAAGGTTATTCAGTCTGGCAAAAGTTGGGAAGTGGTGTTCCACAAGAATCAGTACTGGGGCCACTGTTGTTCACCATTTACACAAACAATTTGGATTCAGAAATTGGAAGTACAATTTCAAAATTTGTGGACGACAGCAAACTGGGAGGTAAAATTAATACCAAGGAGGACTGGAACAAAATACAGGAAGACATTAATAAACTTGCAGAATTGGAGTGTAATTGGCAAATGAATTTCAATATAGATGAGTGTGAGGTATTACATTTTGGTAGGAAGAATAAGAGGCTACATACTGCTTGGGTATTAACAGTCTAAATGGGGTAGAGGAGCAGACAGATCCTGGGGGTACAGATACACAAATCACTAAAAGTAGCCACGCAGGTTAATAAGGCCATAAAAAAAAAGCAAATCAAGCACTGGGGTTCATTTCTCAAAGGATAGGATAGAAAAGCAGAGAAGTTATGTTAAACTTGTATAGAACCTTGGTTAGACCACACTTGGAGTACTGTGAACAGTTCTGGTCTCCATATTATAAAAAGGATATAGAGGCACTGGAGAAGGTACAAAAAAGATTTACTAAGATGATAACAGAACTGAGAGGTTATACCTATCAGGAAAGATTGAGCAGGCTGTGGCTCTTTTCTCTAGAAAAAAGGCTGAGAGGTGACCTGATAGAGGTCTTTAAGATTATGAAAGGATTTGATAGGGTAGACATAGAGAAGATGTTTACACTTGCGGGGGAGACCAGAACTATGGGCCGTAACTATAAGATGGTCACTAATAAATCCAATAGGGAATTCAGGAGAAACTTCTTTACCTGGAGAATGGTTAGAATGTGGAACTCACTACTACAAGGAATAGTTGAGGGGACTAGCATAAATGCATTTAAGGGGAAGCTGGATAAACACATGAGGGAGAAAGGAATAGAAGGATATGTTGATGGGGTGAGATGAAGCAGGGAGGGAGGAGGATTTGTGGAGCATAAACACCGGCATGGACCTGATGGGCTGAATGGCCTGTTTCTGTGCTGTACATTCTATGTACCGATCCTTGCAACCCAACAGGGCGATACAACGGCTGCAAATCGGTGTCAGTGGAAAAAGTCAGCTGGAAAAGTGAAAATAGCGGCAAAGGTTGCTGAATAATTCTCGAAGTGGGAAAGGGGATGAGAGCAGGTTTAGTCCGATCGACCCACCAGTAGATAGTTTATATATTGGAGCTTTTAACTGGGCAGTGAGTGGAACTGGGCAGTGCGTGTGTATATATATATATCACATATATAGATAGATAGATGGAGATAGACAGATAGATAGACAATATGTGCTGCCTTTTCCCTGTAGTTTGTGGGTCTGCGTCCTATTGCTTATTTCTACCTGTGATAAATTAATTTCAGTAAACGAATAAGTCACGAGAAGACGATTTTGATATTTCAGTTCATTACTAAACCTTTGGAACCGATCAGTTCCGTCCCAAGCAGATCGCAGTAACGGAGCACGCTGGTGATTTCAATTGACATTTCCCGTGTTTAAATTAAAACAAATTGTCTTTATTTCCTGCTTATTGCTAGATTCCACCCCGCCCCAACTTTAAATCTCTGTACATTGGCAGTAGTTCTGCTCCCCAGGTTTTGTCGGAGCCGCTGCCTATTCCTGGTTATTTATTTCAGGCTCTCACCGTTTCCTCTCTCCGCCGCAGTAAATGCTTTCGTTCATTAAAGAACAAGTTTGCCTAGTGCTGTTAACTCGGCGCAGTGCAAAAATAAACAGCTTCAAAAACAAATCAAATGAAAGGTGTCATTCTAACATTCCCAAAGAGCCGGCGGCGAAGATGCATTAAAAAAAAGGACAGATTTCGTTGTCTGGAACGAATCCTATCGCTTCACTCGTATCCCGTTTGCAACACAGTTTAAAAATCTTTCCTGAACTCTTTTCCTTATTTAAGATTGGACGTTTTATTTAACTTCTTGTCCATTACAGTGAAACGGTCAACAACTGCCCATCCAAACATAAACGAGAAAGCAGTTTATGTTTGGATGGGCAGTTGTTGACTAAATTTTATTTCTGTAAATAAACCCATCGCCACTATTCCAATTTACAAACATGACGTTTCCTCAATATCAAATATCAAATAATCCGGTTTACACAAGGCAGACTCAACCAGACCAACAGCACAATGTACAGGAAATGCGGCTCTTGTTAATATAACTTATCACAGCCTAACCAATTCTCAGAAACCAGACCCGCTCTCTGTGTATCTCTAAGGATTATGTACTTAACTTTGTCAATGTCCTCGGTGTGTAAAACATACCTGTTGCCTAAATTTCAATGTACACCTGTGACTTTTATTGTCTTGTATATTTCAGATTGTTCGATTGCATCAAATTAATAACGGTTTTTAATCGCAAAACTGTATCATTTCTAATCAATATTTCACGCAAATGGTTAAAGGTAATATTATTACAGCAGGTGATCATTGGTTCACTGGCTGCTGGCACCGAAATAAATTCTGCATTCATTTATAAAGTAGCAAAATAAAGCAACAATTTTTAAAGCAAATTCAACATAATCCATTTGAAAGGGAACGGATTTGGTGTGAAGGATTAAAACCTGTAAATCTTTAAGCTGGTACATTGGAGAGTTTAGTCCCTCTCTGACCGGGGTAGATGTTATGGAGACTTCCAATGGAACAGTTAACCTGTCTTTCTGTGAACACCCCCTCTCCCTTTCTGATTTAAGCTGATATAAATGGTGCCTGGTGCAGAGGGAAATAGACTTTAAAAAAAAACCATGTTAACCAAAAAAAATATATGAAATTACAAATTGAAAGATAAGACGGAAAAGCCGGAGTCTGACTCCGGAGACGGATTGACACTGGAACAGAAAGAAAGGCTTGTAGTTATAAAGCGCCTTTCACAACCTCGTGAGGTCCCAAAGTCCTTTACCGTTAACGTGTGTAGAGCAAAAAGGGGTCGCAGCGAACCGGCAGCCTGTTTTACGCCGTGTCAATAGAATAGTAAATGGAGCAAAGGACTAAAATGGGCTGCTGATTCGCTATGAGCCCTTTTTACTACTAGCAAAGACCAATGTCATCGCGTGTGCATCTCGCCGTAAAACCCAATATTCCATCAGCTTTCTTTGATGGTCTTACCCGCTTGAGGTGCTGCTTTTAACATCTTGTGAACCAGAACCCCCAAATCTCTCTGCTCCTCCACAATTCCCAGCTGCCCCCTCCCCATTCAAAGTATAATTATTAGTTTTAGTTTTTTTTAATCAAAAGCTACCATCTCATATTTACTGACATCGAATTGCATCTGCCACTTTTTTGCAGATCTTATCACTATCCCCTTGTGGCTTCAGTAGATTCTGCAGCTTGTAACTTCCACAGAATTATTTGCGCTGTCTCCTATTTTAGTATTGTCGACAGATGTGAATACCACTCACTCCGACCCTGTATTCAAATCATTGATGTACACAATGAACAGAAGCGGTCCCAGAACGGAACCTTGTGGGACATTGTTACCCACTTCCAACCATTCTGAGAAACTGCCCTTAACTCCTGCGCTCTGTTTCCCAACTTCTACCTACTGTCTTCTCATTCTATACCCATGAATCCTCTCCAATAGTCTCCTGTGTGGTACCTTGTCAAAGGCTTTCTGGAAGTCCATGTATATCACATCCACTCGATTTGCCCCATCCACCATGTCCATCACCTCCCCAAATTCTAGTAGGCTTGTCGTTGCCTGGTCATCTGAACCCCTCGATCAGATTCCAGCCTGTAACTCATTCCGGGGTAGGCATTATTCTATATATAAACTGTCTGAACCCCCCGATTAGATTACAGTCTGTAACTCACTCCCAGGTATCCATTATTTTCTATATAAACCATCTGATCCCCTCAATTAGATTCCAGCCTGTAACTCACTCCCGTGAAATCCGTGTTGACTTCTTCTGATTATTTATTCTTCATTTAGATATTTAGTAATTTCATTCTTTAATTAAAGCTTCCAAAATGTTCCCTTTTTACAGATGTTAAGTTAACAGACCTTTAACTACCTGGGTTAGCTCTGTCTCCTTTTTTGAAAATGGATATTACTCTGGCCACTCTCCAGTCCTCCAGAATACACCCACTCTCGGTAGAACCCTGAAATATAAGTTCGAGGGCCCTCCTTATTTCTTCCCTCCTTTCGGTCAGAATCCTGCGATGTATCCCATCGGGTCCTGGCACTTTGTCTTCCTTTAGATTAACTGACTGCTCTAATACTCTCCTTTTGTTTATTGTAATCTTACTTTTAACCAATGCAGGATTTACCTCCTCCCCAATATTTCTCTACTGTTAGTAATGCAGTGAAGTATTATTATATATTCCCGATTGTTTCTGTTTATTTCTCTACTAACTCACTATCCCCTCCTCTCAGGGCTTCCACCTCACAGTTAATAATTCTCTTTTTTACTGCTATGTTTGCAAAATACATTACTGTTCTTTTGAATATTTTTTGAAATTCTATCCTCATATTTCCTGATTGCTTTCCTTATCCTTTTTAAAATCAGTTTGTTATTTTCTCACATTCTGTCTTATTTTTATCACATCCAATGGGGCCAATATGCCCTCTTCTTCAACTTTAGTTTTTTTCTAACCTTTTTATTTGTAGATGCCATTCTGAAACTTGAAATAGTCCCCTTTGTTAATGGTATATATTTATTCTGCAACTTTGTAAACTCCTCTTTAAAAATATCCCACTATCGATCTACAGACTTGTGTGCCAATTTTTCTTTCCTCCTCTAATCAGCTAGATCACTCTTCATCTTTCTGAAACCTGCCCTATTTCAATCTGCTGTCCTTTATGTACTGGCTTCTTCCCTTTCTACTTGGACCTTAAACCGTATCATATTATGGTCACTGCTCCTGTGGTGCTCACCCACATTTAACTCATCAGCCTGTTCTACATCATTTTTCATAACTAGATCTAGCAACACCTCTCCACTTGTAGGAATATGGATATATTTCTTGAGGAAGGAGTCTTACACCCATTTTAGGAATTCCATTCCTTTTTCTCAATTTACTCCCTCCCTGTTCCAATCAATGAATAATAGATACCTTGGAGTGAGTTACAGGCTGGAATCTAATTGAGGGGTTTAGATGGTTTATATATAGAATAATGGATACCTTGGAGTGAGTTACAGGCTGGAATCTAATCGAGGGGATCAGATGGTTTATATATAGAATAATGGATACCCGGGAATGAGTTACAGGCTGGAATCTAATCGAGGGGTTTAGATGGTTTATATATAGAATAATGGATACCTTGGAGTGAGTTACAGACTGGAATCTAATCGAGGAGATCAGATGGTTTATATAGAAAATAATGGATACCCGGGAGTGAGTTACAGGCTGGAATCTAATCGAGGAGATCAGATGGTTTATATAGAAAATAATGGATACCTTGGAGTGAGTTACAGACTGGAATCTAATCGAGGGGTTCAGACGGTTTATATGTAGAATAATGGATACCTGGGAGTGAGTTACAGGCTGGAATCTAATTGAGGGGATCAGATCGTTTATATAGAAAATAATGGATACCTGGGAGTAAGTTACAGACTGGAATCTAATCGGGGGGTTCAGACAGTTTATATATAGAATAATGTCTACCCCGGAATGAGTTACAGGCTGGAATCTAATCGAGGGGTTCAGATGGTTTATATATAGAATAATGGGTACCCGGGAGTGAGTTACAGGCTGGAATCTGATCGAGGGGTTCAGATGGTTTATATATAGAATAATAGATATCTGGGACTGTTAGCTATCATTCTATTTTAGAGCGATTTAAAAGCATTTATTAAAATCTATAAGATAGTTAGTCCTGTGTGCAGATGTGTGTACAATGATGCCGGGGCTTATTGCAGTTCCTCTCTCCACTATTTTAACAAGCGTTAACATATTTATTTGAACTAGATAAACATCTCCTGTAAAAAAACAAAGGACTAGAATAAGGTGTTAACCGTTTGCATGCAAATGTTGGTAATTTCTAGGCTCCTAAGCTGCTTTCAGCGAGGTGCAAGCCCAGCTGCTGAGTCATTGGATCAGCAGCTTGAGGGAGGGGAAACCACTGGGATCCCTAATGAAGCAAAGTCCTACTACTGACACATAGTCATATATAACACGGGAGGGATTCAGTGAAGGAGGAATAACCCGGGGTAAGATTCCATTTCACCACTCTGCGGAACATCACGAAATCAATGGTGACATTTCCTCAGGTCACTATGTCTAGAAAAATCATAGAAACGTTGGGGTAGATTTTGTTCTGGGCCCAACCAGCGCGTGCCCGAACCGAGAGGCCTGAGAATCAATGGAAATCGTTCCTCGGGCCTCATCGGCATACTGGGCACGAGCGGCCAGTGCTGGAGGTGCCATTCCATGGGCAGCTTCTCCGAGTGAATAGAATCATAGAATCACAGAAAGGTTACATCACGGAAGGAGGCCATTTGGCCCATCGAGTCTGTGCTGGCTCTATGCAAGAGCAATCCAGCTAGTCCAACTCCCCCAGCCTATCCCCATAGAGCTGCAAATATTTTCCTTTCAAGTACTTATCCAGTTCCCTTTTGAAGGCCATGATTGAATCTGACTCCCCCACCCACTTGGGCAGAGCATTCCAGATCCTAACCATTCACTGCATGAAAAAAATTTTCCTCATATCACCTTTGGTTCTTTTGTCAATCACCTTAAATCTATGTCCTCTGGTCCTTGACCCTTCCCCATGGGAACAGTTTCTCTCTATATACTCTGTCTAGACCCTTCATGATTTTGAACACGTCAATCAAATCTCCTCTCAACCATCTCTATTCCAAGTAGAACAACCCCAGCTTCTCCAGTCTATCTACATAACTAAAGTTCCTCATCCCTGGAATCATTCTAGTAAATCCCTTCTGCACCCTCTCTAAGGCCTTCACATCTTTCCTAAAGTGCGGTGCCCAGAACTGGACACAATACTCCAGTTGTGGCCGAACCAGTATTTTATGAAGGTTCATCATGACTTCCTTGCTTTTGTACTGTATTCCTCTATTTATAAAGCCCAGGATCCTGTATGCTTTTTTAACCACTTTCTCAACCTGCCCTGCCACCTTCAACAATTTGTATACATATACCCCCCAGATCTCTCTGTTCCTGTATCCCTTTTAGAGTTGTGCCCTCTAGTTTATATTGCCTCTCCTCAGTCTTCCTACCAAAATGTATCACTTCGCATTTTTCCACGTTAAATTTCATCTGCCACGTGTCTGCCCATGCCACCAGCCTGTCTATATCCTCTTGAATCCTCACTATCCTCCTTACTGTTCACTATACTTCCAAGTTTTGTGTCATCTGCAAATTTGGAAATTGTGCCCTCTACACCCAAGTCCCAGTCATTCATATATATCAAGAAAAGTAGTGGTCCCAGCACCGACCCTTGGGGAACACCACTGTACAACTCCCTCCAATCCGAAAAACAGCTGTTCACCACTACTCTCTGTTTCCTGTTACTTAGCCAATTCTGTATCCATGCTGCTACTGCCCCTTTATTCCATGGGCTGCAATCTTGATGACAAGACTATTATGTGGCACTTCATCAAATGTCTTTTGAAAGTCCATATACACCACATCAACTGCATTGCCCTCATCTACCCTCTCTGTTACCTCATCAAAAAACTCTATCAAGTTAGTTAAACACAATTTGCCTTGAACAAATCCGTGTTGGCTTTCCCTAATCAATCCACACTTGTCCAAGTGACTGCTAATTCTGTCCCGATTATCGTTTCTAAAAATTTCCCCACCACCGAGGTTAAACTGACTGGCCTATAGTTATCCTTACACCCTTTTTTGAACAAGGGTGTAACATTTGCAATTCTCCAGTCCTCTGGCACCACCCCCGTATCTACGGATGTTTGGAAGATTATGGCCAGTACCTCCGCAATTTCCACCCTCACTCCCCTCAGCAACCTAGGATGCATCCCATCCGGACCGGGTGACGTATCTACTTTAAGCACAGCTAGTCTTTCTAGTACCTCTTCTTTATCAATTTTTAGCCCATCCAGTATCTCAACTACATCTTCCTTTACTGAGTGGCCTGAGGCTGTCAGTTAAGTCCCGGGAGGGGGTTGGAGCAGCCTACGGAGGTGGGGGGAGGGGGGGCCTTTAACGACTCCTCTGGAATCAGTGGAGCATCTGCCTCCAGAGGAATGATTTTGTTTAAAATTCCACCTACCTGTCTTTGGAGGCCCTGGGGGACATTGAAGAATCTTGAGTGGGACAGACAGCACGACTCAAAAAGAGGCCCTCAACAGATGTTAGGAGGCCTCTTAATTTACAGATTCATACAAACATACCACATTGACGGGCACGCAAAGACCAGCTGATCCATCAAGCCTGCCCCACACCATGATGGCCAGACCATCATTGCTAAACACTTCTTCCCCCTACCCCCACAGCCATGCAACCTTCTGGGAGAGACAAAAAAAAAATTAAAAAATCCAGGGCCAATAAGGGAAAAAAATACTCTGGAAAATTCCTCTCCGACCCCCTCAAAACTAGCCCAGGAAATCACAGTTATCTATAAAGCCACTTATGTTCTATATGATACAATCTCTGCCCCAGTCAAAGCCGGTCCAGCTCCCTCATGAAGGCTTACAGCCACCACACCAGCTGGCTCCCAGCTCTCTTGGGACAAACTCAAGGGGCCGAATGCTTAACGCCTGTTTTAGGCATCTGCCTGTGTGATGCCTAAAAAAATAACAGGCCCCATGAATTTAGCAATGGGACCCACACCTGCACAGATTGGGCGCGGGCCGTCCCACTGCTAAAACTGAGATACTTTGCGCCCGTTTTAAGCCCGAGAAACGGTAACCAATCTCTACCCCCTCCTTTCACAATTTCGCTGCACATAGAGGAATTCCTGTCCCCTCCGACCACCCTGTTCTGTTCAGCTTCAGTCGCTGGCTGAAACTCAAAGAAACAAAGCGCTCCTTTATCTGAAAGAGAATCAGTTGCTCGTGTAGCTTTTTTCATTGAGCTGGCGTCTATCATGGAACAGCTGCAGCCACGCTTTGTGCATGTTGTAAAAAAAAAGACTCGAGCAGCCCTTTCCCCCACCCCCTCCCGTTGTGTTTACCCGCATGATCTTGTCAATTTCAAGTCAGTTGCACAAATGCAGTCGAACTGGCTTCAAACGTGACTGCATTTGGATCCAGTGCAGGAGCGGAGCGCGAGCAAACAAATTATTGCGACAACATCTTCGACCTAAATATGACATAAAAATATTGGATGGAGGTTTTTTTTCTTCCAAAAGCAAATAAATAAAATGAAATCTGAATTGACCGATGAAATCACATCCCAATTGGGGATGTGCACAGAAGCGCGGATGCGATTAACAGGGTTGTACATTGTCTTTAACTCAATAGAGCCATGAACTCGAGGGCATATTGGATTGTGTCAGACGCTAGGAGAGTTCCCCAGCTACCAGCTGAACAAACAGCACAGATGAAGAGTGAGATTCTGCCCCCTCTCCCACCCCTGGTACATCTGACCCACCAGGAAGGGACAGACAGCTGAACTGTCCTAAATGGGGGAGAGGTCCATTGATAAAAAGATATTGTTATAGATGTGCTCATGATGTTCACTATATGGGATAATACAATATGAGAGAAAGGAAGAGAGATCATAGAATCATACTGCACAGAAGGATGCCATTTGGCCCATCATGCCTGTGCTTTCTCTTTGAAAGAGCTATCCAATTAGTCCCACTCCCCTGTTCTTTCCTCATTGCCCTGCAAATTTTTCTCCTTCAATATTTCTCTAATTCCCTTTTGAAAGTTACTATTGAATTTGCTTCCACCACCCTTTCAGGCAGCGCATTCCAGGTCATAATAACTCGTTGCGTAAAAAAAAATTCTCCTCATCTCCCCCCTGGTACTTTTGCCAATTATCTTAAATCTATGTCCTCTGGTTACCGACCCTCCTGCCAGTGGAAACAGTTTCTCCCTATTTATTCTATCAAAACCCCTCATAATTTTGAACACCTCTATCAAATCTCCCTTTAACCTTCTCTGTTCTAAGAAGAACAACCCCAGCTTCTCCAGTCTCTCCACATAACTGAAGTCCCTCATCCCCAGTACCATTCTGGTAAATCTCTTCTGCACCCTTTCTAAGGCCTTGACATCCTTCCTAAATTGTGGTGCCCAGTTTTGAACACAATACTCCAGCTGAGGTCTAACCAGTGTTTTATAAAGGTTTAGCATAATTTCCTTGTTTTTGTACTCTATGCCTCTATTAATAAAGCCCAGGATCCCATATGCTTTTTTAACAGCCTTCTCAACTTGTCCTGCCACCTTCAAAGCCACATCAACTGCACTACCCTCGTCAACCCTCTCCGTTACTTCATCAAAAAACTCAATCAAGTTAGTCAAACAAGATTTTCCTTTAACAAATCCGTGCTGACTTTCATTTATTAAACCATATATTTTCCCGAGTGCCAATTCATTTTGTCCTAGATTATTGTCTCTGAAAGTTTTCCCACCACCGGCGTTAGGCTGACTGGCCTGCAATTGCTGGGTTTATCCCTCTCCCCTTTTTTGAACAGGGGCGTAATATTTGCAGTCCTCCAGTCCTCTGGCACCGTCCTCATATCTAAGGAGGATTGGAAGATTGTGGCCAGAGCCTCCACAATTTCCAGCCTTACTTCCCTCAGTAACCTAGGATGCAAGCCATCTGGACCGGGTGACTTTTCTACTTTGAGTACTGCCAATCTTTTAAGTACCTCCTCTTTATCTATTTTTATCCCATCCAATATCACTACTACCTCCTCCTTTACTGCTACATTGGCAGCATCCTCTTCTCTAGTGAAGATGGATGTGAAATATTCATTTAGTGCCTCAGCCATGCCCTCTGCCTCCACAAGAAGATCTCCTCTTTTGTCCCTAATCAATCCCACCCCACCCTTTTACTATTTATATGCTTATAAAAGACTTTTGTGTTCCTTATTGTTAGCCGCTAATCTATTCTCATACTCTCTCTTTGCCCCTCTTACTCCCTTTTTTAAATCTCCTCTGTACTTTCTGTATTCAGCCTGGTTCTCTACTGTATTATGAACCTTGCATTTGTCATAACCCTCCTTTTTCTGTTTCATTTTACTCTCTATATCTTTAGTCATCCAGGGAGCTCTAACTTTGGATGCCCTTCCTTTCCCCCTCATTGGGATGTGTCGACTCTGTACCCAAACCAACTCCCCCTTGAAGGCCTCCCATTGTTCAGTTGCTGTTTTGCCTGCCAATTTTTGATTCCAATCCACCTGGGCAAGGTCCCTTTTTAACTCACTGAAATTAGCCCTTCTCCAGTTTAGTATTTTCACATTTGATTGTTCCTTGTCCATTTCCATAACTATTTTAAACCTAATAATATTATGATCTCTGTTCCCCAAATGCTCCCCCATTGAAACATGTCTCACTTCATTCCCCAGAACTAGATCCAGCACTATTTCCTTCCTCGTTGGGCTGGTAACACACCGTTCCAGAAAGTTCACTTGTACACAAAATAAGGAGGAAAAAGAGAGACTTATATTTATATAGCACCTTTCACGACCTCAGGACATCCCAAAACACTTCACAGCCATTAAATTTGAAATATAATCACCATTGCAACAAGGTCCCACAAACAGAGATGAAATAAATGACTAATTAATCTTTTCGGTGGTGTTGTTTGAGGGATAAATATTTAGCCAGGACAACTCCTCTTCGATTAGTGCCATGGCAACTCTTACATCTCTGAGCAGGCAGAGAGAGACCTTGGTTTAATGTCACATCTCACCCTCTCAGAATAGCGCTGAAGTGTCAGCCTAGGTTATTATACTGTAGTCCTTGCATTGCGGCTTGAACCCATAACCTTCTCACTTGGGGGTGGGGTGAAAATGCCACCAACTGAGCCAAGGTTGATACCTGGTCACCGCCATCCTGAGAACCATTCTAGGCTGCCTCTGGCAACGTCACTAATATTACACAAACAGCCGTGTACAGGTGCATCAAGCAAGTCACAGAGGCATTGTCTTCAAGAGCAAACTGATCCATCACCTTTCTCGTGGTTTCTGTGTGGTAATTTTGATGTAAAGATTGAGGGGTGATCTGATCGAGGAGTTGAAAATGTTAATATGGGTAGATACGGAGAAATTATTTCCTCTGGTGGGGGAATCAGGAATAAGGGGGCATAACCTTAAAATTAGAGTTAGGCCGTTCAGGAGCGAAATCAGGGAGCACTTCTTCACACAAAGGATAGTACAAATCTACAACTTTCTCCCCCAAAAGGCTGTGGATGCTGGGGGTCAATTGGAGCTTTCAAGACTGAGATAGACAGATTTTTGTTAGGTAAGGGTATCAAGGGATACAGATCAAAGGCAGGTAAATGTTGTTAAGGTACAGATCAGCCATGATCGAATTGAATGGTGGAGCAGGCTCGAGGGTAAAAATGGCCTATCCCTGTCCTAATGTTCCTAGGTAGGAAGAGGCTACAGCAGATAGGGGCCTCCCTCAATGCCTCCACTGGTTAAAGCACGTCATAGAGTGGATCACCATCATACAGGTTATTGAGGTCCTAGGTTCAATCTCTAGGTCCATGCTGTTAGTTGCTCTCAGCCAGAGTAACAATAGGATTTCAGCTCCCATGGGTTAGGCAGACAGGAAAAAAAAACACCCAGGGATTACCATCCAGCAACTTCTGCTGGAAAACACACACATCAATCTACAGCCAACACATGTCAGGAGAGTAGGGAAGATTGTTTTTTTTTATTCGTTCATGGGATGTGGGCGTCACTGGCAAGGCCAGCATTTATTGCCCATCCCTAATTGCCCTTGAGAAGGTGGTGGTGAGCCGCCTTCTTGAACCGCTGCAGTCCATGTGGTGAAGGTTCTCCCACAGTGCTGTTAGCAAGGGAGTTCCAGGATTTTGACCCAGCGACGATGAAGGAACGGCGATATATTTCCAAGTCGGGATGGTGTGTGACTTGGAGGGGGTCGTGCAGGTGGTGTTGTTCCCATGTGCCTGCTGCTCTTGTCCTTCTAGGTGGTAGAGGTCGTGGGTTTGAGAGGTGCTGTCGAAGAAGCCTTGGCGAGTTGCTGCAGTGCATCCTGTGGATGGTGCACACTGCAGCCACAGTGCGCCGGTGGTGAAGGGAGTGAATGTTCAGGGTGGTGCTTTGTCCTGGATGGTTAGGGGTGGGAAAGAGAAGCTGACGGGAGAATTGCTGCCTCTGTCAGCTGTGGCTCAGTGGGTAGCACTCTTGTCTCTGATGTTAAAAGGTAGTGGGTTCAAATCCGACTCCAGGCAGTTGAGTACATGATCGAGGCTGATATTTCCCAGTGGAGTGCTGCACCGTTGGAGGTGTCATCTTTTGGATGAAACGTGAAACTGAGGCCCCGTCTGCCCTCTCAGGTGGACGTAAAAGATCCCATGACACTATTTCGGAGAAGAGCAGGGGAGTTCTCCATGGTGTCCTGGCCAATATTTATCCCTCCACGAACATCACTAAAACAAATTATCTGGTCATTATCACATTGCAGTTTTAGGCTGCTGCTTTTCCTACATTATAACTATGACTACACTTCAAAAGTACTTAATTGGCTGCAAATGGGCTTTGGGATGTCCTGAGGTCATAAAAAGGCTTGATATAAATGCAAGTCTTTCTTTCTTCTTCTTTCTTTGGATGGGAACATGGGAGTTCAGGGCTCCAGGGTAAATCTGGGCTTTCTTCATCAATTCACAATCCCCACCCCTGTCCCACTGGAAGTGTTTCACTACTCAGTGCACTGACCCTGCCAACCCGCTCCTGTAGCCGTTCGCCATCACAAGGCCCGCCCTCCAGGCGCTGTTACCGCGCATCGCTGTTACCGTGCATCGCTGTTACCGTGCATCGCTGTTACCATGTGCTGCTGTTACCGTGCGCTGCTGTTACCGTGCGTCACTGCTACCATGTGCTGCTGTTACTGTGCGTCGCTGTTACCATGTGCTGCTGTTACCGTGCGTCACTGCTACCATGCATCGCTGTTACCATGCATCGCTGTTACCATGCATTGCTGTTACCGTGCACTGCTGTTACCGTGCGTCGCTGCTACCATGCGCTGCTGTTACCGTGCGTCGCTGTTACCATGCGTCGCTGTTACCATGCGCAGCTGTCACCGTGCGTCGCTGTTACCATGCATCGCTGCTACCGTGCGTCGCTGTTACCGTGCGCTGCTGTTACCCTGCGTCGCTGTTACCATGTGCTGCTGCTACCGTGCATTGCTGTTACCATGTGCTGCTGTTACCGTGCGTCGCTGTTACCATGTGCTGCTGTTACCGTGCGCTGCTGTTACTGTGCGTCGCTGTTACGATGTGCTGCTGTTACCGTGCGTCGCTGTTACCATGCGTCGCTGTTACCGTGCGCTGCTGTTACCGTGCGTCGCTGTTACCATGTGCTGCTGTTACCGTGCGTCGCTGTTACCGTGCGCTGCTGTTACCGTGCGTCGCTGTTACCATGCGCTGCTGTTACCGTGCGTCGCTGTTACCATGCGTCGCTGTTACCGTGCGCTGCTGTTACCATGCGTCGCTGTTATCGTGCATCGCTGTTACCGTGCGCTGCTGTTACCATGCGTCGCTGTTACCATGTGCTGCTGTTACCGTGCGTCGCTGTTACCATGTGCTGCTGTTAGCGTGCGTCACTGCTACCATGCATCGCTGTTACCATGCGCTGCTGTTAACGTGCGTCGCTGTTGCCATTTGCTGCTGTTATCGTGCGTCGCTGTTACCGTGCGTCGCTGTTACTGTGCGTCGCTGTTACTGTGCGTCGCTGTTACCATGCATCGCTGTTACCATGTGCTGCTGTTAACATGCGTCGCTGTTACCGTGCGATGCTGTCACTGTGCGTCGCTGTTACCATGTGCTGCTGTTAACATGCGTCGCTGTTACCGTGCGATGCTGTCACTGTGCGTCGCTGTTACCATGTGCTGCTGTTACCATGCGCTGCTGTTACCGTGCGTCGCTGTTACCGTGCGATGCTGTTACTGTGCGTCGCTGTTACTGTGCGCTGCTGTTACCGTGCATCGCTGTTACCGTGCGCTGCTGTTACCGTGCGTCGCTGTTACCGTGCGTCGCTGTTACCATGTGCTGCTGTTACCGTGCGTCGCTGTTACCGTGCGCTGCTGTTACCGTGCGTCGCTGTTACCACGCGTCGCTGTTACCGTGCGCCGCTGTTAACATGTGCTGCTGATACCGTGCGTCGCTGTTACCATGCGTCGCTGTGACCATGCGTCGCTGTTAACATGTGCTGCTGTTACCGTGCGTCGCTGTTACCGTGCGCTGCTGTTACCATGCGTCGCTGTTACCGTGTGTCGCTGTTACCATGCATCGCTGTTACCGTGCGCTGCTGTTACTGTGCGTCGCTGTTAACGTACGTCGCTATTATCGTGCGTCGCTGTTACCGTGCGCTGCTGTTAACCGTGCATCGCTGTTACCATGTGCTGCTGCTACCGTGCGTTGCTGTTACCGTGCGCTGCTGTTACCGTGCGTCGCTGTTACCGTGCGTCGCTGTTACCATGTGCTGCTGCTACCGTGCGTTGCTGTTACCGTGCGCTGCTGTTACCGTGCGCTGCTGTTACCATGCATCGCTGTTACCATGTGCTGCTGTTACCGTGCGTCGCTGTTACCATGTGCTGCTGTTACCGTGCGTCGCTATTATCGTGCGTCGCTGTTACCGTGCGCTGCTGTTACCGTGCGTCGCTGTTACCATGTGCTGCTGTTACCATGCATCGCTGTTACCATGTGCTGCTGTTACCGTGCGTCGCTATTATCGTGCGTCGCTGTTACCGTGCGCTGCTGTTACCGTGCGTCGCTGTTACCATGTGCTGCTGTTACCGTGCGTCGCTGTTACCGTGCGCTGCTGTTACTGTGCGTCGCTGTTACCATGTGCTGCTGTTACCGTGCGTCGCTGTCACCGTGCGTCGCTGTTACCATGTGCTGCTGTTAGCGTGCGTCGCTGTTACCGTGTGCTGCTGTTACCGTGCGTCGCTGTTACCATGTGCTGCTGTTACCATGCATCGCTGTTACCGTGCGCTGCTGTTACCGTGCGTCGCTGTTACCGTGCGCTGCTGTTACCGTGCGTCGCTGTTACCATGCATCGCTGTTACCGTGCGCTGCTGTTACCGTGCGTCGCTGTTACCATGTGCTGCTGTTACCGTTCGTCGCTGTTACCATGCATCGCTGTTACCGTGCGTCGCTGTTACCATGCGTCGTTGTTACCGTGCGCTGCTGTTACCGTGCGTCGCTGTTACCGTGCGCTGCTGTTACTGTGCGTCGTTGTTACCGTGCGTCGCTGTTAACATGTGCTGCTGTTACCCTGCGTCACTGTTACCGTGCGTCGCTGTTACCGTGCGCCGCTGTTACCGTGCGTCGCTGTTACCATGTGCTGCTGTTACCGTGCGTCGCTGTTACCGTGCGTCGCTGTTACCGTGCACTGCTGTTACCGTGCGTCGCTGTTACCATGTGCTGCTGTTACCATGCATCGCTGTTACCGTGCGCTGCTGTTACCGTGCGTCGCTGTTACCATGTGCTGCTGTTACCGTGCGTCGCTGTTACCATGCGCTGCTGTTACCGTGCGTCGCTGTTACCGTGCGCTGCTGTTACCGTGCGTCGCTGTTACCATGTGCTGCTGTTACCGTGCGTCGCTGTTACCGTGCGCTGCTGTTACTGTGCGTCGCTGTTACCATGTGCTGCTGTTACCGTGCGTCGCTGTTACCGTGCTCTGCTGTTACCGTGCGTTGCTGTTACCATGTGCTGCTGTTACCGTGCGCTGCTGTTACCGTGCGTCGCTGCTACCATGCGCTGCTGTTACCGTGCGTCGCTGTTACCATGTGCTGCTGTTACTGTGCGTCGCTGTTACCATGTGCTGCTGTTACCGTGCGTCACTGCTACCATGCATCGCTGTTACCATGCATCGCTGTGACCATGCATTGCTGTTACCGTGCACTGCTGTTACCGTGCGTCACTGCTACCATGCGCTGCTGTTACCGTGCGTCGCTGTTACCATGCGTCGCTTTTACCATGCGCTGCTGTCACCGTGCGTCGCGGTTACCATGCATCGCTGCTACCGTGCGTCGCTGTTACCATGTGCTGCTGCTACCGTGCATTGCTGTTACCATGTGCTGCTGTTACCGTGCGTCGCTGTTACCGTGCGCTGCTGTTATCGTGCGCTGCTGTTACCGTGCGTCGCTGTTACCGTGCGATGCTGTTACCGTGCGTCGCTGTTACCGTGCGTCGCTGTTACCATGTGCTGCTGTTACCGTGCGCTGCTGTTACCGTGCGTCGCTGTTACCATGTGCTGCTGTTACCGTGCGCTGCTGTTACCGTGCGTCGCTGTTACAATGTGCTGCTGTTATCGTGCGCTGCTGTTACCGTGCGTCGCTGTTACCGTGCGCTGCTGTTACCGTGCGTCGCTGTTACCGTGCGCCGCTGTCACCGTGCGTCGCTGTTACCGTGCACTGCTGTTACCGTGCGTCGCTGTTATCATGTGCTGATGTTACCGTGCGTCGCTGTTACCATGCGTCGCTGTTACCATGCACTGCTGTTACCGTGCGTCGCTGTTACCATGCGTCGCTGTTACTGTGCATCGCTGTTACCGTGCGCTGCTGTTACCATGCGTCGCTGTTACCATGCACTGCTGTTACCGTGCGTCGCTGTTACCATGCGTCGCTGTTACCGTGCACTTCTGTTACCGTGCGTCGCTGTTACCATGCGTCGCTGTTAACGTGCATCGCTGTTACCATGCGCTGCTGTTACCATGTGCTGCTGCTAACCTGCGTCGCTGTTACCATGTGCTGCTGTTACCGTGCGTTGCTGTTACCGTGCGCTGCTGTTACCATGCATCGCTGTTACCGTGCGCTGCTGTTACCATGCGTCGCTGTTACCATGTGCTGCTGTTACCATGCGTCGCTGTTATCGTGCGTCGCTGTTACCGTGCGCTGCTGTTACCGTGCGTCGCTGTTACCATGCATCGCTGTTACCGTGCGCTGCTGTTACCGTGCGCTGCTGTTACTGTGCATCGCTGTTACTGTGCGTCGCTGTTACCGTGCGCTGCTATTACCGTGCGTCGCTGTTACCGTGCGCTGCTGTTGCCGTGCGTCGCCGTTACCATGCATCGCTGTTACCGTGCGTCACTGTTACCGTGCGTCGCTGTTACCATGTGCTGCTGTTACCGTTCGTCGCTGTTACCATGCATCGCTGTTACCGTGCGCTGCTGTTACCGTGCGTCACTGTTACCGTGCGTCGCTGTTACCATGTGCTGCTGTTAACCTGCGTCACTGCTACCATGCATCGCTGTTACCGTGCGCTGCTGTTACCATGCATCGCTGTTACCGTGCGTCACTGCTACCATGCATCGCTGTTACCGTGCGTCGCTGTTACCGTGCGTCGCTGTTACCGTGCGCTGCTGTTACCGTGCGTCGCTGTTACCGTGTGTCGCTGTTACCATGTGCTGCTGTTACCGTGCGTCGCTGTTACCATGTGCTGCTGTTACCGTGCGTCGCTGTTACCGTGCGTCGCTGTTACCGTGCGCTGCTGTTACCGTGCGTCGCTGTTACCGTGCGCTGCTGTTACCGTGCGTCGCTGTTACCGTGCGTCGCTGTTACTGTGCGTCGCTGTTACCGTGCGCTGCTGTTACCGTGCGCTGCTGTTACCGTGCGTCGCTGTTACCGTGCGCTGCTGTTACCATGTGCTGCTGTTATCGTGCGCTGCTGTTACCATGTGCTGCTGTTACCGTGCGCAGCTGTTACCGTGCGCCGCTGTTACCGTGCGTCGCTGCTACCATGCATCGCTGTTACCGTGCGCCGCTGTTACCGTGCGTCGCTGTTACCGTGCGCCGCTGTTACCGTGCGTCGCTGCTACCATGCATCGCTGTTACCGTGCGCCGCTGTTACTGTGCGTCGCTGTTACCGTGAGCTGCTGTTACCATGCGTCGCTGTTACCGTGCGCTGCTGTTACCGTGCGTCGCTGTTATCGTGCGTCGCTGTTACCGTGCGCTGCTGTTACCGTGCGTCGCTGTTACCGTGAGCTGCTGTTACCATCCGTCGCTGTTACCGTGCTCTGCTGTTACCGTGCGTCGCTGTTATCGTGCGTCGCTGTTACCGTGCGCTGCTGTTACCGTGCGTCGCTGTTACCGTGCGCTGCTGTTATCGTGCGCTGCTGTTACCGTGCGTCGCTGTTACCATGTGCTGCTGTTACCGTGCGCTGCTGTTACCGTGCGTCGCTGTTACCATGTGCTGCTGTTACCGTGCGCTGCTGTTACCGTGCGTCGCTGCTACCATGTGCTGCTGTTATCGTGCGCTGCTGTTACCGTGCGTCGCTGTTACCGTGCGCCGCTGTCACCGTGCGTCGCTGTTACCGTGCACTGCTGTTACCGTGCATCGCTGTTATCATGTGCTGATGTTACCGTGCGTCGCTGTTACCATGCGTCGCTGTTACCATGCACTGCTGTTACCGTGCGTCGCTGTTACCATGCGTCGCTGTTACCGTGCATCGCTATTACCGTGCGCTGCTGTTACCATGCGTCGCTGTTACCATGCACTGCTGTTACCGTGCGTCGCTGTTACCATGCGTCGCTGTTACCGTGCACTTCTGTTACCGTGCGTCGCTGTTACCATGCGTCGCTGTTACCGTGCATCGCTGTTACCGTGCGCTGCTGTTACCATGTGCTGCTGCTACCCTGCGTCGCTGTTACCATGTGCTGCTGTTACCGTGCGTTGCTGTTACCGTGCGCTGCTGTTACCATGCATCGCTGTTACCGTGCGCTGCTGTTACCATGCGTCGCTGTTACCATGTGCTGCTGTTACCATGCGTCGCTGTTATCGTGCGTCGCTGTTACCGTGCGCTGCTGTTACTATGCATCGCTGTTACTGTGCGTCGCTGTTACCGTGCGCTGCTATTACCGTGCGTCGCTGTTACCGTGCGCTGCTGTTGCCGTGCGTCGCCGTTACCATGCATCGCTGTTACCGTGCATCACTGTTACCGTGCGTCGCTGTTACCATGTGCTGCTGTTACCGTTCGTCGCTGTTACCATGCATCGCTGTTACCGTGCGCTGCTGTTACCGTGCGTCACTGTTACCGTGCGTCGCTGTTACCATGTGCTGCTGTTACCCTGCGTCACTGCTACCATGCATCGCTGTTACTGTGCGCTGCTGTTACCATGCATCGCTGTTACCGTGCGTCACTGCTACCATGCATCGCTGTTACAGTGCGTCGCTGTTACCGTGCGCTGCTGTTACCGTGCGTCGCTGTTACCGTGCGCCGCTGTTACCATGAGCTGCTGTTACCGTGCGTTGCTGTTACCGTGCGCTGCTGTTACCGTGCGTCGCTGTTACCGTGCGTCGCTGTTACCATGTGCTGCTGTTACCGTGCGTCGCTGTTACCGTGCGCTGCTGTTACCGTGCGTCGCTGTTACCGTGCGTCGCTGTTACCGTGCGCTGCTGTTACCGTGCGTCGCTGTTACCGTGCGCTGCTGTTACCGTGCGTCGCTGTTACCGTGCGCTGCTGTTACCGTGCGCTGCTGTTACCGTGCGTCGCTGTTACCGTGCGCTGCTGTTACCGTGTGCCGCTGTTACCGTGCGTCGCTGCTACCATGCATCGCTGTTACCGTGCGCCGCTGTTACCGTGCGTCGCTGTTACCGTGAGCTGCTGTTACCATGCGTCGCTGTTACCGTGTGCTGCTGTTACCGTGCGTCGCTGTTATCGTGCGTCGCTGTTACCGTGCGCTGCTGTTACCGTGCGTCGCTGTTACCGTGCGTCTCTGTTATCGTGCGTCGCTGTTACCGTGCGCTGCTGTTACCATGCGTCGCTGTTACCGTGCGCTGCTGTTACCGTGCGTCGCTGTTATCGTGCGTCGCTGTTACCGTGCGCTGCTGTTATCGTGCGCTGCTGTTACCGTGCGTCGCTGTTACCATGTGCTGCTGTTACCGTGCGCTGCTGTTACCGTGCGTCGCTGTTACCATGTGCTGCTGTTATCGTGCGCTGCTGTTATCGTGCGTCGCTGTTACCGTGCGCCGCTGTCACCGTGCGTCGCTGTTACCGTGCACTGCTGTTACCGTGCGTCGCTGTTATCATGTGCTGATGTTACCGTGCGTCGCTGTTACCATGCGTCGCTGTTACCATGCACTGCTGTTACCGTGCGTCGCTGTTACCATGCGTCGCTGTTACCGTGCATCGCTGTTACCGTGCGCTGCTGTTACCATGCGTCGCTGTTACCATGCACTGCTGTTACCGTGCGTCGCTGTTACCATGCGTCGCTGTTACCATGCGTCGCTGTTACCGTGCATCGCTGTTACCATGCGTCGCTGTTACCGTGCGCTGCTGTTACCATGTGCTGCTGCTACCCTGCGTCGCTGTTACCATGTGCTGCTGTTACCGTGCGTTGCTGTTACCATGCGTCGCTGTTACCGTGCATCGCTGTTACCATGCGTCACTGTTACCGTGCGCTGCTGTTACCATGTGCTGCTGCTACCCTGCGTCGCTGTTACCATGTGCTGCTGTTACCGTGCGTCGCTGTTACCATGCGTCGCTGTTACCGTGCATCGCTGTTACCGTGCGCTGCTGTTACCATGTGCTGCTGCTACCCTGCGTCGCTGTTACCATGTGCTGCTGTTACCGTGCGTTGCTGTTACCGTGCGCTGCTGTTACCATGCATCGCTGTTACCGTGCGCTGCTGTTACCATGCGTCGCTGTTACCATGTGCTGCTGTTACCGTGCGTCGCTGTTACCGTGCGCTGCTGTTACTATGCATCGCTGTTACCGTGCGCTGCTGTTACCATGCGTCGCTGTTACCATGTGCTGCTGTTACCGTGCGTCGCTGTTCCCGTGCGCTGCTGTTACTATGCATCGCTGTTACTGTGCGTCGCTGTTACCGTGCGCTGCTATTACCGTGCGTCGCTGTTACCGTGCGCTGCTGTTGCCGTGCGTCGCCGTTACCATGCATCGCTGTTACCGTGCGTCACTGTTACCGTGCGCTGCTGTTACCGTGCGTTACTGTTACCGTGCATCGCTGTTACCATGTGCTGCTGTTACCCTGCGTCACTGCTACCATGCATCGCTGTTACCGTGCGCTGCTGTTACCATGCATCGCTGTTACCGTGCGTCACTGCTACCATGCATCGCTGTTACCGTGCGTCGCTGTTACCGTGCGCTGCTGTTACCGTGCGTCGCTGTTACCGTGCGTCGCTGTTACCATGAGCTGCTGTTACCGTGCGTTGCTGTTACCGTGCGCTGCTGTTATCGTGCGCTGCTGTTACCGTGCGTCGCTGTTACCATGTGCTGCTGTTACCGTGCGCTGCTGTTACCGTGCGTCGCTGTTACCATGTGCTGCTGTTATCGTGCGCTGCTGTTATCGTGCGTCGCTGTTACCGTGCGCCGCTGTCACCGTGCGTCGCTGTTACCGTGCACTGCTGTTACCGTGCGTCGCTGTTATCATGTGCTGATGTTACCGTGCGTCGCTGTTACCATGCGTCGCTGTTACCATGCACTGCTGTTACCGTGCGTCGCTGTTACCATGCGTCGCTGTTACCGTGCATCGCTGTTACCGTGCGCTGCTGTTACCATGCGTCGCTGTTACCATGCACTGCTGTTACCGTGCGTCGCTGTTACCATGCGTCGCTGTTACCATGCGTCGCTGTTACCGTGCATCGCTGTTACCATGCGTCGCTGTTACCGTGCGCTGCTGTTACCATGTGCTGCTGCTACCCTGCGTCGCTGTTACCATGTGCTGCTGTTACCGTGCGTTGCTGTTACCATGCGTCGCTGTTACCGTGCATCGCTGTTACCATGCGTCACTGTTACCGTGCGCTGCTGTTACCATGTGCTGCTGCTACCCTGCGTCGCTGTTACCATGTGCTGCTGTTACCGTGCGTCGCTGTTACCATGCGTCGCTGTTACCGTGCATCGCTGTTACCGTGCGCTGCTGTTACCATGTGCTGCTGCTACCCTGCGTCGCTGTTACCATGTGCTGCTGTTACCGTGCGTTGCTGTTACCGTGCGCTGCTGTTACCATGCATCGCTGTTACCGTGCGCTGCTGTTACCATGCGTCGCTGTTACCATGTGCTGCTGTTACCGTGCGTCGCTGTTACCGTGCGCTGCTGTTACTATGCATCGCTGTTACCGTGCGCTGCTGTTACCATGCGTCGCTGTTACCATGTGCTGCTGTTACCGTGCGTCGCTGTTCCCGTGCGCTGCTGTTACTATGCATCGCTGTTACTGTGCGTCGCTGTTACCGTGCGCTGCTATTACCGTGCGTCGCTGTTACCGTGCGCTGCTGTTGCCGTGCGTCGCCGTTACCATGCATCGCTGTTACCGTGCGTCACTGTTAC
Organism: Heptranchias perlo; assembly: GCF_035084215.1. Taxonomy (NCBI): domain Eukaryota; kingdom Metazoa; phylum Chordata; class Chondrichthyes; order Hexanchiformes; family Hexanchidae; genus Heptranchias; species Heptranchias perlo. The sequence continues at coordinate 9,803,285 of NC_090331.1, forward strand.
CGTGCGCTGCTGTTACCGTGCGTTACTGTTACCGTGCATCGCTGTTACCATGTGCTGCTGTTACCCTGCGTCACTGCTACCATGCATCGCTGTTACCGTGCGCTGCTGTTACCATGCATCGCTGTTACCGTGCGTCACTGCTACCATGCATCGCTGTTACCGTGCGTCGCTGTTACCGTGCGCTGCTGTTACCGTGCGTCGCTGTTACCGTGCGTCGCTGTTACCATGAGCTGCTGTTACCGTGCGTTGCTGTTACCGTGCGCTGCTGTTACCGTGCGTCGCTGTTACCGTGCGTCGCTGTTACCATGTGCTGCTGTTACCGTGCGTCGCTGTTACCATGTGCTGCTGTTACTGTGCGTCGCTGTTACCATGTGGTGCTGTTACTGTGCGTCGCTGTTATCGTGCGTCGCTGTTACCGTGCGCTGCTGTTACCGTGCGTCGCTGTTGCCATGCATCGCTGTTACCCTGCGCTGCTGTTACCGTGCGTCGCTGTTACCGTGCGTCGCTGTTGCCGTGCGCTGCTGTTACCGTGCATCGCTGTTACCGTGCGTCGCTGATACCGTGCGCTGCTGTTACCGTGCGTCGCTGTTACCGTGCGCTGCTGTTACCGTGCGTCGCTGTTACCGTGCGTCGCTGATACCGTGCGCTGCTGTTACCGTGCGCCGCTATTACCGTGCGTCGCTGTTACCGTGCGCTGCTGTTACCGTGCGGCGCTGTTACCGTGCGCTGCTGTTGCTGTGCGTCGCTGTTACCGTGCGTCGCTATGACCGTGCGCAGCTGTTACCGTGCGTCGCTGTTACCGTGCGTCGCTGTTACCGTGCGTCGCTATGACCGTGCGCAGCTGTTACCGTGCGTCGCTGTTACCGTGCGTCGCTGTTACCGTGCGCCGCTGTTACCGTGCGCTGCTGTTACCGTGCGTCGCTGTTACCGTGCGCTGCTGTTGCTGTGCGTCGCTGTTACCGTGCGTCGCTGTTACCATGTGCTGCTGTTACCGTGCGTCGCTGTTACCATGTGCTGCTGTTACCGTGCGTCGCTGTTACCGTGCGTCGCTGTTACCGTGCATCGCTGTTACCGTGCGCTGCTGTTACCATGTGCTGCTGCTACCCTGCGTCGCTGTTACCATGTGCTGCTGTTACCGTGCGTTGCTGTTACCGTGCGCTGCTGTTACCATGCATCGCTGTTACCGTGCGCTGCTGTTACCATGCGTCGCTGTTACCATGTGCTGCTGTTACCGTGCGTCGCTGTTGCCGTGCGCTGCTGTTACCGTGCATCGCTGTTACCGTGCGTCGCTGATACCGTGCGCTGCTGTTACCGTGCGTCGCTGTTACCGTGCGCTGCTGTTACCGTGCGTCGCTGTTACCGTGCGTCGCTGATACCGTGCGCTGCTGTTACCGTGCGCCGCTATTACCGTGCGTCGCTGTTACCGTGCGCTGCTGTTACCGTGCGGCGCTGTTACCGTGCGCTGCTGTTGCTGTGCGTCGCTGTTACCGTGCGTCGCTATGACCGTGCGCAGCTGTTACCGTGCGTCGCTGTTACCGTGCGTCGCTGTTACCGTGCGTCGCTATGACCGTGCGCAGCTGTTACCGTGCGTCGCTGTTACCGTGCGTCGCTGTTACCGTGCGCCGCTGTTACCGTGCGCTGCTGTTACCGTGCGTCGCTGTTACCGTGCGCTGCTGTTGCTGTGCGTCGCTGTTACCGTGCGTCGCTGTTACCATGTGCTGCTGTTACCGTGCGTCGCTGTTACCATGTGCTGCTGTTACCGTGCGTCGCTGTTACCATGCGTCGCTGTTACCGTGCATCGCTGTTACCGTGCGCTGCTGTTACCATGTGCTGCTGCTACCCTGCGTCGCTGTTACCATGTGCTGCTGTTACCGTGCGTTGCTGTTACCGTGCGCTGCTGTTACCATGCATCGCTGTTACCGTGCGCTGCTGTTACCATGCGTCGCTGTTACCATGTGCTGCTGTTACCGTGCGTCGCTGTTACCGTGCGCTGCTGTTACTATGCATCGCTGTTACCGTGCGCTGCTGTTACCATGCGTCGCTGTTACCATGTGCTGCTGTTACCGTGCGTCGCTGTTCCCGTGCGCTGCTGTTACTATGCATCGCTGTTACTGTGCGTCCCTGTTACCGTGCGCTGCTATTACCGTGCGTCGCTGTTACCGTGCGCTGCTGTTGCCGTGCGTCGCCGTTACCATGCATCGCTGTTACCGTGCGTCACTGTTACCGTGCGCTTCTGTTACCGTGCGTTACTGTTACCGTGCATCGCTGTTACCATGTGCTGCTGTTACCCTGCGTCACTGCTACCATGCATCGCTGTTACCGTGCGCTGCTGTTACCATGCATCGCTGTTACCGTGCGTCACTGCTACCATGCATCGCTGTTACCGTGCGTCGCTGTTACCGTGCGCTGCTGTTACCGTGCGTCGCTGTTACCGTGCGTCGCTGTTACCATGAGCTGCTGTTACCGTGCGTTGCTGTTACCGTGCGCTGCTGTTACCGTGCGTCGCTGTTACCGTGCGTCGCTGTTACCATGTGCTGCTGTTACCGTGCGTCGCTGTTACCATGTGCTGCTGTTACTGTGCGTCGCTGTTACCATGTGGTGCTGTTACTGTGCGTCGCTGTTATCGTGCGTCGCTGTTACCGTGCGCTGCTGTTACCGTGCGTCGCTGTTGCCATGCATCGCTGTTACCCTGCGCTGCTGTTACCGTGCGTCGCTGTTACCGTGCGTCGCTGTTGCCGTGCGCTGCTGTTACCGTGCATCGCTGTTACCGTGCGTCGCTGATACCGTGCGCTGCTGTTACCGTGCGTCGCTGTTACCGTGCGCTGCTGTTACCGTGCGTCGCTGTTACCGTGCGTCGCTGATACCGTGCGCTGCTGTTACCGTGCGCCGCTATTACCGTGCGTCGCTGTTACCGTGCGCTGCTGTTACCGTGCGGCGCTGTTACCGTGCGCTGCTGTTGCTGTGCGTCGCTGTTACCGTGCGTCGCTATGACCGTGCGCAGCTGTTACCGTGCGTCGCTGTTACCGTGCGTCGCTGTTACCGTGCGTCGCTATGACCGTGCGCAGCTGTTACCGTGCGTCGCTGTTACCGTGCGTCGCTGTTACCGTGCGCCGCTGTTACCGTGCGCTGCTGTTACCGTGCGTCGCTGTTACCGTGCGCTGCTGTTGCTGTGCGTCGCTGTTACCGTGCGTCGCTGTTACCATGTGCTGCTGTTACCGTGCGTCGCTGTTACCATGTGCTGCTGTTACCGTGCGTCGCTGTTACCGTGCGTCGCTGTTACCGTGCGCTGCTGTTACCGTGCGTCGCTGTTACCGTGCGTCGCTGTTACTGTGCGTCGCTGTTACCGTGCGCTGCTGTTACCGTGCGCTGCTGTTACCGTGCGTCGCTGTTACCGTGCGCTGCTGTTACCATGTGCTGCTGTTATCGTGCGCTGCTGTTACCATGTGCTGCTGTTATCGTGCGCTGCTGTTACCGTGCGCCGCTGTTACCGTGCGTCGCTGCTACCATGCATCGCTGTTACCGTGCGCCGCTGTTACCGTGCGTCGCTGTTACCGTGCGCCGCTGTTACCGTGCGTCGCTGCTACCATGCATCGCTGTTACCGTGCGCCGCTGTTACCGTGCGTCGCTGTTACCGTGAGCTGCTGTTACCATGCGTCGCTGTTACCGTGCGCTGCTGTTGCCGTGCGTCGCTGTTATCGTGCGTCGCTGTTACCGTGCGCTGCTGTTACCGTGCGTCTCTGTTGCCATGCATCGCTGTTACCGTGCGCTGCTGTTACCGTGCGTCGCTATTACTGTGCGTCGCTGTTGCCGTGCGTCGCTGTTGCCGTGCGCTGCTGTTACCGTGCGTCGCTGTTACCGTGCGTCGCTTTTACCTTGCGTCGTTGTTACTGTGCGTCGCTGTTACTGTGCGCTGCTGTTTCCATGCGTCGCTGTTACCATGTGCTGCTGTCACCGTGCGTCACTGCTACCATGCATCGCTGTTACCGTGCGCCGCTGTTACCGTGCGTCGCTGTTACCGTGCGCCGCTGATACCGTGCGTCGCTGTTACCGTGCGCTGCTGTTACCGTGCGTCGCTGATACCGTGCGCTGCTGTTACCGTGCGTCGCTGTTACCGTGCGCCGCTGTTATCGTGCGTCGCTGTTACCGTGCGCTGCTGTTACTGTGCGTCGCTGTTACCGTGCGCTGCTGTTACCGTGCGTCGCTGTTACCGTGCGATGCTGTTACTGTGCGTCGCTGTTACCGTGCGCTGTTGTTACCGTGCGTCGCTGTTCCCATGCGTCGCTGTTACCGTGCGTCGCTGTTACCGTGCGTCGCTGTTACCATGTGCTGCTGTTACCGTGCATCACTGTTACCGTGCGTCGCTGTTACTGTGCGTCGCTGTTACCGTGCGCTGCTGTTACCGTGCGTCGCTGTTACCATGTGCTGCTGTTACCGTGCGTCGCTGTTACCTTGCGCCGCTGTTACCGTGCGCTGCTGTTACCGTGCGTCTCTGTTACCGTGCGTCTCTGTTACCGTGCGCTGCTGTTACCGTGCATCGCTGTTACTGTGCGTCGCTGTTACCGTGCGCTGCTGTTACCGTGCGTCGCTGTTACCGTGCGTCGCTATGACCGTGCGCTGTTGTTACTGTGCGTCGCTGTTACCGTGCGCCGCTGTTCCCGTGAGCTGCTGTTACCGTGCGTCGCTATGACCGTGCGCTGCTGTTACCGTGCGTCGCTGTTACCATGCGTCGCTGTTACCGTGCGCCGCTATTCCCGTGAGCTGCTGTTACTGTGCGTCGCTGTTACCGTGCGCTGCTGTTACTGTGCGTCGCTGTTACCATGCGTCGCTGTTACCGTGCGCCGCTATTCCCGTGAGCTGCTGTTACTGTGCGTCGCTGTTACCGTGCGTCGCTGTTACCGTGCGCCGCTGTTCCCCTGAGCTGCTGTTACCATGCGTCGCTGTTACCGTGAGCTGCTGTTACCATGCGTCGCTGTTACCGTGCGCCGCTATTCCCGTGAGCTGCTGTTACTGTGCGTCGCTGTTACCGTGCGCTGCTGTTACCGTGCGTCGCTGTTACCGTGCGCCGCTGTTCCCGTGAGCTGCTGTTACCATGCATCGCTGTTACCGTGCGCCGCTGTTCCCGTGAGCTGCTGTTACCGTGCGTCGCTGTTACCGTGCGTCGCTGTTACCGTGCGCTGCTGTTACTGTGCGTCGCTGTTCCCGTGCGTCGCTGTTACCGTGCGCTGCTGTTACTGTGCGTCGCTGTTCCCGTGAGCTGCTGTTACCGTGCGTCGCTGTTGCCGTGAGCTGCTGTTACCGTGCGTCGCTGTTCCCGTGAGCTGCTGTTACCGTGCGTCGCTGTTACCGTGAGCTGCTGTTACCGTGCGCCGCTGTTCCCGTGAGCTGCTGTTACCGTGCGTCGCTGTTACCGTGCGCTGCTGTTACTGTGCGTCGCTGTTACCATGTGGTGCTGTTACTGTGCGTCGCTGTTATCGTGCGTCGCTGTTACCGTGCGCTGCTGTTACCGTGCGTCGCTGTTGCCATGCATCGCTGTTACCCTGCGCTGCTGTTACCGTGCGTCGCTGTTACCGTGCGTCGCTGTTGCCGTGCGCTGCTGTTACCGTGCATCGCTGTTACCGTGCGTCGCTGATACCGTGCGCTGCTGTTACCGTGCGTCGCTGTTACCGTGCGCTGCTGTTACCGTGCGTCGCTGTTACCGTGCGTCGCTGATACCGTGCGCTGCTGTTACCGTGCGCCGCTATTACCGTGCGTCGCTGTTACCGTGCGCTGCTGTTACCGTGCGGCGCTGTTACCGTGCGCTGCTGTTGCTGTGCGTCGCTGTTACCGTGCGTCGCTATGACCGTGCGCAGCTGTTACTGTGCGTCGCTGTTACCGTGCGTCGCTGTTACCGTGCGTCGCTGTTACCGTGCGTCGCTATGACCGTGCGCAGCTGTTACCGTGCGTCGCTGTTACCGTGCGCCGCTGTTACCGTGCGCTGCTGTTACCGTGCGTCGCTGTTACCATGCGCTGCTGTTGCTGTGCGTCGCTGTTTCCGTGCGTCGCTGTTACCGTGCGTCGCTATGACCGTGCGCTGCTGTTACTGTGCGTCGCTGTTACCATGTGCTGCTGTTACCCTGCGTCACTGCTACCATGCATCGCTGTTACCGTGCGCTGCTGTTACCGTGCGCTGCTGTTACCGTGCGTCGCTGTTACCGTGCGCTGCTGTTACCATGTGCTGCTGTTATCGTGCGTCGCTGTTACCGTGCGCTGCTGTTATCGTGCGCTGCTGTTACCGTGCGTCGCTGTTACCGTGCGCTGCTGTTACCATGTGCTGCTGTTATCGTGCGCTGCTGTTACCATGTGCTGCTGTTATCGTGCGCTGCTGTTACCGTGCGCCGCTGTTACCGTGCGTCGCTGCTACCATGCATCGCTGTTACCGTGCGCCGCTGTTACCGTGCGTCGCTGTTACCGTGCGCCGCTGTTACCGTGCGTCGCTGCTACCATGCATCGCTGTTACCGTGCGCCGCTGTTACCGTGCGTCGCTGTTACCGTGAGCTGCTGTTACCATGCGTCGCTGTTACCGTGCGCTGCTGTTGCCGTGCGTCGCTGTTATCGTGCGTCGCTGTTACCGTGCGCTGCTGTTACCGTGCGTCTCTGTTGCCATGCATCGCTGTTACCGTGCGCTGCTGTTACCGTGCGTCGCTATTACTGTGCGTCGCTGTTGCCGTGCGTCGCTGTTGCCGTGCGCTGCTGTTACCGTGCGTCGCTGTTACCGTGCGTCGCTTTTACCTTGCGTCGTTGTTACTGTGCGTCGCTGTTACTGTGCGCTGCTGTTTCCATGCGTCGCTGTTACCATGTGCTGCTGTCACCGTGCGTCACTGCTACCATGCATCGCTGTTACCGTGCGCCGCTGTTACCGTGCGTCGCTGTTACCGTGCGCCGCTGATACCGTGCGTCGCTGTTACCGTGCGCTGCTGTTACCGTGCGTCGCTGATACCGTGCGCTGCTGTTACCGTGCGTCGCTGTTACCGTGCGCCGCTGTTATCGTGCGTCGCTGTTACCGTGCGCTGCTGTTACTGTGCGTCGCTGTTACCGTGCGCTGCTGTTACCGTGCGTCGCTGTTACCGTGCGATGCTGTTACTGTGCGTCGCTGTTACCGTGCGCTGTTGTTACCGTGCGTCGCTGTTCCCGTGCGTCGCTGTTACCGTGCGTCGCTGTTACCGTGCGTCGCTGTTACCATGTGCTGCTGTTACCGTGCATCACTGTTACCGTGCGTCGCTGTTACTGTGCGTCGCTGTTACCGTGCGCTGCTGTTACCGTGCGTCGCTGTTACCATGTGCTGCTGTTACCGTGCGTCGCTGTTACCGTGCGCCGCTGTTACCGTGCGTCGCTGTTACTGTGCGTCACTGTTACCGTGCGCTGCTGTTACCGTGCGCTGCTGTTACCGTGCGTCTCTGTTACCGTGCGTCTCTGTTACCGTGCGCTGCTGTTACCGTGCGTCGCTGTTACTGTGCGTCGCTGTTACCGTGCGCTGCTGTTACCGTGCGTCGCTGTTACCGTGCGTCGCTATGACCGTGCGCTGTTGTTACCGTGCGCCGCTGTTCCCGTGAGCTGCTGTTACCGTGCGTCGCTATGACCGTGCGCTGCTGTTACCGTGCGTCGCTGTTACCATGCGTCGCTGTTACCGTGCGCCGCTATTCCCGTGAGCTGCTGTTACTGTGCGTCGCTGTTACCGTGCGCTGCTGTTACTGTGCGTCGCTGTTACCATGCGTCGCTGTTACCGTGCGCCGCTATTCCCGTGAGCTGCTGTTACTGTGCGTCGCTGTTACCGTGCGTCGCTGTTACCGTGCGCCGCTGTTCCCCTGAGCTGCTGTTACCATGCGTCGCTGTTACCGTGAGCTGCTGTTACCATGCGTCGCTGTTACCGTGCGCCGCTATTCCCGTGAGCTGCTGTTACTGTGCGTCGCTGTAACCGTGCGCTGCTGTTACCGTGCGTCGCTGTTACCGTGCGCCGCTATTCCCGTGAGCTGCTGTTACTGTGCGTCGCTGTAACCGTGCGCTGCTGTTACCATGCATCGCTGTTACCGTGCGCCGCTGTTCCCGTGAGCTGCTGTTACCGTGCGTCGCTGTTACCGTGCGTCGCTGTTACCGTGCGCTGCTGTTACTGTGCGTCGCTGTTCCCGTGCGTCGCTGTTACCGTGCGCTGCTGTTACTGTGCGTCGCTGTTCCCGTGAGCTGCTGTTACCGTGCGTCGCTGTTGCCGTGAGCTGCTGTTACCGTGCGTCGCTGTTCCCGTGAGCTGCTGTTACCGTGCGTCGCTGTTACCGTGAGCTGCTGTTACCGTGCGCCGCTGTTACCGTGCGCTGCTGTTACTGTGCGTCGCTGTTACCATGTGGTGCTGTTACTGTGCGTCGCTGTTATCGTGCGTCGCTGTTACCGTGCGCTGCTGTTACCGTGCGTCGCTGTTGCCATGCATCGCTGTTACCCTGCGCTGCTGTTACCGTGCGTCGCTGTTACCGTGCGTCGCTGTTGCCGTGCGCTGCTGTTACCGTGCATCGCTGTTACCGTGCGTCGCTGTTACCGTGCGCTGCTGTTGCTGTGCGTTGCTGTTACCGTGCGCTGCTGTTGCTGTGCGTCGCTGTTACCGTGCGTCGCTGTTACCGTGCGTCGCTATGACCGTGCGCTGCTGTTACTGTGCGTCGCTGTTACCATGTGCTGCTGTTACCGTGCGTCGCTGTTACCGTGCGCTGCTGTTACCGTGCGTCGCTGTTACCGTGCGTCGCTGTTACCGTGCGCTGCTGTTACCGTGCGTCGCTGTTACCGTGCGTCACTGTTATCGTGCGCTGCTGTTACCGTGCGTCGCTGTTACCGTGCGTCGCTGTTACCGTGCGCTGCTGTTAACGTGCGTCGCTGTTACCGTGCGTCGCTGTTACCGTGCGCTGCTGTTACCGTGCGTTGCAGTTACCATGTGCTGCTGTTATCGTGCGCTGCTGTTACCGTGCGTCGCTGTTACCGTGCGCTGCTGTTACTGTGCGTCGCTTTTACCATGTGCTGCTGTTACCGTGCGCTGCTGTTACCGTGCGCTGCTGTTACTGTGCGTCGCTGTTACCGTGCTTCGCTGTTACCGTGCGTCGCTGATACCGTGCGCTGCTGTTACCGTGCGTCGCTGTTACCGTGCGCTGCTGTTACCATGCGTCACTGCTACCATGCATCGCTGTTACCGTGCGTCACTGTTACCATGTGCTGCTGTTACTGTGCGCTGCTGTTACCATGCGTCACTGCTACCATGCATCGCTGTTACCGTGCGTCACTGTTACCGTGCGCTGCTGTTACCGTGCGACGCTGTTACCATGTGCTGCTGTTACCGTCCGTCGCTGTTACCGTGCACTGCTGTTACCGTGCGACGCTGTTACCATGTGCTGCTGTTACCGTCCGTCGCTGTTACCATGTGCTGCTGTTACCGTGCGCTGCTGTTACCGTCCGTCGCTGTTACCATGTGCTGCTGTTACCGTGCGCTGCTGTTACCGTGCGTCACTGTTACTGTGCGTCGATGTTACCGTGCGCTGCTGTTACCGTGCGCTGCTGTTACCGTGCGACGCTGTTACCATGTGCTGCTGTTACCGTGCGACGCTGTTACCGTGCGCTGCTGTTACCGTGCGTCGCTGTTACCGTGCGTCACTGTTACTGTGCGCTGCTGTTACCGTGCGCTGCTGTTACCGTGCGTCGCTGTTACCGTGCGCTGCTGTTACCGTGAGATGCTGTTACCATGTGCTGCTGTTACCGTGCGTCGCTGTTACCGTGAGATGCTGTTACCATGTGCTGCTGTTACCGTGCGTCACTGTTACTGTGCGTCGATGTTACCGTGCGCTGCTGTTACCGTGCGTCGCTGTTACCGTGCGCTGCTGTTACCGTGAGATGCTGTTACCGTGCGTCGCTGTTCCCGTGCGTCGCTGTTACCGTGCGTCACTGTTACCGTGCGACGCTGTTACCATGTGCTGCTGTTACCGTGCGCTGCTGTTACCGTGAGATGCTGTTACCATGTGCTGCTGTTACCGTGCGTCGCTGTTACCGTGAGATGCTGTTACCGTGCGCCGCTGTTACCGTGCGCTGCTGTTACCGTCCGTCGCTGTTACCATGTGCTGCTGTTACCGTGCGTCGCTGTTACCATGTGCTGCTGTTATCGTGCGTCGCTGTTACCATGTGCTGCTGTTATCGTGCGTCGCTGTTACCGTGAGATGCTGTTACCGTGCGCTGCTGTTACCGTGCGTCGCTGTTACCGTGCGTCACTGTTACTGTGCGTCGATGTTACCGTGTGCTGCTGTTACCGTGCGTCACTGTTACCGTGCGACGCTGTTACAATGTGCTGCTGTTACCGTGCGTCGCTGTTACCGTGAGATGCTGTTACCATGTGCTGCTGTTACCGTGCGTCGCTGTTACCGTGAGATGCTGTTACCGTGCGACGCTGTTACCATGCGACGCTGTTACCATGCGACGCTGTTTCCGTGCGCTGCTGTTACCGTGCGTCACTGTTACTGTGCGTCGATGTTACCGTGCGCTGCTGTTACCGTGCGTCGCTGTTACCGTGCGCTGCTGTTACCGTGCGTCGCTGTTACCGTGAGATGCTGTTACCATGTGCTGCTGTTACCGTGCGTCGCTGTTACCGTGAGATGCTGTTACCGTGCGCCGCTGTTACCGTGCGCTGCTGTTACCGTCCGTCGCTGTTACCATGTGCTGCTGTTACCGTGCGTCGCTGTTACCATGTGCTGCTGTTATCGTGCGTCGCTGTTACCATGTGCTGCTGTTATCGTGCGTCGCTGTTACCGTGAGATGCTGTTACCGTGCGCTGCTGTTACCGTGCGTCGCTGTTACTGTGCGACGCTGTTACCATGTGCTGCTGTTACCGTGAGATGCTGTTACTGTGCGTCGCTGTTACCGTGCGCTGCTGTTACCGTGCGCTGCTGTTACCGTCCGTCGCTGTTACCATGTGCTGCTGTTACCGTCCGTCGCTGTTACCGTGCGCTGCTGTTACTGTGCGTCACTGTTACCATGTGCTGCTGTTACCGTGCGCTGCTGTTACCGTGCGCCGCTGTTACCGTGCGTCGCTGTTATCGTGCGTCGCTGTTACCGTTCGCTGCTGTTACCGTGCGCCGCTGTTACCGTGCGTCGCTGTTACCGTCCGCTGCTGTTACCGTGTGTCGCTGTTACCATGCACCGCTGTTACCGTGCGCTGCTGTTACCGTGCGTCGCTGTTACCGTGCGTCGCTGTTACCGTGCGCTGCTGTTACCATGCGCTGCTGTTACCGTGCGTCGCTGTTACCGTGTGCTGCTGTTACCATGTGCTGCTGTTACCGTGCGCTGCTGTTACCGTGCAACGCTGTTACCATGCGACGCTTTTTCCGTGCGACGCTTTTTCCGTGCGCTGCTGTTACCGTGCGTCACTGTTACTGTGCGTCGATGTTACCGTGCGCTGCTGTTACCGTGCGTCGCTGTTACCGTGTGCTGCTGTTACCGTGCGTCGCTGTTACCGTGAGATGCTGTTACCGTGCGTCGCTGTTCCCGTGCGTCGCTGTTACCGTGCGTCACTGTTACCGTGCGACGCTGTTACCATGTGCTGTTGTTACCGTGAGATGCTGTTACCGTGAGATGCTGTTACCGTGCGTCGCTGTTACCGTGCGCTGCTGTTACCGTGCGCTGCTGTTACCGTCCGTCGCTGTTACCATGTGCTGCTGTTACCGTCCGTCGCTGTTACCGTGTGCTGCTGTTACCGTGCGTCGCTGTTACCGTGCGCTGCTGTTACCGTGCGCTGCTGTTACCGTGCGTCGCTGTTACTGTGCGTCGCTGTTACCGTGCACTGCTGTTATCGTGCGCTGCTGTTACCGTGCGTCGCTGTTACCATGCGATGCTGTTACCGTGCGTCGCTGTTACCGTGCGTCGCTGTTGCCGTGCGTCGCTGTTACCGTGCGCTGCTGTTACCGTGCGTCGCTGTTACCGTGCGTCGCTGTTGCCGTGCGCTGCTGTTACCGTGCGTCGCTGTTACCGTGCGTCGCTGTTACCGTGCGCTGCTGTTACCGTGCGTCGCTGTTACCATGTGCTGCTGTGACCGTGCGTCGCTGTTACCGTGCGCTGCTGTTACCGTGCGTCGCTGTTACCATGTGCTGCTGTGACCGTGCGTCGCTGTTACCGTGTGCTGCTGTTACCGTGCGTCGCTGTTACCGTGCGTCGCTGTTACCGTGCGCTGCTGTTACCGTGCGTCGCTGTTACCATGAGCTGCTGTTACCGTGCGTTGCTGTTACCGTGCGCTGCTGTTACCGTGCGTCGCTGTTACCGTGCGTCGCTGTTACCATGTGCTGCTGTTACCGTGCGTCGCTGTTACCATGTGCTGCTGTTACCGTGCGTCGCGGTTACCGTGCGCTGCTGTTACCGTGCGTCGCTGTTACCGTGCGTCGTTGTTACCGTGCGCTGCTGTTACCGTGCGTCGCTGTTACCGTGCGCCGCTGTTACCGTGCGTCGCTGTTACTGTGCGTCGCTGTTACCGTGCGCTGCTGTTACCGTGCGCTGCTGTTACCGTGCGTCGCTGTTACCGTGCGCTGCTGTTACCATGTGCTGCTGTTATCGTGCGCTGCTGTTACCATGTGCTGCTGTTATCGTGCGCTGCTGTTACCGTGCGCCGCTGTTACCGTGCGTCGCTGCTACCATGCATCGCTGTTACCGTGCGCCGCTGTTACCGTGCGTCGCTGTTACCGTGCGCCGCTGTTACCGTGCGTCGCTGCTACCATGCATCGCTGTTACCGTGCGCCGCTGTTACCGTGCGTCGCTGTTACCGTGAGCTGCTGTTACCATGCGTCGCTGTTACCGTGCGCTGCTGTTGCCGTGCGTCGCTGTTATCGTGCGTCGCTGTTACCGTGCGCTGCTGTTACCGTGCGTCTCTGTTGCCATGCATCGCTGTTACCGTGCGCTGCTGTTACCGTGCGTCGCTATTACTGTGCGTCGCTGTTGCCGTGCGTCGCTGTTGCCGTGCGCTGCTGTTACCGTGCGTCGCTGTTACCGTGCGTCGCTTTTACCTTGCGTCGTTGTTACTGTGCGTCGCTGTTACTGTGCGCTGCTGTTTCCATGCGTCGCTGTTACCATGTGCTGCTGTCACCGTGCGTCACTGCTACCATGCATCGCTGTTACCGTGCGCCGCTGTTACCGTGCGTCGCTGTTACCGTGCGCCGCTGATACCGTGCGTCGCTGTTACCGTGCGCTGCTGTTACCGTGCGTCGCTGATACCGTGCGCTGCTGTTACCGTGCGTCGCTGTTACCGTGCGCCGCTGTTATCGTGCGTCGCTGTTACCGTGCGCTGCTGTTACTGTGCGTCGCTGTTACCGTGCGCTGCTGTTACCGTGCGTCGCTGTTACCGTGCGATGCTGTTACTGTGCGTCGCTGTTACCGTGCGCTGTTGTTACCGTGCGTCGCTGTTCCCGTGCGTCGCTGTTACCGTGCGTCGCTGTTACCGTGCGTCGCTGTTACCATGTGCTGCTGTTACCGTGCATCACTGTTACCGTGCGTCGCTGTTACTGTGCGTCGCTGTTACCGTGCGCTGCTGTTACCGTGCGTCGCTGTTACCATGTGCTGCTGTTACCGTGCGTCGCTGTTACCGTGCGCCGCTGTTACCGTGCGTCGCTGTTACTGTGCGTCACTGTTACCGTGCGCTGCTGTTACCGTGCGCTGCTGTTACCGTGCGTCTCTGTTACCGTGCGTCTCTGTTACCGTGCGCTGCTGTTACCGTGCGTCGCTGTTACTGTGCGTCGCTGTTACCGTGCGCTGCTGTTACCGTGCGTCGCTGTTACCGTGCGTCGCTATGACCGTGCGCTGTTGTTACCGTGCGCCGCTGTTCCCGTGAGCTGCTGTTACCGTGCGTCGCTATGACCGTGCGCTGCTGTTACCGTGCGTCGCTGTTACCATGCGTCGCTGTTACCGTGCGCCGCTATTCCCGTGAGCTGCTGTTACTGTGCGTCGCTGTTACCGTGCGCTGCTGTTACTGTGCGTCGCTGTTACCATGCGTCGCTGTTACCGTGCGCCGCTATTCCCGTGAGCTGCTGTTACTGTGCGTCGCTGTTACCGTGCGTCGCTGTTACCGTGCGCCGCTGTTCCCCTGAGCTGCTGTTACCATGCGTCGCTGTTACCGTGAGCTGCTGTTACCATGCGTCGCTGTTACCGTGCGCCGCTATTCCCGTGAGCTGCTGTTACTGTGCGTCGCTGTAACCGTGCGCTGCTGTTACCGTGCGTCGCTGTTACCGTGCGCCGCTATTCCCGTGAGCTGCTGTTACTGTGCGTCGCTGTAACCGTGCGCTGCTGTTACCATGCATCGCTGTTACCGTGCGCCGCTGTTCCCGTGAGCTGCTGTTACCGTGCGTCGCTGTTACCGTGCGTCGCTGTTACCGTGCGCTGCTGTTACTGTGCGTCGCTGTTCCCGTGCGTCGCTGTTACCGTGCGCTGCTGTTACTGTGCGTCGCTGTTCCCGTGAGCTGCTGTTACCGTGCGTCGCTGTTGCCGTGAGCTGCTGTTACCGTGCGTCGCTGTTCCCGTGAGCTGCTGTTACCGTGCGTCGCTGTTACCGTGAGCTGCTGTTACCGTGCGCCGCTGTTACCGTGCGCTGCTGTTACTGTGCGTCGCTGTTACCATGTGGTGCTGTTACTGTGCGTCGCTGTTATCGTGCGTCGCTGTTACCGTGCGCTGCTGTTACCGTGCGTCGCTGTTGCCATGCATCGCTGTTACCCTGCGCTGCTGTTACCGTGCGTCGCTGTTACCGTGCGTCGCTGTTGCCGTGCGCTGCTGTTACCGTGCATCGCTGTTACCGTGCGTCGCTGATACCGTGCGCTGCTGTTACCGTGCGTCGCTGTTACCGTGCGCTGCTGTTACCGTGCGTCGCTGTTACCGTGCGTCGCTGATACCGTGCGCTGCTGTTACCGTGCGCCGCTATTACCGTGCGTCGCTGATACCGTGCGCTGCTGTTACCGTGCGTCGCTGTTACCGTGCGTCGCTTTTACCTTGCGTCGTTGTTACTGTGCGTCGCTGTTACTGTGCGCTGCTGTTTCCATGCGTCGCTGTTACCATGTGCTGCTGTCACCGTGCGTCACTGCTACCATGCATCGCTGTTACCGTGCGCCGCTGTTACCGTGCGTCGCTGTTACCGTGCGCCGCTGATACCGTGCGTCGCTGTTACCGTGCGCTGCTGTTACCGTGCGTCGCTGATACCGTGCGCTGCTGTTACCGTGCGTCGCTGTTACCGTGCGCCGCTGTTATCGTGCGTCGCTGTTACCGTGCGCTGCTGTTACTGTGCGTCGCTGTTACCGTGCGATGCTGTTACTGTGCGTCGCTGTTACCGTGCGCTGTTGTTACCGTGCGTCGCTGTTCCCGTGCGTCGCTGTTACCGTGCGTCGCTGTTACCGTGCGTCGCTGTTACCATGTGCTGCTGTTACCGTGCATCACTGTTACCGTGCGTCGCTGTTACTGTGCGTCGCTGTTACCGTGCGCTGCTGTTACCGTGCGTCGCTGTTACCATGTGCTGCTGTTACCGTGCGTCGCTGTTACCGTGCGCCGCTGTTACCGTGCGTCGCTGTTACTGTGCGTCACTGTTACCGTGCGCTGCTGTTACCGTGCGCTGCTGTTACCGTGCGTCGCTGTTACTGTGCGTCGCTGTTACCGTGCGCTGCTGTTACCGTGCGTCGCTGTTACCGTGCGTCGCTATGACCGTGCGCTGTTGTTACCGTGCGCCGCTGTTCCCGTGAGCTGCTGTTACCGTGCGTCGCTATGACCGTGCGCTGCTGTTACCGTGCGTCGCTGTTACCATGCGTCGCTGTTACCGTGCGCCGCTATTCCCGTGAGCTGCTGTTACTGTGCGTCGCTGTTACCGTGCGCTGCTGTTACTGTGCGTCGCTGTTACCATGCGTCGCTGTTACCGTGCGCCGCTATTCCCGTGAGCTGCTGTTACTGTGCGTCGCTGTTACCGTGCGTCGCTGTTACCGTGCGCCGCTGTTCCCCTGAGCTGCTGTTACCATGCGTCGCTGTTACCGTGAGCTGCTGTTACCATGCGTCGCTGTTACCGTGCGCCGCTATTCCCGTGAGCTGCTGTTACTGTGCGTCGCTGTAACCGTGCGCTGCTGTTACCGTGCGTCGCTGTTACCGTGCGCCGCTATTCCCGTGAGCTGCTGTTACTGTGCGTCGCTGTAACCGTGCGCTGCTGTTACCATGCATCGCTGTTACCGTGCGCCGCTGTTCCCGTGAGCTGCTGTTACCGTGCGTCGCTGTTACCGTGCGTCGCTGTTACCGTGCGCTGCTGTTACTGTGCGTCGCTGTTCCCGTGCGTCGCTGTTACCGTGCGCTGCTGTTACTGTGCGTCGCTGTTCCCGTGAGCTGCTGTTACCGTGCGTCGCTGTTGCCGTGAGCTGCTGTTACCGTGCGTCGCTGTTCCCGTGAGCTGCTGTTACCGTGCGTCGCTGTTACCGTGAGCTGCTGTTACCGTGCGCCGCTGTTACCGTGCGCTGCTGTTACTGTGCGTCGCTGTTACCATGTGGTGCTGTTACTGTGCGTCGCTGTTATCGTGCGTCGCTGTTACCGTGCGCTGCTGTTACCGTGCGTCGCTGTTGCCATGCATCGCTGTTACCCTGCGCTGCTGTTACCGTGCGTCGCTGTTACCGTGCGTCGCTGTTGCCGTGCGCTGCTGTTACCGTGCATCGCTGTTACCGTGCGTCGCTGATACCGTGCGCTGCTGTTACCGTGCGTCGCTGTTACCGTGCGCTGCTGTTACCGTGCGTCGCTGTTACCGTGCGTCGCTGATACCGTGCGCTGCTGTTACCGTGCGCCGCTATTACCGTGCGTCGCTGATACCGTGCGCTGCTGTTACCGTGCGGCGCTGTTACCGTGCGCTGCTGTTGCTGTGCGTCGCTGTTACCGTGCGTCGCTGTTACCGTGCGTCGCTATGACCGTGCGCAGCTGTTACTGTGCGTCGCTGTTACCATGTGCTGCTGTTACCGTGCGTCGCTGTTACCGTGCGTCGCTGTTACCGTGCGCCGCTGTTACCGTGCGCTGCTGTTACCGTGCGTCGCTGTTACCGTGCGCTGCTGTTGCTGTGCGTTGCTGTTACCGTGCGCTGCTGTTGCTGTGCGTCGCTGTTACCGTGCGTCGCTGTTACCGTGCGTCGCTATGACCGTGCGCTGCTGTTACTGTGCGTCGCTGTTACCATGTGCTGCTGTTACCGTGCGTCGCTGTTACCGTGCGCTGCTGTTACCGTGCGTCGCTATTACCGTGCGTCGCTGTTACCGTGCGCTGCTGTTACCGTGCGTCGCTGTTCCCGTGCGTCGCTGTTACCGTGCGCTGCTGTTACTGTGCGTCGCTGTTCCCGTGAGCTGCTGTTACCGTGCGTCGCTGTTGCCGTGAGCTGCTGTTACCGTGCGTCGCTGTTCCCGTGAGCTGCTGTTACCGTGCGTCGCTGTTACCGTGAGCTGCTGTTACCGTGCGCCGCTGTTACCGTGCGCTGCTGTTACTGTGCGTCGCTGTTACCATGTGGTGCTGTTACTGTGCGTCGCTGTTATCGTGCGTCGCTGTTACCGTGCGCTGCTGTTACCGTGCGTCGCTGTTGCCATGCATCGCTGTTACCCTGCGCTGCTGTTACCGTGCGTCGCTGTTACCGTGCGTCGCTGTTGCCGTGCGCTGCTGTTACCGTGCATCGCTGTTACCGTGCGTCGCTGATACCGTGCGCTGCTGTTACCGTGCGTCGCTGTTACCGTGCGCTGCTGTTACCGTGCGTCGCTGTTACCGTGCGTCGCTGATACCGTGCGCTGCTGTTACCGTGCGCCGCTATTACCGTGCGTCGCTGATACCGTGCGCTGCTGTTACCGTGCGGCGCTGTTACCGTGCGCTGCTGTTGCTGTGCGTCGCTGTTACCGTGCGTCGCTGTTACCGTGCGTCGCTATGACCGTGCGCAGCTGTTACTGTGCGTCGCTGTTACCATGTGCTGCTGTTACCGTGCGTCGCTGTTACCGTGCGTCGCTGTTACCGTGCGCCGCTGTTACCGTGCGCTGCTGTTACCGTGCGTCGCTGTTACCGTGCGCTGCTGTTGCTGTGCGTTGCTGTTACCGTGCGCTGCTGTTGCTGTGCGTCGCTGTTACCGTGCGTCGCTGTTACCGTGCGTCGCTATGACCGTGCGCTGCTGTTACTGTGCGTCGCTGTTACCATGTGCTGCTGTTACCGTGCGTCGCTGTTACCGTGCGTCGCTGTTACCGTGCGTCGCTGTTACCGTGCGCTGCTGTTACCGTGCGTCGCTGTTACCGTGCGTCACTGTTATCGTGCGCTGCTGTTACCGTGCGTCGCTGTTACCGTGCGTCGCTGTTACCGTGCGCTGCTGTTAACGTGCGTCGCTGTTACCGTGCGTCGCTGTTACCGTGCGCTGCTGTTACCGTGCGTTGCAGTTACCATGTGCTGCTGTTATCGTGCGCTGCTGTTACCGTGCGTCGCTGTTACCGTGCGCTGCTGTTACTGTGCGTCGCTTTTACCATGTGCTGCTGTTACCGTGCGCTGCTGTTACCGTGCGCTGCTGTTACTGTGCGTCGCTGTTACCGTGCTTCGCTGTTACCGTGCGTCGCTGATACCGTGCGCTGCTGTTACCGTGCGTCGCTGTTACCGTGCGCTGCTGTTACCATGCGTCACTGCTACCATGCATCGCTGTTACCGTGCGTCACTGTTACCATGTGCTGCTGTTACTGTGCGCTGCTGTTACCATGCGTCACTGCTACCATGCATCGCTGTTACCGTGCGTCACTGTTACCGTGCGCTGCTGTTACCGTGCGACGCTGTTACCATGTGCTGCTGTTACCGTCCGTCGCTGTTACCGTGCACTGCTGTTACCGTGCGACGCTGTTACCATGTGCTGCTGTTACCGTCCGTCGCTGTTACCATGTGCTGCTGTTACCGTGCGCTGCTGTTACCGTCCGTCGCTGTTACCATGTGCTGCTGTTACCGTGCGCTGCTGTTACCGTGCGTCACTGTTACTGTGCGTCGATGTTACCGTGCGCTGCTGTTACCGTGCGCTGCTGTTACCGTGCGACGCTGTTACCATGTGCTGCTGTTACCGTGCGACGCTGTTACCGTGCGCTGCTGTTACCGTGCGTCGCTGTTACCGTGCGTCACTGTTACTGTGCGCTGCTGTTACCGTGCGCTGCTGTTACCGTGCGTCGCTGTTACCGTGCGCTGCTGTTACCGTGAGATGCTGTTACCATGTGCTGCTGTTACCGTGCGTCGCTGTTACCGTGAGATGCTGTTACCATGTGCTGCTGTTACCGTGCGTCACTGTTACTGTGCGTCGATGTTACCGTGCGCTGCTGTTACCGTGCGTCGCTGTTACCGTGCGCTGCTGTTACCGTGAGATGCTGTTACCGTGCGTCGCTGTTCCCGTGCGTCGCTGTTACCGTGCGTCACTGTTACCGTGCGACGCTGTTACCATGTGCTGCTGTTACCGTGCGCTGCTGTTACCGTGAGATGCTGTTACCATGTGCTGCTGTTACCGTGCGTCGCTGTTACCGTGAGATGCTGTTACCGTGCGCCGCTGTTACCGTGCGCTGCTGTTACCGTCCGTCGCTGTTACCATGTGCTGCTGTTACCGTGCGTCGCTGTTACCATGTGCTGCTGTTATCGTGCGTCGCTGTTACCATGTGCTGCTGTTATCGTGCGTCGCTGTTACCGTGAGATGCTGTTACCGTGCGCTGCTGTTACCGTGCGTCGCTGTTACCGTGCGTCACTGTTACTGTGCGTCGATGTTACCGTGTGCTGCTGTTACCGTGCGTCACTGTTACCGTGCGACGCTGTTACCATGTGCTGCTGTTACCGTGCGTCGCTGTTACCGTGAGATGCTGTTACCATGTGCTGCTGTTACCGTGCGTCGCTGTTACCGTGAGATGCTGTTACCGTGCGACGCTGTTACCATGCGACGCTGTTACCATGCGACGCTGTTTCCGTGCGCTGCTGTTACCGTGCGTCACTGTTACTGTGCGTCGATGTTACCGTGCGCTGCTGTTACCGTGCGTCGCTGTTACCGTGCGCTGCTGTTACCGTGCGTCGCTGTTACCGTGAGATGCTGTTACCATGTGCTGCTGTTACCGTGCGTCGCTGTTACCGTGAGATGCTGTTACCGTGCGCCGCTGTTACCGTGCGCTGCTGTTACCGTCCGTCGCTGTTACCATGTGCTGCTGTTACCGTGCGTCGCTGTTACCATGTGCTGCTGTTATCGTGCGTCGCTGTTACCATGTGCTGCTGTTATCGTGCGTCGCTGTTACCGTGAGATGCTGTTACCGTGCGCTGCTGTTACCGTGCGTCGCTGTTACTGTGCGACGCTGTTACCATGTGCTGCTGTTACCGTGAGATGCTGTTACTGTGCGTCGCTGTTACCGTGCGCTGCTGTTACCGTGCGCTGCTGTTACCGTCCGTCGCTGTTACCATGTGCTGCTGTTACCGTCCGTCGCTGTTACCGTGCGCTGCTGTTACTGTGCGTCACTGTTACCATGTGCTGCTGTTACCGTGCGCTGCTGTTACCGTGCGCCGCTGTTACCGTGCGTCGCTGTTATCGTGCGTCGCTGTTACCGTTCGCTGCTGTTACCGTGCGCCGCTGTTACCGTGCGTCGCTGTTACCGTCCGCTGCTGTTACCGTGTGTCGCTGTTACCATGCACCGCTGTTACCGTGCGCTGCTGTTACCGTGCGTCGCTGTTACCGTGCGTCGCTGTTACCGTGCGCTGCTGTTACCATGCGCTGCTGTTACCGTGCGTCGCTGTTACCGTGTGCTGCTGTTACCATGTGCTGCTGTTACCGTGCGCTGCTGTTACCGTGCAACGCTGTTACCATGCGACGCTTTTTCCGTGCGACGCTTTTTCCGTGCGCTGCTGTTACCGTGCGTCACTGTTACTGTGCGTCGATGTTACCGTGCGCTGCTGTTACCGTGCGTCGCTGTTACCGTGCGCTGCTGTTACCGTGCGTCGCTGTTACCGTGAGATGCTGTTACTGTGCGTCGCTGTTCCCGTGCGTCGCTGTTACCGTGCGTCACTGTTACCGTGCGACGCTGTTACCATGTGCTGTTGTTACCGTGAGATGCTGTTACCGTGAGATGCTGTTACCGTGCGTCGCTGTTACCGTGCGCTGCTGTTACCGTGCGCTGCTGTTACCGTCCGTCGCTGTTACCATGTGCTGCTGTTACCGTCCGTCGCTGTTACCGTGTGCTGCTGTTACCGTGCGTCGCTGTTACCGTGCGCTGCTGTTACCGTGCGCTGCTGTTACCGTGCGTCGCTGTTACTGTGCGTCGCTGTTACCGTGCACTGCTGTTATCGTGCGCTGCTGTTACCGTGCGTCGCTGTTACCATGCGATGCTGTTACCGTGCGTCGCTGTTACCGTGCGTCGCTGTTGCCGTGCGTCGCTGTTACCGTGCGCTGCTGTTACCGTGCGTCGCTGTTACCGTGCGTCGCTGTTGCCGTGCGCTGCTGTTACCGTGCGTCGCTGTTACCGTGCGTCGCTGTTACCGTGCGCTGCTGTTACCGTGCGTCGCTGTTACCATGTGCTGCTGTGACCGTGCGTCGCTGTTACCGTGCGCTGCTGTTACCGTGCGTCGCTGTTACCATGTGCTGCTGTGACCGTGCGTCGCTGTTACCGTGCGTCGCTGTTACCGTGCGTCGCTGTTACCGTGCGTCGCTGTTACCGTGCGTTGCTGTTACCGTGCGTCGCTGTTATCGTGCGACGCTGTTTCCGTGCGCTGCTGTTACCGTGCGTCGCTGTTACCGTGTGCTGCTGTTACCGTGCGCTGCTGTTACCATGCGTCGCTGTTACCATGTGCTGCTGTTACCGTGCGCTGCTGTTACCGTGCGTCGCTGTTACCATGTGCTTCTGTTACCGTGCGTCGCTGTTACCATGTGCTGCTGTTACCGTGCGTCGCTGTTACAATGTGCTGCTGTTACCGTGCGCTGCTGTTACCGTGCATCGCTGTTCCCGTGTGTTGCTGTTACCGTGCGCTGCTGTTACCATGCGTCGCTGTTACCATGTGCTGCTGTTACCATGCGTTGCTGTTACCGTGCGTCGCTGTTACCGTGCGCTGCTGTTACCGTGCGTCGCTGTTACAATGTGCTGCTGTTACCGTGCGTCGCTGTTACCGTGCATCGCTGTTACAATGTGCTGCTGTTACCGTGCGTCGCTGTTACAATGTGCTGCTGTTACCGTGCGTTGCTGTTACCATGTGCTGCTTTTACCGTGCGTTGCTGTTACCGTGCGCTGCTGTTACCATGTGCTGCTGTTACCGTGCGTCGCTGTTACCATGTGCTGCTGTTACCATGTGCTGCTGTTACCGTGCGTTGCTGTTACCGTGCGCTGCTGTTACCATGTGCTGCTGTTACCGTGCGTCGCTGTTACCATGTGCTGCTGTTACCGTGCGTCGCTGTTACCATGTGCTGCTGTTACCGTGCGTTGCTGTTACCGTGCGTCGCTGTTACCATGTGCTGCTGTTACCATGTGCTGCTGTTACCGTGCGTCGCTGTTACCATGTGCTGCTGTTACCATGCGTCGCTGTTACCATGTGCTGCTGTTACCGTGCGCCGCTGTTACCGTGCGCTGCTGTTGCTGTGCGTCGCTGTTACCGTGCGTCGCTATGACCGTGCGCTGCTGTTACTGTGCGTCGCTGTTACCATGCGCTGCTGTTACCGTGCGACGCTGTTAACGTGCGTCGCTGTTACCATGTGCTGCTGTTACCGTGCATTGCTGTTAACGTGCGTCGCTGTTACCATGTGCTGCTGTTACCGTGCGACGCTGTTAACGTGCGTCGCTGTTACCATGTGCTGCTGTTAACGTGCGTCGCTGTTACCGTGCGTCGCTGTTACCGTGCGCTGCTGTTACCGTGCGCTGCTGTTACCATGCTCTGCTGTTACCGTGCGTCACTGCTACCATGCGTCGCTGTTACCGTGCGCTGCTGTTACCATGCGTCGTTGTTACTGTGCGTCGCTGTTACCGTGCGCTGCTGTTTCCATGCGTCGCTGTTACTGTGCATCGCTGTTACCGTGCGTCGCTGTTACCATGCGTCACTGTTACCGTGCGTCGCTGTTAGCGTGCGTCGCTGTTACCGTGCGTTGCTGTTACCGTGCGACGCTGTTACCGTGCGACGCTGTTAGCATGTGCTGCTGTTACCGTGCGCTGCTGTTACCGTGCGACGCTGTTACCATGCGCCGCTGTTACCGTGCGTCGCTGTTACCATGCACCGCTGTTACCGTGCGCCGCTGTTACCGTGCGTCGCTGTTACCGTGCGCTGCTGTTACCGTGTGCTGCTGTTACCGTGCGCTGCTGTTACCGTGCGTCGCTGTTACCATGCGATGCTGTTACCGTGCGTCGCTGTTACCGTGCGTCGCTGTTGCCGTGCGTCGCTGTTACCGTGCGCTGCTGTTACCGTGCGTCGCTGTTACCGTGCGCCGCTGTTACCGTGCGTCGCTGTTACCGTGCGCTGCTGTTACCGTGCGTCGCTGTTACCATGTGCTGCTGTGACCGTGCGTCGCTGTTACCATGTGCTGCTGTGACCGTGCGTCGCTGTTACCGTGCGCTGCTGTTACCGTGCGTCGCTGTTACCATGTGCTGCTGTGACCGTGCGTCGCTGTTACCGTGTGCTGCTGTTACCGTGCGTCGCTGTCACCGTGCGTCGCTGTTACCGTGTGTTGCTGTTACCGTGCGACGCTGTTACCATGTGCTGCTGTTACCGTGCGTTGCTGTTACCGTGCGTCGCTGTTACCGTGCGCTGCTGTTACCGTGCGTCGCTGTTACCGTGCGCTGCTGTTACCGTGTGCTGCTGTGACCGTGCGTCGCTGTTACCATGTGCTGCTGTGACCGTGCGTCGCTGTTACCGTGCGCTGCTGTTACCGTGCGTCGCTGTTACCATGTGCTGCTGTGACCGTGCGTCGCTGTTACTGTGTGCTGCTGTTACCGTGCGTCGCTGTTACCATGTGCTGCTGTTGCCGTGCGTTGCTGTTACCATGTGCTGCTGTTACCGTGCGCTGCTGTTACCGTGCGTCGCTGTTACCGTGCGTCGCTGTTACCATGTGCTGTTGTTACCATGTGCTGCTGTTACCATGCGCTGCTGTTACCGTGCGTCGCTGTTACCGTGCGTCGCTGTTACCGTGCGCCGCTGTTACCGTGCGCTGCTGTTGCTGTGCGTCGCTGTTACCGTGCGTCGCTGTTACCGTGCGTCGCTATGACCGTGCGCTGCTGTTACTGTGCGTCGCTGTTACCATGTGCTGCTGTTACCGTGCGTTGCTGTTAACGTGCGTCGCTGTTACCATGTGCTGCTGTTAACGTGCGTCGCTGTTACCGTGCGTCGCTGTTACCGTGCGCTGCTGTTACCGTGCGTTGCTGTTACCATGTGCTGCTGTTACCGTGCGTTGCTGTTACCATGTGCTGCTGTTACCGTGCGTTGCTGTTACCGTGCGTCACTGCTACCATGCGTTGCTGTTACCGTGCGCTGCTGTTACCATGCGTCGTTGTTACTGTGCGTCGCTGTTACCGTGCGCTGCTGTTTCCATGCATCGCTGTTACTGTGCATCGCTGTTACCGTGCGTCGCTGTTACCATGCGTCACTGTTACCGTGCGTCGCTGTTACCGTGCGTCGCTGTTACCGTGCGTTGCTGTTACAGTGCGCTGCTGTTACCGTGCGCTACTATTACCGTGCGACGCTGTTACCATGTGCTGCTGTTACCGTGCGTCGCTGTCACCGTGCGCTGCTGTTACCGTGCGCTGCTGTTACAGTGCGCTGCTGTTACCGTGCGTCGCTGTTACCGTGCGCTGCTGTTACCGTGCGACGCTGTTACCATGTGCTGCTGTTACCGTGCGTCGCTGTCACCGTGCGTCGCTGTTACCGTGTGTTGCTGTTACCATGTGCTGCTGTTACCGTGCGCTGCTGTTACCGTGCGACGCTGTTTCCGTGCGCTGCTGTTACCGTGCGTCGCTGTTACCGTGCGTCGCTGTTACCGTGTGTTGCTGTTACCATGCGCTGCTGTTACCGTGCGACGCTGTTACCATGTGCTGCTGTTACCGTGGGCTGCTGTTACCGTGCGTCGCTGTTACCGTGCGTCGCTGTTACCGTGCGTCGCTGTTTCGGTGCGCTGCTGTTACCGTGCGTCGCTGTTACCGTGCGCTGCTGTTACCATGCTTCGCTGTTACCATGTGCTGCTGTTACCGTGCGCTGCTGTTACCGTGCGTCGCTGTTACCATGTGCTGCTGTTACCGTGCGCTGCTGTTACCGTGCGTCGCTGTTACCATGTGCTGCTGTTACCGTGCGCTGCTGTTATCGTGCGACGCTGTTTCCGTGCGCTGCTGTTACCGTGCGTCGCTGTTACCGTGCGTCGCTGTTTCCGTGCGCTGCTGTTACCGTGCGTCGCTGTTACCGTGCGCTGCTGTTACCGTGCGTCGCTGTTACCATGTGCTGCTGTTACCGTGCGCTGCTGTTACCGTGCGTCGCTGTTACCATGTGCTTCTGTTACCGTGCGCTGCTGTTACCGTGCGCTGCTGTTACCGTGCGTCGCTGTTACCGTGCGTCGCTGTTACCATGTGCTGCTGTTACCGTGCGCTGCTGTTACCGTGCGTCGCTGTTACCATGCGTTGCTGTTACCATGTGCTGCTGTTACCGTGCGCTGCTGTTACCGTGCATCGCTGTTACCATGTGCTGCTGTTACCGTGCGTTGCTGTTACCATGTGCTGCTGTTACCGTGCGTCGCTGTTACCATGTGCTGCTGTTACCGTGCGTCGCTGTTACCATGCGCTGCTGTTACCGTGCGCTGCTGTTACCGTGCATCGCTGTTACCATGTGCTGCTGTTACCGTGCGTTGCTGTTACCATGTGCTGCTGTTACCGTGCGTTGCTGTTACAATGTGCTGCTGTTACCGTGCGTTGCTGTTACAATGTGCTGCTGTTACCGTGCGTCGCTGTTACCGTGCGCTGCTGTTACCGTGCGTCGCTGTTACCGTGCGTCGCTGTTACCATGTGCTGCTGTTACCATGCGCTGCTGTTACCATGCGCTGCTGTTACCGTGCGTCGCTGTTACCGTGCGTCGCTGTTACCTTGCGCTGCTGTTGCTGTGCGTCGCTGTTACCGTGCGTCGCTGTTACCGTGCATCGCTATGACCGTGCGCTGCTGTTACTGTGCGTCGCTGTTACCATGTGCTGCTGTTAACGTGCGTCGCTGTTACCATGTGCTGCTGATACCGTGCGTTGCTGTTAACGTGCGTCGCTGTTACCATGTGCTGCTGTTAACGTGCGTCGCTGTTACCGTGCGTCGCTGTTACCGTGCGCTGCTGTTACCGTGCGTTGCTGTTACCATGTGCTGCTGTTACCGTGCGTCGCTGTTACCGTGCGTTGCTGTTAACGTGCGTCGCTGTTACCATGTGCTGCTGATACCGTGCGTTGCTGTTAACGTGCGTCGCTGTTACCATGTGCTGCTGTTAACGTGCGTCGCTGTTACCGTGCGTCGCTGTTACCGTGCGCTGCTGTTACCGTGCGTTGCTGTTACCATGTGCTGCTGTTACTGTGCGTCGCTGTTACCGTGCGCTGCTGTTACCGTGCGTTGCTGTTACCATGTGCTGCTGTTCCCGTGCGTTGCTGTTACCATGTGCTGCTGTTACCGTGCGTTGCTGTTACCGTGCGTCACTGCTACCATGCGTCGCTGTTACCGTGCGCTGCTGTTTCCATGCATCGCTGTTACTGTGCATCGCTGTTACCGTGCGTCGCTGTTACCATGCGTCACTGTTACCGTGCGTCGCTGTTACCGTGCGTTGCTGTTACAGTGCGCTGCTGTTACCGTGCGCTACTATTACCGTGCGACGCTGTTACCATGTGCTGCTGTTACCGTGCGTCGCTGTCACCGTGCGCTGCTGTTACCGTGCGCTGCTGTTACAGTGCGCTGCTGTTACCGTGCGTCGCTGTTACCGTGCGCTGCTGTTACCGTGCGACGCTGTTACCATGTGCTGCTGTTACCGTGCTTCGCTGTCACCGTGCGTCGCTGTTACCGTGTGTTCCTGTTACCATGTGCTGCTGTTACCGTGCGCTGCTGTTACCGTGCGTCGCTGTTACCGTGCGCTGCTGTTACCGTGCGACGCTGTTACCGTGCGACGCTGTTACCGTGTGTTGCTGTTACCATGTGCTGCTGTTACCGTGCGCTGCTGTTACCGTGCGACGCTGTTTCCGTGCGCTGCTGTTACCGTGCGTCGCTGTTACCGTGCGTCGCTGTTACCGTGTGTTGCTGTTACCATGCGCTGCTGTTACCGTGCGACGCTGTTACCATGTGCTGCTGTTACCGTGCGCTGCTGTTACCGTGCGTCGCTGTTACCGTGCGTCGCTGTTACCGTGCGCCGCTGTTTCAGTGCGCTGCTGTTACCGTGCGTCGCTGTTACCGTGCGCTGCTGTTACCGTGCTTCGCTGTTACCATGTGCTGCTGTTACCGTGCGCTGCTGTTACCGTGCGTCGCTGTTACCATGTGCTGCTGTTACCGTGCGCTGCTGTTACCGTGCGTCGCTGTTACCATGTGCTGCTGTTACCGTGCGCTGCTGTTATCGTGCGACGCTGTTTCCGTGCGCTGCTGTTACCGTGCGTCGCTGTTACCGTGCGTCGCTGTTTCCGTGCGCTGCTGTTACCGTGCGTCGCTGTTACCGTGCGCTGCTGTTGCCGTGCGTCGCTGTTACCATGTGCTGCTGTTACCGTGCGCTGCTGTTACCGTGCGTCGCTGTTACCATGTGCTTCTGTTACCGTGCGCTGCTGTTACCGTGCGCTGCTGTTACCGTGCGTCGCTGTTACCGTGCGTCGCTGTTACCATGTGCTGCTGTTACCGTGCGCTGCTGTTACCGTGCGTCGCTGTTACCATGTGCTGCTGTTACCGTGCGTCGCTTTTACCGTGATATGCTGTTCCCGTGCGTCGCTGTTACCGTCCGCTGCTGTTACCGTGCGTCGCTGTTACCGTGCGCTGCTGTTACCTTGCCTCGCTGTTACCGTGCGTCACTGCTACCATGCATCGCTGTTACCTTGCGCTGCTGTTACCGTGCGTCGCTGTTATCGTGCGTCGCTGTTACCGTGCATCGCTGTTACCGTGCGCTGCTGTTACCGTGCGTCGCTGTTAACGTGCGCTGCTGTTACTGTGCGTCGCTGTCACCGTGCGTCGCTGTTACTGTGCGTCGCTGTTACCATGTGCTGCTGTCACCGTGCGTCGCTGTTACTGTGCGTCGCTGTTACCGTGCGTCGCTGTTACTGTGCGCTGCTGTTAACGTGCGTCGCTGTTACCGTGCGTCGCTGTTACCGTGCGCTGCTGTTACCGTGCGTCGCTGTTACCGTGCGCTGCTGTCACCGTGCGTCGCTGTTACCGTGCGTCGCTGTTACCGTGCGTCGCTGTTACTGTGCGCTGCTGTTAACGTGCTTCGCTGTTACCATGCGCTGCTGTTACCGTGCGTCACTGCCACCATGCATCGCTGTTACCGTGCGCTGCTGTTACCGTGCGTCGCTGTTACCGTGCGCTGCTGTTGCCGTGCGTCGCTGTTACCATGTGCTGCTGTCACCGTGCGTCGCTGTTACCGTGCGCTGCTGTTACCGTGCGTCGCTGTTACCATGTGCTGCTGTCACCGTGCGTCGCTGTTACTGTGCGTCGCTGTTACCGTGCGTCGCTGTTACCGTGCGCTGCTGTTACCGTGCGTCGCTGTCACCGTGCGTCACTTCTACCATGCATCGCTGTTACCGTGCGCTGCTGTTACCGTGCGTCGCTGTTACCGTGCGCCGCTGTTACCGTGCGCCGCTGTTACCGTGCGTCGCTGTTACCGTGTGCTGCTGTTACCGTGTGTCGCTGTTACAATGTGCTACTGTTACCGTGCGTCGCTGTTACCGTGCGCTGCTGTTGCCGTGCGTCGCTGTTACCGTGCGTCGCTGTTACCGTGCGCTGCTGTTACCGTGCGTCGCTGTTACCGTGCGCTGCTGTTGCCGTGCGCTGCTGTTACCATGTGCTGCTGTTACCGTGCGTCGCTGTTATCGTGCGTCGCTGTTTCCGTGCGCTGCTGTTACCGTGCGTCGCTGTTACCATGCATCGCTGTTACCATGCGCTGCTGTTACCGTGCGTCGCTGTTATCGTGCGTCGCTGTTACCATGCATCGCTGTTACCATGTGCTGCTGTTACCGTGCGTCGCTGTTATCGTGCGTCGCTGTTTCCGTGCGCTGCTGTTACCGTGCGTCGCTGTTACCATGCATCGCTGTTACCGTGCGTCGCTGTTACCGTGCGCTGCTGTTACTGTGCGTCGCTGTTACCATGCGCTGCTGTTACTGTGCGTCACTGCTACCATGCATCGCTGTTACCGTGCGCTGCTGTTACTGTGCGTCGCTGTTACCGTGCGCTGCTGTTACCGTGCGTCGCTGTTACCGTGCGTCGCTGTCACTGTGCGTCGCTGTTACCGTGCGCTGCTGTTACTGTGCGTCGCTGTTACCATGTGCTGCTGTCACCGTGCGTCGCTGTCACCGTGCGTCACTGCAACCATGCATCGCTGTTACCGTGCGCCGCTGTTACCGTGCGTCGCTGTTACCGTGTGCTGCTGTTACCGTGTGTCGTTGTTACCGTGCGCTGCTGTTACCGTGCATCGCTGTTACCGTGCGTCGCTGTTCCCGTGCGCTGCTGTTACCGTGCGTCGCTGTCACCGTGCGTCACTGCTACCATGCATCGCTGTTACCGTGCGCCGCTGTTACCGTGCGTCGCTGTTACCGTGTGCTGCTGTTACCGTGTGTCGTTGTTACCGTGCGCTGCTGTTACCGTGCGTCGCTGTTACCGTGCGTCGCTGTTACCGTGCGCTGCTGTTACTGTGCGTCGCTGTTACCATGTGCTGCTGTCACCGTGCGTCGCTGTTACCGTGCGTCGCTGTTACTGTGCGTCGCTGTTACCGTGCGTCGCTGTCACCGTGCGTCACTGCTACCATGCATCGCTGTTACCGTGCGCCGCTGTTACCGTGCGTCGCTGTTACCGTGTGCTGCTGTTACCGTGTGTCGCTGTTACCATGTGCTGCTGTTACCGTGCGCTGCTGTTACCGTGCGTCGCTGTTATCGTGCGACGCTGTTTCCGTGCGTCGCTGTTACCGTGCGCTGCTGTTGCCGTGCGTCGCTGTTACCATGCATCGCTGTTACCGTGCGCTGCTGTTACCGTGCGTCGCTGTTACCGTGCGCTGCTGTTACCGTGCGTCGCTGTTACCGTGCGCTGCTGTTGCCGTGCGTCGCTGTTACCGTGCGTCGCTGTTACCGTGCGCTGCTGTTACCGTGCGTCGCTGTTACCATGTGCTGCTGTTGCCGTGCGTTGCTGTTACCGTGCGTCGCTGTTACCTTGCATCGCTGTTGCTGTGCGTCGCTGTTTCCATGTGCTGCTGTTACCGTGCGTCGCTGTTACCGTGCGTCGCTGTTACCGTGCGCCGCTGTTACCGTGCATCGCTGTTGCTGTGCGTCGCTGTTACCCTGGGCTGCTGTTACCATGTGCTGCTGTCACCGTGCGTCACTGCTACCATGCATCGCTGTTACCGTGCGCCGCTGTTACCGTGCGTCGCTGTTACCGTGTGCTGCTGTTACCGTGCGTTGCTGTTACCATGTGCTGCTGTTACCATGCGTCGCTGTTACCCTGCGTCGCTGTTACCATGCGTCACTGTTACCATGTGCTGCTGTTACCGTGCATCGCTGTTACCATGTGCTGCTGTTACCGTGCGTCGCTGTTACCGTGCGTCTCTGTTACCGTTTGCTGCTGTTGCTGTGCGTCGCTGTTACCATGTGCTCCTGTCACCGTGCGTCACTGCTACCATGCATCGCTGTTACCGTGCGCCGCTGTTACCGTGCGTCGCTGTTACCGTGCGCCGCTGTTACCGTGCGTCACTGTTACCATGTGCTGCTGTTACCGTGCGTTGCTGTTACCATGCGTCACTGTTACCATGTGCTGCTGTTACCGTGCGTTGCTGTTACCATGTGCTGCTGTTACCGTGCGTCGCTGTTACCGTGCGTCTCTGTTACCATGTGCTGCTGTTACCCTGCGTCGCTGTTACCGTTTGCTGCTGTTACCCTGCGTCGCTGTTACCGTTTGCTGCTGTTGCCGTGCGTCGCTGTTACCATGTGCTGCTGTTACCGTGCGTCGCTGTTACCGTGCGTTGCTGTTACCATGCATCGCTGTTACCGTGCGTCGCTGTTACCGTGTGCTGATGTTGCCGTGCGTTGCTGTTACCATGCATCGCTGTTACCGTGCGCTGCTGTTACCGTGCGTCGCTGTTACCGTGCGCTGCTGTTACCGTGCGTCGCTGTTACCGTGTGCTGCTGTTACCGTGCGTCGCTGTTACCGTGCGTCGCTGTTACCATGCATCCCTGTTACCGTGCGCTGCTGCTACCGTGCGTTGCTGTTACCGTGCGCTGCTGTTACCGTGCGTCGCTGTTACCGTGCGCTGCTGTTACCGTGCGTCGCAGTTACCGTGCGCTGCTGTTACCGTGCGTCGCTGTTACCATGCATCGCTGTTACCGTGCGCTGCTGTTACCGTGCGTCGCTGTTACCGTGCGTCGCTGTTACCGTGCGCTGCTATTACCGTGCGTCGCTGTTACCGTGCGCTGCTGTTACCGTGCATCGCTGTTTCCGTGCGTCGCTGTGAACGTGCGCTGCTATTACCGTGCGACGCTGTTACCGTGCGTCGCTGTTACCGTGCGTCGCTGTTACCATGTGGGGCTGTTACCCTGCGTCGCTGTTACCGTGCGCTGCTGTTACCGTGCGTTGCTGTTACCATGAGCTGCTGTTACCGTGCGCTGCTGTTACCGTGCGCTGCTGTTATCGTGCGTCGCTGTTACCGTGTGCTGCTGTTACCATGCGTCGCTGTTACCGTGCTTCGCTGTTACCGTGCATCGCTGTCACTGTGCGTCGCTGTTACCGTGCGTCGCTGTTACCATGTGCTGCTGTTACCGTGCATCGCTGTTACCGTGCGTCGCTGTTACCGTGCGCTGCTGCTACCGTGCGCTGCTGTTACCGTGCGTCGCTGTTACCATGTGCTGCTGTGACCGTGCGTCGCTGTTACCATGTGCTGCTGTGACCGTGCGTCGCTGTTACCGTGCGCTGCTGTTACCGTGCGTCGCTGTTACCATGTGCTGCTGTGACCGTGCGTCGCTGTTACCGTGTGCTGCTGTTACCGTGCGTCGCTGTCACCGTGCGTCGCTGTTACCGTGTGTTGCTGTTACCGTGCGACGCTGTTACCATGTGCTGCTGTTACCGTGCGTTGCTGTTACCGTGCGTCGATGTTACCGTGCGCTGCTGTTACCGTGCGTCGCTGTTACCGTGCGCTGCTGTTACCGTGTGCTGCTGTGACCGTGCGTCGCTGTTACCATGTGCTGCTGTGACCGTGCGTCGCTGTTACCGTGCGCTGCTGTTACCGTGCGTCGCTGTTACCATGTGCTGCTGTGACCGTGCGTCGCTGTTACCGTGTGCTGCTGTTACCGTGCGTCGCTGTTACCATGTGCTGCTGTTGCCGTGCGTTGCTGTTACCATGTGCTGCTGTTACCGTGCGCTGCTGTTACCGTGCGTCGCTGTTACCGTGCGTCGCTGTTACCATGTGCTGTTGTTACCATGTGCTGCTGTTACCATGCGCTGCTGTTACCGTGCGTCGCTGTTACCGTGCGTCGCTGTTACCGTGCGCCGCTGTTACCGTGCGCTGCTGTTGCTGTGCGTCGCTGTTACCGTGCGTCGCTGTTACCGTGCGTCGCTATGACCGTGCGCTGCTGTTACTGTGCGTCGCTGTTACCATGTGCTGCTGTTACCGTGCGTTGCTGTTAACGTGCGTCGCTGTTACCATGTGCTGCTGTTAACGTGCGTCGCTGTTACCGTGCGTCGCTGTTACCGTGCGCTGCTGTTACCGTGCGTTGCTGTTACCATGTGCTGCTGTTACCGTGCGTTGCTGTTACCATGTGCTGCTGTTACCGTGCGTTGCTGTTACCGTGCGTCACTGCTACCATGCGTTGCTGTTACCGTGCGCTGCTGTTACCATGCGTCGTTGTTACTGTGCGTCGCTGTTACCGTGCGCTGCTGTTTCCATGCATCGCTGTTACTGTGCATCGCTGTTACCGTGCGTCGCTGTTACCATGCGTCACTGTTACCGTGCGTCGCTGTTACCGTGCGTCGCTGTTACCGTGCGTTGCTGTTACAGTGCGCTGCTGTTACCGTGCGCTACTATTACCGTGCGACGCTGTTACCATGTGCTGCTGTTACCGTGCGTCGCTGTCACCGTGCGCTGCTGTTACCGTGCGCTGCTGTTACAGTGCGCTGCTGTTACCGTGCGTCGCTGTTACCGTGCGCTGCTGTTACCGTGCGACGCTGTTACCATGTGCTGCTGTTACCGTGCGTCGCTGTCACCGTGCGTCGCTGTTACCGTGTGTTGCTGTTACCATGTGCTGCTGTTACCGTGCGCTGCTGTTACCGTGCGACGCTGTTTCCGTGCGCTGCTGTTACCGTGCGTCGCTGTTACCGTGCGTCGCTGTTACCGTGTGTTGCTGTTACCATGCGCTGCTGTTACCGTGCGACGCTGTTACCATGTGCTGCTGTTACCGTGGGCTGCTGTTACCGTGCGTCGCTGTTACCGTGCGTCGCTGTTACCGTGCGTCGCTGTTTCGGTGCGCTGCTGTTACCGTGCGTCGCTGTTACCGTGCGCTGCTGTTACCATGCTTCGCTGTTACCATGTGCTGCTGTTACCGTGCGCTGCTGTTACCGTGCGTCGCTGTTACCATGTGCTGCTGTTACCGTGCGCTGCTGTTACCGTGCGTCGCTGTTACCATGTGCTGCTGTTACCGTGCGCTGCTGTTATCGTGCGACGCTGTTTCCGTGCGCTGCTGTTACCGTGCGTCGCTGTTACCGTGCGTCGCTGTTTCCGTGCGCTGCTGTTACCGTGCGTCGCTGTTACCGTGCGCTGCTGTTACCGTGCGTCGCTGTTACCATGTGCTGCTGTTACCGTGCGCTGCTGTTACCGTGCGTCGCTGTTACCATGTGCTTCTGTTACCGTCCGCTGCTGTTACCGTGCGCTGCTGTTACCGTGCGTCGCTGTTACCGTGCGTCGCTGTTACCATGTGCTGCTGTTACCGTGCGCTGCTGTTACCGTGCGTCGCTGTTACCATGCGTTGCTGTTACCATGTGCTGCTGTTACCGTGCGCTGCTGTTACCGTGCATCGCTGTTACCATGTGCTGCTGTTACCGTGCGTTGCTGTTACCATGTGCTGCTGTTACCGTGCGTCGCTGTTACCATGTGCTGCTGTTACCGTGCGTCGCTGTTACCATGCGCTGCTGTTACCGTGCGCTGCTGTTACCGTGCATCGCTGTTACCATGTGCTGCTGTTACCGTGCGTTGCTGTTACCGTGCGCTGCTGTTACCGTGCATCGCTGTTACCATGTGCTGCTGTTACCGTGCGTTGCTGTTACAATGTGCTGCTGTTACCGTGCGTTGCTGTTACAATGTGCTGCTGTTACCGTGCGTCGCTGTTACCGTGCGCTGCTGTTACCGTGCGTCGCTGTTACCGTGCGTCGCTGTTACCATGTGCTGCTGTTACCATGCGCTGCTGTTACCATGCGCTGCTGTTACCGTGCGTCGCTGTTACCGTGCGTCGCTGTTACCGTGCGCTGCTGTTGCTGTGCGTCGCTGTTACCGTGCGTCGCTGTTACCGTGCGTCGCTGTTACCATGTGCTGCTGTTAACGTGCGTCGCTGTTACCGTGCGTCGCTGTTACCGTGCGCTGCTGTTACCGTGCGTTGCTGTTACCATGTGCTGCTGTTACCGTGCGTCGCTGTTACCGTGCGTTGCTGTTAACGTGCGTCGCTGTTACCATGTGCTGCTGATACCGTGCGTTGCTGTTAACGTGCGTCGCTGTTACCATGTGCTGCTGTTAACGTGCGTCGCTGTTACCGTGCGTCGCTGTTACCGTGCGCTGCTGTTACCGTGCGTTGCTGTTACCATGTGCTGCTGTTACCGTGCGTCGCTGTTACCGTGCGCTGCTGTTACCGTGCGTTGCTGTTACCATGTGCTGCTGTTCCCGTGCGTTGCTGTTACCATGTGCTGCTGTTACCGTGCGTTGCTGTTACCGTGCGTCACTGCTACCATGCGTCGCTGTTACCGTGCGCTGCTGTTTCCATGCATCGCTGTTACTGTGCATCGCTGTTACCGTGCGTCGCTGTTACCATGCGTCACTGTTACCGTGCGTCGCTGTTACCGTGCGTTGCTGTTACAGTGCGCTGCTGTTACCGTGCGCTACTATTACCGTGCGACGCTGTTACCATGTGCTGCTGTTACCGTGCGTCGCTGTCACCGTGCGCTGCTGTTACCGTGCGCTGCTGTTACAGTGCGCTGCTGTTACCGTGCGTCGCTGTTACCGTGCGCTGCTGTTACCGTGCGACGCTGTTACCATGTGCTGCTGTTACCGTGCGTCGCTGTCACCGTGCGTCGCTGTTACCGTGTGTTCCTGTTACCATGTGCTGCTGTTACCGTGCGCTGCTGTTACCGTGCGTCGCTGTTACCGTGCGCTGCTGTTACCGTGCGACGCTGTTACCGTGCGACGCTGTTACCGTGTGTTGCTGTTACCATGTGCTGCTGTTACCGTGCGCTGCTGTTACCGTGCGACGCTGTTTCCGTGCGCTGCTGTTACCGTGCGTCGCTGTTACCGTGCGTCGCTGTTACCGTGTGTTGCTGTTACCATGCGCTGCTGTTACCGTGCGACGCTGTTACCATGTGCTGCTGTTACCGTGCGCTGCTGTTACCGTGCGTCGCTGTTACCGTGCGTCGCTGTTACCGTGCGCCGCTGTTTCCGTGCGCTGCTGTTACCGTGCGTCGCTGTTACCGTGCGCTGCTGTTACCGTGCTTCGCTGTTACCATGTGCTGCTGTTACCGTGCGCTGCTGTTACCGTGCGTCGCTGTTACCATGTGCTGCTGTTACCGTGCGCTGCTGTTACCGTGCGTCGCTGTTACCATGTGCTGCTGTTACCGTGCGCTGCTGTTATCGTGCGACGCTGTTTCCGTGCGCTGCTGTTACCGTGCGTCGCTGTTACCGTGCGTCGCTGTTTCCGTGCGCTGCTGTTACCGTGCGTCGCTGTTACCGTGCGCTGCTGTTGCCGTGCGTCGCTGTTAC
Organism: Heptranchias perlo; assembly: GCF_035084215.1. Taxonomy (NCBI): domain Eukaryota; kingdom Metazoa; phylum Chordata; class Chondrichthyes; order Hexanchiformes; family Hexanchidae; genus Heptranchias; species Heptranchias perlo. The sequence goes on from NC_090331.1 coordinate 9,839,429, forward strand.
CATGTGCTTCTGTTACCGTGCGCTGCTGTTACCGTGCGCTGCTGTTACCGTGCGTCGCTGTTACCGTGCGTCGCTGTTACCATGTGCTGCTGTTACCGTGCGCTGCTGTTACCGTGCGTCGCTGTTACCATGTGCTGCTGTTACCGTGCGTCGCTTTTACCGTGATATGCTGTTCCCGTGCGTCGCTGTTACCGTCCGCTGCTGTTACCGTGCGTCGCTGTTACCGTGCGCTGCTGTTACCTTGCCTCGCTGTTACCGTGCGTCACTGCTACCATGCATCGCTGTTACCTTGCGCTGCTGTTACCGTGCGTCGCTGTTATCGTGCGTCGCTGTTACCGTGCATCGCTGTTACCGTGCGCTGCTGTTACCGTGCGTCGCTGTTAACGTGCGCTGCTGTTACTGTGCGTCGCTGTCACCGTGCGTCGCTGTTACTGTGCGTCGCTGTTACCATGTGCTGCTGTCACCGTGCGTCGCTGTTACTGTGCGTCGCTGTTACCGTGCGTCGCTGTTACTGTGCGTCGCTGTTACCATGTGCTGCTGTCACCGTGCGTCGCTGTTACCGTGCGTCGCTGTTACTGTGCGCTGCTGTTAACGTGCGTCGCTGTTACCGTGCGTCGCTGTTACCGTGCGCTGCTGTTACCGTGCGTCGCTGTTACCGTGCGCTGCTGTCACCGTGCGTCGCTGTTACCGTGCGTCGCTGTTACCGTGCGTCGCTGTTACTGTGCGCTGCTGTTAACGTGCTTCGCTGTTACCATGCGCTGCTGTTACCGTGCGTCACTGCCACCATGCATCGCTGTTACCGTGCGCTGCTGTTACCGTGCGTCGCTGTTACCGTGCGCTGCTGTTGCCGTGCGTCGCTGTTACCATGTGCTGCTGTCACCGTGCGTCGCTGTTACCGTGCGCTGCTGTCACCGTGCGTCGCTGTTACTGTGCGTCGCTGTTACCGTGCGTCGCTGTTACCGTGCGCTGCTGTTACCGTGCGTCGCTGTCACCGTGCGTCACTGCTACCATGCATCGCTGTTACCGTGCGCTGCTGTTACCGTGCGTCGCTGTTACCGTGCGCCGCTGTTACCGTGCGCCGCTGTTACCGTGCGTCGCTGTTACCGTGTGCTGCTGTTACCGTGTGTCGCTGTTACAATGTGCTACTGTTACCGTGCGTCGCTGTTACCGTGCGCTGCTGTTGCCGTGCGTCGCTGTTACCGTGCGTCGCTGTTACCGTGCGCTGCTGTTACCGTGCGTCGCTGTTACCGTGCGCTGCTGTTGCCGTGCGCTGCTGTTACCATGTGCTGCTGTTACCGTGCGTCGCTGTTATCGTGCGTCGCTGTTTCCGTGCGCTGCTGTTACCGTGCGTCGCTGTTACCATGCATCGCTGTTACCATGCGCTGCTGTTACCGT